>NC_069388.1:94898810-95517143 GCF_027475565.1 Acinonyx jubatus
CCTGGGTATTTGATGGTTTTTTTGTGCAACTGTAAATGGGATCGATTCCTTGATTTCTCTTTCTGTCACTTCACTGTTGGTCTATAGGAATGCAAAGGATTTCTGTGCATTGATTTTATATCCTGTAACTTTTCTGAATTCATGAATCAGTTATAGCAGTTTTTTGGTGGAATCTTTTGGGTTTTCCATATAGAATATCATGTCATCTGCGAAGAGTGAAAGATTGACCTCCTCCTGGCTGATTTGGATGCCTTTTATTTCTTTGTGTTGTCTGATTGCAGAGGCTAAGACTTCCAATACTATGTTGAATAACAGTGGTGAGAGTGGACATCCCTGTCTTGTTCCACCTTTGGGGGAAAGCTCTCAGTTTTTCCCCATTGAGGATGATATTAGCATTGGGTCATTCATATATGGCTTTTATGATCTTTAGGTATGATCCTTCTATCCCTACTTTCTTGAAGGTTTTTATCAAGAAAGGATGCTATATTTTGTCAAATGCTTTCTCTCCATCTATTGAAAGGATCATATGGAACTCATCCTTTCTTTAATTGATGTGATGAATCATGTTAATTGTTTTGCAGATATTGAACCAGCCCTGCATCCCAGATATAAATCCCACTTGGTCGTGGTGAATTATTTTTTTAATGTATTGTTGGATTCGGTTGGCTAATATCTTGTTGAGGATTTTTGCATCCATGGTCATCAGGGAAATTGGTCTATAGTTCTCCTTTTTAATGGGGTCTCTGTCTGGTTTTGAAATCAAGGTAATGCTGGCTTCATAGAAAGAGTTTGGAAGTTATCCTTCCATTTCTATTTTTTGGAACAGTTTCAAGAGAATAGGTGTTAACTCTTCCTTAAATGTTTGGTAGAATTCCCCTGGAAAGCCATCTGGCCCTGGACTCTTGTTTTTTGGCAGATTTTTGATTACTAATTCGATTTCCTTTCTGGTTATGGGTCTTTCAAATTTTCTATTTCTTCCTATTTCAGTTTTGGTAGTATATATGTTTCTAGGAATTTGTCCATTACTTCCAGGTTGTCCATTTTATTGTTATATAATTGCTCATAATATTCTCTTATTGTTTTTATTTCTGTTGTGTTGGTTGTGATCTCTCCTCTTTCTTTCTTGATTTTATTTATTTGGGTCCTTTCCTCTTTCTTCTTGATCAAACTGGCTAGTGGTTTATCAATTTTGTTAATTCTTTCAAAGAACCAGCTTCTGGTTCCATTGATCTACTGTTTTTTTTGGTTTTTTTTTTGTTTTGTTTTTTTTGTTTTTTTTGGTTTCGATAGCATTAATTTCTGCTCTAATCATTATTATTTCCTGTCTTATGCTGGTTTTGGGTTTTACTTGCTGTTCTTTTTCCAGCTCCTTAAGGCATAAGGTTAGGTTGTGTATCTGAGATCTTTCTTCCTTCTTTAGGAAGCCTGGATTGCTATATACTTTCCTCTTATGACTACCTTTGCTGCATCCCAGAGGTTTTGGGTTTTCGTTTTATCATTTTCATTGACTTCCACAAACTTTTAAATTTCCTCTTTAACTGCTTGGTTAGCCCATTCATTCTTTAGTAGGATGTTCTTCAGTCTCCAAGTATTTGCTACCTCTCCAAATTTTTTCTTGTGTTTGATTTCGAGTTTCATAGCGTTGTGGTCTGAAAATATGCACGGTATGCTATTGATCTTTTTGTACTTGCTGAGGGCTGATTTGTGTCCCAGTATGTGGTCTATTCTGGAGAATGTTCTGTGTGCACTGGAGAAGAATGTATATTCTGGTGCTTTAGGATGAAATGTTCTGAATATGTCTGTTAAGTCCATCTGGTCCAGTGTGCCATTCAAAGCCATTGTTTCTTTGTTGATTTTTTGATTAGATGATCTGTTCATTGCTGTGAGTGGGGTGTTGAAGTCTCCTACTATTATGGTATTACAATCGATGAGTTTCTTTATGTTTGTGATTAATTGATTTATCTATTTGGGTAGTCCCACATTTGGCACATAAATGTTTACAACTGTTAGGCCTTCTTGGTGGATAGACCCTTGATTATGATATAATCCCCTTCTGCATCTCTTGATACAGTCTTTATTTTAAAGTCTAGATTGTCTGATATAAGTATGGCTACTCTGGCTTTCTTTTGTTGCCCATTAGCATGATGGATCTTGCTAAGACATCTTGCTTGTGTCTGTGTTGGTTAAATCCCTGGCTGTCGTTTTTTTGTGCTCTTTCTTTTGGGGTGAATTCCTTCATTTTGTCATTTTGAAGGGAGTAAAGGAATTAATGAGGTAGAAAACTTGAAATAAAAAATTAAAATTAAACAAAAATATTAAAATAAAAATTAAAAATACACACACAGAAAAATGGAATAGATGATGCTAGATCATAGGTGTGTTTTGGTCTGGGTGTTGAAAGTGGTTTGACAGATTAGAGAAAAAAAGGGGGGGGGAAGAAAAAAAAAAGGAAGTCATTTGACAATTTGAAAAAGTGAATGCACTGAAGTAGACTAAAATGTGATGATTGGGGTAAAATAGAATTTGAAAAACTATACAGAAAAGTAAAGAATATAGTAGAAAAAAATAAAGAAAAATATTTTTAATAAGAATTAAAAATATGAATTTTTTCATTTTCTGTATTTAAGAAAAAAGAAAATGAATGAAAAAGAGAAAAAAGATAAAAAGGAAAAAAGAAAAGAAAAAAGAAATCATCTGAAAATTTGGAAAAGTGAATACACTATAGTGGACTAAAATAAAATGATGAGAGTATGACAGAATCTGAAAAAATACACACAAACGCAAAAAATATAGTAATAGAAATTAAATAAAAATACTTTTAAAATAAATTGAAAGTAAAAATGAAGTTTTTCTCTTTCTGCATTCAAGAAAAAGGAAAAAGAAAAAAAGAGAAAGAAAAAAAGGAAATTGTTCGAAAATTTGAAAAGGTGAGTACACTGAAGTAGACTAAAATAAAATGATGGAAGTAAAGTAGAATTTGAAAAAAATTTACACAAAAGTAAAAAATATAGTAATAAAAATTAAAGACAGATATTGTTAACAAAAATTGAAAATAAAGATGAATTTTTTTCTTTTTCTGTATTCAAGAAAAAGAAAAGAATTGGAAAAGAGAAAAAGAAAAAAGAAAAAAACAAAAAAAAAAAAGAAAAAAATGAGTAGATGAACCTGCTAACAGATTGAAGTAGGACTGAAATTGCTTCATTTTCCCCTGGAGATCAGTCTATATAGCTCTTTATAGTCCATAAATTAAGCGGCAGTGAGGCTTGTGTTTTTGAAGAGGGAAGTTGGCCCATTTGGGCAGGGCTCGATGTAACAGCTCCACTCTCCACTAGATGGCGCTGCTAGCCTACTGGGGTGGATTGTTGTGGTGCTCATAGGTGCATATGTGCATGCATGGGAGCGGTGACAATGGTGCCACCCAGCTACTCAGTCTGTTCTCCCATATCAGCAATCGTGCACCAGTCCTCTTTCTTCAGCTCTCATCCACTGCCTGCTTTTTCATGCTCCATGACCAGGCCCCAGGCAGTACCTGTCTCCCAAGTTTTGTCTCAGATGCAGCTGCTTTCTCCGGCCCCTTACTTCTGAAAGACTGCGGCTTTGACCTTTTCTGCCCCTCTGTGGGAGGGTCTCACCAAGCAATGGCTGAATGAGCAACGGCCAAATATCGGCTGCACCCAGGAACGCCTGCTGGACCCTGCTGTTGCCCATGCCCCGAGACTGCGGCCAGGTGCTAGCCTGTCCCCCAAAAAGTTCGCGAGACAGTGTAGCAGCAGCATTTCAGGGATTATGGAAAATCACAACACACATCTGGCACCAAGTTTTACCCTCAGCGACCTTGCCCCAGCACCAGCAAATGTGGCCGCCTTCCAGGGTCTGCTGGGACCAGGTGGCTTCAACAGTCTCTATCAAATGTCCTTCCAGCAGTGGAAATGCTTTTCCCCGTGTGGCTTGAGAACCTCCAGGACCCCACTCTGTTCCTGCGGATTTGCCCTTCCCACCAGAGGACCACCAGGTATCGAGCTGCGGAGTTGCAGCCTTTGCACTCCCCTTGTTTACAGTCTTAATGGAATTAAACCCTCTCCTTTCTCCTTTCTCCGTTTTTAGTTTAGTCCCTGTGGCTATTTCCAATTTTCTACTTTCTCTACAGCTGCTTTTGGGGAGAGGTGCTTTTCCTATATGCTCCCCCCCCAGTTTCTGTCCTCCTTCTGCCCGCCAAAGGGGTTCCCTACCTTTCGCGGCTTCTCACTCCCCAAGTTCAGCTCTCCGCACCACATACCTGCTGAATTCTGTGGTTCAAGTTGTGCAGATTGTTGTGTTAATCCTCCAATCAGGTTTCTAGGTGTGTAGGATGGTTTAGTGTTGGTCTGGCTGTATTTCATGGATACGAGACACACAAAAAGCTTCCATGCTGATCTGCCATCTTGGCTTCTCCTCAGAACTTAAAGAATATTCTTAACTCCTCTGCTCAGTCTATCATTCATACATGGGCAATAAATATATACATAAATTCTTAGTATTTATTAGTGCCCCTTTGGAGATGCATAAATTTCTATTTACTGTGATAAATTTACATTAGCGATCATTTCTGGCTAAATTAAATGCCATCAATCAAACGGTGACAATAGTCAGTTAACATTTCATCTTATTATGTATTTTGTAGTAGGTAGGTCCTAATCACTTAGTGAAGAGCAGGAGTGGGAGAAGACATACCTGCAAATGATTGAGGCTGGTGCAGAATCCTGACAAATTCTGTAAGCGGCAGAACTATTGGTATCTCAACAGGACCTGGGATATGTTGCTTTAATATGCTGAGTCACAACAGTGAATAGGGTGGTTCATTGTTGACCAATGTCAGGTTTGAGGACTCTTTGGCCAATTGTGATCAATTGACTGAGGCTTCACCTCCAGTGTGACCAAGAGACAGGAATGAGCAGATAGCCAAACTTCTATTTTTTGAAAAAACTAAATACACTATCACTTTATAAACTCATTCCAAAAAAATAAAAGCCTCAAAAATAAAGGATTTAATCTGATATTACCTGTCCTTGTAATGGGCAAAATTACTCAACCAATGGCAACCAACATAAAATTGTTTTAAGAAATTGGCTTTGTTGATTCCTGGTATTACATAAAATTGAGAAAACTAACTGTACTTAATATATATTACTTCACTTACTGGTAGTGTACAAAGGCCCTGTGCTGAAATCTGTGGATCTGGAGATGAAGTAGGTAAGATCCAAAATTGAGTGGCTTTGTAGTCTTATAAGAGATGGATAAACAATAACAATGCCAATATAATAAGTTCAATGATAAGGCATTCATAACATATTTAGAAAGAAAGTCATTCTGCATAGGGAGTAGAGAAGAGATGCCTTGCAATCATGACAATAAGGGAAAGATGATGATTTAAGCTTTGGTGGGAGGTACATAGGTATAATCACAAAGAAGAACATTCAGTTCAAAGGACAGATTTAAGGAATGAAAGTACTCCAAAAAATGGCGAGGGACTCTATGTAGCTGAGAGACATATTCCAATTGTCAGGAGACACAGCAAACATTAATACTGTTGTTCCAATGTATTTCATTTCCAATATTTTATTCAAGGTTGGGTCCAATTCCTGATGAGTTAAAATTCTGTATTTGCTTTTCTCATTCAGATTAGGGTATCTCAATGCAAGCATGTAATGTAAATCTACCCTGCTTCATTTAAAAATAAGTAATGCATTCACAAGCAATGTGTGCTTGAACTATTATTGGTAATAAATAATTTAAACCTCACCCACCATTTAACATATCAGCCTATTAACATGACTGATGATACCACTGTGCAGAGTATAGACTGTACATTAAGTGACATGGTCAGGGACAGAGGTGAATGTGAGGAGTGGCTTATAAGTGCTATCTTTCTGAACTTAAAGCCTGCATACTCTCTAAATGGTTCTACTCTTTGGTTTAATGTCTAATGTGCATTTTGCAAGTTGTCCTGTACATTTATAAATTGTTTTTCATTGTCATGCTCACTAATAAAATGCTTTTACAGGAATAGCTGAGGAAATATTATGCAATTTTAAGATGCACTGATATCCCCCTACATTGGGTCTCAGGAAGGAGTAACATACAATTACTACTATTCTAGTGTAAATTTTCAAAATGATACACAATAAGTGAATTGATCTGGCAAACTCCCCCATGAAATCCACTCATCAGAGTGCTCATTAGCTCTCCAGACTACTGCAGTATTTCAGCTTCTTCTTCTAAACCATAGCTCCCCTAGGAGTTCAACTACTATATGTATATGTATATGTATATGTATATGTATATGTATATGTATATGTATATGTATATGTATATCTATACATATATATATATCTATATATATAGATATATAGATAGATATGGAAATTTATATATTTAATTCTTAAATTGTTTTAACAGCAAGATCTGCAGATGATAACTACTGAAAGTCTAGTCCATCTTGGCCAACAGAGACTGACAATGTTAACTTACCTGTTTTTGAAGACAAGGACATGGCATTTACTGTTGTCATAATTAAGGTTCTGCAAATTTCCTCCCTATGACTTATTCTCATTCCTCACAGAAACTTTGTCTTTCTTGTTAAGCTCACTCACTCATAGTTTTTATTTATTATTTTATTTATTATCCTGATTTGTTTCCACAGTAAATATCTGCTACATGCTACTTCTGTACTGTTACTCATATCAACAAATAGAATGCGTTCAGTTATTCCCTACCCTGAACTTTGACTTCATATTTATTATAATTTATGCCAATACTTCTAGGCACTGAGAATTGTGTAATACAGAGAAAATACTCATGTTTAATCTAAAAGTAAAGATAATGATAATAGAACCCAGCTTTGTTACAAATCTAATGAAGTGAGACTAAATGTGAGTTACAATGTGTGCTATAAATAAGAAATATTTTGAAAATCCTTCAAATTTCAGGGGAATGTAAAACATCAAATATACAAATCTTGGACTTTATTGGGTAAGTTAGCAAGCTGCGTTTCCTGGAGATTGCAAAAACAAAATAAAATACAAATAACACAGAAACAAAAAACACTGAAATAAGAGGAGGTCATGATTTGGAACTCATGTCTCCACTTACTAAAAGTTCATGAGAAGCCCATATTAACTTTGCCTCCCTCAAATTTCATCCTACAAACATAAGGTTTTGTAGGTGATGAGGGAATTTAAGGCATGTTACTAATATGTCTTAACTGGCCATGTGAAAAGTTGACTATATGCCACATAGTAACATCCAGACTACTTAGAAGATTTTTTCAGTAGCTGGGGTGACCATAATGCAAAAGCCAAAATCTAGGACAAAAAACCTGGTTGGCTCAGCTGGTTAAGCATCTGACTTCTGCTCAGGTCATGATCTTGCAGTTCGTGAGTTCAAGCCCCATGTCGGGCTCTGTGCTGACAGCTCAGAGCCTGGAGCCTGTTTTGGAATCTGTGTCTCCCTCTCTCTCTGCCCCTCCCCCACTCATGCTCTGTCTCTGTCTCTGTCTCTATCTCTCTCTCAAAAATAAAAATTTAAATATAGTGCAAGTATTACTATAATCTACATCGTTGAATAATTATATATGCATATATACACATATGTAGCAACTTTAATGCAAGATCTTACACTGGAAGATGCGTTAGCTTATATATGCATCATCACACAGGCTTGTAAGAGCTGAACTTCAACAACAGTCTGCAAGGCAGAGCAAATATTACAATTCTTCCAAATCTATAGATGAAGAAATTGAGAATTGGAGAAGAAAAAATTACTTTGTAACAGTGAATACAGTTTTACAGAATGAGTTGCAGCCTTTCAAATCCTTTTATACAGAAGTGCCTTTAACACCGCAGCACAGTCACTTGCTTCTGCCTGTTGCTAATGGCTCTCCAAATGTCACTGCACCTACAGGAATCAGGATGTGTGTGGGTGTATTGGGTGCACTTCCTCAGAGAGACCATGATCAGAAAACTTTCTTGTCTTATGTTTTCACCTTGTGTATATTTAGTTTTCCAAATTATTCCTGTTTTGAAACATTTAAAAAATCAATGCAGTCATCTATTCTAGGATTCATTTTTTAATTTTTATGATTTTAATAATTTCTGTGCTTAACCATGTAAGGGATAATTTATCCAGTAACTAATCTCTGAATGGATTTTAGGTTTAAAATCTAAAACCTTTGGAAAACAGCTTTACTTCATCCTTCTCATATAAATTTCTTTCAAATTACACGAACCAGGGTTGAAGCTAATGGAGTTGGGCCAATCTATAACATGGAATACTGCACCTTAGTTACAGAATCAGTTCACATTTTCTATACTGGTATTAAAGATGCCTGTGATCTGAATTATTTCAAAAACAATACAATTATTTTATAAACGATAAATTAGGCACATAATTTTACACACACATTTATACACACAGACACAGACACACAGGCAGACTCCAAGTATGTAGAATAAAGGACAAAGGATTGAGAGAGTACACACCCAACACTTAACAACAGTAGTGGGGTTGGGCCATAAGGAGAGACTGAGAGGAAGCGTGTTGAAGGATGGTACTTTCATGTTTTACTTTATATATTTCTGTGTTGAAGGTCTTTTAAAAATATAACTTCAATGTGCATTCTGCATCACATTTGTATTTAGAAAACTACACAATGGGAATGTTATTAAAATGCACAGGAACATTTTAAAAAATTCTCAGACCCCAAAACTAGACATCTAAGAACTTAAAGAATAATTACAGATATGTTTAGATTTCACAAATTGGAAAAAAAAAGTTCAACAATAAGGATTGCATAAGAAGTATATTATATAAAACATGTTCTTTCAAATAATATAGATGGAGAATTTTGTTCAAAATATATTATTAAATAAAAAACACTGAAAGAATGGGAAAGTATCATCGATTTTTAATTTTGTTTATAAATATATCTAGATAGAACACTACATGGAAAAATACACATTTAAGTGTCTACAATGCTTGCCTCAGATCATTGAAACTTTGGATAATGATATGTACATTTAACATGTATGGTTACCTTCTTTTATTAAATATAATTTCTACCTTTGATAGAGTATGTAATGCTGTAAGTTTCCTATTTAATCTAAGTAACTACTACAACATGTAAATGTTCTAATCTGACTTTGCAAATGGAGACTCTCCTAATACCTAAATGGTTGACAGGAGGCTTTACATTAAGCCATTTTTCTTACACAGACCATATTCTCCCTCTCTTAAACCTTAAGTGCCATGCATGCCTCCTGGCTTTACAATTCCTCCGTCCAGTCATCTTCCATGTTATTGTTCATGCAGTTCCTTTCGTCATTTTCCAGGTTAATGAACTCTATCACCTTGAAGACCTCCTGAAAACTGCTGATGGATGAGGTTTGCCACCCCCCCTCTGTGTCCCATTCATTTTGTTCAGACTTTGATATATCATTAATCATAATGTGGAGCATTTGTTTGTTGGGTTACAGGTTGGCTGACAATACAGTGAGATCCTGAATGCTGGAATTATGGTTCAGATGTGGTGTACAATAAATAGTTCTTGGGCAGCATCGAAGAAAGTGTCTGATATGTAACACATGTTCGCTAAAGTCAGTCTTTGTATTCTGGCCTGCACATCAATAGCACTTGTTGAATTTTTTCTAGATTGGCAACAAACAAGCTTTCTAAGACAGACAGGGGAAGAAAAAACTGTAAAATAGTATGCATTTGGTTCCTTGATATAGATCTACTTTATGAGGAAAGAGCAAGTACTCACCTTTGTTCTTGATGCGTCAAATATTCTAGAAGTGTTCATTAATACAAGTGGCCTTAATTCTAAGAGCAACATGAAGAGAATCAAGACTTATTCAATAACAGTAAGAAAACAAAACAACAAAAAATACCACCACCATCCCCCACCACCACAAACTAGTTACTAATTTGCTGGGCTCCTTACCTTATTGTGCGGCAAGGAAATTGGATGCCATTACAAAGATCATACGCAGAGATGGGAACAAACGCTCGTGTGAACTCTCAGGTCATGGGAAATACTTCAAAAACATTAGACTTACTGTTCTTTTAAGGAAAGTTCAGTTTCCCTTGCTCACAGCTTAATGCAGATCTTGTCAACTTATCATCATGATAGTTGCCACGGAAAGGAAACAGAGAAAAAAAAAGAATAAATTCATGAAATAAAGATCAACTTTGTGCAAAAGAGTAAAAGAAAGTTACTGGGAAGGAGGCTGCTCCTGCACGGACAATGGGAGAAAATATTAAAGTAGAGGGTTGAGGGGCGCCTCGGTGGCGCAGTCGGTTAAGCGTCCGACTTCAGCCAGGTCACGATCTCGCGGTCCGGGAGTTCGAGCCCCGCGTCGGGCTCTGGGCTGTTGGCTCAGAGCCTGGAGCCTGTTTCCGATTCTGTGTCTCCCTCTCTCTCTGCCCCTCCCCCGTTCATGCTCTGTCTCTCTCTGTCCCAAAAATAAATAAACGTTGAAAAAAAATTTTTTTAAAAAAAGTAGAGGGTTGAATTAAGGGAACAAATTGGAAACCATCATGAAGGCAGAGCTAACACTAATTTCGCATGTTCTGCATTGCCCATCCTACCACCAAGCCTGGAAGGCCACGACCTCTGCTGTGATTTAAAAAAAAATTAATTTACTTATGTTTGAGAGAAAGAGAGAGAGAGAGAGACAGAGATAGAGAGAGAGGAGAGAGACACAGTGTGAGCAGGGGAGGGGAAAAGAGAGGGAGACACAGAATTCAAAGCAGGCTACACAGGCTCTGAGCTGTCAGTACTGAGTCCACGGGTTGAACTCACTAGATGTGAGATCATGACCTGAGCCAAAGTCAGATGCCCAAGTCAGAGGCCCAACTGACTGAGCCACCCAGGTGTCCCATTTTTTAAATCTCAACTTCCCCTTAGTTGTCACTGTCAGGATAACCGTAATAATTAGGATTATTAGATATGGTTCTAAGATAAGTGAGATCTCATCATTTGCTTTATGGAAGGAATTGATATACATGAAATCCTGGTACGAAGAAACTCAGAGAAATGCAGAGCTATTCAAACAACACTAGGATTGGTGATAAATCCTGACCATGGTAAGGATAAAAAAATGTTGGGGTGCCTGAGTGGCTCAGTCAGTTAAGCGTGCAACTTTGGCTCAGGTCATGATCTCACAGTTCATGGGTTCAAACCCTATGTCAGGCTTTGTGCTGACAGCTCAGAGCCTGGAGCCTGCTTCAGATTCTGTGTCTCCCTCTCTCTCTGCCACTCCCCTGCTCACACTCTGTCTATCTCTCTCTCTCTCAAATAAACATTAAAAGTTAAATAAAAACATTTGTTATGTCAATATATATTTGTTGAACACATTTTGTGTGCAAAGAAACAAGGAAAGTTTACAGAGACTGGACTTTACAGAGAATCAGTTGATATAATAGGCTGTGTTTATAATCAAGGCAGTTCAAAGTTAACATTTGAATGGATAAAATAAAAGTGGCAACAAATAACAAGTGTTGGCAAGGATGTAGAGAAAATGGAACCTTCATGCACTGTTGCTGAAAATGTAAATTGTTATAGACACTGTAGAAAACACTATGGAGTTTCCTCAAATAATTAAAAATAGAAATACCATATGATCCAATATTTCCACTATTAGGTATTTACCCAAGGAATATGGAAACATTAATTTCAAAAGATATATGCACTCCCACATTTATTGCAGCATTATTTACAACAACCAAGATATGGAAGCAACCTAAGTGTCTGTCAATATACAAATGGATAAGAAAAATGTGTTACATATATGCAATGGAATACTACACAAACACGAAAAGGATGTGATTGTGCCATTTGAGGCAACAATGATGAACCTAATGAAATGTCAGACTGAGAAAGACAAATGCCAAATGACTCCACTCCACAAAAGAAATCTAAAAAACAAAACAAACAAACAAAACAAATAAAAAGCAGAATCAGACCTATAAATACAAAAAACAAATGGCCAAAGGGGAGAGGGGTGGGAGATTGGGCAAAATAGGTGAAGGAGAGAGGGAGATACAGGCTTTCAGTAATAGAATGAATAAGTCTCAAGAATAAAAGGCACAGTGTAAGGAATATAATCAACAATATTATAATAGTAAGGGAACAGGACAGATAGGAACCACACTTGTGACCACAGTATAATGTAGGGACTTGTCAAATCACTAAGTTGTACACTTGAAACTAATGTAACATTGTGTGTCAACTATACTCAAATTAACAATAAATAAGTAAAAGTTAACATTTGAGTACACATCAGGCTCTAGGCACTGTGATATGCTATTTGATTGTGTTATAATTGTTATGCACCCTTCTGATTGATTAATTCTCTTTTTACCCTCCCATTACTAATTGAGGAAATTAAGCTTTAGGAAGGTTTAAATAATGTCACGCAACTGACACAAAAATTTTGGTGTTCAAGATTAGACAGTTTTAGTCCAAAGGGGTGAGATTTTAGTGGAATACAAGGAAATTTTGAGAACTAAAGAGGAAAAAAATATAATAAATAAGTTAAATTATGAAGGTTTCTGGCTTTGTCAGGAAATAACATTTCTTAGTTGATCATTCTCCAATATGACAAACCACGTATCTATTATTTATTTTCATTTTGGTATATTTAGTATTTCTGAGGACAGGAATACTCTCAGCACGTGATCTTGCTTGATTACACATAAATTTTGAAAATAAATACTTTACATTTAATATTAATTTAATATTAATCATTAAATATCATTTTCCTTCATATCCTTGAGGGGAAAAAAAGCGCATGTGAAGGAGACATATAATGTGTTAAAACTGCCTCCTAAGCTTACCTCTGATTCTAATGACACCTAAAAGGAAAGCTTAAATTCAAATTAATAAATCAAGCCAATGCACCGAGACAATAAATATTTGGTGAGATCACAAGGAAAACACATTTGTTTGGGCTTATGGGAAAGTGGTGCCATGCACAGAGGTAACTATTAACCAGATGTGATTGACAAGAAAAACGAATCTGATCAAAAATCTTCAATAGTAAAGTTCTCTGAATTTCCAGCATTAAATATTCTCAAAGATAAAGGTTCAAGTTTATTTTCATTAAATTTGCTCTATTGCCTGCATAACTAACTATATAAGGGATTACTTAAATTATTTTACGGACTGTATACTTTTTAATTGAAAATAGTATTTTCAATCTTAATTTTAAAAAATATTCAAGCAAAAATGTATTCCCTAGCCCTCTACACAGTATGTTTTTCACTTTTGTCTTATCTCTAAGGCCTGTATCTCTTTCAAGGAGAGGCTGATAATTTCTCTAATTCCTAGACAAAATAAGTAGGACTTTAATATTCATGTGGATGACTTACACAACTGGCCCTGACCCTTACTTCATAACTTTTCTTCAGCTATACTTTGCTTCAGCCACCCATATTATGGCCTAAGTGATCTGGGTCAAGTCTGTGCCCTGTCTCCAACTGCCATTGGGCTAGTCAGAACACAGTCTTCTGATGGAGATCGTAGAGGTGCAGGAAAGCAGCAAAATCAAGCAAGCACATTGTAAAGCCTCTCCTTCTACAACGTTTGTTAAGAGCCCAAAGGTCAAAGCAAGCCACAAGATCAAGCTCAAATTTATGAAGTGGAAAATACATTCCATTTTCAATAGGAGAGACTGCAAAGTCAAATGTAAATTGCTGTAGATAGAGGAAGCAGCAAAGAAATGGAGCCAATATGCAATTTGCTGTATATATTAGTCAGGCTTCTCCAGAGAAAAAGAACCAAAACCCATGTGTACACACACACACACACTCGAGAGGAGAGGGAAGAACGGGAGGGGAGAGAGAGAACGACTGAGATTTATTTTAAGGAATTGGCTCACAAGACTGTAGAGACTGGCAAGTTCAAAATCTGCAGGGCAGGCTGACAGGCTGGAGACTGAGGGAAGTTTATTTTGCGGCTCAATTCTTAGCGCTGTCTGGAGGCAGAATTCTTCCTTCCTTGGGAGATCATTTTTTTCTCTTAAGGCTTAGAACTAAATGGATGAGACCCACCCATATTATGTAGGTTAATCTGCTTTACTCAAAGTCTACTGATTTAAGTGTTAACCTTATCTAAAAACACCTTCACTGGGATCTCAAGATGGGTGTTTGCCCAACTATCTGGGTACGTGGCCAAGCCAAGTTGACACATAAAATTATCCACCACACCTTTGTTATCAAAGACAAAGAAAAAGATTGGGATATTAGTCAGTAAAAAACATGTCTACCTAAAGTACTTAATTGACTTAGTAATCCCCTATCTATCTAAAAGTTCAACTATTCTTTTCTTTTGGCTATTTTCTTTCTGCATATGAATATATTCAGCCTCTATTTAAAACTAAGTTTGTTAGCCTTGCAGCCCTCATTGAGAAAGGAGATTTACAGGTGTCAGGGGATTCAGAAGTCACTTTTCAGAGGTAAATGCTAATAGGAGGTGCAGGTGAGCACTAGAGGCTGTGGGCCATTCGGCTAATTTCAGGGGCTCATTGCTTCCCTCTGTGAATGACAATGATTGGCTGTATGTTCTACATAGTCCTCTTAAATGTGCATTAGCAAAATTTTCCTAGCAAATGTTTTACCTAAATACCTAAAATTAAAAAGTCAACAATAATAATAATGAAAAAAAAAAAAAACCCAAAAACCTAAGTTCCCTCATACACGCATTCTCCTCTAGGTTTCATTTTGTTTTCATTTTTCAAGCTACCAGTAACACCAAACCCATAGAATGTGCCTGGCATGGCCTGGCACAAAAGAAACCTTCAATAATGATCGTCTGGTCTTACAGTTCCTTCTTTTTACCTTTTATTCTTTCCTTTTAAGAAATCATTATAAAAGATAATTTATATATTCCTTCTGAACTTCTAATTTTGCCCTTTATTGTTGAGTGTTATTCGTTGTGGAATTTTAAATTCAGGTTTGGTTTTGTTTTTTGTTTTTTCTTTTAGTTCAACTTTGGAAAAGTTCGTTTTGCATCCCAAGTTGTGGAAATATTCCTATAGGGTGCTTTTGCCAGGAGCCCAGGAGTATCAGTAATTTAGGGGGGGCTATTCTTGCTAGTATTTCTGATTACAATTTTCTGCTCAAGGCTTTAGAATAAATTTAAATCCCATTTTTGCATGATATTTAGAGTTCTAAATTCTCTGAGAAGATCACCTCCAACAGCGGTTCTTAAACTTGGCTGCACTTTGGAATTGCCTGTGGAGCTTTAAATAAAGATGGATGCCCACAGAGATTCTGATTTAATTAGTCTGGCAGACATGGCCTTGGCATCCTTGCTTTTTGTTCCTTTGATGTGCATTTGTTTGTTTGTCAGCTCCCCAGGTGATGCTAATATGCAGCCAAGTTTGAGAATCACTACCTTAGAGATACTGTGTGGTTGACTGTCTTCTCTGGTGGCTAGTCCAACCTTTCACCAAGGGTGCAGCCTTTTGCTGCAGGAGGCTGGTTTTACGGAGGTCTCTGTTTACACTCCCATGACCTTGTCTAGTATCCTGGGGAGACTGCAAACCCCAAACCTCTAGACTACAAAGAGCAATAACCTCCAGGGCCAATATAGTCCAGCGGCAGCTGCAGTGTTAGTTTGTGTGTTTACCAATTTAGTTGTCAATTTTCTTTCCTTTTTAAAAAGATAGAAAATTCCTTTTTTTTTCTTGTAAGCATATTAAAACTATCTTGTTTTATTTTATCTAGAAATTCTGCTTATGGCTAGAAGTTTTTCTATTATCTAAGTCCCATTACTTCTTTTTAGTTTTCAAATTCAATTCAAATGTCACCTCTTTGTGAATGCATTTCCTTTTAGTCAAATGTAAACGACTTTCCCTGGATTCTAGCAGCACCCTGTGCTTATCTGTATCAAGACATACATGGCTGTCATATGATATTTAATATACATACCTGTCATTTTAGTTTATCTATTTATTTTTGAGAGAGAGAGAGAGAGAGCACAAGCGGGGGAGGGACAGAGAGAAGGAGAGACAGAATCCCAAGCAGGCTCTGTGCCATCAGTGCAGAGCCCAATGTGGGGCTTGAACTCAGGAACTGTGAGATCATGACCTGAGCCAAAGCCAAGAATCAGACATTCAACTGACTGTGCCACCCAGGCGCCCTATACCTGTCATTTTAGTAGCCAGTGCACTATTTGAGGTCCATGGACACGTCCTAAATAACATGACATCGAGTCATTATCACAGTCCGTAGCACAAAGAATACAATTGTCTTAACAATAGTAAGAAGATACACTGGGGGCACCTGGTGGCTCAGTCGGTTAAGCGTCTGACTTCGGCTCAGGTCATGATCTCATGGTTCATGAGTTCAAGCCCCACATAGGGCTTTGTGCTGACAGCTCAGAGCCTAGAGCCTGCTTCAGATTCTGTGTCTCCCTCTCTCTCTCTCTGTTCCTCCTCTGCTCGCACTCTCTCTCTCTCTCTCAAAAAGTAAATAAAGATTAAAAATTAAAAAAAAAAGTAAGAAGATACACTGGATGAACTGATCTTTATTTCTTGTTGTTGTTTTTCAAACTGTGATTTAAAAAAAGAAGATACTATGCAAGCAGTTGTTTCAGAAATGCATACGGTATCAAGATATTTTGATAGAGCCTAGAATTTGTGCTGATCCAGTAGCCACTGACCACGTGTGGCTATTTTAACTTAAATTTAATTACTTAACATAAAAAATAGTTCTTCACTCACACTATAGCCACATGCGGCTAGTGACACACTTGTATTGGACAACACAGATACAAAATATCTACACATCATTATAAAAAGTTATATAGGACAGCAATAAGCTGCCTTTTTAGAGGCAGTCAGCTCGATTACCCACAAAAATTATCCCAAAGGACCTTCCTGTTAATTCTCAAAAGTAGGTTTTGAACTAAATTATAATTAAATCATTCAAAACACAAATGCTAGATAATTTCCCTTATCATGGAATAGTTACACAGGATTTTACATGTATTTAGACTTTTAATAGCACTGTGTTGAAGTTTCTTACTTTACAGTTAGGTAACTTAAGATTCAGAGTGGTTTAGTAGCTTTATCAAACCCACACAGAGAGCTCAAATAAGAGGAAGTAAATCGCAATGGAGAGAAACTAACCCAAAGTTAGGCATTCTGCTCCACGGAGGAATTAGGCACAGATGAGTTTCCTAAAATGAGCCTTCACGTTTCCAAAGCACTTACGTCACCTGCTGTTACGGGCAGCATGGAGGGGCTGCATTTGTGCCTCTACAACCCCAACATGATATTCAATTATGTGTGGGTGTAGGAACTATGGAAAACAAGGTGGCATCAAAAATTCTATGCTTGCAGCCAGAATACAATTCTTGGGAGTCTCTGCTTTAGATGAGCTCTGTATTTCCAGAGTTGGATCACAGACATCCCTGGTATAGTCCTTAGCATTGCAATAAATCAGTGCTCCTCTGTTCCATCAGACCTCCACAGCCTCTAAGGAATGAGGGAACCCAAGATGTTGATATTCCATTCCAAATGTACATGCTTTTACACAGCTCATGGTTATGAGAATGTCTTTGTATATTCATAAGGCTATCCATCAAGTACAGGAAGACCAATTTTGTTTGGTAATTATTATTATAGAAATGCAAGTAAATGCCAGAATGGAGTTTTTAAAATACACTCCTTGGGAACACTTTTTCTTCAATTACATGAATCTTAGGCAAAACCATTTCTTTTGAAACTTACGATTTTTATTAACTTAGACTCTAGTGATTTTTTTTATTATTTATTTTTGAGAGAGAGAGTGAGCAAGCTAGCAGAGAAGGGGCAGAGACAGAGGGGTACAGAGGATCTGAAGTGAGCTCTGCGTTGACAGCAGAGACCTCAACTGGGGGCTTGCACTCATAAACCAAGCCATGAGATAATGACCTGAGCCGAAGTTGGACACTTAACTGACTGAGCTAGTCAGGCACCCTGGACTCTAGTGATTTTTTTGGAAAAAGATCACCTAAGAGACATTTCATTTAATATATATACCACACACACAATGCCTACACACACAATGCCTACACACACACACACACATGCACATGCACACACACACACACACACACACACACACAATTTTTCCCTTAAGATAGAAAATAGAATGGGGCACCTGGGTGGCTCAGTTGGTTAAGCAACATATTGTTGATTTCAGCTCAGGTCATGGTCTCATGGTTCATAGGTTCAAGTTCTGCATCTGGCTCCTTGCTGACGATGCAAAGCCTGCAGGGGTCTTGTCTCTCTCCCTCTCTCTCTGCTCCTCCTCCACTCTCTCTCTCTCTCTTTATCTAAATAAATAAACCTAAAAAAAGAAATAATACAATGGAAAAATCGAACAATATGAGAAGCAACATGAGAACGATGAAACTGGACCATTTTGTTATACCATACACAAAAATAAATTTGAAATGGATGAAAGACCTAAATGTGAGATAGGAAACCATCAAAATCTTAGAGGACAACACAGGCAGTAACCTCTTTGACCTCGGCCATAGCAACTTCTTACTAGACATGTCTCTGGAGGCAAGGGAAACAAAAGCTAGCATAAACTCTTGGGACTTCATCAAGATAAAAAGTTTCTGGAGGGCGCCTGGGTGGCTCAGTTAGTTAAGCATCTGACTTCAGCTCAGGTCATGATCTCAAGGTTCATGGGTTCAAGCTCCACGTCGGGCTCTGTGCTCACAGCTCAGAGTCTAGAGCCCGCTTTGGATTCTGTGACTCCCTCTCTCTCTGCCTCTTCCCCACTCATGTTTTGTCTCTCTTTCTCTCTCAAAAATAAATAACATTAAAAAATGTTTTAAAAAGTTTCTGCGCAGTGAAGGGAAGCAATCAACAAAACTAGAAGGCAGCCTAAAGAATGGGAGAAGATATTTGCAAATGACATATCTGATAAAGGGTTAGTATCCAAAATCTATAAAGAAATTATCAAACCCAACAGCCAAAAAAGAAAAAAAAAAATCCAGTTAAGAAAAGGGCAAAAGACATGAATAGACACTTTTCCTCCACTGTTTTTTAAAAGAGAAGATGGGGACTTTGATGTAGATTAGACTGAAAACTATTCTTCTGAGTCTCCAACAGTTGACACAAAGTGACTGGTTGAGTATAATGTGCCATAATTCTCACAGAAACTCACCTTCCCTAAAAACATGTTCAAAAAACACAGAGAAGAATTATTTGAAATCTGAGCTTTAACAACCTTGCTTGAGTGAATAATGACAAGGGCCAAGAGTTGTGGTAGAAGCAGGGAGTTGCATTGGTAGGCAGATGAATTCCAAAAATGAAAAGGAGGGAGGGAGGGAAGGAAGGAAGGAAAAGAAATTATAGTCAAAGATGACAGAAAAAACTAGCCATAAGTTTACCGGTAAAAGAGGTTGAATTTGTGCTTGCTTCATTTTAACAAATTTACTGACCCTTTTTGCATATATAGACACTTGCTTTCTTACTATGATGATAGAATCAGAAAACATGCACAAATGTGATGAAAAGCAAGCAAGAAGAGTAATATAGGTTACTCTCAGTACAGGAGAAGATTGGGAAAACACTGAGTTTTTCAGTAAATCCAGAGCAGAATGTGAGTCTTCAAGAGTGAATTAGGGCCTACTTGAAAGGTGCTCTTGATTGTATGGCCAATATTGGCACTATTCATTGATCCTTAGCTTCTAGAATTCATTACTACTCAATCACTTGCATAGTTCAAAAGAAGCTAGTTTCCCTGATCTTCATTACTAATTTACCAAATTCCTCATGCATAAAAGCCAGAGTAATATCAGGTTATGATAAGCTACATAGGTTATCTATGTACATACATAGAGATGGGGCACCTGGGTGGCTCAGTCAGTTAAGCACCCAATTTTTATTTTTTTTATTTTTTTTCAACGTTTATTTATTTTTGGGACAAAGAGAGACAGAGCATGAACGGGGGAGGGGCAGAGAGAGAGGGAGACACAGAATCGGAAACAGGCTCCAGGCTCTGAGCCATCAGCCCAGAGCCCGACGCGGGGCTCGAACTCCCGGACCGCGAGATCGTGACCTGGCTGAAGTCGGACGCTTAACCGACTGCGCCACCCAGGCGCCCCAACCACCCAATTCTTAATCTCGGCTCAGATCACAATC
This sequence comes from Acinonyx jubatus, assembly GCF_027475565.1. Taxonomy (NCBI): domain Eukaryota; kingdom Metazoa; phylum Chordata; class Mammalia; order Carnivora; family Felidae; genus Acinonyx; species Acinonyx jubatus. Next base: position 94,918,997 of record NC_069388.1, read on the forward strand.
TTATGGTTCATGGGACAGAGCCCTGAGTCAGGCTCTATGCCTTGGGATTTTCTCTCTCCCTCTTTCTCTTCCCCTCCCCTACTTGTGTGCACACGTGCTTGCTCTCTCTCTCTCTCTCTCTCTCTCTCTCTCCCTCTGAAAATAAATGAACTGAAAAAAAAGAAAAGTCATAGAGAAAAGTGAAATGTAAGCATGTAAAAAAGTATTTTAATCCATGCTCCCCTTCACTCATAGAATTTCTAACCTTTCCTTGAAAGCAGATATCAGTTCCCACATGAGCTTTAAGAATACTTTCAACCATTTTGGCTTATTTTGTCTTCCTACTCTCTGACTCTTTGATTCTCATTATGTGAACAACACATTTTGGTATTTAGTCATATGCTGTCTTACATTAATATTTTCTGTTCATTTGAATATAAATTATTTCCCAAAGAAGGCAGATACCATGTTTTAACTTCTTTCAACTTTTATCTAGTACTTTGCACAATGCTATGTATAAAAAATACTTCACATTTCATGATTTCAAAATTCACTGTAAATCTACAATAATTCAATATGGCACTGACATAAGGACAAACATATGAATTGATGCGATAGAACTGAGAATCCAGAAATACACCCATACATGGCTAGCCAGTTGAATTTTGACAATAGTGTCAAGTCCATCCAATTAGGAAATAACAGTCTCTTCGATTGCTGAAAACTATATATACATATACAAAAGGATAAAAAGACCCCTACCTCACACCATATGCAAAAATTAACTGAAAATGGATAAACGACCTAAATATAATACCTGAAACCATAAAAATCTTAGAAGGAAACGTAAAGGTTAATCTTTATGACTGTAGGTTTGGTAATGGGTTTTTTTTTAAGAAAGAAAAAAATCCATGTTTAGGGAAGAGTAAGGAAGAGACATTCAATGCTATCCATGTCTACAGGCTTAACTTGTCTGGCCTTGTAAAATGAACCCTAACCCATGTAAAATGAAGACCACGCCTGAGTTTTCCAGGAACTTTGATTTCAAATCATTTTCAGAACAAGCATTGTTCTTACAGTTAGGCTATAGATCTTAAATTTAGATTCAGAAAAACATCCCTCAAAGGAAAATACATAAAAATAAGAAGACTTAAAGTTACATAGATCCTGCAGACATATTAAACAATGAAATTCTGGTCCTGGTGGACATATTGATTGTAACCTATTATTGAGGAATGAGTTATGTGTATTATAATAGACAACATTAGCTCTGATTGATTCTCTGAGTTAATTATGGTCAGCAGGGATTTCTTGGAACTTATTTGTGCTGTATTCACATTTTGTTTTTCTTAGGACTATGTAAGCCTTATTCAGCTGGAATTTCCAACAAAATTTTAAACTTTTAGAAGTCAGGCCTGTAGTAAGGTTGGAAAATCCTGGCATTTAGCCATTGGTACTTTTAGTTTTAATTTGGTGATGGATTCTTAGATATGTTACCAAAAGCATGAACAACAAAAGGAAGAATAGATAAATTGTATTTCATAAAACAATTGTTTATCAAAGGGCATTATCAAAAAAGTGAACAGACAACCTACATAGGAGAGAATATATTTGAAAATAATATATCTGATAAGGGTATAGTATCCAGAATATATAAAGAACACTTACAACTCAAGAATAAAAAGAAAAAAAAAAAAACAACTCAACTAAAAAGTAAACAAAGAACTTAAACAGCCATTTCTCCAAAGGAAATATTTAAATGATCAATAAATGCATGAAAAGATGTCAAAATCATTAGTAATTAGAGAAATGCAAAACAAAACAATGAGGTATACCCACCAGGATAGGTATAGTCAAAACAACAGAAAATAAAAACTGTTAGTGAGGATGTAAAAAAATTGGAACACTCATCAATTGCTGGTGGGGATGTAAAATAGTTTTGTCTCTGTGGAAAACAGTTTGGCAGTTCCTCACAAGTTAAATATAAAATTACCTTACAGCTGAGCAATTCCACTCCTAAGTAAGTCACTAAAAAAACTGAAAACAAGTATTCATACAAATACCTGTACACACACATTCATAGTGGAATGATTCACATGACCAAAAGGTACAAACAGCCCACATGTCTATCATTGGATGAGTGGAAAGCCAAACTGAGGTAGATCCATACATAAGAAGTCATATTATTTAGCCATAAAACAGAAAGATACACTGATATATGTGACAATGCAAATACACATTGAAAATATGCTAACTGAAACAAGTCATATACAGAAGGTCACATATTGTATGATTCCATTTACATGAAATATCTAGAATAGAAATAGGAAACATTGATGGGTTCCTGGGGCTGGGGTGAAAAAGAAATGGGGAGCAAGTGCTTGGTGGGTACAGGGTCTCTTCAGAGTGATAAATGTTTTAGAAGAAAGAGTAATGGTTGCACAAAACTACGAATGTACTATATGTTACTGAATTTTTCACTTTCTAATTTTTTAACAAATTTTTCTAAATGTTCATTTTTGAGAGAGAGAGAGAGAGAGAAAGAGAAAGTGAGAGAGTTGGGGAGGGGCAGAGAGAAAGGGAGAGAGAATCCAAAGCAGGCTCCATGCTCATGAGTCATTTGAGCCCACACAGGGCTCAAATTCAGGGACCTTTAGATCATGACCTGAGCTAAAGTTGAATGCTTAACTGACTGAGCCACCCAGCACCCCTGAATTCCTCACTTTTTAAATTGCTAATCTTACATTATATGAACTTCATCTCAACAATGAAAAATATTCCCAACAATTATGTACTATACAAATATATTTATTAATTTTGGATTCATAATTGTAAAAGATAATTTGTAAGCACATTGGGTATTTGAAAAATACTTGCGTTAGTTTATTTCCAAACTTAGAATTGCAATGTTTTCTTGGTTTAGGTGTGCTTTTAGATGTCAGTGGAATAATCCTGTCATAAGCCCATTAAAAGTACCAGGATGGTATACAGATAAGGAAGGTGATGTAGTGGAGTGCCCAGGGTTTAAGGGAGGAAATGTCAACAGCCAATTATTCCTGCCTGTCAGTGAAGGACCAATCGAGTAAGCAGAGTTTTTCAACCTCAGCACTGTTGTCATTTTGAGCTAGATGATTCATTAGAGACTGTTTTGTGAATGTAACATATTTATCAGAATATCTGGCCTCTACCAACTAAGTGTCAGTAGCAACCACTCCCTTCCTCCCTTGTCAAATTCCATCTGAAGCGGGGGGGGGGGGGGGGGAGCAAAATCACATTGTTTAGAATTACCAAGCTAGAGTTAGATCTTTGGACGTTTTAGAGCAAAGTTTTCTACACAGCGATGGTGTCTACAGCATCAGTAGTCAGTGGTCTGAGCTGTCGGCACAGAGCCTGACACAAGGCTGGAACTCACAAGCCATGAGATCATGACTGGAGCCTAAGTCCAACGCTTAACCAACTGAGCCACCCAGGCACCCAGGGACTGCTCGCTTTTTAATAAAACATGTTAAACTCTTGTATTTAATTATGGTCATTGTATCTAGCATTTTAATGATTTTTTGTTTTGTTTTAATGTTCTTGACATTGGCAAGTCCTCAACATTTATTTTGAAATTTTCTGGCTTGGTAAAAAACCCTAAAACATTGGGACTCACTGCTTTAGACCAGAGCAGCTATATATTTTTTTTCATTCAGTCAACTTTGACTGGGATCCATATAAGCCTGACTGCCATGTAACGAAACTCAAATTAGATAGTCACTTGTAAGAGCCAAGATGAGAAAAACAAAGAAAACTTACTTTCTTAACACTGAGATTTAAACTGGTAGCCTCTAATCATCAAGACAGTATGGTAATGGCACAAAAATAGACACTCAGATCAATGGAACAGAATAGAGAACCCAGAAATGGGCCCACAAACACATGGCCAACTAATCTTGACAAAGCAGGAAAGAATATCCAATGGAATAAACACAGTCTCTTCAGCAAGTGGTGCTGGGAAAACTGGATAGCGACATGCAGAATGAACCTGGACCACCTTCTTACACCACACACAAAAATAAACTCAAAATGGATGAAAGACCTAAATGTAAGACAGGAAGCCATAAAAAACCTCCAGGAGAAAGCAGGCATAAACCTCTTTGACCTTGGCTGCAGCAACTTCTTACTCAACACGTCTCCGGAGGCAAGGGAAACAAAAGCAAAAATGAACTATTGGGACCTCATAAAAATAAAAAGCTTCTGCACAGAAAACAATCAGCAAAATTAAAAGGCAACTGACAGAATGGGAGAAGATATTTGCAAACGACATATCAGATAAAGGGTTAGTACCCAAAATCTATAAAGAACTTATCAAACTCAACACCCAAAAAACAAATAATCCAGTGAAGAAATGGGCAAAAGATATGAATAGACACTTCTCCAAAGACATCCAAATGGCCAACCGACACATGAAAAAAAATGCTCAACATCACTCATCCTTAAGGTAATACGAATCAAAACCACAATGAGATACCACTTTACACCTGTCAGAATGGCTAACTTTAACAACTCAGGCAACAACAGATGTTGGTGAGGATGCCGAGAAAGAGGATCTCTTTTGCACTGCTGGTGGGAACACAAACTGGTGCAGCCACTCTGGAAAACAGTATGGAGGTTCCTCAAAAAATTAAAAATAGAACTACCCTATGACTCAGAAATTGCAGTACTAGGTATTTATCCAAGGGATACAGGTATGCTGTTTATAAGGGGCACATGCACCCCAATGTTTATGGCAGCACTATCAACAATAGCCAAAGTATGGAAAGAGCCCAAATGTCCATCGATGGATGAATGGATTAAGAAGATGTGGTATGAAGACTTTAAGATACAAAACAGATGAACATAAGGGAAGGGAAGCAAAAAAATATAAAAACAGTGAGGGGGAAAAAACATAAGAGACTCTTAAATATGGAGAACAAACAGGGGTTACTGGAGAACAAACAGGGGTTACCCAAGATGGGCTAAATGGGTAAGGGAATTAAGAAATCTACTCCTGAAATCATTGTTGCACTGTATGCTAACTAACTTAGATGTAAATTAAAAAATAATAATAAATTAAATTAAAAAACAAAACAAACAAAAAAACTGGTAGCTCCTAAGTTCCTGCAGATGTACTTTGTGTGATAGCATAGTTGTTTTAAAGATGGGATTTAACTGCCAACTATTTTTTTAAATTTTTTTAATGTTTATTTATTTTTGAGAGAGAGAGAGAGTGTGCACATGAGTGGGGGAGGGGCAGAGAGAGGGAGGCACAGAATCTGAAGCAGGCTTCAGACTCTGAGCTATTAGCACAGAGTCCGAAGGGGACTCAAGGAAAAGTAGCTAGAACTGAGAAACTTGTTCCCATTAAAAAGGGTATGCATTTATAATTCGGCCTACTTCTTCCGTTTTCGATCATCTCCTCAATTTGTCCTACTTGACTCATTTGTGTTATTCTTAGAACAAAAGGTCAAGAGTAACAAACTGCTATTGTTATGACAGATTGTTATTGTGTTATTGTTTGCCTTCACACTAGCCAGAATGAGATGGTTTAGTCCAAAGAAAAATTATTTAGCAAAAGAAATCTCCATTTCATCCCTTTTCAAAGCTCTTTAAGCTAATCTTCCAAATACATTGATGGTGAAAAATATTTAGTTTAAAGAAAAATCCAGCCACTTTTTTTGGAAGTTTTGTTATTTTGTTATTTTTGTTTGTTTTATGTTTAATTCAGGACAAAAATAAACCAAGTTTCTACGTTCAATTGTGTAAATCAGCCAGGTTTTAAGTATTTTTTTTCTTCTTCCATGTACCTAAAGGCTGTATCTACTTCTGTAGGTAAGAGTAGGTCATTAGGAAACAGAGAGCCACTGACAAGGGGAGGGACTAATTGGGGGGAAGCTATCAGGATTTGACAGAGAAGAGATACTATATAAATTAAAAAAAAATCTCAGCAGGTGATTCTAAGAAACTGGTCTTGCAATACCCCAAATTACTCCCATAGAGAGTTATTTATTTTGAACCTTTCTAACCTTACCTAAAGAAGCTTGGAAATCCTTCCTGATTTTTAAACATACATGAATGAATGCATATAGGGAATGGATAATAAAAAGCCATATTACTAAGAGCTCTGATGAATAAAGAATTAAATTAGCCCCAGAAATGGGATCAAGAATCACAATTTAAAAAGTCTTTTCTTCTCTGCACCTCTCCTGCATGATATTTTCTGAATTCCATTTATTTTAACTCAGAAGTGAACAAGAAACAGGATGGTAAACTAAACAATAACAACAAAAAACCTTAGTGGATTAACTCACATAACTTTTAGTGAAATATTTTATATCCTGAACCATAACGTTTTTTAGATCTCACTTAAAGTTGTTGGCATTTCCTTTCTCATCCTTGATTTCCTAATAGACGATTCTCTCATTTTATTTTTCTTGTCACCTTCTCACTCTTATTACACTACGTGTCAGTCACTTTCTTGAAAAAAAAAAGCTTTGAAAAGAAACAGATTAATAATCAGCAGCCACACTTTCCCTCCAATCCAGCTTAATATTTTTGTCCATCACCCAAATCTAACTTCCACTGCCTTTTAAACTACTTATTTCTCATCTTATGGTCTAACACTCAAAATATGTGATTTCTATAGCCAATTGTGCCTTTCCATCAGCTAGATCACATTTCTGAGCCTCAGTTTCCTCATTTGTAACCCCTAAGTTTCATTCCATTACTGGCATTCTATGCTTCTCTAGGATCACACACCTGCAGATTTAGATGCTTTCCTTACGTCCACAATGCTCTGGCCTTGTGGACCAGGGCAGGGGCCACTTGGCCTAAGCAAGATGAAGGCACACGTTGTGCTTTGTCAAAGGTATTATGGGGGATGGCCAGAGGCCACTTGAAATTTTTATGATGCATAATCTCTGCTCTTCTTATTGTTTCCTTTGGGACATTCATCCTTTCATCTCTCAATTCATCCTTTAAGCTTCCAGCAAATGAATGAACAAATGAATGCAGTGTCTGCTAGAAAATCTATTTGATTTTGTTGAATGAATTGGCTGCCTGGATGAGGAGAGAATATAAATCAAACTTGTTGTTTACTTTATAGACTAGTTGATGAATAAATCAATCCCATTTTAGTGATTTTGCACTGCAGATACAAATTGTATCAGTCTTATGGAGAGGGATCCCCACTACAAACTCAGGAGAAAAGTACCTTCTCATGTTGGACTTGGATTGACAAATATTGAATAACAGATGCACAAATAGAAATTCTTCTTCAGTTTAATTGAACTAAAATTATTCCTTATGTCACATAGGTGCTTGAGGCTTAGATTTTCCTAACAATATCGGCTCTCCTTCCACAATCTTATGGATACTGGAATTTAATTTTAGCTGGCAGGTTCCTAATCTTGCAAACTATCTACAGAGAATGAAAAAAAAATGGTTGCTGCTAGGGAAATGATATCTCTTGCATTCTTCACTTTTATTTCAAACTGGAACCATCTTAACGTTGCATTAATGCAAGGGAAAAAGGATGTTTGCATTTAATAGTACCTAGAGTTCTTTTAGCTGTCACTTAGCAAGATCCAAATATTTTACACAACATGATTTTAGAAAACTTTTGACCTTTTTAGATTTTATTTTGTTTTATTTAAAATTTTTGTCCCAAATGTCAGGAACCATCAAGGCACTTGTCTTAAGGGAAAAGGTTATTCCAAAGAAAAAAGTCAGTCCTGGGTTGAATGACAGTGTTTCTCTGTTGTCTAATCCTGGGTGTCACACACTAATTGTAGACTGCCTGAATGATAGCTCACTTTCTGCAATGGTCCTAGATGTACAAGAATGTTTCAGGAACTTTTGCAGCTATTTCCAACACAAATCTGGTGAAATGTGACAATTAATCCAAATCCAACTGTCATGGTAAATGTAAGTCAGTATTTTGAAGTGCACAGCTCTTTGTGAAAGCCAGTTAGTTATATATACTCCAAACAGTCTTTTTTTTTAATCTTTTTTTTTCTTTTAAGCAATTTATCACTGGCCTAGGTTATCATTATGGAGGGAGAGCTCTGTGAACTAATTGACATGTAGGAGTATGGTTTTTGCTTGTTATAATAGATCCTTGATTGAATATCAGTCTTACTGCAATTATATAATAGAATAAGTATATAAAAGCACAGATCTGTTCCAATGAAACAGAATTACATTCAAGACTTTTCTTAAAAGCTTATTCTAAAAGTAAATGAAGTCACACCAAGTACACACAATGAAATTATTGTAAGTATTGTAAAATTGTATAGTTGTGATGGACCTTCTCATCTACTATTAAAGAGCTGTTTTGTTTTGCAGAACAGGACGTTGAGACTGGATGAAGCTGCAGCTGATCCCATTGCCCAGGAACTATAGCTCATTACTGACAAACTGGAGACTAAAATTCTATTTCAATACCTCTTGTCCAGAGCATTTGGTGCCCATGCAGCCTCTGCCACCTAAAGTGCACAGGTGAACCAGACTGTGAAATTTGGTATTATTTGTACAAATAGTAATGACTGACTAGTTTCAGGAAATGTCACTGCTAAGCCACTTTTTTAGTCTAGGCATGTAACCAAAGAAATTGTGACCATAAGACAACAACGCTTATGATTCAATCCTCAAGTCTGAGATTTAAGCAATCGATGACTTGTAATCTCAGAATATATACTACTGTACTATCTCCATGATATTAGATTTAGAAAGTATCTCAAGGTCTAAGAAGGATGTAGTTTTGAGCAATAACAAAAACCAATCAGGATTATAAATCTCAAATATTTCCCCATGCTGATACTGAACACCATTTTTTGAAAGTGTTTAGACAGTTATTACATGTGTTTTGAAGAGAAATGTTTTTAGCGTTATACATTCTGAAACTGTGAGATCCATAACAAAGAACTAACCACCATGCTCTCTCAGGAGTCAAATAATGACTGTAAAGTAGAAAAGGCCAGACCCGTTAGTGTTGGTAAGCAAAGAAACATCAACAATGAGTGTGACTCAGGATTTTGTGACAGTAAATGTGTCTGTTAAATCCCTGGTTTATCCATCTACAATTGTGTACCAGTCATAAAAACTGGAGAGAAAAGTTTGAAATTGGTAACATGGTTGCAAATTAGAGCCTAAGTCAAGTATAATTATCTGTCACCACTATCTTGAAAACTTCCCAAAGGAAAAAAAAATGAATGCTAATAATTCTTTATTCATGTCACCAGGAATACAATGAGGTTTAAACATCACTAAAGTCAAAATTATTTGGTATCGTGTTACCTGTATACAGTTGGCTTTCATTGGTATAAGATACAGTACACTTCCTCAATATCTTATTTCCAGCAGACAGTACCATCAAATATATAACAAAAATAAAATCTGGAAAACTAAAAAATGGTCAGTAATAACCACGAGGATGTCAGGAAGGCTCTCCTCTTCTACAGGAATTAACGAAATGCTGGACCTGTATAGAATACCCAGCAGTGATCTTATCAACCGGAAGTATCAAACTGAGTGAAAATAGGAAATCATTGCACTTTCCCTCCACCAAAGCACACACACCTGCCCTCCACCAAACCCCACTTGACGCTGTTCAGGCCAGAAACCTGGCTGTCACAATATGAGCAGTAATGACTTATCTTGTCCCAAATCTTGTGCAAAAGCCTCTTATTGGTACAAGATAAATCAGAGCCCTGCAGGGGAACAGAGTCTGGGATATGTGTTTTCCTGGCCTCCAGCCTCTGTAATACAGAGAAGATGGCAAAAGTTATATAGAATAATGCTGAGTTACCAATAGGCAATATAGCATGTTTTTTTTTGTTTCTTTGTTTGTTTTTTGTCATAAAGACGTGGGGCGTGAACAAAGACAGGTAATTGCAATGATTACTGGAATCAACTTACTTCTTATTTGTGAAGACAATGGTCCAGGATTAAATACATTTTACCTTTAAAGTGTTCCAGCTGATATATTTGCATGTTGTGATTTTATTTTCAAAAATGTAGACTGGTCTGTGGAACTGGACATACTCAGTCGTTTTGGAAATGTAACTTACAGTTAAACCTATGACTAATACATGTCTATTTTATAGTAACAAAGATTAATGTAGCAGTTGTCCTCCAAGTGAGGTTCTCAAACCAGCAGCATCAGCACTGGTAGCAATGCAAATTATCTAGTCCCATCCCACAACTAGTGGCCTAATCTCTGTTTGAGCCCAAATGTCTGTATTTTTTAAAACTCTCAAATAATTCTAAACCAAAATGAATTTTACCACTACTGGCCTACATTATGAAGAATTGGGGGAATTGCTTCAAGATCTGCATTTGATTCAGGAAAAAACAGTGTGAATGTAGTAGAGTTGAGTATGCATCAGGTGTTACAAAGGATCAACACCTCTAGAACCTGTTAGCTCTATCAAAGAGGCTCCACTAATCTTCATTCTTCCCCTTTTTTTTCTTTCTTCATTCATTCTCTCTTAACCTACAGAGTTAGCAGTTCAGCTGTAGTGATTTTTGTGATTAATAATTCCTAACAAGCTGCCCTTAAAGTGCTTCTCCACCCAAGTTTCCAGGGCAAAGAATTTTAATATATTTTATACAATTCTTTAACACCTACCATCGATCTGTGGAGGGACTTCCTCCTACCCTAAGCATGGCTGCAAAATGAAAACCTTGTCTTTGCACCTCAACTTTTCTCAGTGCTTTCCCCCATTTCTTTGCTAATCTTTAAAGATCAGCAAGCACACCATTCTTGTTTAATGGATTTATATCTAATTACTGGTGGTGGGTGGAGGAGAGAATTTAGGAATAATAAAAAAGGAAATGTGAGGAGGATATAAAAGTTAATGTCCATTCTTTTCAATATGTATCTCCTGATACTCTTAACAATGTTGCTTAAAAATAAACTTTAATCTTTCTGTTCCCATTCTCTCTCTTCTCTTTCTATCTTTCTACCTCTAATACACACACACACACGCACGCACGCACACACACACACACACATATCCCACACTGAGGTTATATGTTATGGCTTCTCTGGTAATTTTGTGAAAAATTTTTAGAAGTATTACAACGAGCACTCAGAAAATACTGAATACAATGGAGTGCTGCTTATTTATTTACTGAGTTAGTATTATATTTTCAAATAGATTGTAAATCTATGAGAGCAGTGTTCATACCTCCTATACTATGATTTCTGTTACATACACTGTTGGTTCTCATACACATTGGTTTTGGCACAGTACTGGCACATGTAGTTCAAGATATGTTTCTGAAGACCCTTCTGTCACAAAGGCTTCTGTCATTTATTTACAATCATCTGAGCTTCAGGTGTACCTAGTTCTCCTGCCGTGTAGTTCTTTTTTTTTTTTTTTGAGTTATTGTTGTGAAAAGAGGATATCATTATTTGCATTTCACCATTGGAGAAAATAAACACATATTTTAACTTTTATAAAGAGAGCAAACTGAGCCACAAATAATTATGGAAGTAACCATAATGTAATTAATATAATTAATTATGTATTTTATATATAATTAATTATATAAATATATACTATACAATTAATTCATTATAATTATATAATTAATATAGTGGGTATGTGTGTATATGTATATTATTATGTTTGATGATTTTATGCTCCCCAAAATTTTTGAGAATTTTCTGACTTACCTGTAATTTTTAAAAAAATATTCAATCATTTTACTCATTTAATAAACCAATTTTGATACCGCCTTGGAAATAATCAGTAGTATGCAGAAAGGTTGCCAGAATAGTTTACTAATTAATTCTTTGTGCTTATAGTCAATGACTGATTTTACCTGTTTTATTTATATTGTACAATACATGTTGAAATACCATCCAATTACTCTTATAAACACCATATTTTAAATGAATATGTGTGTATATGTTATGTATGTATGTATTTTTGTGTATGTTTTACAGTATACATATAGTGTCTTTAGTCTTTGCTAAGCATTAGATATCATGTAGTATTTAGATATGGAGCTGTTCTAAGACATGATAAGAAATGAGTTTATAGCTAGATTTATGATGAAAGCCTACATCCAAGGAAAAGTGTGAGGAACACAGGTAAGTTTCACCCAAGAATTATCAGTGACTTTACCCTTTCAGGAAGGCAGTGGTAAGGAGCCCAACAACTCAGCCTCCTATACTGATTCCAATGTCATACTTACTCTAAGCTGCGATTATTATGACTAAGGGAGTTTTCTTTCTTTCTTTTACTCCTATTGCTAAAGATTTGTTGTCAATAGCAATCCATTCAGGTGCAGAGTCTAATGTTTCAAGAACTACAGCTTGCCTGAAGTGAATGGAGATTCATAGCTGATAGAAATCCATTGTCGAGAATGAGTTCACACCAGCAAAACTATAACTCCATTCAAAGGACCAGCAGTTCAGTCTGATAGTGTCCTCCTGAGAAGAATAGTTTCCCATTTAAGCACCAGGATATGAAGAAAGGGTAGGAAATGGTTGCTTTGTCAATATTTCTCAATAGGTTTACTTTGGATCGCTATGACCTACCTCTGCTTTATAAATCATCTCAAAAGTTAACTTTTGAGTTCCTGCTGAAATATATCTCTGCCAGGAACAATCTGCCACTGATAGAAGAGTTAACACAAAGCATTTTTCTCATCTTCAGTAAGGATAATCTTGCTTCTTTTTGACATTTCCCACTATCTTGCTTGGTCTGATTTCACCATATGGACAAAGGATTTGAGAAAAGCAACAGCTCAGGTAATGAATGTATTGGAGAAACAAAATCATCATTTAGGTTTGTATGACTTCTCCATGAAAGCTGTCTGTAGAGATTAAATGAAGCAGCAGCTCTGCTTTACTATCTCTAAAGATGAAAGCTTGAGCTACGTGTATATGATGATAGAACAATTTGTCAAATGAGTGAATGTAGTTAATTTGCAATGTAGCAAAACACATCTATTTACTCTTTTTAGGAGGTCCAGTGATCTTGTTACAACTAAACTTGAATGAGTCTAAGATTCTTGGTAATTGATGCAAACCACTGTGTGATTGATTGTAAATCTAAGAATTTACCCATTCATGTAATGCTTTCTTTTTTTTCTATTTTAAACATAATTTGGCTATCACAAACATTTCCATAGTAAATGTTTAATTATATACATATTTATACAGAATAAAACTAACAAATTAGGGGGGGAAGTATACTACAAAATTATAAAAATTAAATCTCCCTCCCAGTCCAACTCTGGGCCACATAGTCTTCCCGTCCATCAGAGGTAACTGTTTAGAACTATTCTATGCACATACAAACTAATGCATGTACACTTACACACAGACATATATTCCATTTCTCTTTATACAAATAATAGCACACTATACTTCCTATTCTGCACCTTGTTTTTTTGTTTGTTTGTTTGTTTGTTTTCTTAACAAAATATCTTTGATCACGAAATGAGAAAATTTTAGAATGCTTCTATGTTGTCCAGAAGTGTTTTAAAAAGATTCTGGAGCCTTTTTAAATTTTCAAGTATATAAACCATCCATAATAAGTAAGTTTGTGATAATTAGAATAGTATCTTGGATAGAAAAAAGTTTAACTGTTGCTCTACTTACGTAGATTTGGTTTGTAGGTTTGCTAAGCTGCCCTGTCTGAACAATCCACAGATAAAAGAGAGTTTGCTAACCTTTTCTCCACCTCAGTCTTGCCTTTCTCCTTAATACTGTTACATAGATTCATTCAATAACAGTTGGAAGAATACCAGCCTTGTGCCAAGCATGTAATTAAGTGTTGGTGTGGTAGAGGTGGATCAAACGGCAGGATGACTGAGGGGACTAGATTAAAAAGCAACATCAACATACAATCCATAGTGACATATATCATCAAGTATGCATAAGACACATTGATCACAATATTATTTTTCCTAAGTCAGAGAAATCTTGGGGAAAAATAAAGCAATACTTGAGCAGAGTTTTGGAGAAAGACATTTTCTAACAATAACAACAAAAAGATATGCAATGTTCTTACAAGTGGATGAAGCTACATTCAAAAAGCACACAGCTAAAAGGAGGAAGAGGAATGAGAGCAAAAGGAGGGGAAATAAGAAAGCAAAAGCAGCATGTTAGCTCAGGAAATTTACACATATTTGGCCATGGCTCAAGGTTGAAATTCAAAGGTGAGAAGAAGCACTGGAGAAGCAGATGGAGGGGTGAGGGAAGGACCGGATTTATTTAGATAATGGAAAGTATGCACAGACTATGTTCAGTAGTGAAAATAATGTCCCATTGAAGTATTCTAAACTACAAAGAAAAGCATTTGATTTGTGTTTAAGTAAAATAACACATAAAGTTCAGGGTACAGCAACCTGAAAGAAGAGATTTGAGACCAAAAAAATATTTAGGGGATAGTTTCTTGCGGTTCATGTGATAAGGATCAGGATAAAGGTAGAAACAGTTGGAACACAGTGACAAAGCTCTTTAGAGCAATATTTGATGAAAACCACTGGAGTTAGTGCCTACCCTTAATAGGAGTGTTGGAGGGGGAAAAAAGAAATGAAAAATAACTCCCAGGTTTTGGTATAAAATCTCAGTGTATGTTAATAGTAAAAATCTTCAATTTTGGAGATCATATACTCCAAAGTTGGCATCATAGTTATACTACATTTTAAAATGGGCTTCTGGCAAAAAACAAATAATATTAATTATTTGTTCAAATATATGAGAATTATTTTTTATGCATAAGGGATTCTCATTCATAATTTGTCAAATATCTGCCCCGCAAATTGAAAATATATCTTTTTTGAGTCAGGACAAAAAAACAGCATGCCTTATTTCATCCACTTATTTTAGAATAATAGGAAATTAAAATTGAGTGGTATCATACATAACTTACAGTTTCTATTAAATAAATATATCCAGTTACTTACAGGCTTAATGTTATCATTCTTTGTATTTTGCAAAATACCTCAATTTGAGCGTATGTTAGTCTACTGAATGGCTGCCATGATTTTAATCTAGCTCTGCCATTGGTTAATAATGCTATCCTCGACGAGTCTTTGACAAGTCATCCATCTTTCTATTTCATCCTTTAAGCAAAAGATATAATAAAAACTGTCCAAGCTGTATCAGAGCTATGCAGCAGAATAATTGTGACAATATGAGGACATAAACAAAATATCCCAAAGGACATGATTCATGAATATGAAGACATGATTTTTCTGGTACTAGGCATCCTAACTATAGGTCAAACCTGAAAATTACATTAAGTCAGATGTCCCATTAGCAAACTACTGACTAAGATATAATTTACATTTGGTGTCCAAAGTACCTAAACCAGGAGCGTTAATGTACTGGAGGGAGATCCACATAGGAAAAATTTTGACATCAGAAAAAACAGCAAAGTCAAATATTTAGATTGCTAAAAGAATTTGATTGTCACTGTGGGGGATTTAGGTCAAATATCGAGATGAATGGGAATATTTCTCAAGAATTTGATAGTGGTATTAGGGTCACACAGCTGGCTAGGCTAAGATTTGGGGCCAGACTCTAGTCTTAGAGGATATTTTGAATATAAGCATTCCAAGTAGTAAGTATATCAGTCAGGTTGTTTATACCCAAAGAGAGTTCTATAAAGAGGTTATAAGTCAATGTTCAAGTAACTATATCTGTTAGTCAGCATTTGTGTACAGCTTCACGTAACAGAAACTGCAAACACCATAGACTTAAGATGAGAGGTTCATCTTATACTCAGATAACAAAATATTTGGGAAGTAGATAATATAGGACTGATGTAATGTCTCAAGTGTATAAGAGCTGAAATGACTGTAATTCTCACGGAAACTCTTTTGGTCATTATTCAGGAGATGTGGCAGAAACCAGCAGTAGTATTCAATATTCACAACTACCAGTATAGCACAGACATGGAACTAATCAGAATAGATACCTAGCCAATTGATATGGTTTCTGGGCATAAATGTCCAGTACAGCTGAAGTAGGATACAGCTCTGGCTATATTATCAGCTCTGGCTGAACTCAAATTTTATAATAGTACTTCTGGCAGAAAGGAAGAAGAGGAGAAAACAACAAAAGGGTGTATGTTAACTGAAGTAGCATTCATTCTAAAAAATTTTTCCAAAAATAGCTATTCTTTGACTTCTGCATATGTCATACCTCAAATTTTGTTCTAGCACAAAATCAAGCTGCAAGAGAGTCTAGGAAATTCAGGACTGGGTATTTTGTTTGTCCTTAATTCCTTGATTCTTTGCTTGCTGGTTTATTTTTACATTGGGCCCATTTCTACAACAAAATCAGAATTCTTTTACTAAAGAAGAAATAGAGGAGTGGATATTGGATTAACACTTCTGCAATCTAGCTCTTTTCTTCTTCCTGTGATGACAACAACAGAACAGCCATTTTGATACAATGACAAAAAATTCAAAAACTCTTTCAGACTTCAGCGCTGTTTCTCTCAAGTTACCGAACCAATGGCAGTGGTCACTTTTGTGTGGACTCACAACAATACAAAAATAAAACAAATCCTAATCAATCGCTACTATTTGATTCATCCATGATATGAAGCAGAACACAATCTCTGAGTAGTAAATATACTACCCAGGGTTTGGTCAACTCCAGACAGTCTATAAGTAGGCTTAATTCTGCAGTATAATATCTGAATTCACTGATTACTGGGAGGAAATTTCTCAATATAATGCTAGGCTGGGTTCTCATTGTTTCAGGACAATGGGGCTCAGCCTTAGAGATCAGGCTTTTATTGTTGGCTGCTAACTGAAGCCTGAACAGGCAGAGGCTGAAAAAAATATATAGAACTTTGAATTTAGGCATATCCTAAAATCAGACACCTGAAATTGAAAGCAAAAAGATTTCAGTGCTTGCAGGGAAAGGAATATATGCTAAAATAATTGAAGTGAAATATGAACTTCCCAAGTTATAAACCAATAAATCATCAAAGATATAAATGTATTGCTATATTTGGAGTTTCAGTCTAGCCAAGAAAATTTGGTACTTATCCAGTTAAATGGAAATTTAAAAGTTAGAAGGAAATTGATGTTGGAATCTTAGTCACAGGGAAACTGGGATTCAGTTGAAGAAATTCAGCTATAGAGTTTAGTTCACAGGATAGAAGCTGAAATAACTGAGTCCAAGGTAGGAATTCATTGGGTAGAAGCTCAAATGACTGTATCTAAGGCAGGAAGTCTCTCTGTGAGAGAGGCCTACGGAGCAAATGCACTATAAAACTTGGGAATTATAACAGAACCCAGTCAGTGCAGACTGAGACATTAGGTTAGAAGATTTAATACTAAACTCTTAACAGTACACCATACAATTCCTTAGAATCCTTCTTGAATATGAATGTTGGCATAAGAATTTGGGACAGAACAGAAATAAACTTTCCATTAGAGGTTAAGTGGCTTAGTAATGTGAATGTGAGTAATTGGGTACACAAAGTCCAAGTAGGCCATTACAACTTGGGCATTATTTTATGACTTTTCAAGATACTCAGATATGGAATAACCAAACATTTTGTAATTCCTATACCAAATTCTATTTTAGGCTAGCTTAGGAAGCAGTTGTATATAAATTGGAATATTCTCAGGAGTTCATATCAGTATGAGAACCTTAATGAGAAAGTGCTATACTGTATTGTTACTATCACTGAATTCCAATTTAATTTGATTTTTAATACCATTTTACCAGTATTCATTAAGGCAAATAAAGAAGTAGAAATTGAACCTGTTAAGGAGTAATCAGAATTGATAACAACAACAAATATAGGTTAAGACAGGATATACCACAGACACTGTTTCTATGCCCTTGATTTAGAGCAGTAATAGAAATTATTGGGACTCAGGAAGGGTAAAAAGTTATAGAAATTCAACTATTATTAGAAAGAGATTGATGGAAACAAATAGGAGATAGGATTAATATGAAACAAACGTGTGACCTTCCACCTTTATAGTTTAAGTCTTTGTTATCTCTAAGCATCTTTTTTATAAAATGAAAATGACCTTGAAAGTTTCACACTTTAAATCATCATCCACTAATATATTTGTCTGAAAAACTACATGAATTCAATTCAACAAGCATAATATTAACACTACTAAGTTAGCCTGGTACAAAATCCTACCCAAGGCCTTTGTGGTAGGCTGATTTCTAAGATGTCCCTTAGAGATAACCATCACCTGGTATTTAACCTTACCCCTTTGTATGTGGCCTGGACCAATGACTCACTTTAAACCAACAAAATGTGGCAAAGGTTATGGATCACCACTGCCATGATTAGGTTATAAAAGATAGTGACTCTTGCTAGCATTCGTTCTCTGCTATCTTCTTGGCCTATACTTTTTGATTAGAAAGCTGCCTTTTGAAGAGGCCCCATTGCCCATGTAGAAGTGAGGGCAGCCTCTAGTTCAGCAGCTCTTGATGAGCTAAATTCTGCTAACAACCATGTGCTCTTGGACCAGATATTTACCTATCTGAACTTTGAGATGACTCACCCTGAAACATAGACAAACATAGACACTTTGGAGACTTGTGAGAAACTCTAAACAAAGGATGCAACTAAGCTATTATACACAGAATCCTGACCAACAGAAACCGCAGCTAATAAATGTTTTTTATTTAAACTGCTACATTTGGGGTGTTTTGTTATACAATATTATATAACTAACACTGACTTGCAGGAATAGAGAAAAAGGATAAGATTTTTCCATCCAGATATTCTCAGCATAGATAGGAACATTCCTGAGAGCACTGATAACCAGAGTTCAAGCTATGATAAAACTGTACTGTGTGTCATGAATAACAATAACATAAATATAAAATATTTATATATAATAAATTATATATATATGTATATATATATATATATATATATATATATATATATATATATATATATAAATTTGGTGCATTTTGGAAGCACCAAAAAGCAATAATGGACAAAAAGAAGAAAATACCCTGAAGAGTAGTTTTGTATCAAGCATATTCACATTTGTTCTACAAAATGATTATAAGCCTATCAATGAATTGAAGTATATGTGCTTGGAAAAACAAGGAAAGTACTTTTGGCTACAGTGTTGGGCACGTGGTGGGGTGAGATGTTTGAATGTAGGCTAGAAAAATACGTTAAAGGAAGATGATGACATTACATGCAAAACTGACTAGTTGGAGCTATACTTCTCAAATGAAGATTGCTTTCCTTCTTGCTTGCCATGTGTAATCTGACCAGGAGAAGAGGGATAAAGAGATAATAGACATTATATAGACTTGATAAAATGCAAAAAATGCATTTGAAAATGAAAGGCTCGCATTGATACCTCAGAAACTGGAAATTCACATAAAAGGAGGACACAGTTTCAGAAAGGTAAAGATATCTAAAGGGAGACAAAATTTGAAATCCATAAGAAAATGGTTCAATAGAAATAAAGCTAAAGAAATAGGACACTTCTTCTCGTCAAGATTTTCAACTTTTCTGCCTGCCTGTGAGAAACAGCCACTCGTAAACTGGACTACAGTCAAACATGTTCACGGGAAAGAGAATTTGAGGGGTGGCATATCCCGCCGAGATTTCCTTTCAAAGAAACACTGAAAACAACACTATCAACCTGATGAACAAACTCAAAATTACTCCATAAAAAGTAGGTGAAACAACTGGAGATTCAAGAACCAAAAAACAAAAGACTCACAATGGGGGACATTATAAGTGTCTTACATATATCAAAAGTTGTCACATGGAAAAGGATTAGAAGTGTTTGTGTGGATCCGGCAGTGTAGGATCTGACGACACAGATGCTGGAAAAAAAATTCACAATTAAAAATCATCTGTAGCATATCATGCACTTTGATAGATATTGGGAATACAAATGTGAATGAGACAGAGTGCTTGGCCCAAGGAATTTACAATCTGGCTGAAAAGACAGATAAATGGTTAATGTTAATATATGATAAGTGGGAAGAGGAGTTCAGAAACTTACTGAGAGGAGAGGACAGAGGTGAAGTGTGAGAACAAACCCCCACACAGAGGAGAAGACATACAGATATTGGAAGAAGGTTTCCTGCTTTGTTAGGCATAGAAACTTGAGGTGGTAGTCAGAATCATAAACTAATCATTGTTCCAGTGTGCTGAGGCCTCCCTCAGAGCAGATGCTGTGAAGCTTTCTTCCAATGGGCATCAGAAATCTAGGACAACAGGATGGGACTACCAAGGCTATGGACTCCAGATGACAGACTGACTACCTAGAAGGACCTCAGCAATGGCAGGAATGGAGTATGATACATCACCTTTGCACATCTCTCAAAGAGGCAGCTCATAAAAGGAATGGCTGTTTTGACTTACCCAGCCACCACTCTTTTCTGTCAGAAAATGTGAGTATATTGGGGCACCTGGATGGCTCAGTTAGTTAAGCATCTGACTTCGGTTCAGGTCATGATCTCACGATTCGTGGGTTCAAGCCCCATGTCAGGCTCTGTGCTGACAGCTCAGAGCCTGGAGCCTGCTTCGGATTCTATGTCTCCCTCTCTTTCTCTGCTCCTCCCCTGCTTGTATTCTGTCTCTCTCAAAAATAAATAAACATTTTTAAAAAATTAAAAAAAAAGAAAATGTGAATATGTTGATAGCACTATATAGATTTGGTATAATACAGAAGGCCTTACCTAGGCTTCATGCTGAGGCCATTTAGTAAATCAGCCTTTATCTAAAGCTTTTTTTCCTAAGGTGAACAGTACTTACTACTAATAAAATGGTACATTTTAATTGGTATTTTTCTATTATTCCTCAGAGTGAATGATGATTGGCAGCAAAAGACAAACATTCTTGATCTATCATAAAATAATCTCTCTATGATTCCTATCACCTAACCATCTTATTCATAGCTGCTCACTACTTTTGAGGTTTCATACTAGTACCCTCTGGAATGAAGCCATGCCTAGATTTCTGATACTATTATGCTTCCAAGACCATTCCCAATCTACTCCACTAATCCTCTGCCCTAGTTTTGACCCTGTTTCATTGATTCAGCTTTTTGGGTCTTGGATCCATGCCCTTTCCACACTGTCTGCCTGCCTACCTCCAAGAGGCCTTCAGTTTTACTAAGGGTTCAATGAACACATTGGGCTTTGCAACCAGACCTTGAGTGATTTTAGTCTTGGCTTTCCAATTTGAGTGAGGTTCCACTTTAAGCAAACCATGTAAACCATTTTCCTCCTGGGAAAATGTTAAAAAGAAACACATTCAAAATGTCTAGTGCATAGTAGGCACTTTATAAAGGTGAGTATTTTCCTTCCTCATTCCCCCAATCTTATGTAAATCATTCTGAAGGAAATGCTTAACTGTGAGAGACAGGGAAAGAGGGAAAGAGGGAAAGAGAGAGAGAGAGAGAGAGAGAGAGAGAGAGAGAAGAGTGGCACTGTACAATTTCTGAAAATAACTCACCATTCTGCTGAACAACTTATCTGTCAGAATAAAGAATGGTATTCACCATGTTCTTTCATTTTAAGAAGTAGTTGCTCTCTAGGAGCCATGGTAATGAAAGGAACACACCTCCTCATTCCTTTGCACAGTAAGGCATGCTGCTGCCTGGTGAAGGTTTCCATAGAAACATCAGATGGGCTGCTGGGGCAGGGGTACATGGGAAATTCTTTGTGGAGCCTTTTGCTTCTCTTTAGCCATCAGTGGCATTCCTGGGTCTGGTTAAGCCTATAAGTAGATAGACATTGATTTGAAACTGTGTGAATTCCAGAGGACCAAGCTCAAAGCAAACCTTCAACTTGTAGTCATCTAAGTTCAGGCAGAGAGAGGGGAGGGAGATTTGGGCATATGTTGTGCCAATGCTAAATCAAAGAAAGTGTCAATTACCCATTATTCACTTAAAGTGATACTCCAGGCTAGTAAAACCAGCAGAAATGTTGTGCTTTTGTATTTAAATTATTGATGTAAAGTCCTTGGAATAAAGACGTAGTGGGAAACAGATAGGTCTATCAACTTGTTAAAGTATCACCTCTACTTTCTAATTGATAGATGGTCATATGGACTTCACCATTTTTTTTTTCTTTTTAAAGTAGGCTTCATGCCCAGTTTGGAACCCAAAACAGCGCTTGAACTCACAACCCTGAGATCAACCTGAGCTAAGAGGCAGACACTTAACCAGTTGAGCCACCCAGGCACCCCTGGACTTCACCATTTCTAGGATTGGGAGCTCCCTATTAAACAAACAAACAAACAAAAGCAGTCCATCCCACTATTGGATAGCTTTAGTTATATTCCTCAATTTCATTGCAACTTGCTTCCTTCTATTTCCCAAGCAAAAGAGTAACAGTAATAATGATATCCTTGGCAATATTGCATTAGTGAGTGGGTATAAGTGTGGGACAGGGAGCTTGTTAATCTCAGATAGAAGATATTGCTCATAAACTTCTTGGCTGTTAGTGTTCATCTTAAGAGGATTTTTTTTTCACTTTCAGAAATATTTAGGCTCTTCGGTGTCCCACAATTAGGGTTCAATTTAATATAGCTCATGTATCAAACAGCCTTCTGGAACATATCTGGGTTCTGCCAAATTTTTAACAGTTTTTTAATTCCCACCACCAGCCCTGCTTTTTGAGGAAGAGAGATGTAATGCAGAAAAATGAATCAAGTACTTGGAAGAGTATGAAAATCTTATCTGAGTAATCAAAGTTAATATAATTTTGAGGGGAACATATCTCAATCAAGTTTATCCATACCCCCTGGACTGTACCAAACACACCAAATTCTTAAGTTTTATTTCTCTAAGAATGTGTATAGAAAACTTGTGTGTGTGAGGAAGACAGACAGGCAGACAGAGACAAAGGGAGATGGAGGTGCTCCTGAAACACATATCACAGAAGAAACAGCTTTAGTTATTCACGAAAATAATAGATTTCAAATAAGCACATTGACTTTTCCTCTACGTTGTTGCTTTAGGCATTGAAAAGGCCTATTAATTCGAGTGGCCTGGTTGAAAAAAAAAAGATATGACTACTTTGGCAAGTTAATATTAGATAGCTAAAAAGACATAGATAATGTGCCCAGAAATATTTAATAATTGCTAAGAATAATATAGGGACATTAGTAACTGATCATTTATTTGGGAAAATTTGCAGACTAGATAGGCAAAAAGGAATAAAGTTGAAATAGAAAAAAAAAACTAATCACAGAATAAATTTATATTTTATTTGCTACCCATTTTATTTTCCTAAATTTTTTTTTTCATGTTTATTTATTTTTGAGAGAAAGAGAGGCAGAGAATTAGTGGGAGAGGGGCAGAGAGACAGGGAGACACAGAATCTGAAGGAGATTCAAACTCATGAATGGCAAGATCATGACCTGAGTCAAAGTCCGACACTAAACAGACTGAGCCACCCAGGAGCCTCAAATACACATTTTATTTTAATGTAGTTTTCTTTCACATGTGTTTTAGTATTTAAGACTGCAATTTCAGTTACAGAGTTCTGACCTTTTTGATTATTCATTATTCCCTGAAATCCCACCCACATAATGACTTATACATACATATCTCTTCAGCTGATCCCACCACAAATTTTCCTCCCAAACCCTCTCCTGGTTTGTGCATACACAGGCTCCCTATTTCCGAACTTTTCCTGGAACATTTTCCCCATCATCTTGCCTTAACTAAAATATGACTTTCATTTGACATGTCATCAAATCCCCTCTTCCAGAAGAGATTTCACATCCTCTCATACCCAAAGCATCTCATGGTGGGGAGCTGGGAATGTCTTCATTCTTCAGTATCTCCTCTAGGTCATAAATTACCCCTCCCCTGCTGCCATTTTTATTAAAATTTATTAAATTTATTTTATTGAAATTATAAAATTATAAAATTTAAAGTTTATGCCAGACACCTATAACCTTCTTTTCCCTACGTGGTTGCTAAAATCTATGGGCTTTTTTCATTGAAACTTTTGCCTGTGCTCAGTTACCTACAGCTTCATTTCCCAAGTCCTTTTCATCCACTCTACCACAGCCACACAATTCTAGGGTCATGCCAGAGACTTTGTTATTAATGAATACTGCAAATTTGCCTATTTACTGAATTCAAAGAGTCTACAGTTTTCTATTTTTCCAGCTCATCTAATTTGGGTTGACACTGAAAGCAACCTTTGGCCTCTGTGGCAGAGAAAGTGTTTATCAAATATCCTCCACAAAACATATTTCCTTGGAGCAAATTCAGGTCATGTGGTTAATTCTGGTCAAAGTATAGGCTGTAAAGAGAGAATGTGGAATCTTACATTCCCTGCCTCTGCCTAAATGACTTCAAAGGCCATGCATTGAGATGATACCATCACAAAACAGAGGCAATCTAAACCAACTAGTCACTAAATGGAATTAGACCCTCACTAATACATTTCAAAATTTTCTTGCCTGAGGAGATTACCTTTTTAGTGTTGGTTAGTGAGAAATTGAGGGTTTGTTTGTTCTGGTGGTAGCATTAATTATACCTACTAATACAATCTGCTGTTACTTAAAATCCATTGACTCCATTACCTTGTATATAGTATTTAAAACACTCTGCCTCTATTTCCATTTTCATTCAGCTGATACTTTATGACCCAAACTTATATTCAGCATTTTGTTAATTCACCCATCTCTACTTGTACCTTCTCCTTCTATCAAAAACCTCAACCTGAGATACAATAAACCAACTGCATTCTCTGTTCTTACATCCAACCACCTGAATATTCTTATCTCTATAATATCATGATCACCTCCTTAAAAGAGTACTTGACACTGTAAGATGTTTGATTACATTTATTTAGTATGTTCACTCTAAAAAACACTTACGGTATACCCGAAGGATAATACTAAAAAAAACAAACAAACAAACAAAAAAAAACATGTGTCTCCCTTCTGCTTTAATTTTCAGCTAATTAATGCACCTTCTGCTTTATTGAGAAAATAGAAGCAATTAAAACAATTTATCATTCTTCCATCACCAATTTTTGTTAAGTATTATTCTCCATACGAATCATTGTCTTCTCTTTCTAGCTACTTCCTTATTTCTACCTCATTACCATGAAGGAAGTGTTCCCCTTTGTATGAAATGCCAATACCTTCACATGTGTTCCAGATCCAATCACTTCTTATCTTCTCAATGATCTTAGTATTCTCCTCAAATATCTAGGAGCAAATCTCTCTAAAAATATCCCACATTTATTTCATATATCCTCCTAGCTACTGTCCTACTTCTTGCTCCACATCACACTCAAACTTCCTGAAATATTTCAACATCTACTAAATCAACTTCATCACTTACCATTCATTCCTTAGTGCGTGATCCCTTGCATACCAGTATATAATAACTGCTCTTAAGACATAAGAATGGCCACTATGTTCCTGCATCCAATAAAACATTTTCTCTTCTCATCTGTTTAGAACTCACAGCAGCATATAATAGACTTGAACACTTCCCTCGAAACACATTTCCATGTTCTTACATGTCAAGCTCTGTTTATTTCCCCACTACGTCTTACTATTCTGTCCAAATGCTTCAATTCCTCCTAGTTCCATCCTTTTTGCTTTGCATTCTCTCTTCCTAGATGACCTCATTCATTTGCATGTCTGTGAATATCAACTACAACGTCTTAACTATCCAATTTCTTTTCTTATTTTGACCTCTCTTCTGAGCATACTCAATTGACTGCTTGATTATCTTTAAGTCTGCACCAAACTCAAAGCTTCCCAAATTCAATGCGTAGAAAACAAAATTCCATGTTTTTATCCAAGCATTCTCCTGGTATTTCTATGCATCTCTGTAAATTTTATCCTACCAGAGGGCTGGAAATAAATATTATTGTGGACAATTCACTCAACCTCAATCCAACATTCAATCTATAACCAAGTTTTTCCATTTTAGATCCAAAATATACTTAAAATTCATTAAAGATTTTCTATCAAAATCTTTGTAGCTAACATCATCTCTTTCTTGGACTATGATAAGAACTTCCTTAGTGGTGCCATTTTAATATTCCTTTGTCCCACACCCAATTCCTATCCATTCTTCTACACAAGAGCTAGAGTTTTATTATTACCATTTTAAGTCACAAATGGGACCCGGTTATATGCCAGATTTAAATTATTCAATTGTTTCCCACTATACTGAGAAGAAATTTCTAATACCTTTCCACGGACTACAAAGCTCTGTGTGACTTCACCCCTACCTAGCTTTCTAGCTGCATCAAGTATCACCCTTCTCCTTTACTTCTTACTCTGTTCCAGGTGATTTCCTTCAAGTGTTTAAAATAAACTTTATTTTTTGGAACAGCTCTTCATTTATATAAAAACTGATAACCGTATGAGAAAACCTGTCAGTAACATTCCCTTATTATTAAATTTACTTTAATATGGTATATTTGTTATAATTAATGAACTACTATTGATACAGTATTAATAACCCAAATCCCTACATTGCTAACATTTTTCTTAGTTTTTATCAAATGCCTGTTTTTTGCTCCAGGATACTCCCCAAGATACTACATTAAATTCAATCATGTTGCCTTAGGCTCCTCATGGCTGTGACACTTCCTAAGACTTACCTGTTTATGATGACCTTAAAAATCTTAAGGATTACTGGTTGGGTATTTTGTAAAATGTCCCTTTACTGGGATTTGTCTGATTTTTTCCCCTTTGATTACACTTGAGATTAGAGTTTTGGGAAGAAAGACTACAAAGATAAAAAGTTCTTTTTATCACATTATATCAAGGGTATTTACTTTCAACATGACTCATCATTGTTGATGTCGACCTTTATAACCTGGCTAAGGTAGTGTTTGTCAGAGTTCACCACTATAAATTTATTTTCTTTTACTCACTTGTCTTACTTTTCTCCTTGGAAGTAAATCACTATGAGCAGTCCATACTTAAGAGATGAGAAGTTATATTCCTCCTCCTTTAGAGCAGAGTATTTACAAAACTTACTTGGAATTTTTCTGACTGGGAGATTTGTCTCTTCTTCCCAATTTATTAATTTATTTTTTTAATTTATTTATTTTGAGAGAGAGAGACAGAGACAGAGACAGAGATAGTGAAAGAGAATGCGAGTGGGGGAGGGGCAGAGACAGAGAGAGAATCCCAAGTAGGCTCCACAATGTCAGAGCAGAGCCCAATGCAGGGCTTGAACCCATAACTGTGAGATCATGACTAGAGCTGAAATCAAGAATCAGATGCTTATCCAACTGAGTCATACAGGTGCTCCTTAATTTACTTAATCATGTATTTATATCAATAGGAACTCATAAATATGTATTTTATTGTTTGGGTTCTAATCCAGTTCTACTTTATTTTGGTGGTCAATATCCTCCAGTTTTGGCTATTGGTAGCTCTTTTTTTTTAAATGTTTATTTATTTTTGAAAGAGAGAGAGCATGACAGGGGAATGGGGCAGAGAAAGAGGGGGATAGAGGATCCAAAGTGGGCTCCATGCTAACAGCAGAGAGCCTGATGTAGGGCTCAAACTCAGGAACCATGAGATCATGACCTTACATAAATTTGTATGCTTAACCAACTGAGCCACCCAGGAGACCCTGGTAGCTCTTTTAGTTGGCTCCTGTTTTCCTTTGATATATTCCCATTATTGTGGGTTTTTGTTTTTGTTTTCCTGTGCACTACAGGATGCTCCAGGTTCATCTTGTATATTACTACCTCATCCTAGAATCAGCAATTTCTCCAAGGAGGCTTGGTTCCTTTTATTATAGAAATCTTATTAGAAATCAAAACCTAGTGCTAGGTGTGTTCATTCTTAATGGGATGTCACTATTTCTAGGCTTAGCTGACAGAGCATGGAAATATACTAACTAATGTGTATATACTAACACATGTATGCACATGTTATACATATTTCTATAGTATCCATCTGTATCTATATTAAGCTAAAATGATTTTGTTCTGATGTCTCCAATTCAAACCCATTACCATTTAGATCTTTACAACACCGTCCCCTTATTTGTCTGTAACCTCATGCTACAACAAAACTTGCCTACCAACATTGTTATTCATTTACTTAATTTTTCATTTCCATTATTCATATATAAAAACATCATAATTGTTAACCCATGTTCCCATGAGATACAACTTTATCAACTGGAGTATATTGCTTATGTATAGTATCTTTTGTTTTTTAGTTTTCCAGACTCCTCTTTCCAAAGTTACTTAAGTCAGCAGCTTTGTATCCACCCCATTTAATTCGTGTTTCATACATTTAAATACAATTAGATTATTTTTTTCACATTCTGCATTCCATCTTGGATTTTCTACCAAACTCCTAAATATTTAAAATTTGCATAGATGAAAATTCACTCTTTTTGATGTAAAGCACAGAGCCTTTGTACAAATATATAATGTAATATATCACAATTATAATATCATATAGGATATTTTCCCCACCCTAAACAATTCCCTGTGCTTTATTGAGCCAATCTTACTTTCCCTATCTGCAAACCTCTGGCAAACACTGATGGTTTTTATTGGCTCTTATGGTTTTATCTTTTCCAGAATGTCATATAATTGAAACTATATTGTATGTAGCCTTTCAGACTGACTTATGTAGCTAAGCTACATGTATTTAAGATATGTCCAAGACTGTTTGTGGTCTGATAGATAATTTCTATCACTACATTATATTTCATTATATAGATGTACTATAGTTAGCTTATACATTCACTTATTGAAGGACATTCTAATTGCTTCCATTTATTTCTGACTTTAAAGTTTTTTCTCAGTTTTCATCAACCTGCCTCAGATGCTTTACCTCCCACTTTTTGCCTGCAAGTCTCTTAACAATTTGTTAAGGTCTAAGCTTAAATGTCATTTATTTATGGAAGACTGTCTTCACCCTAACCATAGTATCCCATGTAATTCCTTCTCAAGATTCCTTTTTGGGACCCTTAGTAATGCTTACCATTATTTTTATAACATATTGTTGACTTACTTTAATATTTCTCCCCTACATAACTCTAACCTTGTTCTGACTGGTTCACCTCTGTATCCCCGGTGCCAACTAATGCTTTGACATATGCTAGGTTCATAGTATTGGATGACTGAATTTGTTAGTAAACCATCTCAGTAAATTTTTATATAACTGACATAGATATTTTTATTCATATTTTACCTTGAGAAATTGAAATTAGGCAAATTTGCTTAAAGTTATATAGATATTAATACAACTGAGCTTTAAACTTTAATATTCTCATTCCAAGGCCAGTGTTCCTCTTCCTATTCCAACACCAGTGCACAACAAATGGTGCTACAAGTAATAGGATTTTACACAAATAAAGATAAGTATTATCCAGCTCAGAAGAGAGTTATTTTAGAAACCTACTGCCTTGAGGATATGAGGTTAGAATTAGGCTCCCATAGACATAAAAATGATCTAATCACAATCTTGTACAACTTGACAAAGTCTTACAAGATATTGATGATATTTAATTATGAATGAATCATAGGTTAAGGAAAAAAGTGTTAATTTGAGATGAAATTTATTGTCATGGTTAACGATATTCTTTAGATAATCTGTCCCTGTATATTTTTTCTATTGACAACTACATAAAAATCCATGAGCCTCTACCCAACAAAGGTTGAGGTCAGAGTCCTAGTGGTTTTAAAGGTTTGTTTTTGCTCCCTACCCCCCCCCCCCCACCAGTAGCAGTTAAAAATTGGATCTTTTGTCACTGAAGTAGAGGCTGGGCCCAGAGATCTATTTTCTTAGCTTTCTCTTTCCTACATGGAAAAATTTGAAGGTCTCTGCTATGGGCCTTGAAATCCATTTTAAGCATGGGAAAATCATACCTTTCCAAATATGTCCTAAGATTACAACTTGTACTACCTCAATCATCAACATACTAACCAATCTTTCAGCAGCTGTCATTACATAGAAACACCCAAAATTACTGAGAATGAGGGACTATGTAATAAAAGGATTATACATTAATCACTGTAGTTGCTAAATTAATTATCAGTCATTTTTCTATGCTCGGAATACCTAAGCCCCAAAGCACTACATTGCCATTTTTCCTGGTGGAATTAAGAAGATTAAGAAGTGCAATACGAAACCATTAGTTCACCAAGTCCATTTATCTCAACTGCAGAGCAATTCTTGGTAAAAAGATTCGATTTAATAATTTTTTCGTGTCTTCTGTCATCCTTGTATTTAGCACTTTTTCCCACACACTTGGAAAGAGATTCCACTGTAGAATACAGTGCACTTCAGTGTTTTCATCTATTTTAACCCATAGAATTTTATATCAAGAAACTACCTATAATAGTGAAAAGTCATGCAGCTACCATGACCCTTCCACTGCTTCTGACATGTCTTCCATCCTCACCACACTCAGCCTCAGTGGAATAAATGGGAATAATAATACTGTGTAAGACGCATGGATGAGGTGAAAACATATTTAGTACTAAGTAAAATGATATGCCTTTGTATAACATAATTATCTGAACTAGGTTTCACTATGCTTGCCAGCTAACACTCTTGAATAAAGTCATCTTTTTACCAAAAGAAAGCAATAAAAAAATAGGCTGCTTAGGTTTAAATAGTCAGTAGACTGACTTAAAGACCACCTGTAGACCCAGTTAATAAATCCAAGAACATTATTTTATTATGAAAATAGTGTATGCTCACGAAAAAATTCAAATGAATTGAAAAGCATTTTAGTTATATATAACCATATAATCACATTGCCTGCATATAATGCTGTTAATACTTTAATAGATATTAAATGTGACATGATGTATAATATTATATAATGTCACATACTATGAGTCTGGAGTTCTCTCTTGTCCAGCAAGAGAGCAGATGCAGAACTGAATATGAGAAAAATCTAATGTCCAGGAGAAGACAAGAGCCCTGAACAGGGGTTTTGTCTCCATGTTTATTGAGCTCACAAGGTATTACCCACATGGTGAAAATGAAGAAAACAAGACCTTACACACATGGACGTGGAGAAAACAATCAGACCACAATCATTAACTTGTATGTGTAAGAAGCAAAGGCTTTGTCGGGGGGGCAAGTAGAGTTTGTGATCAAAGTACAATAGTATATTGGTGTCAGATGGAAAGTACTTGTGATCCCATTACAATATCTTGCTAGCTAACCTCGTTCATTTTCACCCTGTGGTGGCAGCCTTCCACTCTAAGCTTTTTTCTAACCCATTTATGTAAGGAGAACCTATTTCCCCACATATATATATGTTTATAAATACATTTAAATGAGTGCCTTATAAAATGGGGTGATACACATACTTCCCATATATATGATCACAATTATGTCTGCAACTATAGCTATGAAAATGCTACGCCACATTTTAATATCTATAATAGCTATTTAGATTTGCCTAATTTTTCACAACTTCACACAATACAGTAATACACATCTCTGTGTATGCATTATTTTCCATAATGTTGTCCTAAGGACAATTTATTATGTGTGGAAATTGGGACTCAGCACTTGAGCATATTTCTTAAATCAACTTCTATTAAATAGTCTGGAAGCAAGTATTTTACAAAGTTGCAACACTACCAGCAGTGCATGAGATTTACCATCAATTATAACTTTTAAAATCTTGACCAATACAAAAAGTAAGTCATTTATACATCCATTATTTTTGAGTTCTATTGCTGTTGAGGTTGATTTTTTTAATATTAATTGAACATTTTTTTTCTGCTATACCACAAAGTCTTAGGAGTCAAAATATACTGGAAGGAGGACATAACTTATGTATTACCTACAATTTGTCACAAATTATATCCCCATATTAGGAAGAAAGCTAGTACAAGCACATTACTGAGTATGTAGTGAACCTGTTCCAAGGCATAAAATAAATGACATCGCAGCCCTGGCTGGCTTTATGGATGCTGCCTACAAGATGCATTTGAGCCATTTTGAACTGACTTACTACCAAATATATCTCCTGCTTTGTTCAGCCACTGTGCAGATATTTTCATCATTACTTCTAAGTATATTGTAAGTAGGATACTAGATAAGAAAGTTCTCAAAATAATGTAAGTAGGAATATACTCCATATTATTCCTGGCATAGACATCTTTTTATTACGCTACATAGAAGTGTCCAAATAGAAGTTCATTTTTATGATATATCTTTAATCAGTAATTATGCTTTGAGAAAAGAAACAGATGTTAACATTACTGTTTTGATTGATTAGTAATTTTTGAGTTCATGAAGGAAAGGAGCATGCAATTTACCTTCCACATACATTTCTTCCTAGTAATAATGCTGAATAATTAAGTCCTACTCTAAATATCCAACTTACACTGTTTGTTCATTTTGTAGGTTAACAATCTCCAAATATTTAAAATCAACAATAAGTTTTTTACATTACATAATAATGATAGTTTTTAGACACATACATTCCTACCAGTAAAACCGATAGTTGGAACTAATAAATTTTTTTTCAGATCTCCCTCAACTAAATTTATCAAAATATGATGAGTTTTAGGATACCGGCAATGTTGGATAACTTAAGACTCACTAGCACTACAAACTAGATGCCATTAGTATAACAGATTTGCTACAATATAGTAGATCCAGGTCTTTTTTTCACATTTCCTAAAATGCCTACATTTTATGACATATTTTCTTAATTTGACTACAGATGTCACACACACACACACACACACACACACACACACACACACACACACACATTGTTTCACCTAGAATAGGCTTGATTATAGTGCAGAAACAAACATGTCTAAATAACCAATCACCAATAATATCTGTTTCTAACTAATGCTGCATGCTCAGAATGGGTTGGTCAGGATTTTGGACGGACAAAAGCTCTGTCTCAAAATGTGCTTCTGCCATCACCTTCAACAAAGGGAAGGGGTTTGATCGATGTGTTCTGGTGTTGCAAGTGCCTACTATAAAGTGGTTGTGAAGGTCAATTTTACATGTCAAAGTGGTGAGGCTATGGTGTCCAGTCGTTTGATCAATAGTGAAGTTTCCTGAAGGAGAGGAAATTCTGCCTCCAGATTACAACATAGAAATCCTGACTGAGTTCCCCACATGCTGCCATGCAGAATTTGGGCTCAAAACTGGAACATCAACTCTTGTCTAAATTTCCAGCCTGCTGGCCTGCTGTGTCAATTTTCAACTTCCCAGACCCACAAATGCATAATTCTGTGTTTAACATTTTCAGAAGCCATTAAAATGTTTACCACAGTAGCTATGCCATTTTAGATTTCCAATAGGAATGTATAAGGAATTCAACTTCCCTATATGCTTACTAAAACACTTGTTTTCCTTTTTTAAAAATTATAACCACCCTAGCAGGGGTGAAGTAGTAGAAGGTTATTTTTAAATCAAACCAACTTATTTTATTATTTACTTTTTGTTTTTCATTTTATACTTTATATTTTCAAATTTGGGCCACATAGATACATATAGTCTATATATAATAATTTTATTAAATTATGTTCATGTTTCTTTCCTTTGTTTTGGCCTATTCTTTAATATGGTGAATTTTCCTCTGTTTGAGTTCATCTTCGCTAAGGCTTTAACTATAACCATTATGAAGTTTCTTAGTTGAGCATTTATCCCTTCAAAAAGATTTTCCTTACATTCACTGGCAGTGGTCAGGCCATCCTGAGCATTTTCCCAGTCCTTCATTTTGATATAAAATCTTGGGTCAAGCAAAATCAAAGAACATTTGAGGAACAGTGATATCACCAAGACGGCCAAATAAGAGCCCTCTTCCTATTTCCCCCTCAAAAATAACAATTTGGCATCCATCCACAGACAAAAGTACCTTTGTAGGAGCTGTGAAATATAGCACCATAGGCCAAGGTACTCAGGTAATAGGCATATAGACCTTAGTCTCAACTGTGGACTCTGAAGTGGCCTGTGAACTGGATCCAAGCCCTCTTGGCTGGGCATGTTTATGAGCCCCTAGAAAACACTGATCTGACAATACCTAAGAACAAGAGAGCCTTTGTGGAAGTCAAGGAGTCCAGTAGAAAAGTTTCAGTATGTGGATGGAGAAAAAAAAGAAATTGGAAGATTGGACACACTGGAGAGGGTAGGAGGAACAGTTTGACTTTACCTGGATGACTCCTCCTTCAAGGTGGTTCATATCAGCACCAAGAGAGTTTATCTCCACACACAATTTCCCCTGTGGGGAAAAGGGAGAGCATGTAAGTGATCATTTGGCTTCCTCAGCCTTGCAGGATACTCCCTATCTAGAGTACTGAGTCATGAGCTGTACAACTGGGAGGGGCAGATAGGGGAAAAGCAGTTGGAAGAATGGCAGGTAGGGCTTGGAAGATATCGAAGGGACACTGATCTTAACTGTGTCACAGATTGCATCAGGAGGCTTACTTACAAGTCTCTGGGACACCTTGCCTCTGGACCCCCAAAACTCGCCCATAACTGGAAACCTGTACCTTACTCCCCTTTGCTCCTTTTTTGCCCTTTCTCTCCCCCCTCCCTCTGGCAGCCACCAGTTTGTTCTCTGTATTTATGGGTCTGTTTGTTTGTTGATCTGTTTTGTTTTTTAGAATCCACATATAAGTGAAATAATATGGTATTTGTAATTGCCTGACTTATTTCACTTAGCATAAATCCTCTAGGTCCATCCACGTTGTCACAAATGGAAAGATTTCATTATTTTTTATAGCTGAGTAAAATTCCATTTCATATATATATGAATATCTTAATCCATTCATCTATTGATGGACACATGGGTTGCTTCCATATCTTGGTTATTATAAATGATGCTGCTATAAACATAAGGGTGCATGTATCTTTTCAAATTAGCATGTTTTCTTTGGGTAAATACTAGTAGAATTACTGGATCATACGGTATTTCTATTTTCAATTTTTTCAGAAACCTCCATGTTGTTTTCCACAGTAACTGCACTAATTTATATTCCCAACAACAGTGCACAAGACTTCCCTTTTCTCCACATCCTCACTAACATTCGTTATTTCCTTTTTGAGTCTAGCCATTCTGACAGGTGTAAGTGATATCTCATTGTGGTTTGATTTGCATTTCCCTGATTATTAGTGATGTTGAGTATCTTTTCATGCATCTGTTGGCCATGTGTGTGTCTTTGTTAGGAAAAAAGTTTATTCAGGTCCTCTTCCCACCTTTAATTGGATTTTTTAAAATATGTTTATTCCTTCTTTAATGTTCCCTCTTTCATTATGTAGATCTGAATTTCTCACCTATATCATTTTCCTTCTCTTTGTTAAAAATTTTTTAATGGTTATTTATTTCTGAGACAGAGAAAGACAGAGCATGAGTGGGGAAGGGGCGGAGAGAGAGGGAGACACAGAATCTGAAGCAGGCTCCAGGCTCTGAGCTGCCAGCACAGAGCCCGACAGGGGTCTCAAAGTCACAAACCGTGAGATCATGACCTGAGCTGAAGTCGGATGCTCAACCAAGTGAGCCACCCAGGTGCCCCTCATTTTCCTTCTCTTTGATGAACTTCTCTTAACATTTATTTAAAAGCAGGTCTATTGGCAACAGATTCCAATTTTTGTTCATCTTGAAAGTCTACTTTTCTTCACTTTAAAGGATTTCATGGGGGTATACAATTCTAGATTGGTGGGTTTTTTTTTCTCTCCATAGTTTAAATATTTCATTCCACTGTCTTCTTGTTTGCGTGGTACTGAAAAGAAGTCAGATAAAATTCTTTACTCCTCCATAGGTAAGGCATTTTTCTCTTATGGCTTCTTTCAGAATTTTTTTTCTTTGATTTTCTGTAGTTTGAGAATGATATGCCACGTGTAGATTTTCATTGGAATTTTTCTTGCTTAGTGTTCTTTGAGCTTCTTGAGCCTATAGATTCCTGGTTCCCTGTCTGCCATTAATTTGGGAAAAATCATTATTTCCCATAATAATCTTGGTCATTATTTTTTCAAATATTTCTTCTTATTCCTTCTCTTTCTTCTCTTTGTTTTCCCATCACACATATGTTACACCTTTTATAGTTCTTCCATAGTTATCAAATATTTTGCTATGTTTGTTTCAGTATTCTTTTCATTGCTTTTCAGTTTTGGAAGATTCTATTGAGATATCCTCAAGTTCAGAGTGTCCAGTCTACCTATAAGTCCTTCGAAGGTATTCTTCATTTCTGTTACAATGTTTTTTAATGTCTAGCATTTCTTTTTGGTTCCTTCTTAGAATTTATACTTCTTGGCTTACACTGCCCATCTGCTCTTGCAGACTGTCTCCATTATTCAGTATAGCTCTTAGCATATTAATCATAGTTGTTTTAAATTTCAAGTCTAGTAATTCCAACATCCCTACCATATCTGCATTTGGTTCTGATGCTTTCTCTGTCTCTTCAAACTGTGTTGCCTTTTAGTATGCCTTATCATTTTTTTTTTATAATCAGACATTATGTATTGGGTAAAAGAAACTACTGTAAATAAGTAGTTATGTGGTGGTAAAATGTGGAGGGAGGAGAAGTGTTTTATAGTTCTGTGATTATATCTCAACCTTTAATTTTTTTAATTTATTTTTTCTTTTTCTTTTCTTTATTTTTTCTTTTCTTTCTTTCTTTTTTGAGAGAGAGAGAAAGACAGAGAGAGAGAGAGAGAGAGAGAGAGAGAGAGAGAGAGAGGGAGGGAGGGAGAGATCTTAAGAAGGCTCCACCCTGGGCGGAGCTTCACTATATGGGGCTCAATCTCATTACTGTGATATGACCTGAGCCAAAATGAAGAGTCCCTCTGCACTCATTAGGTGGCACAAAATGGCTAGAGTCAGCTGGAATTGGGTATTCCTTTACCCAAGTCAATTAGGCTCTGGTTAAACTGTTTCTTTCCCCAGCAGATTAGGCTCTGGTTAAACTGTTTCTTCTGAGGGTAGACCAGAACAGAAGAAGAACAGAATATTCTGGTATATTTCAAAATGGCTTTTGCCTTTTTGCCTTTCCACGTGCCAGGAGATGCCAGGATTTTTCTTTGATATTTAATGTGAGAACCTGGTTGAGTTCCAGGAGGCAAAACTTGAAAAGTTTGGGATCCCCTCAATGATTGGGTATCTCTGGAGTTTTTCTCTCTCAGACTTGTTTGCACTGAGTCGCCAATATTTCATCAACCCTAGTACTGATTCTTGTAGAGTTTCTTGCTCATGAGTTTCTACCCCAATAAGCTCCAATTCTCTGTTTTCATCCCAACTGGTCTCTCCAATCTGGGCAGCAGTCTGTCGTGTGACTTTTCTTCCCTTACAAATCTAAGAGTTGTTTATTTTTCACTTTGTTCTGCTTTTTATTTGTTGTTAGGATTGAGATAAGACTTCCAAGTTTCTTACATGCTGGACCATAACCCAGAAGCCACTATGTGTATCTTACCACAATTTCATATATTTTTTAATTTGAAAAGGGTTAGGGAACAATATGGATAGTATATCCCTGCCTTCATAGAAAATACTTACATATCTGCATGCATTTGTAAGAGTACATTTAATGAAGAAAATCTGTATTTTCAGGAAAGATACTAGGATGGGAAGACATATATTTTTGCTTTTTTTTTTTCATTTCAAAAACTACTTACATTTTCATGAGTATATATTATATTTTTAAATTAAATTCACGGAAAATAGGAGAAAATACAAGAGAATAAAACACATCAGTGGTCAGCAGAATATCCCATGTGAAATAATAGCCTGATAGACCTGAACTTGTAGAGTTCCTTTTATTCATCTCCAACTAAATCTCTTTACTTAAGAAATTCCCAACAGCTGCAAATACAGATGTCACATTTACACTTGAGATGCGGAATGACAATCACCTTTGTGGAAAGTGTGGAAACAGGAAGCCATGAAGTTTGTATCTGTAGGTGATATCTATGGGCAGCCAAGTTTCCAAACCACTACCCCAGATACCCTTTAGACATCCCTCTTTTTCTACACCTTTCATGTATTGCCACTTTGTATTGCAACAATTTATTATCTGGCAAAGGGGAATAAGTAAGTCATACCCCCACCTTTTTCAGGATCGAATTTAATCCTGGAGAACTGTCCAGCTACGTAGAAGCTTATTTCTAAGATAAAGAGAACATCACTTCCTTTCCCACTCAAGCAACTTTCCTGTCCCCAATTTCTTCAGTTTTTTTTTTTCAACTTCCAACTCCATTTTTTTATGTCTTAATTTTTGGATGAGAAAGGTTGTATGGGGTCCCCAAAACACTGGTATTTCTCAGGAAGCCTTCTCTGGTAATTCTTAACACAGAAAAGCACTCTTATGGGTATTACTGCTGCTCTTCTCCCATTATTATTGGGAATATTGTGGAAATATTGTGGTGAATGTGGAGGCTGGGGATGGCACTGGAATTTACATACAAAGTAAGTTATCTTACTTTTTAAGATGCTCATGATTATTCCTCCCTCACTTAATTCAACAGAGTCCAAATAAAGTTTCTGCTTTATGGTTTATATTCCCAAGACTAATTTAAACTTTTCTGTGAATCAAAGAATGGTGTTAAAGGAATAAAATCTAAGTGAGGTTTAAAATTAAGTTTGAGTGATGGATATTTTACTCATTTCAGCAGAACCTGCAAAACCCACAATATTACAAGAGACATTACAAGAGCTATGTGGTAGCCAGTTCTATGTACATGGTCTTTCACAGCCATATGTAAGGCAGTAGAATGCAGTATTTAAGTAGCACTGATAACATTCATAGAGAGCTTGCTTTGGGCCTTGTACTGTTTTAGGTGCTGGGTTTTAGTGGTAGAGAGATCTAGGTTCTAGATTCCACCTATTTGCTAGCTGTGTGACTGGGGCAGATTTCTAACTTCACCAGTCTTCTGTTTGTTTCTAAAATGGACATTTATAAGTACTAGCCTAACAGGATTGTTGTATGGAATTAATACATGATGTATTTAAAGTGTTTAGCATAGGATCCTGCACAGAGTAAACAT
Organism: Acinonyx jubatus; assembly: GCF_027475565.1. NCBI lineage: Eukaryota > Metazoa > Chordata > Mammalia > Carnivora > Felidae > Acinonyx > Acinonyx jubatus. The sequence continues at coordinate 94,957,936 of NC_069388.1, forward strand.
TTACTGGTATTTTAATTACTTTCCACAGACTGCCTTCAGTGTGCTTTCTTGGTATTCTAGGTTATGAGTCAGAAAAATCCAGCTAATTTACTTCACTTTGGTCAAAGGATATGTTAATAGATTTCCATTTTCACACCCTCTTTAAAGCAATTATGTTTACCTTAGATTTATTTCATTTCCCCAGTTCTTTATCCATTCCTTACTGGCTTTGGAATCATGAAGCCTGACACCAAGGTGATAAAATTTCCATTTAAAAATGGAAAGAGGGGGCGCCTGGGTGGCGCAGTCGGTTAAGCGTCCGACTTCAGCCAGGTCACGATCTCGCGGTCCGTGAGTTCAAGCCCCGCGTCAGGCTCTGGGCTGATGGCTCGGAGCCTGGAGCCTGTTTCCGATTCTGTGTCTCCCTCTCTCTCTGCCCCTCCCCCGTTCATGCTCTGTCTCTCTCTGTCCCAAAAATAAATAAACGTTGAAAAAAAAATAAAATAAAAATGGAAAGAGCTATGTAACTTTTTAAGTGGCTTAAAAAAAAATAAAGCTCTCAATTTTATTATATAAAACACCAAAGAATTACTTCTATTTACCAGTGTTTTTGATGAAAGCTATGTTGCACACAATTTAATTATATAATTAGTTCATCCTCAAACTCTGTTTCATATTAAAAAGTAATGCATATATATAGCATATAATGCATATATTCATGTATATGTATTTGTTTGTTTATTGATTGATTTTTCAGTGAAAGCACATCCATACACAATTGGAGCCGAAGAGAGGAGATTACCCCTAACCCGAGATCCCTAATATCCCTGCCAGAGTGGGCTGTATAGGCAGAGTAAGTGGCTACTTTCATTGAGTGAATCAGAGGATACTATTTAGCTTAAAGATACCACCTCATGGTGGCCTTTCTAAGGTCACTGGATGTAAAACTACTTTCTAGAAAGGTGTCACAAAAAGAGAAGTGAAAATTACAAGAGGGAGAAAATATTTCCAGAACATCAAGATCTGAAAACTTTGGCATCTTCAAATTTAATATTTTTGTGAGAAAACACATCTTTTAGGGCCAGAAGGTATACTTACGGCTTGAAGTAAGGACTGAAATAAAAGAGATGTGATGGATGATCAAGGGGGGAATGCCCTGAAAATACGTACTGCCTAGTTAAAATTACTGCTCCCTCTTCACTTTTAATATGAACCACGGAAAGGGTGCAGGATGGGGTGAAGGAGCATGACCTAGAGGAAATACATGTTTACAAACAATATTCTCTTCTATTTGAATTAAGATACTGCAGTTTCTCGGTGGCCTTCACTGACCTTATCACAATGATATATATGCCCAGCAGCTAAGGTATCTTGTAGCTAAGTAAGGTCTGGGGCACTTGAGAAGTCTATTTTTACAAATCTGAAGGTTAATTACACGGTGATGTGGATGGCTGGGTTAGAACTGATGGTGTCCATTCCATGTAATCCCCATCACCACTCAAGTGAAGCAAGGTTGGGTGTTAGGAGTAGTTTTACTGCATTTATCCATTTGTGAGGGTGAACATGGGATCCTAAAGGCAGATCTCAAGCCCTTATTATTTAAGAAACTTTTACAGCCTAATAGGACACCAGGCTACACATATGGAGAATCATGCTCATAGGCGGTGCTAAATATATCTTTGTTTAATAAATGAATGAATGAATAAATGCCATTGCTAGTTAGTTGAATGGGATATTGTGTAATGTATTATAATTATGGCATAATTCCATTTATTATTGGTATGCATTACAGAATCATGGTAAAGACCAAGATTATATAAGACAGAGAAGGAAGTTACCCTATTCCCTCCATTCTGAGGCTCCCAAGTCATGCATCTATTAAAATCAAGACAAAGCCAAGGTTCTCTAAAATAACTGTCTTTATCATTAACATCTCACCTTTAGAGGTTCATACATTTGAACCTTTAGAATTTGTAAGTATTTTCTTTCAAATGGTTTCATTCACCCTCTCATTTCAATAATGTGCTCAATCGTATGTTTAGATAAATATTAAATATTACTAATATATGTGGTTTATTATTTATAATCAGCATAGAAAATTATACTTCTGAAATTGTAGCTCTGATGGCGAAGATAAACTATAGGGGAAGATAATGTTCAAGTATTCGGTCACACAAAGAGTACTCGAGTATTCCCATCTACAAAGAGGGGAACCCTGTTTACAGAGGGCTCAGGCTTCATCAGTCATTCAATAATAGATGATATGTACAGGTTTAAATGGATTAATAATAGCACACTAATTCTAACTGATCGATAATAAGTGCTGACAGTTTCTGCAGTCACATGTGGGTATGTCCTGAATGCCAATTAATTGATGGGAAAATGGCAGCCTAAGACTGTATTTGCCATCCGTATAACCACGCTTTCTCAGGGATGAATATTCAGTGTTAACAAAACGAAGATATGACCCCAGGACAATGCAGTTGAAATGGCACGGAAAGATCAACATAAGGAGGCCCAGCCTGTTTTTCTGTCAGCTCTGACTTGTGTGCATCTTCTCAGCAAACAACACCGTTGCCGATGACACCAGCCGGCAGCAGGAAGAGGTATTTTCTGTGACGAGTTGGCAGCAGAGCAACAGTGATCGCTACATTTTTACTTTTACCTTTTGTATTCAATTGCACAACCCGAGGACAGGGATTTAGCTTTTTATCTGGATGTGGATTGGGGTTTGCTATGTGAAATGTCTTCATTATTCACAAATAACCTTTCCCTTGAATATAGAAACCGTCACCCTCGGTAAAACATAGCAGTCCAAAGAGATCAATATTCAGTCTCCTTTCCAGATGTTGTAAAGAAATGAGTGACCTCCAAGAATGCGCTGGACTAATTTCACTGTGAGATGTAAAAAGAGGCTTTTTTTTTTCTTACCCCAGCCAGCAATCTGTTAAAACTCTGAAGCATAAGGCCAGGTATTTCTTGCACAGTGATTTTTGTCCTATTGACTATATCGTATGTGCTATTCTTATTCTAGGCAATGACTGAGCCTCATTTAACCAGCCAACCAATTTTCTCTATGCAACCTTGAAACTGCTAATACCTGATGGTGAATTTTATACCACTGGCAGGATATTTGCTTTTATATATTTTTAAAAATTTGCTATGAATCTGTAAAGTGTGTGGCAATTATAGCTTGGTGAGGGAAATTATCTTTTCTTTTTCTCTGACTTTACAACAGAGTGGACCTTCTTTCTAGGCAGAAGTACTGTGTCTGTCCTGTGGTACAATTACTCCATGCCAGAGTCCCAATGATAGTGCCAACAAAGACCTCAGTTGACTCATCTAGTTGACAGTTATTAAAATCTGGAGAGGTTATGTTATTCTTAGCCTCCTATGTAACAGAGCTAAATTTAATTGTAAACTAAGAATAATCTGCAATTACACTTGACCTGTTTAGTAGCAAAACAGATAACTAAGTCAAATGTTCTTTCAATGCTATGTCCACTGTTAATCTAAATCTTACCACCCACATTTCTTTTCAAGTAGGGAAGGGGAAGGAAAAAACAAAACAAAACAAAGTATGATGTGTGTGTGTGTGTGTATGTGTGTGTGTGTGTGTGTGTGTGTGTGTGTGTGTGTATTTGTGATGAATAAAACATTATGTTAAATATTGGCACATATATATATACCCCAATCCTCGGAATGTCCCTGAAAATTTTGTATAACTATCACAGGCGTGTACATCTTAGAAAAAGCAATATCAGAGTGTTTAAGTACTTTTATCCAATGTTTCACAGTTAACTAAGTAGCCAAGATTCTACTTTGTATAATACTATTACCAGAGTTCAACTACAAAACAAACAAACAAAAAAACAAAAGTAACAAAAAAAACCAACAACAACAACAACAAAACCCTCTGGTTCTCTTGCAGAGACATCCTAGGGTGCTCTGATTAAATACTTAAGATAAACACTGGGGTTTGCTGATCTTCTTTGTTGTTGTTAGTCCAACCCATGGTTTCTTGCTCATACTAGTCAGAAAGACAGCAAAGACAGGGTCTGGGTTAAATAGCCATAGACAGTGAATGCACTCTTGTGCTAGGTCTCTGGGCTGTCAGTGTGGCACTGGGGGCCCTTACCTTCCTTTCTGTTCCTATTCCCTGTTCATCTCTTCTCCTCACTGGTGGATCCAGCCATGTTTTTCACTACCTAGGTTCTGCATCAATGATATGGCTTCACTGATTATCACCACTCCCGGTCATAATGTTCCCCATTCAAGTCACAGCCAACATTGTTCCTGCCTCCTGGCCCAAACCTCACCAAAGTTCAAACATGTCTTCACGCTTACCTTTGTTGCCATCACTCCACATGTCTCTGCTGATGTCCCTTTTACGAGCTGCAGAAATGCTCACAGAAGTGAGAGTATCCTCTCTCTCATGAATCCTTTAATCAAGATTCAAAACAGACTTTCTCTTTCTCTTTTCCACACATAACATATGAAGCTTGGTCTCTAACTTATGAGTAACGCTTGCTGGATAAATTTTCAACACATCTCAACATAGTTGAGAACATTAAATTGGCACCATACACTGTCTCAAACTCTTCCTATCCTGGTCCAATGTTGAAGTACTTCTCTTCTTTCTCCTGGGATGCCTTTCATACACTGTCAGGACACTAATTCTAAAGACTAGAAAGAGATTTGTGTCCCAAGTCCTGTTTCAGAAAACTTTGTCCAGAGACTCACTCCACATTCCTGACATGATTCTTCATAATTTTTTTCTTAAATACCCATTTAATGTTTATGCACAGAGAGCCCCAATTGTATCATCTGACTTCTCAGCATCCCTTCAGAGAGTATGTCAATTCCATCTGGGAGTCTCTCAATATTCATTGTGGCCACAATGAAATAGACCCAGTGTTATTGGGCTATTTCTTGGTACTATCTACATTACTATAATTGTTTGATTCAATGAGTAACTGCATTCACATCCTATAGTAACACAGTGGTGGGTAACCTTAGCAGTCACAAATAATCACATGATTTAGTAGATCTGAAGCGGTCCTTTAAATGAGGTTGCTAAGAAAGAATTTTGATTATGGGGAAGGTCAAAGTAAGGGCTCTTCCAAGGGCAGCTATTCAGTATGAGTGTCATAATGGTGAGATAGAGCTTAGAAGAGAATCACATCAAAGAATCCAGCCAAAGACAGAGAAACACTAATAAATAAAAAGATTGCAGGATGGGGCGCCTGGGTGGCTCAATCTGCTAAGTGTCTGACTTCGGCTTAGGTCATGATCTCCTGGTTTGTAAGTTTAAGCCCTGCATGGGGTTCTGTGCTGATTGCTCAGAGCCTGGAACCTGCTTCAGATTCTTTGTTTCTCTCTCTGCCCCTCCCCCACTTGCACTCTATCTCTCTCTCTCTTTCAAAAATAAACATTAACAAACAAACAAAAAAAGATTGCAGGAAACAAATAAAGCAAAGGAGCAATGCTTTCCCCACCAAATCTGGATCCCAGTTTTAGGCACAGGATAATATTGCTCTGATGTGGGCATGAGGTAGTAGTCGAAGGAGAGTTTTGATTTGAATTAAGGCACAAGATGACATTTTATCTTCTATTGGAAAAAACAAAGCTCTGAGGTTGCCTCAAACTCCCTGCCTACTTTTCCTCCTCCTTTTTCCTGCTGTTCCTTCTGATTGTTTTCCTTTCTAGGTTTTTTTTTCAATTTGCCTTATCTTTTGTTATGACTGTGGGCTAGATCTTGCCTGGCACCCCCAAATAGTTCATTAACATACTGTCACTTTATTTATTATTAATTTTTTGCATGTGCACAGCTGCAGTCAGAGTCCAGTGTCATCCAGATTATAACTATTCAATGATTATTCCCTAGCAGTGGTTCTCTTACCATGTCATAGAGAAGGCATAATCCCAGGCCACAGAGGTAATATGGGCCTACCTGTCCTCGTCCATCCTTCTTGGATGCAACGCCATGTATACCTGTCTGTGATTCTGGTTGTTTCTCTCCTGTCCTGAGTTGGTAGGAACACGAGCGACAGCAGACATGACCTAACAAAACAGGGTTGAATGTCAGTGACATGCACCTCCTTGCTTCTGTCCAACCTCTACTGAAAATGTCCACTATGTCCACCACCTTCAGACTCATTTCCACTTCCGGCAAACTTAGTTCAGCATTTTCTCTACTCAGAATCCTACCTGATAAACGAGCTTGGCTGTGTGCTTGCATGTTAATCCTTTGTTATGCCAGTAACTTCAAGTAATGATACACTCTACCTACTTGGGAAAGCCCAAAGCCTCTCCCAGGAGCAGGAGAAGAAATAATACCCTGGATCATTATTGGGTTAAAACCCAATGTAAGCCATAACAACACTGAAGACTGAAGATGATTGAAGAAACCAGAAAGATTTGAATTCAAAATCTGCTCCTCTACTTCCTCACAGAGTAATGTGACTTTGGTTGGGGTTATGTGAACTTCATTTTCCTCTTTGTATTTACAGAAGCACATGCATGTATTAGGGCTATTGTGAAGACTGCTTATAACAATGCAATTAAAGTGCTGAGCGCAGGCCTGGCACAGGTAAGCAGTCCTTAACTCAAAGCCGTTATTATGACAAAGATGAAGAGTTAAAAGCATCACTTTTCAGGTCATGGTGTCTCTCTGAATGTTTGCTCTCCTTTTGCAAATACCTTCTTTGAATGGTGGTTTCTCCTCATGGTCAGTGTAGTCTGACTGGTGAGGCTTTCTCCTACCTGGAGGGTCACTAGGTTTGGGGGTAATTGAGCTCTTGTTTACCCATGAGAGACAGTCTTTTTATTTCCCTCCTGGTGGGATATTCACCCAGGTTCTTCTTTCACTGTCTATTCTTTTCATAGAAGAAAAAGACTAGAAGGACCATGAACAGGTGATAGCATAGATGGAAAGACCAGAGAATTGCTCATCCTGGTTTTCAGGCAAATCTCTTTCTGGTGCTTCAGAAAGATTTATAAGAACCATAAAGTTTTATACAGCTTACTAAACTACACTGAGCTTCCACTAGGTCACACAATTGTCATTTTAAACCAAATGTCTTAGCACAATGGTTACCAGAGGGTTGCTTTTGTGTTCTCTCGTGGGACCCTCTTGGGATTGGGTGAGGTCATTGAATGTGTTTCAACAAAAATTCAGGGGTTTGGAAACATGTCCAGATATAATTCCAACTGTCCATGATCAACAATGAAAAGTTGTCACTGAGCAAACTAAATGATAGTGGGTTAAGAATTTTGCAAGTTGCTTCACCATTGGAAGTTAATACGTTCTAAATTAAAAATCAAAGCAGACATCCATCATTGTCACAAACTATGATTTTCACAGTTGTGGTTGTTTTTTAGGGGAGTCTTTTTTTGATAAGATCCTATTAGGTTAAAACATTTGGATTTTGTTTACACTGAATCTCTTCTGGGGAAATAAATAAACACTATCTAAGAAGGTCTTAGAAAAAGAAAAAAAAAAGAAGAAGAAGAAGAAGGAGCACTTAAAGCTTAGCATATGGTTTGAGATCCAGGAGGGAGAAAATCATTATCAGGGAACACAGAAAACACCAATTAAATTAAGGTTACCACCTGCCTAGTTTCAATCAGGATATATCAGAATGAAAGGTTTGTGTCCAATGTCTTGATTGACTTTATTTCTGAACTGATCTTTTCCTTTGAGACTCAAAACCCTAAGTTTCTCTATGTCATTCAATTAATCTCTAAATTCACACCATCCCTAATTTCAAAGAATCTGGTAATTTCTCTATAGGATTGTTATAATAGGATTCTAATAGGACATCTGCCTACATCTTGTTCCTTCTCATCTATCTACCATATTCTTTACAGAGCAATCTTTCTAAATTGCATACATGATCATGTTAGTCCTTCTTTAAATGACCGGATAACCCAAAATTTTATTCATAAAACATTTCTAAGCCTTTTGAAATGTTAATATAAGGCCTTCATTGATGTTCTTTATGTCCTGTCCCTTTCTCACATGCTCCTGTAAGCCAGACATTCCGGATTACCTGTTGTTCATCACAGCCAACATGCAATGCTCTTGCTATTTACTCTTAACCAAATGTCACTCTTCCTTTCTTCACAAGCCTCTACTAATTCCTTAGACCACTAGGCTAGATGAGGGCAGTGACAGTGTGGGTTGAGCTTACTTTTATATTTCCAGCACTTATTATAATAACTGCTGTATAGTAAGTAATCAATACTTACTTTTTTTTTCCTGAATAAATGACAAATTACTCAGTTTAAACATAACATACTCCAGGAAATTTTCCTTATGCTATTTACTTTAATTTTTTTTAATGTTTATTATTTTTGAGAGACAGAGCACAAGCAGGGGAGGGGCAGAAAGAGAGGGAGACACAGAATCCAAAGCAGGCTCCAGGCGCTGAGCTGTCAGCACAGAGCCCGATGCGGGGCTCGAACCCACAACTGTGAGATCATGACCTGAGTTAAGTCGGACGTTTAACCGACTGAGCCCCCCAGGCATCCCTTTTACGCTATGTACTTTAAACTCAGTATTTTCATAAAAATTACCAAATGTCTTTACTTACTGATTATAATTTTGACTTGATTGCATACCAGTCCTCTAGATCATGAGCTCCTTGAAGATTATTTCCATACCCCAATTTCTAGCCTGTGACTTGTTGGTCCAAACATTCTTGTTCCTTGTTTTGTATTTCATGTTTCTAGTCCTATCAAAGTTCAGAGAAAAAGAGAAAAGTTTTAGCTATACTTTCCAAAGTAGACTTGACAGACAAGAAGAACTGGAGAAATGGTTAGTAATGGAAGTGTTAGAGAAGTCTGGGGCAGAAATTAAAGTCAGGAAATGTGCTGAAAAAAGTCTGATCAGGAATCAAAGGGTCAAAGAGCGGAGAGTTACCTGCAAAAGCTTATGCATGTGTCCGTGAAACATGGTAGGTGTTATTCCAAGTGCTAGGAAACAGCTGTGAGAGGCAGATAAAAATCTCTGCCATGTTGAAGCTGATATTCACAAGCTTCTACTAATCCCTTAAACCACTAGGCTATACAAGGGCAATAATAGTGTGGAGAGGCCTGGGGGGGATTGATGACAAAAATAAATAAATAAATAAATAAGTAAAGAATGTAGAGTGTCACAGGGTAAAGTAAAAAGAAGAAAGAGAGGGAAAGAGGAAAGAAAGAAAGAAAGAAAGAAAGAAAGAAAGAAAGAAAGAAAGAAAGAAAGGAGAAAGAAAGAAAGAAAGAAAGAAAGAAAGAAAGAAAGAAAGAAAGAAAGAAAGAAAGAAAAAGTTGCAGAAGAAACTGAATGAAAAGAAACAAAGTAAAAACCAAGGTCAGAGGGGAATGTATTGCCAGAGCAATGGGTGATTTTTTTTTTTTAATATGGTCAGGGAATTTCTTAGAAGGGGACACTTGGCTAAAGAACTGAAGGAGAGGTATTTTATTCAGAGTAGTGATAGTTTATGCCTCATTAAAAAACAAAAACAAAAACAAACAAACAAACAAAACACTATGAAATCTCAATTGGATAAGTGAACCAGAGATTATTCCTTGCTTTCATGGCACATTCAGCCAGCGTGGGTAAGGTGCTCTGTTCCACACTGGCCTGGAGGCTGATGGCAGCTCCATCTAGTTTGGGCTACACAGGAGCACACAACCTTAGATGTCTCTGTGCTGTGGGAAGACAGGTGAGAAAGTCATACATCAGCTTTTAAATGTTTTTGCCCAAGGGTCATTCCTATCTCCTGCTCACAGCCTACTGGGCAGAACTAATCACATGGCTCAATCCTACACTAAAAAGGCTATCAGGGAGAACTTGATATATTCATTTCCTATGGCTCTTGTAACAAATTACCACAAACTTATTGGCTTAAAGCAACACAAATTTATTGTATTACAGTTTCGATGTCAGAAGTCCTAAAATGGATGTTGGTAGCTGTATTTTTTCTTGAGCCTCTGGGGGAGAATTCATTTCCTTGACTTTTCCAGTTTCTATAGGCTCTCCTCATTCCTCTGCTTATGGCTCTCGCTATCACATAGTATTTTCTCGCACTGTTTTCCTCATCCTATTGCCTTTTCTCCAAATTTGACCCTCTTGCCTCCCTTTTATAAAGATCCTTATGATTATAAATGTGCCCTTCTGTATAATCCAGAATACTCTTTTCATGTCAAATCTTTAATTTGCTCATTCTAACAAAGTCTCTTTTGTCATTATAGGTAAGATATATACAAGTTCTGGGGACTACATTGTGGATGCCTTGGAGGAGTGACATTATTCTGTCTTCCACACTTGATATAAGAAAAACAAAATCTCTATTGCTGGGATTCAGCTATGCATTGATTTGGATCAAAGACATTATAGAGAAAGGAGCAACACATAAACATTCTCTGTGTTGGGAATATGTTCATGGCTCAGCAAGAAGACCAATGTGGGTGAAATGAGCAAAAGGGGGAGTGGTAAGAGATAAAGTCAGAAAGATAAAGGAAGAGTAGGTGGGAGGAGATCATAAAGGGCCTTTTTTGCAGGCTACAATGAGGATTTGGGCCTTTATGCTAAGTGAGTTGGAAAGCCATGTGAAGGTATTGATGAGGTATGTAACATAATTTGAGACTCGACTTCACAGTTAAAATGTCAGCAGTGGCAAACCAAAGTGAGTCAAAGACAGAAGAATATTGGAAATGATAACTGGAGCAAGGCAGAGCTCAACAGTCCCAGATCTAATTCACCTAATTCTGTTGACTGTGTTGCCTGGCTTTTACTATAATTCAGGTTTCTCTCTTAGGAGCCTAGCAGGTTCTGGCAGCAAAGAAATTGCCTATGTAAGGACTAAGATAGTCTGTCTGCCAAGCTATGTGTTACAACCCTGGGTCATGCTTCTTCCCAAACTTTTGGTTACAGTAATTATATATGCATAGTGATTTACAACAAAATAAATTTATTTATTGTTCTGTGTACATATTCAGTGTATAAAGTAGGTGAAGAAAGGTTAAAACAACTGTCATAGGAAGGACTTTGTGGGTACATTTATATTATATTATATTATATTATATTTATTATATTATATTATATTATATTATATTATATTATATTATATTATATTTATTCAACAGAATCTAACTAATTAGAGGCCACAACCAGGATTTCCTTCCTTTTTGACTTGAAACTTAACCAACAGAGAAATTAAGCTAGAGAAATATAAATACTTTCACTTAAAAAGACCAGTTTCTAGGGTATGATAATATTGAGTGCATAAATGTTGTGAATTACTGTGCTAAGCAATAAATGAATGAGGGATAGTCTTATCATCATATTTTATGGATGAGGAAACTGAACTCACAGAGGATAAAATATTCTTACATCTGATATCAATCATAGCAAATAAGTTGTACTAGCAAGCTACACAATGCACAGTCTCACTCCAAAGCCCATCTTCTGACCAATGCATACCTTCCATTATTTATGGTTTGTTCCCATTCCAACCAAATGAGCTATCTTCCAAATAGCCTACCAATTATCAAGCTAATTTCCCAATGAACCAAATTATTTATCTAATCAATTAATTACTAATTTTGCAATTACCATCTATTTGATGCTCACATAATCTAAATTTGTGGAAAATGTCTTAATATGAATGATAATTTTAGGCAATAACTGTATTATTTTTATACCTTTTCATGTTTTAAATGCTGTATTATATTATCCTGGGAAAACAGGTAAAAACTAGCACCATTAATGGAAAACTAGGGCTTGTGATGTTACCCTTGAGATGGAATGTCCTTCAGCTTAAGGTCACTGCTGCTTTCAGAGTGGCTGTTCTAAACAACTCTATGTTCTCTGGTTCCCACAATTTCAGGAAGTGTCCCACATTAGAGGTAAAATCCTCATTTGGTCATGTTTATTTTCCTTTGGAAATATTGCTGGAATCTGTCCACCTCTCTATCTCTGTAAATCATTGCAGCCATCACATTTCACCTGACAACTGCAGAAGTTTCTTAAGTAGTTTCCATGCACCTATTTATGATCCCTTCAAATCTGTTCCTTATATTGTACTGTAGCCGAAGAAGTATTTTAGTTTAAGAGCCCATATTTTGACTCTTATAGAATGTTCTTTTGCTGTAAAGATATGTTAAAATATGAAATTTGATCTCATAATTTTGCGTGAACTTGTTTTTTTCTAACTCTATTGCTCACTGTACTCCTACTGCCACCAGTCTTTTAATTTTTAGGATCAGCCATATTCCCTCCTACATGAGAGTCTTTGCAAGTGCTGTTCCCTCTAAGAATACTTTCACCCTCTCTTGGTGTAGTAAACTTCTTTCTGAAGTTTGCTTTTTTGTTTGTTTGTTTGTTTGTTTGTTTATTTATTGAGAGAGGTAGAGAGAGAGCAGGGGAGGGGCAGAGGGGAAGACAGAGAATCAGTCCCAAGCAGGCTCTGGGCTGACAGCAGGACTCAAACTCACAAACCGTGAGATCATGACCTGAGCTGAAACCAAGAGTCAGACACTTAAACTACTGAGCCACCCAGGGGCCCCTTTCTTCATAAACTTCTATTACCTCTTTTCTGAGTTCAAATTCACTGCCTTGGGAAGCCTTTTTTAAATCTCCAGAGTATATCTAGTTCCCCTATAATATGTTTTCATGGTTCCTTATCACGTTTCTTCATAGCACTAATTTGAGATTGTAATAATGATTCAAATGAATAATTGATCATTTGATTAATATCTTTCCTCCCCACCATGTTGAGATCCCACATGAATAACAAGTATTCCTGCCCTGCCCCTCTTGGTGCTCCCATTACCTAGTACAGTATTGACACAGAATGGGTGCTCAATGCATATTTTCTGCATAAGGGATAAAACTGTATTCACAAGAATTCTATTGAGAGGAAGCCTAACTTTTTAAAGAAAAAAATATAAAAATTTTGTAAGTGTCTATTTGTGGAAGATAGAGGATATTTCTTTGGAGGAGGAAAAGATGGAGGACTATGAGAGGGAGAAGAAAGAGGTGAGGGGAGAGAGAGGAAGAGGGCAAAGATGAGGTGCAGGAAGAGAAAGAAGAATCTAAAGTGATAGGAAGTGATAGGAAGATTAGTGGGGAAAAGTAAAGCGGTGAAATGCATGTGCTGTCATTCAGTTACTCATCTATCCACTTACTCAGCTGGCTACTCATGCAGCTACCATTTGTTGCACATTTACCATGTGCTAGGTACAGGACAATAGCCACAAACAAAACAGAACAAGAATGTCCTCATAGCTTATAACATATTGATGTAAATATTACAAAATAATTGAGTGAACAATACCAATTTAGACAGTGCTGTGCACTACAGAATAAAACAGAATGTACTGTGATAAGGCTACATACATTGTGGGGGAGGGATGTGTGATGCCCTCACCTCTCAATATTAAGTAAGAGTCTTCAAAAAATCAAAAGTAGGGGTACCTGGGTGGCTCAGTCAGTTGAGCTTCCAACTCTTGATTTTGGTTCAGGTCATAATCTCATGATCTGTGAGATGGAGTCCCGCATGGTGCTCGGTGCTGACAGCACAGAGCCTGCTTTGAATTCCCTCTCTCCCCCGCTCCCCCTCCCCCACGTGCTCTCTTTCTGTCTCAAAATAAATCAATAAACATTAAAAACAATTTAAAAATAAAAATCAATAATAACAGCATGAAAACAGAATTCTGCACCTAAGGTTATTGTCGGTTGAACTGAGACAACACAAAAGAAAGATGGATAAGATAAAGAGAAGAAAGCCAATCTGAGGAATGGATAGAAACAATGGACAAACTTTTGGATTGTTATAGGGTTAGAAAATGGAATTTAAACCAAGTTCACTCTCATATTTAAGAGGGAGGAGGAAGCCATAGCTAATATCAAATCTACATTTGAATGAATAAATGTTATCTAAAAGAACTTAACCAAATCAAAACATTGCAGCTCCTAACTCAAGTCCATGACAAGACATGGGCATCTATAGTAAGGAGGCTACAATCTTATACTTTCTTTCATTAAACAATAAGAAAGGAATTTAACAGCTGGATTTTGAGGATATCAGAGTTAAAGTGGGACAAATTTAATGTAAAAGAAGTGCACTTGGGGGAACATTCTATTATTTAGCTCCTGTCTTGGCTTCTCAATTTCATTAGTGGAAGGACAAAAGAAATTCAGTAGAAACTATAGAAGTGTATAATTTGCTGGGGAAAAGGAGTGACATCTATTGAGGGTTCACTAAAAGAATAAAGAAAGAAGTTAAGTAAAAAAATAAAATGACTACATCATCTCTTTAGTTTTCTCTGAAATCAATAAAGAAAACAAGCACCAAATGTGATAAATAGCTTCTACTTGCCATTCCAATTCCATTTTCTATCCTTTGCTACTTTGCTTTTTGTCCATTCTAGTTGACCTGCATGAATTATATCTACACAGTTCATTTGCCACTGGGACTTCAAAAGGGTTTGGGTACTGAAGATCCTGCCAAAACATGAGAGAGAGAGAATGCAGAAAGTTTAGATATTTGTTTCCCTGGTTCTTGCTGCGACATAACTTAGGTTGGGAAGACCACATAATTTTTCTTCCAAATTGGGACATATTTGAGAGTGAAAGAGACACTACCAAAGATTATACTTGTACAAGAGTTTGTATAAGCCTCAGCTGGCCCGGGCAAACCTGTACTTCTGTTCAGCTTACTCTGAGTTAAATTCCACAGTTAAAAGTCACTATGCCTCTCAAGGCATGTTGTTTGACATGATTCTCTCCATTTCTGAGCACCAGGTACCTCTGTTTACTCTAGTCCACTATTTTTCAAATATTGGCATGCATCAGAATCACCTGTTAAAACACAGGTTGCTGGGCTCCAACCTCAGAATTTCTGATTCAGGGGTGGAGCCTGAAATTTTGCATGTCTATGAAGTTCCCAGGTGATGCTAATTCTGCTGTTCCAAGGTTCAGGCTTTGAGAACCACTGCCCTCAACCTTCTGGGCACAAGCTTGATAACAGCTTTGCTGCTGCTAACCATGAGTCTGCACTATCCCAACAGGTCCTCTTAAACTTGTCCACACCTTTGCACATACACTCTCTGCAATTCATTCTTGAATTGTTCAGGGTATTATGCAAAGATAAAAATCAGAGATTATAAATTATAACCTCATTATAAATCCTTAAAGTTATCTTTAGATAAAATAGATACAAGGCTGACCCTTGCCTCATGGTGAGAAGAGTGATTGGTTTTGTAGGGCATTAGAAGATTCATATGCTTCCAATATGTCCTTACCACATTTATGCTTTGGAATAGACACTGCTGAAGAAGCCATGTCCTCTGGTCTTTCTGGAGTGTGTTTATCACTTCAAGGTTTATGACACCATGATGAGGATTGATGGAGAAAACAGAGCTGTGGAAATAGATCTATATTGAGAAAATGACCCACAGCCTTTGGATGTTTATTCAACAAAATGCATTCTCACAAAATGCTATAAATATAAGGGAGCATATGGTATTTTCAAAATGGATCTGGTGATTTCAGCCCTCTTAACTGGTCACAAGAACACCTTAAGAAACATTTTATTGATGTCTACTCAATGAGTAATTAAAATTTGAAAATACGTGCCGTTGAACCAGCAGCTCTCTTATCCACTCAGAGAAGGGACTGCAAGTTTGTGCCCAAGTATAGTGAGAGTGAAAGGAATTTAAATTGAAAGGGAACACACTAATTTGTGCTTTCAAAGTGGCCCTGCTTGCCACTTCACAAATGTAATTTTCACATCAGTCATAGCCAGCAAGTCTAAAATGACTCTGAGGTTACAGGTTGGTTGGTGTGGTAGAGCAGATTTAAAGAAGAGTCTATTTATTCTCGTATAGAAAAAAAAAATCTCAAATTCAATACTCAAATCTAATAGTTTCAAATGAACTAAAACAAATATCCGTATGTTGTATCTCAGATTTTTTTTAACATTGTGTTTCCATCTCTGAATGATGGCAACAACTTCACCTGCCATATACTGACTAGATATTTTGCTAGCACCAACATTTTCTTGGTTTTCCAAAAACCACTGTGTAATTTGCTTGCATGTACATGGTCTTCTCAATTACCTTCTGCCTGCAATTATTTCTAATACTCTCATGCATCCTAAGTGTAGATAGCTGGGAGTAAAAGGCAGAGATAGGATTTAATTCTGGGCATGTGCTACTCTAAAGCCAGTGCTAACCTGGTTAACCATCAAACAGCTCCTTGTTTTTAGCCCCCATAAGTCCTTCCAGACTCTTCTTTCCTGTTTACACAGAATATCCATTCATTCATTCACTTACTGAAAGAACATTTGCTAAAATCATTCTCATGCCAGACAGCATGTTGTAGCCACAATATCCAGTACTGTGAGCAAACAGACAGGTACTAAGCAGCTTTGAGGCAATAAGCTTCTTGAGAGCAGAGACTGTTTCCTTCATGTCAACATTCTTAGGGTGAGCAGGATACTTAGGAAATTGTGCTCTAATCTCCCTGAGAGCAGAAGCAGAAGAGTCATTGGTGGTGCTTTTTAATGGTCATGGGCCTGGGAGAAGCCCTCACAGAGAATGTGCCATTTAAGTTAGAAATATGATTAAGGAAGGATAATGTAAGGCTAAAGGCAAAAAAGAACTGATCACCAACAGTGTATCCTCATTGGTACATTTGTTTCTCATAGGTGTACAGTTATGAATTCTGAAACTACTTTATATGCATTCTAAGGGTAGGTAGATAGACAGATTAAAATAAAAATAAAATAAAATAAATTTATAAAGAATGAGATATGGTTTTTTAATGCTGGAGAAACAAGTTATAATTAAGGAAAGGCTGGAAGCCAGAATAATGCCTGTGATGTTAGACAACAGTCAAAAGTTATCAATAGGCTCATTAAAATCACTCATACACACTCAGATATAGAACCAAATGCAGATTTGTATAGGCATTATTTGTGTGTGTGTGTGTGTGTGTGTGTGTGTGTGTGTCTCCTAATACACAAGCATTAATACAGCAATGAGCACACCTGCACATCTTTTTTCTAATACCATTCTTTAGTACAAGTGGCAAATACACTCCTTACACAACATAGCTCCATAGTGAACAGGCTGATTGCAGGGCTCTGCAAGGGAAATAAAGCCAAGTCTGGGGCATCTTACAATGCCAGCATGTAAGGAAATACTAAAAAAATAATAACAAATATCCATGAGTTTGTACTTATACAAAGAAAATATTAAGCAAATGAGGGGATGCCAAGTTGTGACAAGTCTCCCTTGCAAAATAATCCAAATTAATAAGTATATAAATAATAAATAAGCAAAATAATAAGCAAATATAAATAATATTTATATTATTATATATTAATATATATTATTTAATTTATTTAATATATTATAAATAAATTAATATATTTAATATATATTAATTAATTTAATATTTTATATTAAAATAAAATAAAATTTATATTTATATAAACATAAATTTCCTGGGCAAGATTCATTGGTGAATGATGAAATGAGTAAGTGAAAATTTAAGCAGAAACATAATATTTGCAAAATCTCAAAGCATGTTTCCTCCAATATTTAGTGATTGCAAAGGTAAAAACTGGGCTAAATGGGTAAGGGGAACTAAGGAATCTACTGAAATCATTGTTGCACTATATGCTAACTAATTTGGATGTAAATCTAAAAAAAAAAAAAAAAAAAAAAAAAGGAAATTTACAATGCAGACACCTGTCAGACATTAGCTCAGTCAAGTGCCTGAGGATAACATCACCAGTAAAACATATCAACATCATGTACCCTGTGCAATGATGCACTGAGGACACACTGACTGTTGTATTCTTCCCATGAATATGCAGTCTCATTCTAATGAGACACAATAGACAACCTCAAGCTGAAAAGCATTTTACATACTAACTGACCCTTCAAAAGTGACATGGAAAATTTAAAGTGAAAGCTTGAAAAAATGTCATGAAAGACAAGGCTGAAGAACTCTGACAGATCAGGGGAAATGACAGTACATGACAATTAAATCCACATGAGAACATGAGATCCTGAGTCAGACTGAAACAGCAAAAAAAAAAAAAAAAAGCATTACTGGGAAAAAATGATTGTATTAGTTAATATATTTTGCTGAGGTTAATAAGGTAAATACATATTCTCTGGTAATGGAAGTTACTAAATATAGCAAATTGGAAGATGGTGTATGGAAACTCTTTGAACTATATTTATAATTTATTTGTAAGTTTCAAATTAACCTAGAAAAAATCAAAAGCTTAAGAAAATCCATATTTTCTTTCCCAAGTTTGGAGGAAGGCTCCTTCCAGAGTCTTATTGCCCTGCCTCATAGTAAGGGGTAGAGGCAAGAACTGTAGGGCACAGATAATCTAGCATCATTACCCCCCTCTTTAAAGGATGTGAAGGGGGCATGAGTAAGCCTCCTCATGGAAAGATGATAATTTACAGGGAGTATACTGAGTGCTTGAAGATGGCTGAAACCTGGCTTAGCCACTCCATGAAGGAAATGAAATCATAAAACGATGTTTATGAAGTCCTCGTGATAACACAGAAAAACACCCAGTCTAATGTTACAAGAAAACAAAAATACAATATACATTATACCATAATAACTGTGTAAAAAAACAAATCTCAGAAGGGAGAAAAAGGATGAAATCAACAGCCATTGTTAGCATTTCAGTATATGTCTAAGTAGTGAAAATGGAAGATTTATTTATTTTTTTTGCTTCAACTATTCTGCATTTTATTTATTTATGCCTTTACCTTGTTCCAGGAAATGATTTAAGGTAGCTTGGTCTGAATTTTACCTTAATAAACATTGTTTTTAAAACCGCAAAGAAAAGATTAAGGGTTTTTTTTGTTTTGTTTTGCTTTGCTTTGTTTTGTTTTTGAGGCATAGGAAGAAGGCATTTCAGGCAAACGGAAATGTATCAAGAAGAACCTAGAAACACACACTGCATATTTCAAAAATAGTGAACAGGTCCAGTATGATTAGAGCATAGAGTGAATGAAATTAGAAACGGCAGCAGAACTTTCATGGACATGTTGAGGAGTTTCTGAACAGGTATTGGCATAGATTTCACAATGGAGAAGTGGTCGAAGTTTATATATTAGGAAATATAGCTGAGGAGGGAGATGGATGGAGTAGGAGATATGGCCCATAGGCTGAGATTAATCAGGAGCCTGGTAGCCTTAGACTGTCTTCTGGGACCCAGGATTCCCTCATGGGTTTGCCTCTGAACCATAACTCATAAGTCTGAAGTAAATTGCCTTCTAGTCAAACCTACTCAGATGTCATGCTGGGAAATATGTGATGAACAAATTCACATAACAGTGTTAGTGAATTCATTATGGTGAAATTGCAGTTTTCACTTCTGAGGAGGGTCTTTTAGTCCAACTTGAGCACCAGAATAGCTTTACAAAATCTATTTATAAAAATATGTGCATATAAGTTGTTATTGACATCAAGACACTGGAAAATATTGCCACTATTCTTAGTGGGATGATGCAATATAATAATTTTTTTTTAATTGGAATAGATGTAGACTAAAGGTTATATATTGTGTATTAGCCACCATATTTCCTATTACCTCTAGCACATTAATAGCTTCTATTCCCCCCCAAAAAATACTAGTAAGTGCTTTTGAAAATAGGTTCTTATTTAAAGTATTGTAGGCTGCTTTAATTAAACCAAAGTGTTATTAATGTGAATAAATATGACTGATGACAGGAAGAAACTATGAATGATAAAAGGAATTAAGAAGTAAAATGATCATAGCTCCATATTTTTAACATTAAAAATACATTGATAAATGGAGGTCAATATCTTGTGTTTAATG
The DNA here is from genome assembly GCF_027475565.1 of Acinonyx jubatus. NCBI lineage: Eukaryota > Metazoa > Chordata > Mammalia > Carnivora > Felidae > Acinonyx > Acinonyx jubatus. The sequence continues at coordinate 94,977,792 of NC_069388.1, forward strand.
TATATGATATAGCTTATTTGTATAAATCAGAAGCCATCAGTCTCTATATTTGCTGGTAGTAAAATACAGTTCACTTCTCTGAAGGACAAGTCCACATGCTGCTTATATACACAAGGAAGGATGATTTTCTTCTCTGGTGCTAAAACATGCTGTTACTATAAAGACAGTCATGGGCACCTGTGTGGCTCAGTTGGATGAGCAGCGGACTTCTGCTCAGGTCATGATCTTAGGGTTCTTGAGTTCAAGCCCCACGTCGTCGGGCTCTGCGCTAACAGTTCAGACCCTGGAGCCTGTTTTGGATTCTGTGTCTCCTTCTCTCTCTGTCCCTTCCCCACTTGCGCGCTCTCTCTCTCTCTCTCTCCCTCTCAAAAATATAATAAACATTAAAAAATTATAGGAAAAAAAAGACAGTCAAAATCCTAGAGTAAGAGATAAAGTTCAAATTGACTGTTAGTCCTAAGAAAGGAGTAAGGTTTGTTGAAAGGAAGAACCATGATCTAACTTTGCTTTCCAGTAGGCTTACTCTGGCTTTGGTTCCAAGAATGATCAGCATTGGTCTGGGCGTCAGAGAGAGTCAAGGGGAAAAGTTAAGAACTTTGTTAAGTAAACAAATTTTAACATTCAAGGTTTGTGAAATATAAAAGAAAATAAATAGTAAATTGTTACTTAATGTATCTGTTTAAATTAAGAGAATGTTCTTTCTTGGAAGAATATTCTACAGTAGAGGAGGCACTGCATACAGGCTATTTTCCTAGGGGTCAAATTTAATAAAATTTTATTCTAAAAGAGTGGATAAGATTAAAAAAAAAAGAGCAAGCTCACTACTAACAGGAAATGGTGGACACTAAAACTTGACTCTGCTTCAAGATTCTACCTGGTTTGGTCTAAGATGATGTGTCATTTGGACAATGAATGAAGATAGACAAGTTTCATGTATGCAATGATCAAACTATCAAGAATGTTAAAAGAGAATGTTAAAAGAGTTGTCTTTTATGATCTCCATTATATGCATTTAAGATATTTTTCATTTTGATTAGTTCCTTGTTTTTTGTTAATTCTTTGTTATTCCTTCCTTGTCTCTTACTTATTTGTTATTTGTTAAGTTTTACCCTAAATTTCATTACCATGTTTTTCTTCATAAAATTCTCTACTTATTTGACTTATGGAATCTACTTTTCTTCTTGTTTTCATAAACTTTTCAGTCTCTTTCAGGAGCTGCTCTGTCTCTACTTGCACCCAAATGCTCTTCAATTGAGAGACATTATTTATGATCTTCTCTTCCTTAATGACAAATTTCAAGTCTCTATTATACACCAACTTTTTTGCCAATATGTAATATATGTATTAGGTTCTCCATAAATATTTGTTAAGTAGACAAATAAGTGAATATAACAGATTCCCAAAGGTGATAGCTTATGTAGGTGGGTAAGGTCAGACAGAATTTCTGGAAATGCCTTTTTAAAACTATAATAATGATTTGAAGAAATTGCACTCTGCCATCACCCCCACTCTTCTGGCTCACTTGGAATGGGCAGTGGGGCCTGTATACACTCTTGTGAGAGTGACTGGTCTACTATCTTTGACTTGGCCATCTCATTTAAACTCAGGGCTTTAATTGCCACCCATATGCCAAAAATATTCAAATCTCCATCTCTAACCCTGATCTTCCCTGCCCTTCACAGTATCTCATCTGTTAATTTATCAGTCTTCTGAACATCCTTAACTGAATTACAGTAGGCAGCATCTAAAATGATGCTTATTTCCTGATCTATTCATTCTTGTGTGGTTCCCTTCAACACTATATTCAGGATTGGTCTCTGTGATCAATAGCTTATAGCAGAAGTGATGGCATGTCATTTCTGAGAGTAAGATTATAAAAACTCTTGTGGGTTCTGGGTCACCTGGGTGGCTCGGTCTGTTGGGCATCCAACTTCAGCTCAGGTCATGATCTCACAGTCTGTGGGTTCAAGGCCCGCGTCGGGCTCTGTGCTGACAGCTTAGAGCCTGCAGCCTGCTTCTGATTATGTGTCTCCCTCTCTCTGGACCTCCCCTGCTCACGCTCTGTCTCACTCTCTCTCTCAAAAATAAACATTTAAAAAATTTTTAAAAAACTTGTAGGTTCTCTCTTGAGTTCTCTCTCCTCTTCCTCTTCCTCTGATCATTTTCCCTGAAGAAAAGCATGTTAGGAGCAGTCTTATAGAGAGGTCTTCATGATGAGAACTGAAGCTATCTGTTAATAACCTCATGAAGGAGCTTGGAACTCGAGCACAGACCTGCCCCACAGCTTTACTGCAAACTCCTGACAGACTGAGCCAGAATCACTCTCCTAAGCCATTTCCAGATTCCTGAACCTCACAAAATGTGTGAATTAACAAATATTTGTTGTTTGTTGTTGCTAAAATTTTGGATCATGTTATGTAACAATAGATATTAATATGGCATTTAACACTCAAAGTGGCTTGAGTTGAAATTATATTGTTGAACCCTAAGTTTGCTTTTCTTCCTGTATTCTCTACACTGATCAATGATGCTACCATTAGCATAGTGGCTCATAACCACCCTAAGTTTTTTTCTCCCTCAAGTCATCATACTTAATTAGGCTCCAAGTATACTAAATTTATCCTTCTTATTTTTTCTTAAATCTCTTTCAAGTATACTAAATTTATCCTCCTTATTTTTTTCTCAATCTCTTATCCTTTCTGCTATTGCCTTAAGGTGCAGACTGAACCATGTGAGATAACAGTTGGATTCTCATCACATTAATAATTCAGAACCCACTATGCTATGTTAGACACCTGCATGAGATTCTACCTCACAGTTCTTCATTTTTCCCTTTATTAAAAATAATTACCTTTCTGAATTTAATATATACTTTGCATCATATTTCCATAGTGTGCCAGGGTAAGAAGTCCTGAAAAACAGAAAAATTAGAGTAACCTTGTTATTAATTATAACTTAGTCTTGTAAAACACTCCATAGCATGCAAAATATTTTGCATCTATGGTGAATATAAAACTCAGTAAAACCTCATGTTTTAATCAGGTTTTATTAAACACATTTTATAATTCAAGATACTAAACTTATGAGAATTTATAGACAAGGTTACATAAAAATAACATTTTAGTGAAGTTATGCTGCAATCCCAATAATCATTGTATTTTTTTCTTCAAATGCATGCAATACAAGTCCTCAGAAGGCAGGAGATTTGTCTCTCTGATTCTACTACTGTTGCCTAGAACACATCCTGGTATGTAGAAGCAGTTAAATATGTATTGGATAAGTGACTGCTCAAAATAATTGTTCACACATAAATGAAAACTTAAGCTCAGACTATAGATCTACCTTAAGACTTCTTTCTCAGTCAACAACTCTGAACAAAAAGATCATCAAGAAAACTATTGATCCCAAAGAAAACAACTTGTAGTGTTCTCCATCCACCATGACACTTGCATAATCCAATGAACCTTAGGTGAGAAAAGACTCCAGGAATCACTTAGCCAGGGCCACTTCATTAGACAGGTGCACAACTCACAGAAGCTAGACTAAAACACAAACTGGACCAGTTGAGAAACTTAATTCCAAACCGGGGTGCTCAAGGCCATAGGACAAGGGTAAACGCATCAGGTGGCCCCAGTCATTTCTCTGTATTTTCCTTCATAAGTCAATCACTTGGACCATTTTCTGTTTCTCAAACACACATGAACAAACTTCAGTATTTGTATTTATAATTTCCACTCTTTTTGGAATGTTCTTTACCTCCCATTCTTTCTCTGCTTACCCTACCCAATCTTCCCTTTCTTCTATCTTTGTTAAAATCTTTGCCAGATTTTCTCAGTATAAAGAAGCCTGTTTCCCTCAGTGCCTCCACATCTCTCCTATATTACAGAACTTATTGGATTATGCCTTATCTTATAATTATTTGCATCACTCATTCCCCTACTAGAAGATCATAACTTGAAGAGTCAGTATGCTATTTTTATGTTTTTAGTCTTTAAGTGGCTATCATGGTATTTGACATATGATATAAGTTTACTAATCTCAATAATTGCTGGACTGAATGGAGCTGAATGCTGAGAAACTTCCTAGTTCAGAGAAGTCCTTGTTAAAAAAAAAAAAAGCACATTCCCCGCCCACCCCCCACCCCCCCCACCCCCCCCCCCCCCCCCCCCCGCAACTGAATCAGCCTCCTTCTGAGAAATCCTTACTAAAGCAACTTGGTTGGGCAAGAATTCTGACTTTTGCCTTTAACCTCCATCACATCCATCCAATCATGGGCGGACTGCAATGCTACTGAACAAAAAGAGGAATCAGTGGCCACAATTTACAAACTATATTCCTGAGTGCTAAAAGTGACTCAGATTGGGCAGTTTAGAAAACATCTGACCAGAAACTAAGGGGTGGGATGATGGAAGGGAAAGGGAGAGTCATATTTAGTGGGGATGGAGTTTAGCACAAATACCTGGTGAGAGCTCCAGGAACGCCTGAAGCACTGAAGTGAGGAAACCTCTGGACCTGCTTTGATTTCTTAGAGAAAAAGAACTAACAACAAACAAGGTAAGTTATGCCTGCAGCAGAGGTTGTGAGTTGTATGTTAACTTCAGATTAATAGCAGGGAAATGGTCTCGATCACAGAAAAACTGTGAATCAAACACACAGGCTCTTGTGCCCACACATTTGGATATCAGGCATCTCAACCTGAGGCTACAACTCCATTTTTCTTCAACAATTATTACTTTAAGTCAAGGGCGGATGTGGGACACTCTTCTCTTTGACAAAATCTACACTTAGTTACAATATCTTGTATTTTCATTTTCTGAGATTGTTTATAGACGTTTTCCTGCTTCCTTTGACTCATGACTTAAAGGTTAGGACTGTCTTAAACAATCCATGAACCTGGCACACAGTCCCTAGGCAGATGGCCAGGAAAAATTTGATTGACACAGGCTTGGACAAGCTCTGCTTCAAAATGGCTATTTTCATACCTACAGATTCAGCAGCAAATTTCCTTTAGAATGCTTTCTCCTGCATCCCATTGCCTCAAGTGTTTATGTAAAACCTCCAAATCCCTCTTCCTCTATCTTCTTAGACCCTTTGTGCCCTCCTATGGAGTCAGGAGGGATTTGGTATTTTAGATGATTTCGTTTATAAAGACTGCTTCACTGTGGAACTGGATATTGGTTTGCCATACGCTCCAAATTGCCTTCTGTTTTCATACCTAATCCATGTTTCATTCTGAGAACACCATCCCTAATGTCAGTATCTTATCCTAATTCCCTAATTTATATAAAAGAGAGGATGGTAAGCATTGCAGCTTGTTACATTCAACTTTGTGTTTCCTTGATGCTTCTGGAATAAGTTTAAGTGCATGGACTCTTTAGAAGGCTTAATTCCTTCCTTATTATTCTTTCCCTGAGAATTTAATATACGGCTGATTTTCTTCAAAAAGTGATGTCCAAACTCAGAGGCCAAGTGTCTCCCCTGTTGTAGTAGCTACTTAATTCCTTCTCCTGGATTGCAGTAGAGAAGCTCCCATAGACCCCTGCCACGAATAAATGCTGTGATGTTCAAATATGCCCAAGTGGTTAACAGATAGCTTAAGAAGTCATCTCTCTGAGGCTGTGCTTTAATGTACATATATAAGAAGCTTTTACATGTGCCTGCTTTCTCCATACGCAGAAGGCTGCATATGTTAATATGTGTAATACATGTATAATAACATGGGCCTTGGAATCGGATTCCCTGGTCCATTGCCCAGCACTGTCACTGTCCAGCCTTGTGACCTTAGGGGAAGAAGTTAACTTCTCTGTGTCATTCCTATGTCTTCTAATGTGTGGTGGGGAGGTGCAAAAATTCACATGTCAATCTGGGTCCTTCTAGGTGAGTGAAAAGATAATGAGATGAACTATAAGGCAGAGAATCTCAGGCACAAGTATGGAAGAAAAGCTCTAGTCAGGGGCTCACCTTTTCACTATCAGGAAATAGCAAATTATAAGGAGGTAAGTAGGTTGTAATCTGCCTGAACCTTCTGAAAATCTGAAGGCTTTCCTGACATGGACTTGTGTGCTTGGAAGGGAGGGAGTAGAAAGGCCATCCTGAGCAGCTGACATCACCTCCTCATCTTAGTAAGGCTTTGAGAGACTCTAATTCCACCCCAATCCAAAGGACTGCCCTGGCTAATGATTTCTGTGTGAAAGAGCAGCCTGTACTGACTCTTCTAAAGCAACTCCAGGAGGTGGTAAGAGCTGAACTTAAAAACTCTCCTCCCAAAAGGATGGAGAGTTTCTACTGTTTCCCCTAGATCTCAGCTGCAGACATCCTTCCCTATTTCACTTCAAGAACACATACTAAGTCAAGATACCCATCTGCCTTTTTTTCTGTATAGTTTCTAAAGTTCATGCTTCTCTTTTTCCTCTCTAGTTTCAGTGAAGTTGATTGCAGGAGGAATCAGCAATCTGTATTATTTATTCATCCTGACAAGAAATTACAACTTGTTCTAATTCCTGCATATGTTACCCTATCTTATCTCTTTCTTTCCTTTTGCTTGACAAATTGCTGCTCATCTACAAATGATATCTCAGGTCATTTGTGACCTACTCTTTGAGAGCTTTCTACTCTACAGTTAGACTGTATCTGTACTTTTCTTATGCTACTGTGGTCCTTAGAACAAGACTTCATCATTGTTCTTTTGCATTCTGTTTCCATCCTGTCTTTACATGTGTGTCCGTAGGTCAGGGAACAGTCATTTATATTTATATCCCGGACTTTAAGTACAGAGCCTAGCTCGTTATGTGTATTCAGTAAGTGTTGTTGGAGTGAACTTGAAAGAAATACACCAAAGTGATCTGTGTTGGTAAAACCTGGGATAGAACCCAGGTCTCCTGATCTGCTGTCCATCACCCTTCTCAGAATAATTTATAAAGTCTCTAAGATGTAATCTTGAAACAATATCAGTTCTCTAACAGAGGATAAAGTGGCAAGTGCCATAAGAGCACTTGAGTCTGAATGGGCAACCTGTGCCACACAGCATAATTAGATCTTTAATATAAACAAGTGCCCTGAAGAACTTTAACAACTCATGTAATGAAATTAGAAGTGTAAATAAATTGCAACAGAAGTGATGAAGAAATTAAAGAATAGTAACCAGGATGATGAGGGCAGAGGTAAATGGCTTGAGATTACAAATTCAAAAACAGTGGAGAGTTAGATGGGATACAGGGTTTTAGAAAGACCATTACTAGTACAGTGGCTTTAGGAAAAAAACGCAGCCACACTAAGTGTGAAGAAAATGTGTGAGCAGATGGAGAAGAGGTGAGTGCAAAGAAAAGAGACAGGTTGAAAAATATTCTTCAATGTGAGCTAAATCTGGTTTTAATACCTTCTATGTTAAGGTCAAGTTCAATATTAAGTATTTGGACACCAGGTTAAGCAGGAAAAATCCTGCAAGTACTTTTTTCAACTTTCTCAGACTCTGCTACAATGTAGACAGAGGTCTGTAAACTTGAGAAAAGAGGAAATAGATAATACTTCTCTCGGAATTTTATTTAGAACATTAAATGGCCTGCCCCCACTAGGCCTGTATTTTTCCCAGTTCACTGCTAATCATTCAGTACTTGAACTTTATTCAGACTCAGTTTTATTAGTTCCTTGTAAGTCCACCTATCAAGTTGGTCAGAAAAGGATTAAAGATCAATCCTTACTTTGCAAATGAAAATGGTGAGCTGTGGAGAGTACAGGGTTTTGCATAATCTGGGACTGAGACATAATTTCTATGTGACTTTGTCAACATTCTTTATTGTATTCATTCATATAACACAACTATCTCTTGCCATATTTTGACATTGATAAAATGGAAGTTCAGGGGCCAAAAATCATAATCATTGAAAAGAATTAAGGTCTAGAAGTCATCTTAAGGAATGACTACACTACACTAAAGTCCTTAATTAAAAATGAGGAAACTGATGCCACCAAAAGTTAAATGACTTATCCCCTGTATCCCCTGTTACTTCATGGTATAGTCAGGACTAGAATCAAGCCTGCTGATTTCCAGTACTGTTTTGTATCTTAGAAACAATATTACCTGTTATGTCCTGATTAAAGACAGTATAATTCACGTTCCAGTGAAACCTCATTACCCTCTATCACAAATGAGACAAATGACAAAGCTGATATTAATCTAGGCAGATTTGTGTGATATGCAAGGTGCCAAAGGATCTTTCCACCACTAAAAGGAAACATAATAAACTATAAATTAAAATAAATAAGTAAATAACATAACATAAAAAATCACTTGATATGCCCTTTGTATGGATTTTGGCTAAAGATTTTAAAGATATTTAAAAATAACTACTTCACATGAAAATAGTTTTGTTTTGTTTTTAAGGAAAGGAACCCATTAATAACTTAGAACAAATTAATTTATTGTATCTCAGTCACTGAACCCAAAGAAGGTTAGAGAAATGATATTTAGCATTTGAAGGAAGAATGAAATCAGGAAATATGAGGCATTATTGAGGAATATGTATTTCACTGGTAGCAAAAGACTGTGATTGTTCCACTAACTGTGGTAAACCGACCCAATATTCTGGTTTCTTCTCCGTTAAAAATATTATCTGAACACTAATATTTGGGTTTTTTTAGAAATCTTACCATACTTTGAATATCTTATATTTAAAACACTACTTAATGAATTTCTCATTATAGACTACACAGAGAAAGATCAAAACATTGAGAGATGCACTAGCCAGTCTCTAAGATGGCTCCCAGTAATGACACCTCCTGCTACTCACAATCATGTACAGTCCCTTCTCACCTTGTACCCTACCACACAGGGTTGATCTGTGTGACCAGCAGCATAGGGCAGAAGTGAGAGTGTCTCTTCTGAGATTGGGTTTAAAAGTCTATAGCTTTCATTTTAGACTTTCTCAATTCCTTTTCCACTTCTTCCCTCTTTCACCTGCTCTACATCATCTTCTCTCTCCTTCTCCTCCCTTGCCTCCTCTTCTCCTCCTTCTTCTTCCTCTTCTCCTTTTTCTCCTCTCTCCTGACTTTCCTCCCCTTCCCTCTTCCTTCCAGCCTTTCTCTCTTACTTTGACAAAGGCAGCTTCCATATCATAGGACACTCAGGCAGTTTCGTGAACTCTATGGAAAGGCCCATGTGGAGAGGAACTGAGACTTCTAGTCTACAGCAGGTGAGGAACTGGGGACTCTAACTGCCATGTGTGTGCACCATCTTAGACTCATGCTACCTGAGGAAGGGCTTTAGATAAATTACACCGCTCCAGCCAACAGCCTGATTGTAACCTCATGAGAAGCCTTGAGCCAGAGCCAGCTAGGACCTGGAATTCTGATGCTCGGAAACTGTTAAAAAGTTTTGTTGTTTGGGGGCACCTGGGTGGCTCAGTCGGTTAAGCGTCTGACTTTGGCTCAGATCACCATTTCACAGTTCATGAGTTCAAGCCCTGAGTCAGGCTCTGTGCTGACAGCACACAGCCTGGAGCCTGCTTCTGATTCTCTGTCTCCCTCTCTTTCTCTGCCCCTCCTTTCCTGGTGCTCTGTCACTCTCTGTCTCTCAAAAATGAAAAAAAAATATATATATATAAATGTTTTGTTTTAAGCCATTATGTTTTGGGATATTTTTTCAAATGTAGCAATACATAACTACTGCATATTTGTAGTGAATTTTAGAAAATCATTAACATAAACAGATTTATAAAAATAAACATGTGGTAAAGACTGCTGGCTGCCCAAGGCAATCTGTTCTACCCTTAATCTATAGCAATAGAATTCTAGCTAGAAGCATGACTTCCCAGGAAAAGACAATATTTCCTTGACCTCCCTTGTATTTTGGATTTGGATATCTGACTAAATGTTGTCTTAAGGGATGCAAGCTGATGTGATATTTGTAACTTCTGACTCATCATCAATATATAAGGTGTGAATGTGGCATGGCTCATCCTCCTTCTTTTCCCATGGGATGCAACAGCCTTGGGGAGAGCAGAGTTTCAAAATGAATAAAAACTGAATCCCTGGATTATGATTAGGATTAGGACTGGTTTTTGAAGTTGTAAAACAGAAATAACTGTTTTTGAACTCACTGTATTGCTGAGGTTACTTATTTACAGCAGTTTTCTCTTTACTTTCATTAAAACATGGTCTTAAAAGCTACCAAATGGCAGGATCAGTCTCAGTATTATACTTGTGAATGGAAGTGACAGGGAGGGCAGACAGAAAAGAAACATAAGAAAACTGGTTAAGTTGGTCAACTGACAAAAGGAAACTTAAAATAAGAGGTAAATTCAAGCTTGTAGATACCTTGGTAACCCCACTGAGATGCAGGGCAAAGATAATTCAGGCACATACTTCAAGATAGTTATTTATCTCCCAGACAAGGGCACATCCCTTTAGGAGTTTATTTCTAAAATAAGCATTAACTGTTTCTTGCCACCGAAGGCAGTGTAAGACCCAGAAATAATCTTTTTCTAGACTCATTTCATTTAATTTGGGAAATACCAATTTCTCTTTAAGCTTCTGTCCCTTTGCCTCCTTTTGCCAACTTATTCCCAGCTCACCTTATGCATCTGCAATTCTATTTCTTATTGTTATGTGGCTCTCAGTTTAACAACTGAGGGTGGCTAGTCTGTTGGCTAGAGCCTATGGGTTAGCATACAACAAAACTTAGAAGCAGGTTTCTGTCCTCATACACTACCACTTTTATTTCTATTTCTTTTATGGCCAAGGTAGGGATGTGGAGGTAGGTGAGGGTGTTTTGGTCATCTTTAAGGAAAAACATAGAATAACTCATAAGGAAGAAAAGGTAGAAGGTGTAAGAGAAGAAAGGGATAATAGCAACTTGACATGTGTAGTTAGACAGTAAGAGGCACAAATATTACATAATAATATTAACTGGCATTTTCTTCTCAAGTAATGTTATGAGTTCTAGAGTCTGTTTATAAGGAAATAACCTCAGAATTAATCTCATTATTATGTGTTCAGGTACTACTGAAGTCTTCTCATTTTTGGAAAAATGAGAATTAAATCCACAGCTATTACTGACCATTAAAAGGTAGTGGGTTAATGATTTTTTCTAAAAATTACCTTTGCTCAATGACCCACTATTTGTTTGGTAAATGTAGATTTCAAAAGAAAGCGTGGTCTCCTGCTTAGTGATTCTTAATATTTCCTCTCTATCTTGCCTGAACTGCAGGATAGGACACAATTACTTCAAAAAGAGTGGCTCACTTTCACAGTGTTCTTGAGTAAACATGGAGGCCATGCTCATGTCTGCCCCAACTGAGAATCACTGTTCCAGGACCTTCAGAAAACTCAGTTATGAGCATCTTCAGTAATTAGTAGAATTCCCTCTTTCTTAATTTAAATTTCCCCCAGCTATTCAGAACTTGTCCATTTTTTTCATAGTTCAGTGCAAGCTACAGAAACTCATAAAGTTTGTTCCAATTCGTTTTATTTCCCACTTGCATTTCTCTTTGGCAAATAACTTTTTTTTTTAATGGTGTGTATGATAAAACTCATTAGTTCCATGATGCTTCTTATTTTCCTCTCATCCATTCTGTGATCCAGAATTAAAATGCCCTCTTCTCACATCTAATATTTTTGTATGACAAGCTTTGAAGACTTTCAAGCTTTGAAGAAAGCTATGAAGCTTTGAGTGTAATGAAGAATAGAAACTGGACTTTGGCATAAAGTTGAGCTAACTAACTCACATTCAGGTGGAAATGAAATGTTAGGTGGACGTGGATACCACAGGTATGGTCTCATTGGCTTTGATTTTTAAGTAGTAAGTTAACTCATCAAAGGCAAGGTATTTGCTAGGTGAGTCCACAGGGTGGTACATCCCTAATTAAGAAGATGTTCTTAGGGCCCCTGGATAGCGCAGTTGGTTAAGACTCTAACTTCAGCTCAGGTCAGATCTCACGGTTCACGGGTTCAAGCCCCGCATTGGGCTCTGTGCTGACAGCTCAGAGCCTGAAGCCTGCTTTAGATTCTGTCTCCCTCTCTCTCTGACCCTCCCCTGCTCATGCTCTCTCTCTCAAAAATAAATAAACATTAAAAAAATAAAAAAAAAAAAGATGTTTTTAGCAGCTCAAGAAAGCAGTGAGCTTCCCCCCCCCCCCCCCCCCCCTTGAGGACTGTGTAATTCAGTTCCTTCAGATGAAAGGAGAGAGTATCAACCTGTGAGGACTTACATTCTCTGGACCATTGAAGTGTTCACTGGTACACCTATTTGGAAACATTAACACCAAATGAAGAGGACCTGTGATATACTCTGTCTCATATCTCATCCTGCATCCACTCATGAGTGCTTTAAATTGCACAAGCCCATCCATAAACTCTTATCTCATTTCTCTCAACACCAAATAAACATAGTTGATCAATTTTAGTAGACCATGAGAGTCAGCCAATGACTGTGTCATGTCAAGGAGTTTCCGTGTTCACTGGATCATGCTGGCTTCATTAGCTCAATAACTGAGCTACGCAGCCATAATGAAATCAGATTTATCAACTTTAAGGTTACTTCAAATATTTTCCATATCTTGGGAAAATTATTTGCCATCTAAGTGGGTATTTATGAGAGAAGGAAATTATTTCAATTAAGAGCACATTAAAAATAAAAATAAAAATTCATGACAAGGTAACAACTCAAACACCAGCAAACCCATGAATAATGGCTGTGGTACTCAGCCACAAATCACTCATGTCTTTAGCTGGAGCTTATTTTATTTTTCAGAACCATCTCTAATTAGACTCTTGAAATGAGACCCCACAAACAAACTCTAAATTACATTTGACAAAGTAGAGATTCAATTCCAAATATTCTACATGTTCTAATACACAGCAGAGTCCAGAGAGACATGTCCAGCATAGTAAGTGGTGGCAGGCAACATGAACAGAATGTGTAATGCAAAATCTATACTCAGTGGTTAGCTTTTTTGTTTTTCTTTTATAATTAATGAATACTGGAAAATTCTGTTTGTGAAGAAGTTGGATTAAAACCATAAATTATTATTGAAACGGTCAGGTACAGGTTTGACATTATTATGCACAGCGAGAGATGTAAGCATTAAACTGTTTAAGGCACCATCACTAAAAAACTTCAGTTTGAATTTTTTTATATTTTAAATATCCAGACAAATCCAAGTATTTCTTTAGGGCCTGCCCTTGTATAATGTTTCATATTTTCCTTAATTATTTCAAATATTATGTTCATCATATTTAGCGTGCCAACTCCACAGATTATTCCTTCTAAAAGCATCTGTTGGACACCTGGGTGGCTCAGTTGGTTGGGCATCCAACTTCGGCACAGGTCATGATCTCACAGTTCATGAGTTCGAGTCCCGTGTCATGCTCTGTGCTGAGAGCTCAGAGCCTGGAGCCTGCTTCATATTTTGTGTCTCCCTCTCTCTCTGCCTTCCCCTGCTCTCCCTCTGTCTCTCTCAAAAATAAATAAACATTAAAAATATTTTTAAAGCATCTGTGGGGCTCTTCCCATAAGCAACACAGACCTTACTTAACCTGTAGAGACTTTTTAGAGATGAAGCATCAAGCAAACAGTGGGTATTTTAAGCCTGGTAGTAATATGGTTGAGGCAGAACTTTCAGGTTGCTTCATATCACATCATGTAAACAAAAAGATCTTCATTGGTTCACCTGCTCTTTTGGAAGAATGGGATTTAATCAGTGCAGAGAAAATATAACCTGGATTATGGCATTTTGTGACTCTTTGTACATCTCACAAGGTCAGTGCTTGGCGGAATACTGGCTAGAAAACAAAAAATCACTAACATTTTTAAAGCTATATTTTAGAACTCCAATTTATCCTCTTCTATTTACAAATATTTAGTATATACTTACTATGTTTTAGACAATTCTCCCTTAACTAGTTGAATAAGAATGTCAAAGGCCATGTGCTCATAAAACATTTTGGAAGTGAAAACAGATAATACACAAGCAGGCAAGTAAGAAAATATTATAATTTTTGATACTTGTAATGCTACAAGAAAAGAAATTAAGCAAGTTAAGGAAATAGAAGAAGTACAGGGTGTCTGTTTTATAAAAAGTAGAGAATGACTTATAGAGATGATATTTAAGAAGAGATATGACAATAAACAAGGTAACAATGACACACTCCATGTAGCCACTTTTTTCACTTCACCACTTTCTAATAAGCACATTACACAAATAATATCATTTAACCCTCATCACATCTCTCAGAAGTGGGTATAAACATTAGCTTCATTTTTGAAATAGACAGAATATCAGGAATTAGGTGTTACTCTCATAGTCGTGCAACTAGTAAGTGTCAAAACTAGGCCTTTAACCAGGGCATCAGACTTCAGAGTCCATATTCATAACCACTGTTCTGCTGAGAGATGTGTTTACACAGGGAAAACAGCAGTTGTTGGACTGTAAAGATGTAAAGGCCATTAGTGGTCAGGGCATTCAGTGGACAACGTGCATCTCACTGTAGCTAGGGAGTAATGAGTGAGGAGAAGAGCACCCTGGGATGAAAACAGAAAGGGAGGCAGGGGCAATAAAGGTGGGATATTGTAAATAGTTTGGAGCTTATGATGAGCAGTGTGAGAAACCTTGCAGGCATTTAGGTAGCAAAGCAACTTACTTATTTTGGGTTTTAAGAAGGTCACTTTGGCTATGTCCTGGTAGACAGATTTTGGCTTAGGATGTTTGAAAACTGAGAGCAATTACAGGGCCACTGTAGCAGCCCAATGATGATGGTTGGTGTTTGGTCAAATGTGGCCGTGTTAGAAGCTGTAAAATGTGATAACATGGGGATGTATTTGAAAGAGAAGGCACCATGATTGCATAGATCATATGTGGGAGCGAAAGACGTTAAAATATATCAAAGTGGAGTGTTTTAGACACATTGATGTGCCAAATTAAACTTTAAGTCCATGGGCTAGACTGACTCATTAATATACCAAAAAGACACATTTACAAATATTACAACACAAATATTAATACAAAATATTTCATCAACTCTTTTATCTCATCAACTCTTTTTTATCATCAACTCTTAATATGCACACTCTTTTACTTTTTAATACATCTGAAATCACCATGCCTTTTACTCTTGATAATAATTTAGGATTAATAAAATATTATTCATTGAACTTGTTTTTCACATGGGAAAAATTACGAGCATTTGGTGGTTTGTTATGTTTTACCTTTCCCTGATATTTCCACATTGATAATTGTTTCCTAGGAACCTCTACCAGAATATCATTAATTTGTTAACCCATTTCTTAATTATTCTTTAACTGTGCATTGTATGTATGCCATACTTTCAATACTAGCACACAAACTGTTTTAGAGCAGGAGTTTCTCTTCTGAATATTTTTGGTATTCCACAGAGTATTCAGGAGCAGAGTTAGAAATGGAAAAAAAAGCTCAACAAATTACTCTTGAATTGACTTGACAGGTGTTAGTGGGGTGCTGCAACACCCAGAATTTCTTTTTATAATGCAAAATCCAGTGAAATGTATATTTTTTGTTGTTGTTGGCTAATTGGTTATGAGAGTAAACGGAAATGCCATCTTTATAATCAAAATTTCAACAGGACAGCAAGGCACAAGGGGAAATATTCTTTAAGGAAATGATGAAGACTGAAAAGGTTACTGGTGAAAGGGGCACAGAGAAGAAACCCTTTCAATAGAAGCACAGAGCTTTAATAGACACTGACAGGGGAAGAGTTGCCTAAATAAGGTTTATTGTTTTTCCTTTTCCAGACAAGCTCTTTCCCTTTCCCCCGCCTTTTTTTTTTTTGCCTTCTAACATTAATTTATTGCATAACAAGACTAAACAGTTAGAAAAAATATATACCAAACCATGTGAAGAAATTCAAAGTACCCACATAGTATAAACAAGATGAGTTATAAAATACATTTTGAAATCTGCACATAAAACAAACTTAGCAAGATGTTATATTAACAGTGTTCCTCTGGGAAAACATATATATTAATTTAAACACATATACGAATTAGGTATACACTGTTCAGACTATAATAGCAGTATAATAAAATCAGAACTCAGAAGGAGAACTTTTGGAAAGGTAAGTACATGCTTTTCCCATAGTGGCATGGTAGTCAATTAAGGTGATTTGGTGAAAGAAATTGGAATTGATAGAAATTAATAAATCAA
Source organism: Acinonyx jubatus (assembly GCF_027475565.1). NCBI lineage: Eukaryota > Metazoa > Chordata > Mammalia > Carnivora > Felidae > Acinonyx > Acinonyx jubatus. The sequence goes on from NC_069388.1 coordinate 94,993,964, forward strand.
GAAAGAGCAGAATGTGGTGTCAGTGAAATAGCAGTAAAAATTTATAGGCATGAAACAAAAACAGAGTTCATTAGGCTGCATACTTAGCAAGTTGCTTTAAAAATTTAGACTCTGACTTTGATCTGTAGTAAAGTGTCCTAGTGCTGGGCATTCAAAGGTAGCCAGACCTTGGTGCATTCTGAGTGTGGGCAATAGACAGCTGAAATCAAAATCTTTCCTTAAAATAACCATGTCTACAGTTACCTGCACCCTTTTAAAATGCATAAAAATCACATGAATTATCTTAAAATAATGGGTACCTCTTTCTTACATAAAATGAAAGTTATAAAATATGAGATTTTTCTCCCACATATTTATATCTGTTAAATCAACAAATCTTTGGTTCAGAGGCCATTGTGAAATTTCAAGAACATAAAATATAACATTTTCAATACTGTTCACTGTGTTTACAAAATATACTATATTAAATGAATATTGAAGCATATAGTCTGGGATATCACAATATGGAAAAATCAGAGTACAACGCTACAGTGCCTGACCTAATTCAAAACAAATAGAATAAATGGTGAATCACACTTCTTTCCTGTTCAGAATTTATCTTTCAAAACTCTCAACAAAGACACAAACTAGTCTAAGTCATATAGTGTCTGGAATTTTTATTGAATATGTAGGTAATTATGCATGTCACAGTTTATTCCAGGAACTACTTACTGCATGGACCAAAATACAAAATGAATGCGGAGGCTCCTCCGTATAGAGGTCTGTAAATCGGGGAGTGCTGCATGAAAGAAATTCCATGATAGCTGTCTGATCTTCTGGCTCAACAAAATCCAGCACAGTCTGCAGTATACAAAACTCATTCGTGAAGGCTATCTGAGGAATTTACACAAAAAGAATGAAACTAGTGCCAAAAAGAAATCAAAAGACTGAGGAAGGAAATGAACCAGTTTCCAAAAGTACTTGCAAACCACTGAACAGAAGAAGTTGTCACATAACTAAGTAGGTATAAAAGAACATGCTCTCTGAAGGGTCAAGGTGAGACAAGTTCAGAAATATGGTGAGGAGAAACTTTAGGAAGCAATGAAATGGGTAAAAAATAAAATCAAACAAATAAATCACCTCTACTGTATGAAAAATGGTCACAGTTTCTCTCTCCCTTTCTCTCTGCCCCATCCCCTGCTCATTCTCTCTCTCAAAATAAATTAACTTAAAAAATTATAAAAAGGGGGCACCTGGGTGGCTCAGTGGGTTAAGCGTCAAACTCTTGGTTTTGGTGCAGGTCATGATCTCAAGGTTCATGAGTTCGAGGACTGCATCACGTTCTACTCCCTTAAGATTGGAATCTGTGCTTGGGATTCTCTCTCTCTCCCCCTCTCTTTGTCCCTCCCCCCTTTTTCTCAAAATAAACAAATAAACTTAAAAAAATTAAGAAGTGGTCACAGTTGTACACAATAGGCTCTGAAAACTACTGCCTAGCAGAGATGATAAAATATAACACAGAAATTAAAAGCATCTTTAACCTCCATGAAGGCAAGGAATAGGCTGTTGAGTTCAGCACACTATTGTGAATTTCTTGGCACACAGGGGACTCTCAGTCTCTATTTGTTGAATGATGGGCAGCATGATTTGACTTGGATCTTCCATAATTCCAAAGCAATGCAACATACTAGAAGTGAAATAATTTTGAAGGTTCCTCATAAATACCTTAATCTGGGGTAACAGAAGCAGGTGTGCCATCAGACTAGCGTTAAAAGAAGCTACTGAGTAGGTTTGTTTCCACCACATCTAAGTGGAGAGGAAAAAAGGGGCTGAAGATGAGACCAGGCCATTTATCTTAAACAACTATCGAAGACAGGGAAACCTACAGAAAAATCAGGTATAGAGAAAGTTTGAGAGAATAAGACATACCTAGTTTTACGTCTGCTGCTCAAAGTTGACCGAGAAGATATAAATATCCCCTGACACTCCAAACAAAAGGCTGTGAGAAAACCTCAAAGAAACAATTCACAAAAAGAACCATACTTGGCTAAATTTCATTTCATATTTTAACGAAAAGATAACTTTCATACAATTTAACTGTTTTAATTACTGAAACAGAAAGAAAGAAAAGCTATTTCCATGCGTTTGTGTGTGTGTGTGTGTTTACAGAAATGTACTATGTTAACAGACCATAAGCAAAGCAATAGTAATTAAATAGCTGACCGAAAAAACTCTAAAAAAATGAATATTTATTAAATTTTTAAAAAAAAATTTAAAAATGTTTATTTTTGAGAGAGAGACAGAGTGTGAGCAGGGGAAGGGCAGAAAGAGAGGGATACACAGAATCTGAAGTAGGCTCCATGTTCTGAGCTGTCAGAAGCTGACACAAGTCTTAAACTCATGAACCATGAGATTATGACCTGAGCTGAAGTCAGACATTCAATCGACTGAACTACACAGGCTCCCTGAATATTTATTTTTAATGAAAAATAATGTAGTAACTGTGTAGTGATGGCAGTGGAGATGGGAAAGGTGTTGGGGGTGCAGAGGGAGTCGATCTTTCCATAAAAGAAAATACTTATTTTGGGTAAAAGTTCTTTTCATTGGGGTAGGAGAAGAGGCATTACTACAAAAGTCAGGTGTAAGTATCCACTGTGATTAATACCACTTAACATTATTTGGATAAAATTGACATGACCATTAGCATTGGTACTATGTATAATTGCAATGCACCTACATATTGTGATAATAGGTTTTTTTTATATCATCATCAATAATATAAAATGTCTAAAATTAGATCAAAAAATAAAAGAATAAACTTAAGTTATTCAACTTTCCTTGGCCTTAAAAAAAGTCTTGAATATATGGAGAGTCACACTTCGTTCTTGAAAAATGTTTTATATTTCAAAAGTTTTGATATTATAGATTGTAATTTCCCCTAAGCTCATCTATGATATCAGTGATATCCCCCACAAAATCCTACTGTGTGTAGGTAGTGGTTTAGTGTTATGGGGGAAAATCACTAAAACGGTCCCTTTTTAATTAAATTACTTCATAATATTAGTAAAACAAAGTCAAATAGTGCAATAATCAACTCATAATGATAAGTGACAAGTTTTCTCCCTACATCTGTCTCCGATCTTGTGCCTCAGAGGCAATCATTTTTCTATTTACATTTTTTGTTTTTATTTACTTTATTTATTAGTCCTCAGAGCTACCCTGTCCAGTAGGTACTACTGGTCCTCTTCTACAAATAAGCAAATTAACCCCACAGGGGTTTACTAATTTATCTCTATTTTCATAGCTGAGAGGTGGAGTGGTGGTTCTCAACTTCCAGGAGACACTTAGCAATCTTTGGAGACATTTTTGTTACAACTAGAGGGAAATGACACTGGAATCTAGCAGGTAGAGGCCCAGGACGCTGCTAAACAACCAACAATGCACAGCTCCCTCCATCAAGCCATCAATTATATGGCACAACATGTCAACAGTGCTCAATTTGAGAAACCCTTAGTTGAAGGGAGTGGCAATGAATCTAGGTTCTTTTGATTCCTAATTCGATGCTTATTTCTCTACTAGTTTTTAAAGGTAACAGTGTAGTAGAACTATCACTGATCATAAGTTTCTCCAAACTGATGTTGCTCTGGTACATGCTAGTTTCAGCTGGCATAATTTTGATTGGTCATGGTAATCGTTTTGATGGTTTCCTGAAGGGCAAGTTGTTAACTGTTTTGAATATCTGGTTACAATTTTAATTCTTCTAGTAAAATGAATCATGGTCCTCAAACAATGGACTGCATTAATGTAAACTGACCTATTTGCTTCATGAGTCTTGACTTCCCACAATGATGAGTGAGTTTAGATCACTCGCCCAATGTCATTAAAATCCTAATTTTACTTATTATATTGATTATCACTATATAGATGAAATGACTAATTTTATACCCAATACCACTTTCCCTTCTTCTATAAAACTAAAACAAAATAAGAAAAATTAAACTGCAGTAGTAATATTCCCAGACAAAAATAATGAATTTTTAGTTGGGTGGGGGATAATGAAATGTAAGTACAAGTCGTGGAATGGAAATTTAGGTGGTTACTTAAATGATGGTGACTTACCTATAAGGCAGGTGTCTATTTTTGCTCTTATTATTTCCTCTTTTTCCTGCTCAAATAATTGCTAGAGTTGGTGATCTCCATATGGCTGGCAAGCCATGAAGTAGTCTCGTAGTCTTAGGATGACACCCAAGCCCTAAAAAGGGCATAACACAGAGAAGGGCCTGGAACACCAATGATAATCTGCATCCACTTGGACCATTATCCTCAGGACTTACTGAAAATGAGAGAAAGAGAAAATGAAAACTGTCAATATTGTTAAGCCAAGACATTTTGGATTTCTGTTATAGCAGATAACACAATTAACAATATAGTATGTAACTTTCAGTAATGCATGTATAGCTTTACATCTGGTTCCTTCATCCATAATGGCAGTTCTTTAGTCCCCACTTTTTAATACGAAGAAATTATAATTTTATTCTTCTTATAACCTCTACTCCTTGCACCCTTTTTAACCTTCCAAGCTCTTAAAATTGTATATTTATTTTCATATTTTAAAGTCAATCATATTTACATTCTGTTCTGTGCCACAGTGAAATATTTTATACTTCATCTGTAGTTTGACTTTAAGGGAAGAAAAGCAATAATTACTTATGCATATTTTTATAAATCTGCTAATATTGTTCACTTAGTCAAGTAGATCACTAAAATCATTTTTTGTGTAGTTTTTTTTCTAGCATATTGATTGACTTTCTTTTTAATCTTTGCATTGTACTTTTTTTCTTTAATGTTTCTTTGTTGATTTTGAGAGAGAAAGAGGGAGAGAGAGAGAGAGAGAGAGAGAGAGAGAGAGAGAGAGAGAGAGATCAAACATGCACAGCAGGAGGTAGGGAGCAGAAAGAGGGAGACAAAATCCCAATCATCCATGCTATCAGCACAGAGCCCAGCTCAGCCCCGGGATCACAGCCTGAGCCAAAATCCTGAGTAGGATGCTCAACCGACTGAGCCACACAGGCGCCCCTGCCTTGTCTTTTAATCATAACCAAAATTTCATCAAAGTTCTCAAGCATACCCTGTGGCTTATGGAATGCTTTTTTTTTTTTTTTTTCCCTCAAGACTCCCCTCCTGAAGATGCTTTCAACATGTCTGGATATAATACTCTCAAGTCCAGCTGTGCAGATAACATTGTGAGCCCTCACTTACCCATCTGTCAGAACTCAATTGTTTCCTGGATCAATTATTGTTGTTATTATCATTATTAACTATTGTTTTATTTATTTTATTTTACTTTATTTTATTTTATTTACATTCTTCTTCCTATGACTTTCTGAGCAAATTTCTCTGTTAAGTAAAATTTCTGAGATTTTGCATATCAGTAAATGTTATCACATTGCTTACACGTTGATAATTTGACTTGCATACCTAATTCCCTCAAAATTGTAAGGGGGTGTACTGATTGTGTTCTAATAACCAAAGTATCAAATACCAGATCTCTGTCTTTATTTTGTTTTTATTTTTTGGATCTCCTTTGTTTTCCTCAGTATGGACAAATTTTTCAACGTGTGTTCAAGTGTGAATATGGGTCTTATACCATTTCCCTTGCTTGGAACTTGGTAAAATTTTCAATTTTCACATACAAATGTCCATTCCACTTTAAAAATACTCTCATATTGTTTCTATGATAAATTTCTTATCATTTTTTCTGTTCTCTTTTTCTGAAACTCCCATAAATCCCATTTTTAGCGTCCTGAATTAATGTACTTTTTTATTATCACTCCTTTTTTATTTTTAATCCCCTTGATATTTGTTCAATTTTGGAAAATATTTCCAAGTTTACTACTCAGGCTTCTATGCATATAATTACAATTATATTGAAAATTGTACTTAAATTTCTAAGAACTCTTCTTTTTTTCTGTGCTTTTTGGTAGTACTGCATTTTTGTTTTAAGGATACTCTATATTTTTCTAATTTCTCTGCGAAAAAACCTGAAAACATAAAAAATTTATCTTCTGTTCTTTCAATATTCTTTGTTACTTTTGAAGAGACTTACCTTCATCTTTTTTTTAATATGGCAGGTTCTACTCAAATATTTGTTAATTCTTGTTTGTTTGTATATATGAATGATGCAATAGCAAATCAGAATGGGAAATAACTCGACAAATGAAATCCTTTTTTTAGAATAAAAAAGGAGAAGCAAAGCATGATGTGTGGTCCCACAAATTCCAGAATATAAAGGTTTTTACTCTGAGGCTTACATTCTCTTGGTGAATTTATTTAATCAGAGACAATTTATTAACTGGTATGGAAAATAATTTTGTTGCTGTTATCTGATAGAGTAAACAAATATTTATTTCATTTTATTTCTATGTTAGGTTCTATTATAGACATTGGAGATACAGTTGTGAACATAAACACAAAATCTGGTGATCTTATGAATAATAAAGAATGCATTGGAACATATAGAGCACTTTTGCTACATTGAAATTGTTAAAGCAGAGAAGGAGGCTAAAAACTGTGTATGGGTGTATATACACTGGGGAGTCAGGAAAATACTTTATTTTGTTTTACTTTGCCTTCTCATTGTTTATTTGACAGTTCTTGCTTAGGAAATAGATAGATGCCTGGCTATTAGAATTACTTTCTAAAGTGGAAGTGGACAGTTTTCTATTAAAGTAGGCCTTTAATTTTTTAAACAATGGCAGAGCTAAAAATAACTAGCACACAAAGTACTATGGGTTGGATGGTATTTTTTTTTAATTTTTTAATGTTTATTGTTTTTGAGAGAGGCAGAGAGAGAGAGCAAGTGGGAGAGGGGTAGAGAGAGATAGACAGAGACAGAGAGACAGAGAGACAGAGAGACAGAGAGACAGAATCTGAAGCAGGTTCCAGGCTCTGAGGTGTCAGCACAGAGCCTGACGCGGGCTGGGCTCAAACCCACCAACCATGAGATTATGACCTGAGCCGAAGTCGACTGCTTAACCAACTGAGTCACCCAGGTGCCCCAAGGATTGGATGATATTTTTATCATTTCACGTATGCCTAAACTTTACATATATGATCCATTTAACCTTCACATTAATCCTAACAAGTAGGTTCTAATATAACTACCTTTTTGTTGTTGTTGTTGTTGTTGTTGTTGTTGTTGTTGTTAGAGAGAGAGAGAGAGAGAGAGAGCATGAGCAGGGGAGAAGGGAAGAGGAAAAGAAAGGGAGAATTCTAAGCAGGTTCCATGCTCAGCATGGAGGGGCTCAGCATGTGGGGCTTGATCCCACAACCTTGGGATCATGACCTGAGTGAAAATCAAGAGTTGGATGCTCAACTGACTGAGCCACACAGGCATCCCAATAACTACCTTTTTAATAAGATAAATCTTCGATTGAAAAATAGGGATAAGGATGTCTTGAGTCTTAGATGTTATTCATACTCATCTACAATTAAAAAAAACGATACTCATAAATGTATATCAGTTTATAAATTTCATACCTATGCTACTGTAATCAATTCATACATTAGATGTTCTGGTTTTTCAGATACCAAATATAATTAGAAGACCTTCTCCACCTCCCCCCATGAAGTCCACTTGATCACTTTGTACACACATTCTGCTATCTAGCTGTTTAAAAGGGAGAAATACATTCCAGAAAAGTGCATCTGGCAGGGTCCCCTGAGTCCTGAAGAATTTGTGGTATTTAAATACATGGAGATGAGAAAATGCCTTCTGCATTAGAAATGTAGCAGCAAAACACCAGGAGGCAGGAAAACCAAATAATCATTTGAGAAACACTAAATCAATCTGAACTGAGCAGGATTCATAGAAGAGATTAAAGGGAAAGAACCTGAAAAATGGATTAGAAAATATTAATCAGCTCAGCTCAAGAGTGTGTGGACTTTAACCTTTAACAACAGGAGTTAAGGAAATGTTTTGAAAATGGCTAGTGAGGGAATGAAATGATATTTTTTAATGACACCTAAGTTCCCACAGTAAAAATAGCAATTATAAAGCAACAGGGTAGAAAAAGATCTTACATTTTCCATTTCATAAAAGTAGCCAAAAAAAAAAAAATACTTTAGATACCCTGAAATGGACTCTTCTTCCTCTCTTGACTCCTCTCCATTTAACACCGTAATTATCTTTGGTTAACTCCAAAATAAAATATCTTTACATCCTCCATATTTTGCGGAATGAAGTATATGCCCAATGGCTTGTAAGGAGACAGCCTGGAAATCTGGTTTCTAGACTCCTAATCTATGACTCTTTACATGTTCCCTGTACACACCTGTGTAGTAAATGCCTGTGCATTTATTAATAATAATAACAGAGATATTTATGCATGCACCACCATTATAAGATATAGAAAAATTATTGCTGTAAGGGGTTCACTTCATGCCTTATCTAGATGAGTACATTTCAATTCTTCCCTCCTAAGGAATATCAACCTTGATATATTTTTAAAAAATATTTTAATAAATAATGTATTTAAAGTAGTTTATTTTTCTAAGTTATCATATGTCTTACACAAACAAAAACTCATGTATTATCTTTTTTAATATATTGCTACATAGTTGGTGAATTTTACTTCCATGACATAACTTAATTTTACTTGTACTATTTATATTTTTGGTCTCAACATTTCACTAGCATCATAACATGCACTGAGTTTTCTTTTACTTTATTTACATTCCTATTTTCTATATTTGTTTAAAGTTGGAATTACCTGTGAATATTTAGTTATATCTAACTATAAAGTAACTGGGCTTAATAGCTGCTTTGTAGGAATATTTTCTTTTTCTGGGTACATTTCTTTCTCCTTGTTTCAGTGGCAGTAAATTTTGTTTTTCTAGAATGTATTTATTTTATCTAAGTTTTCAAATAAATCAGCATAAAATTTTGACAGTATGGTGAGATCTTATTTTTAACTGCTGTTTTAACTGGCTTAATATAGCCAATTATTATCAATGTCCTTTTTAAAAAGGAGATTTTTTGTGTATTTATTTATAAAAATAATTTTATTGAAGATAACTGACATATAACATTGTAGTAGTTTCAGGTGAAAAATATAATGATTTGGTATTTGTATATATTGTGAAATGATCACTACAATAAGTCTGATTAATATCTGCCACCACACATATTTATAGAATATTTTTTTCTTGTGATGAGAACTTTTAAGATCTACTCTCTTAGCAACTTTCAAATACACATTATAGTATTATTAACTATAGTTGACATACTGTACATTACATCCCTATAACTTATTTATTTTATAACTGGAAGTTTGTACCTTTTGACTCCTTTCACCCATTTTGCCAATACCTTACTCCTCGCCAACCTCCTGTTCTCTGTAGCTATGAGCTTGTTTTTTTGTTTTTAGATTCCACAAGTAAGATAATATGGTATTTGTCTTTCTCTGACTGACTTATTTCACTTAGCATAATGCTCTCAAGTTTCATCCATGTTGTCCCAAATGGAAAAGTCTCATTGTTTTTTATGGCTGAATATTATTCTATTGTATGTATATACCACATTTTGTTTTATCCATTCATCCATTGATGGACACTTGTTTCTATATCTTGAATATTATAAATGATGCTGTGGTGCACATGGGGGTGCAGATATCTTTTTGAGTTAGTGTTAGTTCTTTACTTAAAGTCTTTCATTTTAATTCCAGTACAGCTTACATACGTTATATTAGTTTCAGGTGTACAGTATAGTGATTCAACACTTCCATACAACACCCAGTGCTTATCACAGCAAGTGCACTCCTTAATCCCCATCAGCTATTTCACCCAGCCCTCTTACCACCTCCCCTCTGGTAACCATCAGTTTGTTCTCTACAGTTAAGAGTCTGTTTCTTTGTCTCTCTCTTAGAAAGGAGATTCTTGACTTTATTCATTCCCTTTTGGATTTCTACTTCAATGGATTCTATAAACTTGATCATTTTCTTTCTTTTTTCCCCTTCATTGACATAATTCGAAACTTTCTTCTTTTGTAACATTTAAAATTTGTTGCTTAATCATTTGAGATTTTCATCAGTTTGAATACAAATGCTTGAAGCAATGAATTTCATTTTTTATTGCTACTTGCATGTTATCCCTGTTTTAAACATACCATTTTTCTTATCCTGTTCTAAATACTTTTCATATCTATTATGATTTCTTGTTTGATTCATGAGGTGTTTATAAATATGGTATTTAATTTGTAACCATAATTTTTGTAATTATTAACCAAATTACACTGTAGTTGGAGTCCTGATCTATAGAATTCCAAACCTTTGAAGTTTGTGAGACTTTGTGTATGGTGTAGTACACTGTAGATTTTAACAAGTTTCATGTATTCTCTAATTGTTGGTTGTAATTTTCATATACATCCATTAGATCATGTTAGTTAAAAGAATTGTTGGAGTCTTCTAAATTTCTTTGGATTTTTGATTAGTGAATCTACTAATTACAAAATTAGGTAAAAGATTTATCAATTTCTCCTTGAGGTTCCATCAATTTGTGTTCAAGGTAATTTGAGATGATGGTTTTAGGGGCATATAGCTTATATTTGTTTATTTTTAATCATCCTGGTAAAATGAAGTTTTAACATTTTGAAGTAATACTCTTTATCTCTATTGTTTAAAGTCTGTTATTTGCTGTTAATAACTGTTACTATAACTACACCAACTTCATTTAGGTTAGTACGTGCCTGACATATCTCTTCTTAGTATCTCTCTGTACTTGTACCTTAGGTGAAGTCCAGTTGACAGAATAAAACTGTTTATTTTTTAAAATATAGGCTTTTGTCCTTATCTTTTAAATGAAAATTTATTCCATTTATATTACTACTCAATAAAGGTAGCCAAAATATAGTGGCTAAGAAAATAAATGCTGGAGGCAGACTGCCGGGTTTGAATTCTGAATCTGTCACTTATTAGAAATGCATGACCCTTGCCAAGTCATTAAAATTTTCTGTGTTTCCTCATTATGTGTTATCTTGGTTTTATAGTAGTAATTCTTTCATGGGACTCTTATGAAAATTAAATGAGTTAATATTTGTAAATTCTTTCCAATACTATCTGGAATATGGTAGACAGTATATAATTGTTTGCTATTATTATATTTGAATTAAATTTCTCAACTCTTTTCTTTGCTCATTTTTTGCTTTATTGTATTTTTATTGTTTTATTTGCTTCATTATTGTTCTTTCTTACCTTTTATTGATTCATTACAATTTTTTAATCACATTCTACTGCTTTATTATCTTTTAAAAGAATCCATCATAATTTTCCCAGGAAATAGTAAAAAGGCAATTCAATAATTATATGTTTCTAGCAGATGAAATAACAAATCAAATAAATTACTCATTAAACTCCAATGGAAGCCAGGGTTAACAAATTCCTTGTCTGACATTTTCCAAAAACTAAGAATATGTGTATAGTACTTTCAGTTTTGCTAAAATTCAATATAAATATTCCATCAGTTTAATAGTACTTTCTGTTTTGCCAAAATTCAATATAAACATTCCATCAGTTGAATATTTAATATAAACATTTAAAATATAAGCTGGAGAATTAGAAAAAGAAACATACTTTAAAATGGGAAGATAGGATTATTCAAGGCAGAATTGGCTGATAATGGCTTTTACAAAGAATTTTAGGCACCTTATTAGAGATGGTCTTTTTGGTTGACATATTTTAATTATAATGCATTTAAGTAGGGAGAAAAAGGTTAATTTCAAGAGAATTCCAATGCTATCAGTGAGAATTAGCATTTTTGGTGATTTGTCTTTCTTGAAGATCTAGGAGTTTTCTTCTTTTCTTTCATTTTTAACATGCCATTAATACATTCTATTTTGTGATTCCTGTCTTCATCAGTCTGTGTAGCCTCTTTGCTAAATACCTCCTGTGTTTTAGGTTGCTTCCAAACACAGGTCACTTTCTAGGGGTTTCTCCACATCCAGAAGCCCTGAATGAAAGTAAACTTACCTTTGATGTGCAAAACCAAATGCTGAATCCACCCAGACTCAGAGCTAATACTACAATATTCTGCATCTCAAAATAAAGAAATTGAGACTCAGAAACAGGAAATCTGTAGGAAGTTTGAACAAACTCTAAAGATAGAAATATCAGTATCATCATACATTTTGGAATTTTGAGTTATTTTTTATTTTAGAGTTTTCAGGAATCTTGGAAATTTTTTTGGTTCCATGTTCTCATTTCACAAACATGGAAACTGAGAATACATGATTTTTCTATTGCATTAGAGATTTAAGTGTCAGTACTGGGAAACACCATTCCATGTTGTTTCTCATTTGGTCATATTACTGGTTTGACATATTTAGATATATCGATTACTTGTTTGTTTTGTTTGGTGGGGCGGAGGGTTTATATATACAGCTCTGCTTCTGGACTAGATTGTAAACAATTAAGGAAAAGATTTGCATCCTGTTACAATCTGCACAGTAGCCCCAAATCCTTTCTCAAATTGATGCCTAGTCCCAGGTCTGACACTTATTAGAAATTCAATAAATGGCTGAATAATTTCTCTCTTGAGAAGTAACTGTAGATACCTCGCTTTTGTAAACTGAAAAGCAATAGAAATGGATAGTAATGTTATAAATGCCGGTGACATAGATGAGAGATTAGCAACACCATTTCACACAATGCTGTAGAAATCACCTATAATGTCATTTTGCATGTGGAGATACTTAATAGTTCTTACCATAAGAGGCATATTTACCAAAAATTAGGGAAAGAGAATGTTAGGCTCATTTTATGAGTTGTGAGCAGAACTCTGGCTAAGGAAATCTGAGGCTTCAGTTAATGAATTTTCTAGCAATATGGTATTGAATTAGATTCCCATTTGAAAAGATGTTTTATTTTTTGTTGTTTTTGCTGCTGTTTTTATAATAGCCCTGGTTTCTGTTTATCTTATCATGAATCCACTCTTTTAGAATTCTGAAAAATATGAGGTAAAAGAACAACTAGATCCACTTATTTTGAAAGGACTAATGAAAGGATGAGTCATTGATCACTTTTCTTCAAGAAAGCCTGATAAGCAGGAGGATAACTCTGAAAGCTGCTGGGGAAATGATTATATAAATCAGTATATAAATCAGGCTTACTTTGCTTTTATGTAAAAATAAACAATCTTCAAAACTGTGATGACTCAAAAAACAAAGGCTTGTTTTTGTTCATACCTAGTCCACAATGCATTCAGCTTACTGTTGAGGGCAGCTACCATGCATGGGGAAGCAGAATGGTTCGCCAACACATCAGCACATGTGTCTTTAATCCCAGCAGCTGGTGCACTAAATGCTTAGCCTGCAAGTAATGCACTCACATTTTACTGGCTGAGCAAGTCACATGATCGTACCCGATTTGAAGCTTAAAGGAAGTATCTTTTCTCCTGCATTCTGAAAAAGAAGAAACTATCAATGCACCTTGTATTGTCTGTAACAGATATGCATTTCTATCACTGTTTTACATTTGCTTAGATTTAAGGTGAGAGATGAAGGCAAATATCATGCTCCTAAGAGGTAACCAAGGCTCTCAAATGAATGAAAAGAAATTTATCTCCCACAGTGACCTCAAATTTATTTTGAAATAAAGAGGACAGCCTCTTGGTTCTCAGTCTCAGTTCAAGCATGGCTATAATTTCATGACATTTCCCATAAAGTGAAAAGTTACTCATTGCATGTCAAAGACAAGACTGTTAGTCTTCCTCTATTCTGAACACTCTGAACAACTTCGAAAAAGGCAAACACATCTTATTTGGCAATTTAAAAAGAAATCAAGTTTCCCAGTTTTTAATACAAGGCCAATACAGCTAGAAACCAACCAACTGCTAAAATTCAAATGATGTGGTGGTATTAATGTGTGTATGCATGTGCATGTGAGTGTTTCAACATAACCCTTGGATCAAAAAAGTAAAAGAAAAAATCACGCTTGTCTGACATGAATGCAATGAATATTTATAACCAATTACAAACAAACAGAACATATGATGCATCTAGAGATTTTAGTTTTTCTTTATATTTTCCATGATTTTCCCCATGATTTTACCACTTGTGGCCTTTATATGGTATGAAATACTTTCTATGGTCTCCAATACAAATGTATTGGCCATAGCAACATAGGTATTCTAGGTTTTCTGTTATTTGGGTCTCAGGTTATAGTACAAATTAGCATAAACAATATATGAACTATTAACAAAATAGGATGTGAATTTTAGGCTCTGAGTAATTAAATAACTTGGCAAAAGATCATAGAAAGTAAATGGCAGATTTAAAATTCAAACTCAGGTCTCCTAAATCTGAATCTGGGAAATACATGTTTAGGGGATATTCACTTTAATTTGTTTTTAAATTTTTCTGTTACTTCTCTTAAACCAAAAGCTGATACTTTACTTCTTTAAAATAAAGAATCCTTAAAAGACATCTCTTTGTCAAATCGGATGGTTATTTTTTTGAGCTGCATAATCTCAGATCTCTTGTACTTGTAATAAAAGTAATTTTACTTCATTTTATGCTAAGAATGAATGTCTCCAAAGGATATGCAAAAGAAATATGTATGACATGAGTTTCTTCAAATTTCCTACTTGTAGCCATCAGGGATTTTTGAATTTGTAGAATAAAACATCTTAACTCACTAAAATTCTCTATCCAATTGAAAGATTCTCCTAAAGAATAATAACATAATAATTTCTTTGAAATAGTACACTATACTTGCCTTAATTAAGTAAAAATAGAATTTTAAATTTATTTACTTGCTCTAATCCAATCATTATATATTGAAGTATATACTGAAGTAACTAAAAGAGACAAGAGCTAAATTTTTTAAGGTATTGTATGAAAAGAAAATATTATGACTACTTTTGGATGACAAAAGCAATTTGACAAGGAAAAGGAATGTTGCTTTATAAAGTTATTTTGTATGTTCTTCTTGAGAAAAAGACTTTTCAGGTAGAACGTATTTATGTATTTGAAATTGCATCTTATTTCTCACCTCAGGTGTCTCTCCATAGGTGCCAACTGTAATATATCAATAGCTGAACAGCTCACTGCCCTAAAGTGTTCCTGTTCATGCCTGGCTGAGCTATTGAAAAGGCTGCCCAGATTTCAGGCTCTTGTATATCACTGGTTCTGGATGATGTCCTAAGTTTGGTTTCTTCTCAACTCGTGCTTTCTTCCATCAAAGGGCCACTGTCTGGTAGTTCAGCCAAAAATGGTGAATCAGGCAATTAACAATCTTTACTGTCTGTACAAAGTCAAAATAAGTGTAAAAAGTTCTTTAAATTCCAGTATAGAAACGTCTACCATTTAATTGAGCAACTAAAGATATCCTATAAGATATCCTAATATGCTATTTCTGAAAGACAAATCAAAACACATTGCTACTACCCTCCATATACTCACTTTCTTACCTATTTTCTATGCCTGGTTGGCTGAGAAGAGATCACAAAATCCCCAAGGATTTTGTGCCACACTGTCTCTGTCTGTGCCAGTCATTTATGTTGATTGTCACATATTTCTAGGCATTATAGCATTTCACTTCCCTATTCCCTTTAAAGGTAAGCATGACCATACAGACTTGCTTTGACCAATAAAAGTGGTGTATCTCACTTTTGAATGGAAGTTTTAAGAGCTGATATGTAATTCTCTATATTTCTTCCTCCTATTTCCATAATCTTGGAAATACAAATCAAGATGGAGCCTCTGTTATTCTAGATTCGCAAGTAACCACAAAGAGTTAAATATCCGGTTGGATGTTAATGTGTAAGAAACACAGTTTTGTTGTATTTAAGCATTAAAATATTTTTTCCTTTCCTCAGTTTAACCTACTATCTTGACAGATACACTTTGTCCTCCTAGAGTTTGCTCAATAGCAAATAGGCTGGGGTCATGAAGATGCACCGGAACTCTACTAAAACATGGCACTGTGTGTGCCCCAGGTTTTATTCAGAGAAATTCGTAGAAATTAGTTGTTGCCACCAGCAACTTCCTCCTTATTAACCACCCAAATGATATTAAGAATCCAATGCATGCTCAACAGACAAGTGAGCCAGACAGTCTATTAAATATGCATGCTGGTCCTGTCTTCTCCGAGGCCTCCCATACCTCTGACCACTCTTTCTCATGGAAAACTTCATGGAGCAGGAGCCTGTGTATACCCTCCTGAAGCAGCACTGTTATCCTAATAGTGTCCAGTGAATTCTGACTCCACCCTTTAGAATTTTCCTCCTCATGACCCTAAGTGTTACCTCAAACAACATCACTTTTTTGGAGTAGCCTGTCCTGATCTCTTACTTACACACTTCCTTTCTTCCAGAAAAGAACAAATTCAGTTTTAGAAGAACTGACTTTGGACCCATATTGCCTAAATCCAAATCTTGGCTCTGCTATCTGCTAACTTTAGGGCACTGGACAATTTAATTAAACATTTCTCTCCTATGTTTAGATAAGAATAAGGAAATAGTACTCTCTAACTCATTTAATCTATATTGAAGATTGAATGAGACAATCAGCATTAACAGCTTATACATAGTGCTGGGATTACCACACATGGCAACACTGGCAATTCATGATGTTGGCACTTGGTCCTTCATTGTATCTTGGGAGAACCCCTATCCTGCAATCCACACTATGACAAATTGGCATCACTTTGTTTATTTTATAAAATTTGAGTAAGTTCATTATAGCAAACAAGGCTTTTTCAATATTGGTTCAAAACTCTTGTCACACAGGCCCTTTTCCATAGTTCACTGACTAATAACAGAACAAACTAGCTCAGAAAGCTTTTGACATGGGTAACTCTGGTGAAGTTCTATATCTCAGGTGGCTTTTTTAGAAAATTCAGACATAATTATGATATCTTGCCTTGTTTGACCAACCTCCATTGAAATAAATGGAAATTAATGCATTATTTTATTATACTGTTCAGGTCTCTGGCTATAGGAATCTTTGGTTGTCTAAATACAACTGTGCACTTCAGTAGAGTAAGCCTAGCCCACGTGATTGTATGGGTATTTAAGAAATCAAATATGACATCCTAAAGGGGAAACCTATTTTTTTCTGGCTTTATTTTTCTAATTCCTAATTCATGAGTTTTTAAAATTTCAGATGTAATTAGTTCTTACTATAGGTACTATTTTATCCAATTAAATATCACTGAAGATGCTGCTTTGGAATATAGTAAACAAAAGATCAAATGAAGACTATCCACAAATCTGAATGTACTTGTGTCTTTGCAGATGTAATTTCTTAAGTGGATTGACTTTAAAAATTCCAATGTGCTTGGGGCACCTGGGTGCCTCGGTCAGTTAGGTATCCAACTTTGGCTCAGGTCATGATCTCATGATGAGTTCAAGCCCCACGTCAGGCTCTCTGCTGTCACCGCAGAGCCCACTTTGGATCCTCAGTGTCCCTCTCTCTGCCCCACCCCCCATTTCTCTCTCTCTGTCAAAACTAAAATAAACAGTAAAAAAATAAAATAAATAAAAATAAATAGTGAAAATTCCAATATGCCTGATATACAGAAGATATTTCATTATTTACACAATTTTGGGTTTATATCTATAGCATAAAATGCTTCCAAGATGAAAAAGTACAGGAGACACTCGCAATACATGGGAATTTGACATAAATTGCAGAAGTTCTTTACAAATAGAAGGACACTTTGATTTAGCAGATATTTTAAAAATAAAAGTCTACTTTCCATACAGAGGCAAAATTATAATGAAGTTATATAAATAGTCTCATATCAAATTCATAGTGGCTATGTTAGATTGCTAGAATGTCTCTTCCACGACTCATTATCTTTTCTTTTTTTTTTTTTAATTTTTTTTTTCAACGTTTATTTATTTTTGGGACAGAGAGAGACAGAGCATGAACAGGGGAGGGGCAGAGAGAGAGGGAGACACAGAATCGGAAACAGGCTCCAGGCTCTGAGCCATCAGCCCAGAGCCTGACGCGGGGCTCGAACTCCCGGACCGCGAGATCGTGACCTGGCTGAAGTCGGACGCTTAACCGACTGCGCCACCCAGGCGCCCCCTCATTATCTTCAAGAAAGAAATGGAAATGTAATAAGTAATAAAATCTATCTGAAATAAAAGCATCCACTAGAATATTTTCATCGTCCAGCAGGTCATATGCTTGACAGTTTTTAGATTATAATTACTGTGGGAGAAACTGGAAAGGGTGTGATCATTGGTAATCTGTTTTTTTCCCGGCTATGGAGATTATGATGGTGTTCCATAAATCAGCATACCTGGTTCACGAATCAGTATAATTTCATGAAATTTGTGCTCCATGTAAAGTCCTAAGAGGGTCTGGTGAAATAATGATTATCGTTTTTTTGTTTTTGTTTTGTTTTGCTTTGTTTATAAAACTACAGGCCAGAATTAAGTAGAAGGCAAAAGGCAAACATCTGGATTACTAAAGGGTATGATGGTGGCTGTTGTTTCTCTGTGATCATTTGCCAATATAGAGGAACAGCTGAGTGGCTAGATTTTGACATCATGTGGTTCGGTATAAAAATTTTAATTGAAGGCTCATTTATATGTGGTCCTGGTAGAACCCTCATTTTTTGGGTAAAGATCCAAAGTGCTGCATCCTTGAAACTAGGATCACATGGCAGTGAGTAAGCACTTTCACAAATTGCAGTTCAGTATTGAACAACCTAGGAGACCCTAGAGAGAGCTCAATCTGGTTTTCTGTACATTCTTAGTATACCTGCACACCAGAAAGAAGCAAATAAAAATACCCAGTGGAGTAAATAATAATATCCCAGGTCACAATTTTAACCACATTTTTTCAAATGTAACCAAAATAACCAGAGACACCAGCAGACAAGATGATAATGATAAGAATCATATGTAATAGACAATAATTATTGGTATACAGAAATTGAAACTATTCTACACAGAATTTGGAACTCTTATTTCTACATTTGAAAAATAAAATAAATATTAAAACATGTTTTAGGAAGCTGTAAACTATTTAAAAACTGCAATAGCAAAATTTAAAGAAAAACAAATAGGATTTTTAAAACTATAAAATAATTAACAATTAAGAATATGACATTTGATTCAAAACAGTAAATTAGATGTTTCTGAAAAGGAAATCTGTGAACTGAAATATAAGTGAGGTGGAAATATCCAAAATAAATCTGAAAGAAACAAGTACATGAAGTACAAGGAGGTTAAGAGAGTAAGTTATATAAGGAGATTAAACTTCTAATTATTTTGGAGTGCCACAATGGGAAGAGAGAATGCATAACAATACTTTCTTTTTTTTGCTATTATAAATTGAATTGTTTTTGTAGATTGATTGATTGATTGATTGATTGATTAATATATTCTCAAGTTAGGTAACATACAGTGTAGTCTTGGCTTCAGGAGTAGAATCCAGAGATTCATCTCTTACATCTAACACCCAGTGCTCATCCCCACAAGTAGCTCTCCTTGAACTTGACAAGAAAATATCTGAAATTTTCCAAAATCTATTAAAGAAGTCTAAACATATTTTCAAGAAAAAAACTCCCTTAAGAATGATAAATAAAAACAAATCACATGCATAAACACATCACTGAAAAATTATAGAACATCTAAGAGAAAGAGAGGTTTTTACTTTAAAAAAGCTAGGGAGAGGGGCATTTGGGTGGCTCAGCTGGTTAAGTGTCTGACTTCCCCTCAGGTCATGATCTCCCGTGTTCATGGGTTCGAGTCACGCATTAGGCTCTGTGCTGAGAGCTGAGAGCCTGGAGCCTGCTTTGGATTCTGTGTCTCCCTCTCTTTCCACTCCTTCCCCGACTTGTGTTCTGCCTGTCTCTCTCTCTCTCTCAAAAATAAATAAACATTAAAAAAAGCTTAAAAAGCTATCATTAAAAAAGAAATGGAGGATAACTTTAAAAAAGAAATACTTATCTTGCCAGACAACATTTTAACACAGAAACTGAAACTCCAATTCGTAATGTGTTGAAATGAAATGACTGCCAACATAAAATTGTGTATTTAGGGAAGACATCCTTCAATAACAAGGGTGACACACAAATGTCAACAGGACTTTGTCACCAAAAGAAATTTACTATAGAAAATAATAAAATATTTGCTTCAATAGGTAGAATGACACCACATGGAAGTTTGAGGATGAAGGAACGAAATGACAACTGTGAAAATGGAAACAAACATATATGTGTGTGTGTGTGTGTGTGTGTGTATATATTATATATATGTGCATGTGTGTATACATGTGTTTATATATGTAGGTCCATATACACATATGACACATACATAAATACATATATATGTATATATACACATATATGTGTATATGTTTTATAGTTTTGTATATAAGCTACCTGAAACTATATAAGAAAAATATTATTTCATGAGGTTTTATGTAATATACATTCATATAATTTTGGAGGGAAACAGTAAGTAAATTTAAAGTTTCTGAAGGACTATACACTATCAGGGACTAAGCAAAAATGTCAAACTAGCAATAGGCTATGATATGTCAAGGATTCAGGTTTTAATTTCCATGCTATTCTTTCCAATGCAGTAGTAACTATCTACTTATAATTAGATGTAAATTAATTAAAATCCAATTAAAACTTTGGTTCTTCAGTCACACTGGCCACATTTCAAGTGCTCAATAGACATAATATATGGGTAGTTGCTACTATATTGGAAAACACAGATACACAAAATTTCCACATCACAGAAAGCTCTATTGGGACAAACTGTATGCAGAGTAACACATAAAATAATGTAAGACTGCATGATGTCCCAAATAACTGAGAAAAATGCAATGATTAAAAAGTCCCCACAATCTTAAATCAAAAAGTAAAACATATAGAAAGGAAAGTAGAAATAGCATATATTAAGGGGGTAGATTTAAAGGCTTAATATTGAGAATCACCTCAATGCAAACGTACTAAAATCTTTTAATTAAAAAAAATTAAGACTACAAAATAAAATTCAATTAGATCTTTCTTATAGATAGACATCTGAAATATATGTTCATGCAAACTTGAAAATACAGAATAGAAAACACTGTATCATGCCTACAAGCAAAAGAAAGCAGTTGTAGCTATATTAATCTCTACTAAAATACATATTAAGGAATAAAGCATTGCTAGAGATAAAGAGAACTCTTATTAATTATAAAAATGTTTATTTCACTAGTAAGCTAAAACAATTTTAAATGTGTATGTAATTAATAACAAATTAAAATATCTAAAGCATACGTTCATAGAACTGTAAAAAATTCAAAAGAGGCAACTTCAAAATTATAATGGACAATTTTAGCATATCTCATTGATTTATAGAACAGCCAAAATAATCAATAAATGTATAGACTTGAACTATAAAATCAACACATTTGACCTAACAGAAAAATACAATGATCTGCTTCCTACAGTTACAGTAGATGAAAATTTTATGCACACACATAAAGCATATAAAAATTTTCTATACTATGGGAAATAAAATAAATATTAACACATTTTAAAGGAATTAAGCCACAGAGAAAATTTTATCTGACTTTAGTGACTTTAAGCCAGAAATCAGTTGCAAGTCTTCCTACCACCTGTATATATTTTGAAGTTAAGAAATGCACACTTAAAAAAAATCCTGTTATCTACAATAGCCAATATATGGAAGTAATCTAAGTGTTCATTGATATTGATAGATGAATAAGGGAGATGTGAGATATATATATATATATATATATATATATATATATATATATATATATATATATATATAATGGAATGTCACTCATCCATAAAAAAGGATAAGATCTTCCATTCGCAACAATATGGATGGACCTAGGGGATATTGTGCTAAGTGAAACAAGTCATATAAACACAAATAGCATAGGATTTCACTTATATGTAGAACCTAAAAACAAAACAAAACAAAACAAAAAAACAAGCAAAAGTATAAACAGATCCATAAATACAGAGAACAACCTGATGCTTGCCAGGGTGAAGAGAATGGGGGGGAGGGTCAAAATAGGTGAAGGGGAGGAGGAGATACAGGTTTCCAGTTATGGATAAGTCATAGGATGAAAGATACAGCACAGGGAATATAGTCAATGGTATGCAATAGATGGTAGCTATACTTGTGGCGAGCACAGCATAATGTACACAGTTGTAGATTCACTATGCTATATACCTGAAACTAATATAATGTTGTGTGTCAACTATACTTAAAAAAAATTCCTTTGCCAAAGAAGACCTCACAATGAAAGTAATTAAAAATTAGATTTTAATCTTGGGGAGGCTTGGGTGGCTCAGTCAGTAAAGCGTCCAAATTCAGCTCAGGTCATGAGCTCACGTTCTGTGAGTTTGAGCCTGTTGTAGGGCTCTATGCTGACAGCTCGGAGCCTGGAGCCTGCTTCAGATTCTGTGTCTCCCTCTCTCTTTGCCCCTCCCCTGCTTGCTCTCTCTCTCTCAAAAATAAATACATATAAAAATTTTTTTAAAAATAGATTTTTATCTTTATGAAACAGAATAGTTAATAGAGAACCAAAGAGCAAATTAGATATGAGAAAGTAGAAAAAATGGAATACATTAGTGAAACGATACACTTGAAATACAGAAGGTGGACATATATATAAAGCATCAACACAGCAAAATATCTGTTTGAAACAAATAACAACAAATTGATAAGCAGTGATGAGATTGATCAAGAAAAATGGGAAGAGGCAAAACCCACGAATATTATGAATTAAAATGGGAAAATCTTCACAAATTTTCAAAGACGATACTAAGAGCAAGTTTATGCCAATAATTTTGAAACCATAAACTAAATTGACAAAATAAAAGAACTCCCAGAAATTGGTAAGCTAATGATAAATTACCTAATGAAAAATATGTCTAAGACACTTAAATAGGCATGTGCACGTTCATAACTGCATCGCATATGATGGGACTAAGCTAGGAACAACTCAAGTACTTATCAACATTAGAATGTATAAATACATTTTGTAAGACATCACAATCTTGTATTAGTTTTCTATTACTGTGGGACAACTGCACAAAGTTAGTGGCTTAAAACAACACCCATATAATCTCACACTTCAGTAGGCCAGAAATTTGGACTGGCTAGATGGAGTTCTCCAATCAAGGTCACCCTAACTTCTTCCCTGGAACCTCTGGAGAAGAATCTACTTTCCATCTCATTCAGTTTGTTGGCTACTTTTAGTTCCTGGTAGTTGTAAGAGTAAATAAAGTCCCAGTCTTCTTGCCAGCTGTCAGTAGTTGGTAGCTCTAAAAACGTCAAGCTCATTCTCAAACCCTTCCACCTAAGCAACAGAGAAACTTCTTCCTGTCAAATTCCCCTTATGCTTTGAATTGCTCTGTCCTCTTCTAGGAGGAGCTGGAGAAAATTTTCAGCTTTTAAAGAGTTCAAATGATTAGAAGGAACCCACCCAGATAATCTCCCTTTTGACTAACTTAAAGTCAACTGAATAGTAAGTTTAATTACATCTGCAAAATCTATTTGCCATGTATCGTAAAATAATCAGATAATAAATATAAATAAAATAATAATAAATATGAATAAAATAGTCATGGTAGTGATATTTCAATACTCATGGTCCTGGATTTAAGGTATGAGATCTTGGGTGAAGGACATCTTAGTCTACCGGCCACAATGTAATATACCATGCAAAAAAAAAAAAAGAAAGAAAAAAGGAACAAACTACATTTATATGCAATAATATTGTTGAAACTAAAGATATGTTGAGAAAATAAAGCTCAATGTAAGAAATGTTTATTATTTGATTGAATTTGTATAAAGTTTAAGAATAAACAAATTAATTTAGAATATTTAGAAAGGTGGGGCTCCTGGGTGGCTCAGCCAGTTGAGCTTCACCCTTCAGCTTGAGTCATGAACTGTGGTTTGTGAGTTCAAACCCCACACTGGGCTCTGTGTTGACAGCTCAGAGCCTGGAGCCTGCTTCGGATTCTGTGTCTCCCTCTCACTCTGTTCCTCCCCCACTCGCACTCTGTCTCTCAAACATAAATAAAGGTTAAAAAAAAGGAACATTAAAAAGTATATTTGGTGCAAAAACTATTAGTAAAAGCAAAAATGTAACTATCATAAAAATGATGATAATAATTAACACGAAAGCATACGGGGGGGGGGAGTTCTGTCATGCTATAGGAATTTTCTAATTATTAATCTGGATTTGGCTACATTGTTATTCACTTAATAAAGTGATATTTAGTTGGATATTTAGGTTTTGTGCACTTTTGTTTCTATGTTACACACACACACACACACACACACACACACACACAAAAGCTTAAAAATAGACAAAAATCCTGGAGCTATTCTGTTCCATCATTCACCAGTTCTTTAATTATTAAATGTCCATTACATACTAGTTTCACTTGGTGGTGGAATTACAACAGTAAACAATAAAGAAAAAATGCCCAGGTGAAACTTACAGGCTAGTGGTAAGATGCTTGCAGTTTTCTCCCTTAATTTAACTCTGTGTTTAGAGCACTAGCTCTAAAATAATCATAGTAAAGCCACTAAGGGGTGAAACATTAATTTAATTCCAGTACTACCTGACATTACTTTTCTATCAGCATCTCACCAAGAGATTCAGAGATTGATGTGATTAATGCAGAAGGAAAAGTCCTGAAGTTCCTTTGATGGGTAGGATAGGGAAGGGGCAAAACAGTGCAAATACTCTGGGTAGTACTGAAGGCAGAGGAGGCTGATCATTGCAGAAACTAGAAGAGTCTCAAACAAAGATCTCTACTGATTATTTGTTCATCCTCACTTACCACAACTTTAACTTTTTGGACAAAAAAAAGAAGCGAAAAATATATTTTTTCCAAGTAACGGTACCATCATGTTAAAAGAAATAAAGAGTCATGTAGTGTTTATTGAACCACCCCAAATCTTGATGTTTTAAAATACTGATAAACACCCATTTTTAATGTAAACATTTATAATAAAAAGCTATGTATCTCTCAGAAAACTGTTTGTAAAAACATTTCCTGCTGAGAACAGGGGAAAAAAAAGCACTATATTGAAATGTTACTTAGAGGCTACTCGAGGGGGGACATCTACTGAATCTTTAAGAAAATTTTATTTTTTTCCGAGAAGATAAAAATATATAAGGGAATTTACTGGAACAATCTTGTTTCCTCACATTGTTTCCAGAGTTTACCAGGGATTCTCACTAACTGTCATGTGGGCATTTGCTACATAAAACCCCAAATGTACATATATACATATAAACATATACCACACACATATATATGTACAATATATGCTTCTATTACATAGTCCCATACACTAAATATATACACACACATATGTATATGTGTTTCATATGCACTATGAAAACAAATGGTATTAAATATTGATGTCATTTAATTTACTTATTTAATATGTATTTGTTTCAGAAATAGTGATGCATACAGACAATGCTACTAAAATTTAAAGGATCATGGTCCTACCCTTATGGAAAAAGACAGCAAGTAAACAGATGATTAGTAAACAATGCAGGAGCTGGCTCTGGATTAGAGCTAAGAGGTAGAAATATATAATTGTGTTAATTTATAGAATCTCCATGAAGAAAACAAACTCATAAAACTCATAAAAGAGGTTATCACAAAAATGTTCATCTCTTGACCAACTGTAATGGCAAAAAAGAAAGCAATAACTCAAATGATACTATAATACTGAATATAATAAAATACATCAACTAGGAGCTCCTGCATGGCTCAGTCGTTTAAGCATGCAACTCTTGATTTCAGCTCAGGTCACGATCTCACGGTTCTTGAGTTTGAGCCCCATGTCAGTCTCTGTGCTGTCAGCACAGAGCCTGCTTAGGATTCTTTCTCTGCCCCTCCCCTGCTCTTGCTCTCTCCCTCTCTTTCTCAAAATAAATAAATAAATGTTTAAAAAAATACATCAACCATCCAAAGTACTGTTACCTTAAATGTTACATGGAATTTGAATAAAATGCCAAATGCATATATTTACCTGAATGAGCTGCATAGAAATATATAACATTATCAAAGCTATTATCAATAATCATGTACAAGCACTCTAAAAAAAAGTAACATTATAACCACAGTGACATCCTTGAAAAATGTAATTAGATAAGAGGATTTTTTTAAATGTCTTTTCAAAAACACTGATGATACTATCATCTACCTCAACTAAAGATGCAAGTCAGAAAACTGATCATATAATTTGTTGCTTCTCAACACCTTTCAACACCTTAGTTCAGGCACCAACAACTCCCCAATAGGTTACAGCAAAGACCACCTAAGACAGTCTCTATCCCCAACCCTTTCCACCTCCTTTCACTCAGACATTCTCCACAGGACAGACTTCACGATTTCCCTTAAATGAAAATATAACCTTACTATTCTCTAAAAGTAGCAATGGGCATTACTGTTTTTTCATTCTTCATTTATGCTCCTACTTCTTAGTATTATCTTTTAGTTGCCCTTTGCTTCTTCATGAATAGCATGAGGTTCAGAAAAAAACTGGCTATATGTCCCTCCACTACTTTATTTGCCATCAAGGGGTTGACTTGATTGGTTGAAGTTCATCTTATTTCCCTTATCATGATCACTAGTTCCCTAAACTTAAGATTTGGCTCTTGGACACATTTCCCCAGGATAGTGATAGTCTCAGAAGAATGGAAGCACATTCAGGTCAATGGAGTATGAAAGATTTTTTTATAGGCTTCAGGAAAGGAAGTTTTATTGAGCCTACAAAAAAAAGTCACTAGATGAGACACTCTTATTCTGGATACTGTGGAACGCTAGAGCCATTTATTTACTGTAAGGAGATCCAGAATCATGGAGAAATATACCTACAGAGGAGAAAACACAAAAGAGAGTCTTGGAGAAACAGGACCAGGGACAGTGAGTTGAGTCACTCCTGCAACCCTCCCAACCTCTGTACACAAATTTACACCAGCCCATATGTTTCTACATGGTTCTGTGTATTAGAATGAAGTTGCCAGCTTCCCACATGTGACAGCATCTAAACTAACATATAATCCTTCTATGACTTCCTTTTGATTTTAAACAAAAGTCTAATAGATGGCATATCAATCTACTTTGTTTGTATTTCCCCAATGTTTCCAAATTTTCTGTCAACTCAAGGCTTTTTTAAATGACACTACTTTGGCTTGTAACTCCCTTCCTGATGAGTCTGTTCTTGACTAAGTCCCACCTGATCTTATGGTTTCATCTAAGATACATCTTTTTAATTCCTTAGTTAACTCCCACCTTTTCTACAGACTTACATGGTACGGAAACCAGGCTTGTTCTTAACAAAACACCGAACAAAATAAGATCCTACAGACCTGAGGTTTTACTATATAATCTCTTGCAATGGTTTAACACCATGCACTGTCATAATCAACCTAGTATCCCTTGCTCTAAGCATTGAGGCTAGATTACTACAGCATCTGAGATGCTGATACTAAATAATACTGAGAAAAAATATATGTAACGGAATGAGTGGATTATATATGCACATTAGAAATTAAAATTTTTGAGTTGTTCAAGTTTGAATCTATAAATCTATGTTACGGTTAGTTACTTGAATTCAGCAGGAGAATTGCTTCTTTTATACAATTTAATACACTCTGCTCTCTCTGTCAATACTGGATGATGCTTCTGACAGCAAGGAAACTATTGCAATACTCCATTCTTAGCCTTTAGTTAATTTATGTTTCCAATGGCAACATGAGTGCTCCAAAATTTTTAGGACAGTCACCAAGATTGTGTGCTGATAGATGTTCAGGAAGATGTCACCACTAATATCTCTAGAATCTTCAGTAGTGACAGGCAAGTACTCAATACACAAAATAAGTTGTGCATGTATACAATCTAAAATATGTACGTGATTAATCTTCGATATCTTGAAATAGCAACTTTATTTCTTTTGCAGTAAGTGCTTTCATTGAGTGAAGTCCTATGCCACAGGTTGATTTGTAAATGTTTATTAGGGCAACAATGAAGTAAACTGGTTGAACATAGGAATTAGACATTTCTGCATAGGAATTGCTCTCTACAATTTGCACAGTCTGTAGCCTTGGATAAATAAGTTTGTTTCTTCTTCTAAAATATGAGCTTGTGTTGGCACCTGAGTGGCTCATGACTTCGGCTCAGCTCAAAACCTCACGGTTCATGAGATTGAGTCTCTCACTGTGCTCTGCACTGATAGTGTAGACCCTGATTGGGATTCTCTCCCCCTCTCCCTGCCCTTCCTCCACTTGTGCTGTCTCACAAAATAAATAAATTCCCATTTAAAAATAAAATATGAACTTGCGATTATTATAGATTTTTCTAAGCACTAGAAATAATATATACATATACATATATATACATATATATGTATGTTATATATATATATATATATATATATATATGTGTATATATATATAATATTTAGGACAGTTCCTTCTAAATAATAAGCTTTCAATAAAGAGTGGGTTTTGTGATTATTTTGCTTGCTGCTGCTGTTATTATTAAAGATTACTATTCAGTTAAAAATAGTTGTTGTCTTATAATCTTTAATATAATGTCAATATTTAGTTTAAAGAAAATGTAATGAAAATCACAGCTTTAGGGGTTTGTAAAGACCCATTTTTAATTAATGCCTTTGACACTGGTTGTTTGATCTAAGGAAAGTTATTTTAATTACTTGAGACTCAGTTATTTCATCTGTAAAATGGTCGTAATTCCTACTTAGAAGGATGTAATGCGAAAACACAGGTGAAATGCATATCAAAACAGTGTCCATGCTAGTTTATTCTCCTTTCTTCCTCTTCAATCTGCCTCTTTCTCTCACAACCAAATCTCACCCTATCTTTGTATTTTTGTGTAAAACTCCTTTCTCCTCCAGTTACTAACCTCATGTATTTTACAAGTAGCTTAAATAAAACAAGGATACATTTTGGTTTCAGTTTGACAGCCGAGATGTCTGATTCTGTTAGTATTTGCTTATCTTTATGAACATATGGAATATTAAAGATTAATATATATATATGGAATTAATATGTATATATATGTATATATATGCATATATATATGTGTATATATATATATATATATGTATATATATGGAATCACTGTCCATTAACCTTGCATGGCAAGCAAAGACAAGAGTAACAAATGTTAATAGCTTATTGAAAGCTAAACTGGGAAAGAAGTCCCAGTACTCATCTTGGCTAACTCTCATCTAATGTAAAACAACAAAATTTAAGGAAAATATACAAATTTTATTAATACTAGACATTTCATGAATGTGTCACTTACATAAAGGCAAGAAAACTCATGAAATAATTATTTCTTCAAATAATAATACAAAATAACAGAACATACATACACTATAACTACAACAATGTAAGCATATTAAATTCTAAAAATATAGGGGTGCCTGGGTGGCTCAGTCAGTTAAGCATCTGACTTCAGCTTAGGTCATGATCTCATGATTCCTGGGTTCGAGCCCTATATCGGGCTCTCTGCTGTCAGCACAGAGCCTGCTTCGGATCCTCTGTCCCTACTCTGTCTGCCCCTCAGCCCCCACTCTTTTGCTCTCTCTCTCTCTCTCTCTCTCTCTCAAAAATAAATAAACATTTTAAAAAATTCTTTAAAAAGTTAGAAAGGAAATGAACAAAGAAATGAAGAAATTATGGGCTAATATAAAAGAATTATGATTTTCTTTTAAAATTTATATACTATTGAGATATTTCTGCCAAGATACAAAAATAAAATTAAAAAACAAAGATACTCAGTGTTCAAGAATTTAAAACTGTGAAGGTAACTAAACTTTATTTTAATTGGATGGGCATGACATAATCAGCTATGTATTTATAAAAGATGCTCTAGCTGAAATATGAAGAATGGGTCTGGGGCCGAGAACAAGAGTTGGTATGGAAAGAAAAATGGGTTTTCTCATAGTCTGTGAGACAAATAATAATGGTGATGGGAATACAGTCAGAAAGAACTGGATGAATAAATTTAAAAGACAGAATTGATAGGACTTGCTACAGGTTGTTTCTGGGAGCTTTAAAAGAGGAAGCAAAGTTCTTGAGGTGTTATTTACTAACAAAGCCACTCTTAAAAAATGGTAGGCATATTCAAGAATTTTTCTTTATACTTTGTAAGATTTACCAGGCAACCCTTAAGTGGAGATATTGATTAGACATTTCCATATGAATGGAAACACATACAATGGCTGGAATATTTTATTTGGGATTTTTGTTGAGACTGTATAAGATATCCTAAAGGGAAGTGATATTGATAGCAGAAACTAGGATTAATTTCATGTACTGAAGCACCAGCTTTCCAAAAATCATACTATTGAGGTGAACTGCATCAGTGTTAAGGCTCAAGTACTAAGTTCATATTCAGTAACATTTGGCTGGTGAAGAAATCATTCCCCATCCTCAGCTTTTATATTTGGCTCTTGGTAGAACACTAGGGTAGGCTTCCGGCACAATCACAGCCATCACCTATCATCATCAAGTTCCTCATCATCAAGTTCCTATGTATGTGTATATATATATATATATATATATATATATATATATATATATATATATATATATGTATGTATATATCTCCCAGGAAAACTTTCAATGAACTGCTGCTCTCTAGCTCCTAGCTTTCAATTTTGTTTATCTGCAATGATAAATCAAAAGCCACCACAGAGCAGTGAATAGAACAGGCATTCAATAAACAGACAGACCCATTTTAAATCATGGCTCTACTTCTTCTGGATGAGTTACTCCATCAGTCTTACTCATCTACCTCGTGAACATTAAATGTAGAAATGTGCACAAGTATGCCCAGCATATATTAGGTGCATGATAACTGTTACCTTCCATTTTACTGCCCTGTAATGAACAGCCCTTACTGTTTTTATTTCCTTCTTTCCTGTGTTTCTCTGATCACTGTCTTCCTTTCCTCCCAGTCCTAGAGTGCCTACTGCTCCAACTTGGTACATTCCCTGCATCTAATTCCAGCTGATTTTAGATTGGGGAAAATCTACTGTGGGATCAGTGTATGCACATAGATTGCTGTTTGTTTACCACGTAAAGAGATATAATTACAGTGTACAAAGAATTTGGGAGGGTTTAGTAATCAAAACTCAATTTAAGAAAATAAAGTGAAATAATGACAATCTGTGATTGCATAGGAAGAAGGGGGTTCTGGAAAGCCCTGCACTAATAATACTGCATATTAGTATAGACACTTTTGCTTATCAGAATGCTGCATATCCATGATTTTGTCTATTACTTACAATAACCTTAAGAAGTAAGAAGAGATGATATGACTGTCATTTTAAAGATAAGAAAACAAGGCTCAGGGAATTTAACAGGCTTAGAGGTTACCCATGGTGGTTCCAAAAAACCTGAATTCCAGGCCAGGATTTCATTAAACCAGCTGTTCCTACAAATTAGTTATATTCTCCAAGGTGCTCAGTTGTCTTCTTGAGAACAGCAGGATTTCTTTAATATTTGTTCCATAGATAAAGTTATGAGAATGTATAGCTTATCCAGCATAGAGAAATAATTGGCAGAATTGGGGTGAGAATTCTGTTCTCTAATTCAAAGCATATCTAATACATCACTTTGCTCAAGGTACTTTTTTGGGGGGCCTGAATGCATAGGAATGGTGGTTTGGTCCAAATAAAATATCTTAGTGGCTGCATGGGAATGATAGAGGAGAGTAGATAAGAAAGCTGTCAAGTCTTAAAATATTCTTATGGCCCCTACAAGTGTATGAGCAGGTGATGAAGATATTGTGTCAGCAGGATGAAAGTTCCAAGTGAAAGGCCATGGCATATTTATAAATTATAGTGGACAAAATATATGAGTGGTCCATATAAGTAGTTTTAAGATAGCTGAGATTGGTGTCCGGAAGTTGAGTACATACAGCTTTTTTAATAACCCAGATGGATTACAAAAAGTAGTGGGAATGCCTAGGAAGGAGTCTGTAGAAACGTGGTAGAAGGATCATGTAAGTACTTGACTAGATGTGGAGGGATTACAGGCTGAGCCTCAATGTTTGTATTGGTCAACAGGTAAATATTGGTGCCATTCTCCAGGGTATTCTCCACAAGCACTGCCTCAGAAACTTTTCACTAAACATCAGTTGAAAATAAATCAGTAACTCTTTTGCTCTCAAGTTTGGACTACTAGGGTCACGTGAGTTACCAAGTTACCAAGTTACCAAATTAGGGTATAATTTATACCAGCTAAGAAGCTGGTCAGCATGTCAACTCACCCAGGTGACAACATTTGTCATTTATTTTCTGTGAGTACAAGCTATCTATTGGGAAAAAAATTCCACTCCATACCCAATAAATACAGGCAGAGTTATTTGAAAAACATGGATGAGTGAAGTTATGATAGGAATAAAATGTTAAAAAATATTTTCTCCATCCCCTGAAAAACTGTCACAATAACAGAGGATATATATGCTTTTATCATACATTTCTTTTGGTTAATAAACCAACAAAAACTGGGAACTCTGAGGACAGTATCAATGCAGACAATAATTTGAAGAAAATAACAATATTTGTTATCTAATTCATTAAATAGATATTTAATAAGTGCTTACTGTGCCCCAGGCATTATAGTTGATATTGGATATAGTTTTATACACACATTGATATATATGTATATACGTGTGTGTGTGTGTGTGTGTGTATATATATATATATATATATATATATATATATTATCTCAGACTTAAAGTATTATGGTCTAGTGAAGAGACATATATATAAAACATAAAAGAAAACAAATTCTGTAAGAAATTTTCAGATGCAAATTTGTCCCTCAAATGAAGGCACAGCAGGATTTAGCTGTGCCTAGGGAAGTCAGGGAAGAACTCATAAAGTGTGGTTTCAAATGAATACTTGAAGAATGAACAGAAATTTTCTGAACTACAAATGTGTGTATCTCACACATTACAGAAAAAAAGAACGTATGTCAGATTGTCGAAGAAACATGAAATTCAAGATTTCTGGAGGCAATAACAAAAGTTAGGCTGGTAGAAGAAAAATAATAACAGGCATATACGCCAGACCAAACCATGAAGGGTCTTACAACATGTGCAGATACATTTAAATCATGTCTTGGAAGCCATAGGGAGACGTGGATGAAATGTAAGAACATGAATAACATTAAAAGTGTCTCAAAAAGTGCATTTTTATAGCGCTGAAAATAGATGAGTTGTGGGATGAGAAGAGCGTCCTGAGAAATGGGATGAGGTTAAGGAGTCTTTCACTCTAACTCTAGGTAAGTAAAGATAAGTGCCTGAACTGAAGACCTGGCCACGAAGCTGCAAAACAGAAAATATATTAGGTGGGTACAATCTGAATAGACTGACTTCCTTTGCTCTAAACAGAGAGATAAGTAACAATGTCTGACAGAGTTATGGTACCTGAAGCAGGCATGGGGGAGATATGAGACATTTAGATTTGTAGCTGTGTGGATATTAATGGGATCTCTTTTCTTTTTCAGGACCCTAAATCAAAACTTAAGTTGCAGAGTGAAGAGGTCATTGAAGAAAAAAAAATAGGTGAATTATTTAGCACTTATAATTGCGCATTTTAAAGACAATCAATTCATCAATTTAAATGTAATTTAAATTGCTTTGCTAAATTATTGGGATATCATTGTTAATGCAAAAGCTCCATTGCATGATGTTGGTGATAACATTATAGTGTCAACAAAACTACATTGTTTCCAGTATTATGATACAAATGCCTTCATTTCAAGGGAATTATTATATATTACTTTAGCTAACTACTATGGGATGCTATTCAAGACATAAGTGGGTCATATAGCTGTTACTGTCAGGATAGAAAAACATAAATGAAATTCTTCTTTTAAATCTCCTTATGCAGATCAAATATCACAGTGTTCTGGAAGTGTCTTAAAAAGCAAGAATTAGAGGAAGAGTTACAGAGATGACAGAAAGTTAAAGAAGCTTAAGTTGCAAGAACCCTTACTTACCTGAGCCCCCTTACAAAAAGTCTTAGCAACATGTTCACTTGGTCATTAGTTGTAAAATTTGACCAACTATGATATTTTAACCACAATCAGTTAAGAATGGGCCCGCATAATACTCATGTCCCCCATCACATTTGCTCTCCTATAAGGTGGTACAGTGGCTATTGTCATTAAGGGGTGGACTAAAGTAAAGTTGACATGAAATACTGAGACCAAAGAAGACACCATAAGATGTATGATACACCAGTACAATATGATATCAACAGCAACTTGTTAACAAGTGACATCAATTCAAAGAACGTTTAGTCACTGACAGAAAACTTGAAATGCCCGAAACTCTCAAAGCTCATCTGTGAATGAATTCCCTAAATTTGACAAGGATCCTAAAAATTTTCATGAATCACCAGTACTGACTTGTGAAGAAGAAAGATGTAAATGAGAATGAATGAAAGAATGAGTGAATGAATGAATTAATTAATGAATATGCAAACCACAATAAAGGAATGACTATATTTCTTTTCTGGATAATCATAAAAGGTTATTATCGTATGAAGGGGTAATTTTTCAGCCAAAAAAAATGCAGGAAGGAAGGAAGTAACATAGAGCATTGTCAGGCTATTATTGAATTAAAAATATTATATTATTCTATGAATATTTCATTATAGGCATTTGCCAGCTTAAAATTTATAATTTGTCATTATTACAGGTTATAAATAAATATTGTTTCATAATTAACTTTGTTGTTATTATTTTGTATTAAAAAGGCTTCCAAAAAGATATGAGCTTCAGGCCACACAAAACACTGTAATATTCCTCTTAAGATTCCCAGTGACAAACAGACAGCTGTTCAGAAAATTGTTCAGGGAGTGATTATGGTTGAGTGAGAAAAGGTTTGAGGAGTTAGTGACTAAATGTCAAAGTGAGGAAAGACAGAGAGCATAGTGTCCTCATCCTGTTGTTAAGAGTAAGGCAAAGCAAATTCAGGAAAAGAGAAATCTTAAAAAAAAAAATCATCTCCACTCTATTACTGAATGTTTGACTGTTTATGTTTATCACTAATAGCTTCATAAACTATTTGGGCACAGAAGGCGACAGATCTGAAGACTTTGGAGAAAGAGGAGGCCAATCTGTGCAAGACAAAAGGTGAAAAGTCTATTACCTTTCCTCCTGATCCTGAGAAGGAATTAAGAGAGGTAAAAAAGCGAAAGGAGAAGAAGAAGGGGAAGAATAGGGAAGGGACATGTGTGGAGGAGAAATAAGAAGGGATAAAATAGTAGAGATAAGTTGTACAAGGTGAGAAATGACAGCAAAATTCTCCTACAATATGGATGCTGAAAACTATTTTAAGAATGGTGGAAACTTCTGTTCTATTTGAGTAATATATTGTTCACACAATAAAAGTGTTCTCTTGGGGTGCCTGGGTGGCTCAATCAGTTAAGCATCAGACTCTTGATTTCAGCTCAGGTTATGATCTCACAGTTGGAGCCCCACGTTGGGCTCTGCACTGACAGCACACAGCCTGCTTCAGATTCTCTCTCTCCCTCTCTCCCACCCCATAAATAATAAATAAATAAATAAATAGGCTAAAAAAAGAAAAAAAAAAAAAAAAGAAGTGTTCTCTTTCTTCCACCCAACCCAATTCTTCACTAAAATGCCAGTGAACTCTACTGTACTCAAAATGCATATTATTATATTTTTGTTTCTTTTTAACTAAATGAATGGTTGGATTTTACATGTGGACTGGAACAGAGAACTCTGCAAGGAAGCAGTAACCTGGGAGGAAGAAGAGGACATGAGAATATGTGGAAGTTGAGGATTTTTAGAAATGGGCAGGCTATAGATCTCTGCAGGCCACTGAATTGAAGGGTTTCAGACTTTCTGCCCAGATAGTCATAGGCAGAGAATTGGGGTATCAGAAGTTTATACTATCTTCTCCCTGACAAAGGAAAAATAGAAAAAAGAAAGAAAGAAAAAAAAAATGAAGGAGGAAGAGAGGTACAAGAAAAAGGATGAAAGGGAGAAATTATGTAAAAAATAATGAAGTTACTACAGGAAAGAAGAATGTGTTCATCTGCATGTGAACTTCTCATAAGTATCTCAAACTCAACAGAACAGTCTTCATTCATCTATCACCAAGGCAACTTCTAAAACCTCTACCCTAAGCCAAATGTAAGCCACTGAAAGAGGGCCAAAGGACAAAGTATATGGTAGCATTGGCTTTAAAGGAAAATTTTGTGTTTAGGAATGAAAGTGTAATGTTTTTTGAAACAGCACTAACTACATTTGATTTGAGTTTAATGCAGAGTGTAAAAACCAGCAACTTCCACAAAAGAAACGAAAGGACAGGGAGAAGATATAATTTAGAAAATCTAGTAGAAGGATAATATAATGAGTAAGGTAAAGGTGTGGAAAGAAATATTTGTGATGATACTGGAGTTTTCAGAGGGCATTGAGGCAATAATTAGCTGTGGGATACGGGAAAAGCACATTTTTGAAAGATTACTCTGACAATGTGTTAGATGGCTTGAAATTGAGGTTGGTATTATAAGACTTTAGAAATCATTCCACTGGGAAGGATGAAAGTCTGAAAAACATCAAGAGTAGAGGGAAAACTGATAAAGAATATAATTGAGATTTTAAATACAAGATAATTGAAATTTGGGACTAATTGGCCATGGAAATAAAGTGAAGAGAAAAAGGAATTATTTTTAAATACCTGACTTGATCAACTTTGCCAATTTTATAATCATTATTTGCAAAAAAAATAAATAAATAAAAAGAAAAAAAGACAGAACATGTCAAGAAGAAACTTTTGGTATGCCATAGTCTCCTTCAGCAACTAAAGACTGGTTCAGGGAACCTTTTCTACAACATAGTGCCAGACTTCCTGGTCTTCTCGACTCCAAAAGTTTCAGTTCAGCAACCACCTTTATGGCCACATTCTGAATGTTGCTAATATGATAAAGTGTAACATTTTTGTACCATCTTTGACCTCACTAAACACTCTCAGCTTACAGCGTTTAATAATTTGTATGATCTCTGCTTACTCCAATATACCTATAGTTTAGGCATCTGATACCTGATACAACTGTAAAAGCAGCACTCCCCATTGCTTTCAATGTAATTTGGTAAGAATTTGTGATTTTCACATTTAAAATCAGATCTTCCCACCAGAAAATAAAATTCCAGAGGGTAGGAAAGCTACCTATCTATACTTAGCAAGTGTCTGACACATTTCAAGCAAACAATTGTGGTAGGTGTTGTCTGATTATAAACCTGTATTCTAAAAAACACATATGGGGCTTAAAAAATTTTAATACAAGGATCCACCTAATTATTCTTTTTTCTTCTTTCTGCTTGGCTTTGGATAAATCACTAACTGCTTAACTCAGTTATGTTGTATGTTAAAGATATATAATGCTACCTTGTATTACCAAAAGCTTTTGTTGACATCCAGTGAAATACTTTAATAACCCTAAAAAAGCATAAGCGATATTATGAGAAATGAAAACAAGTTTGAATGGCCAAAGATTTGTGTGTTCTTTACTATTTATTGAAAGGACACAAGCTCATTCATTAATCATTTTTATAGTGATATGTAATTCAGACTTCTGGTTTATTTGCTTTAGATCTAGAAGCATAAATCTTTTTTTTTCCCATTTTCACAGCAAGGTGTATTTGTAAGTACAAATCAGTAACATGTGTGCTGATTTCTATAGTCTCTAGAAACTGGAATTTCTGATATTATTCAGTCCAGAGATTTTAAATTCACAGTAGTTCACACTAATGTTGGACTTGCTGTAGGCTTTTTTTCTTAAGACATCTGGTGCCTTGAGGAAAAGGTTAGCTCTCTAGCTTTCTGAGGTATTATTCATTTATAGCACTCAGAATGGGAAGCAATGGAAACAGCAGAATGGAGACCCACCTAGAGGCAACATGTCTTAATTCCGTAATGCCAGAATGCTTGCCTGTCTGGCTGCCTTTCTTACTTATTGCCCTACAGCAATTTTTTAAGGTTCACATAAGAATGATTTTTTCATATCTCCCACACTTGTTCATAAGCAAATGGAATTTGTCTCAACTGATCTAGGAACATGAAATCAAATCGTGCTTTGAATTACCTTTTGGGAATGGTGATATGTTCTTAGGTGCAAAGAAAAATATCCATATAAGTACATAATAATGAATCCTACAGAACAGTTTGAAGTTTTATATAAGGCTCTTTTATATAATATCTCTTTAAAGTCTCAAAACAAGCTTTTGAGTGAGGCTGGAATTGTGTTTCTTCTCAAAAGACTTACTGAAAGTAATTTGAATATATAGTAGGGTACAACCAAAGATGCTAACCATTATCACTACGTGTGTTTGAGATTGAGTAAAATCTGCCAATAAACAGTTCTTTCAAAGCACTGACATAGTCCTCTGGGGTAATGTGAATACTGAAATCAGGGTAGGTGATTTTATGATGCCTAACATAATATGACACCATAGTGTTGATGGATTTGTGATTATTGTTAATCGTCTGACTTTTGTATCTTTCATCCTTTTGAGTATGCGTTAAAAAAAAAAAAAAGGCTGCAATGAATGCAACAATGTTGTACTTGATGCTGTTAAGAAAAGATGGTGTATTGACACCAGACAAATCTGGATATAAAGCTCCACAGTATCACTTACTAGGTTTGTGTCCTTGGAAACGTATCCTCCTCCCTCTGAGATTCCATTTCTTCATTCTTCAAATGGTGACAGCAGTGCTTTCACCCTAGCCTGGTCATGAAAACAGAATGAAATGTATGTATAAAGTGGCAAACATCAGGTTAAGAAATATTCTTTCCCTCTCATCACCCCACTCAAGAAAGCAGCAGAGGTGAAACTCACATGGCAGTCTAAGTACACATCTAACATTCTTACCAATATCACACTAACCAAATTACACAACTCTGTTAATACATGGAAAATCCAAAACAGTCCAAATTTGAGGGAGAAGCTGTATAGTACAGGGCTAAAAATATCATTTACATCATTCAATTAACATTAATATTCCAAATGAATTGCAAAAAAAAAAAAAAAAAAAACCAAAACACTGTGCTGACCAAGTCTACAATATTAAAACTTCATCTAAGCCTATATGGAACTACAACGAAGCATTTCATTGTGATTATTCATCTAGATCTATTTTCTTCTCATGAAGGCAGTGGGTCGATATTTTTGACACTGTATGATCTAATTCAATAATTAGTTAAATTTTAATAAAGCAAATGTGTCAATTGTCCTCAGTTCAATTCTCTTTATGTGAAACAATCAGAAATTTTATATAACAACTTCTACCCACTGAGGTCTTATATTTGGACATCAATTGATAGATAATAATAGTTACATTTATACAAGAGGGAGGTTAAAATGTGTTTGTCTTGGACAAAAGTCAAAAATACCAAATAATATCTGAAATTACGTGATCATTTTACGTATTTGAGAATCCTGAAAAACTCAGGAAGTCTGCTGTCTCTATATTTCTAATATGCATGAATTTCAGTTAACAACAGTTTAAATAATGCCAGTTGCCAGCAACACAGTTCAAATTTCAGATACCATGGCATATTAACTGTGAGTAATTGGATAAAGTGAAAACATCACTGATATTGCTCTTTAGTTCACAAATCACTATATAAACAACTGATGTAGACTGTGATGAGTGACCAATCACATCAATATTTTAAAGTCTGGTGGTCACTGGTAATGCACATCTGTCAGTTCACATGGAGACAGCAAAGTGTGTAGACTCGTGTTACCCCCTTGATTCGAAGGCATTAGCCCATGTGGCATTCTACTGATGAAAGAGGACATTAACAAACAAAGATTAAAGTGCACCGAACAAGTGAAAAGTGATAATGATGGAAGTGAAATCTGAATTGAATACACATGGAATTTATAGAAGAAATGGTTGACGGTAGGAATGTCTACCTCAAAAAGATGCCAGCTTATCCATGTACATGAACCAAGTGGTTGTGACAAGAAAGAAGACATCCAGGGAAGTGATAAGATAATAAGATAAGAAAGAATGAGAGACAGAGAGGTAGGGAGAGAGAGGGTGGATGGAAGCAAGGGAAGAAGGGAGGGAGGAAGGGAAGAAGAAGGAAGGGAGGGAGACTTGGAA
Source organism: Acinonyx jubatus (assembly GCF_027475565.1). Taxonomy (NCBI): domain Eukaryota; kingdom Metazoa; phylum Chordata; class Mammalia; order Carnivora; family Felidae; genus Acinonyx; species Acinonyx jubatus. The sequence continues at coordinate 95,034,163 of NC_069388.1, forward strand.
ATATTTCAAGGGGTTAAACATTAGAAGGTGATTCAAACGGAGGAAAGAGTATGTCACTTTGCCATACTTAAGATGTGTGCTATCATTAGTTACACAAGCAATGCTGAAACCACTCTTAGTAAGATCAAAAAAATAAAAATTATTTAATTTTCAGTGTTTCTAATGTTTTAAAACACAATGTATAAAATATGTGTCTTTTTTTGTTTTCTTATCTATTTATAACTGACATTAAGTGAATTCTAAATATTTTGACAAAAATTTTATAGGTCATAGAATAATCAGAATATTTCCCATTAGGGCAACTGGGTGGCTCAGTCAGTTAAGCATCCGACTTTGGCTCAGGTCATGATCTCACAGTTCATGAGTTTGAGTCCCACGCCGGGCTCTGTGCTGACAGCTCAGAGCCTGGAGCCTGCTTCAGATTCTGTGTCTCCCTCTCTCTCTCTGCCCCTCCTCAGCTTGCACTCTGTGTCTCTGTGTATCTCTCAAAAATAAATAAACGTTAAAAAAAAAGAATATCTCTCATTGATTTTTATGATCCCTTTGTGTGATTTCAGGTTACATGGACTATTTTATGGTTCTAAACTTCTGTGCCAACTGAGAACTTCTGCAACTAAATATTAAAAAGTATTAAAATAAAGCTGTGCCTTGGTTTCACATTTTAAATAAAAAAGATGACTAAATCTGGGGAACTTTGCTTTTTCTTCTGGGGGGAGTCATGAGATATTGAGATGCATGCTTGGGCATTTTCAAATGTTTTCATTTTCTCTTGGTTATCAAGTAGTTTAATAAAGGCAGGAATTCAAATGCATTTTTCCTTCTATTTAACATAATTATGGAGTTTAGAAATAGAGTAATAAACAAGTCTTTTCTTTGCGAATACGGCCATTTCTATCTCAATGCTTCTGGCAGCCAGAATTTAAAGTTTTAGCAGCACATGTGTCCATGAGTGAAGCTGAATTATGTAAGGAGATGAAAGCCTAGATAAACAAGGATGACTAATTTTAAAAGTTCAAGGCCTGTCAGAGAACCCACGAATCTGAAATAGCTTCTTCTCTTTACTCCATGTCCATGGGCCTAACATCATCTTTGAATGCTACAAAAACATGACAAGTCACATTTTTCCATGTCTTTGTGTTTTGGTTTGACTTCCCAGTTCATACGTAGAGATGGCACTTTCCCTCCTCCCTCTATCTCATGACTACATATATCCGTCCTGGATTTCTGGATTTTCTCTGATGCCCAGATCCCAAGGCTCAATAGAATGCCCTTGTCCCTTTTTTTAAAGCCAGGGCAAAAATGGGGCAAGAGGAAGAGGTTAAAGTCCACATGACTTTTAAATAGTATTATCTACAGAATATATGTGACTGATACCCTATGGTTTCCAAAATGAACTCAGAGGTAGTTTGACTTCAGCAGAGTTCCTATGTTTTGAGTAGGCCAGACAAGGATTGCTTGGTGACTGTTCTCATGACTTATATTAAGTCAAGGTAGGGTGATTGAATGATGGACAACTCCCAACATTAAGTGACTCAACACATTAAAGTTTGTTTTCACTGAACTTAGAGTCCAGCGGATCCATGTTGATTGAGAGGGGCTGGGAAGGGATTCTGCAACACGTGGTTTCAGAGCCTGTCAGTCAGGAGATTACCGTCCTGTCTAATCAGATTGGTGGACTAAAAAAAGGGAAGGCACACTGTCTTTTTACTGCCTTGGCCTAATGATAACCACCTCACTTCTTTTCAAATTATTATTTTTTTTTTAATGTTTATTTGGTTTTGAGAGAGAGAGCTAGAAACAGAATGGGAGCAGGGGAGGGGCAGAGAGAGGCACACACACAGAATCCGAAGGAGGCTCCAGGCTCCGAGCTGCCAACACAGAGGCCAATGCGAGGCTTGAAGTCACAAACCTCGAGATCATGACCTGAGCCAAAGTCGGACGCTTAACCAGCTAAGCCACCCCGGCGCCCCACTTCTGTTCATATTCTGTTGGTGAGAATTAATCACATGACTCACCTACTCACAAGGGGCTGGAATATAGTCTATTCACATATCCCAAGAAAGGGAGCCTGATATTGGTGAGCACTCACATGGCATGTGGCCTTAGTAGACTCAGGCTCATTAGACAAAAGCAATCATAGACCCAGGGCCAGCTGCATAATTAGAGTGACTCAGAACAAAATGAAAAGGGAGGGCTCCTTTTTCTAAAAGCAGGAAAATGGGGATAATCATAACTTTATCATAAGATATTTATAATACATTTTTATGCTAAAAATATAAAGAGTACTAAAATACAAGACATTTTCCTTTTTCAACAGACTCTCTCTTGACATAGTATGGTGGGTTTTGTTATGCGATGTCATCCTCCATGAGACATGAAGATACTTGTAGGGCATATGTAGAACATCACACGCACCCAGAGTGCTGGCCCAGGAATCAGTGTGCATACACAACTCACCAGCTACTGACTCCCCTCTCCTGCCAGCAACTGAACTAACCTGTCTCCCTGGCCATGAGTGGGGAAATCAATTCCCCATCCCTCAGCTTTCCACTTCAACCCTGGCAGACAGGTGACCTTCAAGAGATTGCAACCCAGAACATGCTCAGTTCTTGGATGTGGGGTGAGCCAGAGCTTTACTCCCACTGATTCACCTGTCCAATGGCCATGGAGCTGCCAGCCTGGAACTGGGATGGTGTTAGCATGTCCTGCCCTGAGACACCATGGAATGCACACGCCCAACCCTTAGTCTCCCCATGACTGGGGCCCCTGCTAGTTGCAGAGGGTGATGATGGGATGCAGGTCTCCCCCTGAAAGAAGGACCTGGTCATTGTTCTAGGTGGAGAGTTGTAGCAGTGCTGGGGTGGAAGAGGAAAAGGGGAGGCTGAGCAAGCCCAGACTCCAGAGGTTGAGACACTGGTTGTGAACCCCTTACTAGGGAAGTATGGAGGTGATGGGAAGCTCCACTGCCTGTGAGCCAAGGCTCCAAGCCAATAGCAGCAGTTGTTCCATTAACTTCCTGGACCTCACTTACAAACTGCAAGTTCAAAGGTAAAATTATTAATTCCTGTGCAACTACACTGGTCACATGCTCACGAAGCTGGACTTGCATAAACCACATTGGTTTAGCCTTTGCAGGCTCCCTTAGAGATGCCTCGGTGGAGAAGTGGCCTTTAGGGATCCTTCTTCCCTTTTTCATGTTTATCACACTTAAGTGCCACGATACAGGAGGCAAGTCTAAAGGCTTTTAACAGAGGTGTCCTTTCAAAATCATGCATCGTGAATAGTCTGCCCCACACCATTCATAGAAGTAATTTTTTCTTCTCTGAAATGATTTTTTTCTTTTAAAGTTTTTACTTGTTTTTAATACTTTAAGTATTTCTATATTGCTTCTTCCTAAAGGCTTTCCAGGATCACCCCTGAGGGAAAAGACTACTCCTTCCTTTCTTTACATGAGGGATAATAGGCTACATATCAGAATCTCCATGGAACATTCTGAAAACTATCTATGCTTACCTACATCCTCCACACTGAAGACTAAGGCATAAGAGATATGAGATAAGAGATAGATTGAAAGATTTCTCAATATTATTCTGATATAATCATTGAGGTTTCTGCATTAATGCCTAGACTTTATGAAGACATCTTTCTTCTATTAAGTATTACTTACGTTGTCCATTACATTTGGGCTTGGGCTAATCTCCCCTGTATTGAACACAACTTTTGCACCAAATGAGGTCTTATTCATCTTTATTTTCCTGTGTTAAATATATCCTTATCTAGTATGTAGTGGGTACTCCATAACTAGTTGTGATCTGAATCAATGAATTTAGACTAATATAAATTTTGCATATTATACCTCAAAACAGAGTACATAGATAAGGACTTTGCACAGTCGGACATGTCAAATGCCTGAAATTGCTTTAAGATGACCACAGATCCTAAAGTTCTATCTTAGATCAAATGAGACATTCATTCTTTTTTGGGGAAGAAAGTCAGCCTGGATATCAATGTTTGGGGAGCTGGACACACTTTACACTCAGTCTCCTTTAAAGAGGTATAAACCTGGATCCTGTAAGTCTTTGTGTGTGCCTTTTCTGTGTTGTTTTCTCTCTCAGTCCACATTCTGTTTGCTTTTGTAGGCTTAGAAGTTATGTATCCACTTGACTAAAATGGTGATCTTGACATTGTTAAGGTCCCTAAAGCCAGACTATACAAATGTTTGCACATTTTCTTAACTCAAAAGTATTTAGCCAATTGACTGTAGCATCTGCCTTGGAAATGGCAAATTCCCTCTGGTTTGCACTAGCTCCTACAATTCTCGTAAAAACCAAGGTGGTTTCCTCACTTTTCCTTGCATCATATCCACAAAGCATCCAGCACAGACGGCTTTGAACAGACAGTACTTTGCCTTTTAATTATGCAACAGAAACTATTTTTAATACTTATTTATTTTTGAGAGAGAGAGAGAGAGAGAGAGAGAGAGAGAGAGAGAGAGAGAGAGAAACAGAGCACGTGTGGGGGAGAGGCAGAGAGAGAGGGAGACACAGAATCCTAAGCAGGATTCAGGCTCTGAGCTGTCAGCACACAGCCTGACACGGGGCTCGAACTCATGAACCATGAGATCATGACCTGAGCTGAAATCAAGAGTCTGACACCCAACCGACTAAGCCACTCAGGAACCCCCATAAGCTAGTTCCCAGGCTGGCTGCTGTATGAGTCCCACAGAGCCATTAGCTGAGATGAGAAAGGCTGTATTCTTTAACAGGCATTTCAAAGTTTGTGAAGTACTCTAAAAGATGTCCTAGATTAGAAATCACACAAAATCACTAGTTTTAATGGTTGACACTTAGGCACTGAGTATGCTGAGGGAAATATTTGGGGAGCTAAAAGCTTTGCTGTGTAACCCTAAAGTATACTCATAAAAGCAATTCAGTTTCCGACAGTGGGGCTACTGCAATCATTTTATTCCATGTCTCTAGTTCTCCTGATCAATACCAAAATTAATTTCTTTCTTTGTAACTTGCTATTCTTCATTATTTTAGAATGCGTCCAGCCATGTGAAAAGGAAAACTTAGACTTAAGCCTACCTAATCTGCTTGAAGATAGAGGTTTTCAGGAAGATGTAAAGTCTTTAAGGAGCTAAATTAAAGAGTATGTCTCTAAGGTGTCTTGCAGACAGGTCAATTCCAAAGTTCTGTGTCTGCAGAAAGACTCATGCACACAAAAAAGGGGTTGTTCTCTTTGTTCAGGTGTACATACCAGAGTTTTCTAATCCTAAATAATTAATTTGGTGAAAATAACTCTGGAATAGTTATCAGCTAATTATTCTAATAAATATTCTAATAATACAAGCTCTAAATGTTTTGTATATTTTAATTTATTTTATCTTGGCATTGATTTTATAAAATGAATAGCAGTATTTTTATTCATTTTACATATAAAGGCACACATAAACAGAGAGGTTAAATACATTGCCCAAAGTCACAGAGCTAGAAAGTGGGAAAAGTAGTATTTTAACATAGGTACTTGAATCTGTGCTTTTTGAAAACAGGTATGATTTCTCCCAATTCTCATAAATATATGTGTTTGAATGCACATAGTCTATAATGTGTCAAATATGTTACAGAATTAAGTCAAATTTAGGTTTGATTAAACTAAAACAAGGCATTGAAAATATATTTTTATAGTAGGATTGTCATATACATTAAAATTTTTGAAAAGTTGAATAAAAATCTCACATTGCATGCCTTTACATTGGTGTATCCACTGTCCAAGTGTCCTTCTAGCCACTGATCTAATTATCAGAAAGAGTACATGGTCAAAAGAGAATACAGAGAAAGACACAAATGATATTTCTCTGTGCCCTACAAATTACATAGCTGCCCAAGAATTTGTCCATATAAGGATCAATCCCTAGTGGAAGAGGCCAGGATTTTAATGTGAGTATTAAAATTTAGAACCTAATTCCAAGGAAAGAACCCTAGATTAGACTCCAGAGTATAGGTTAGTTTTCAGAAGCAGCCATTTTCAGTTCCAGGATACTTGCCAAAACAACCAAGCAACAGTGATCAACAAACAAAATTAAATCCATTTGTGCTGAACTAATTTGTTATACTAATATGCAATTATCTAAATTTACTGGTAAAGTAGGTATTCATTTTATTCAATTCTGGTCTTGAAATAGTGACACCTTGCTGAAACAGAAGTCAATCATGAGCATGTCTTGCTGTCTGGAACAATGAAAATTCTGGGGGGATAAAAAGGAATATAATCTTCCAAGCAGCCAAAATGATATGTAAGTACTAAGATGCCATTGAAGATTTGGTAAGGCCTTTGTCAGATTCAACTGAAATTCATCAACATTAATAAAATGAGTTTTCTGCCTATTACTGAAATCAGCACAGTGAATTTTTATCAAAATCAGAGATTATGTTTTAAATGATACAATTGAAAGGTTATGTGCTAAGCAAAATAATGCTGCTCCCCGCCCCCCACCCCCGCCAAGATGTCTAAGCCCTCATCCTCAGAAACTGTAAATATATTGCCTCATCCAGCAAAGGGTAATTGAGGTAGACAATAGAATTAAGGTTGATAATTAGCTAATTATCCAGGTGGGCCTAATGCAGTCACCAGAAGCCTTGAGTGGGTGGGTCCCTAAAAGACCTTTAAAAAAGGAAACAGAAGAGGTGAGTCAGCAAGTCAAGGTTAAGAAGATTTGCTGGCTTTGAAAATGGAAGGGGCTATGAACTATGGATGTGGACAGTCTCTATAACGTAGGAATGGAGAGAAATTCTCCCCTAGAGCCTCCAGAAAGAAACGCAGACAAGCCAACAGGTATGATTTGATTTTTAATCCAGTGAGACCTATTTCAGACTTCTGACCTCCAGATCTATGAGGTAAAAAACTTGAGGTAAAATAAACCTGTGACAGGAAATTAATATAGATTATTTGGTTCATGAAAAATTCATTTTCATGAATTTGATGAAGAACCCTTCAAAAGACATAAAGAAACCATAATTTGAAGATTGCTTGTGTGTGCTCAGATCCATTCCTCACCCTCTCTTTGCACCATTCAGTGGGGCAAGGTGGTAACCCTGCATGTTTAATTTCCCAGGCCCCTGGGTAAGCTGGTTCCCACCTAGGTTCAGCCAATGAGGCAGTAGTGAGAGTATGCTAGTGAGGGCAAGAAGAAAAAATCCAGTGAGGACATCTCTGGCCACCTCACTCTGCTTTACTTGGTATCTTTGGAAGTGATTCAGGTCTTATTTATGCTTTGGGCACAATTACAGGGAGATGCTTGGCAGCTTGCTCTACCCTTTCTGTGGTCCCATTTTGTACTGGATGTTCCTATAGATGCCCCAGGTTCTTATCTCCAGAAATAAAGAAATGCATCCATAGTTCTTTAGTCCTTTCAACTGTTGCTTATCATTGAAGAACACTGTTCTCACCTAATAGGTTTCTCACTGTCCTATTACCTGTGTAACCAAATCCTTTGATTAATTTCCCTGTTTCATATACTCAGATAACTTTTGTTTTCATAACTGGAAACTGATGGATAATAATTTTCCAAAAAGTATGAGATTTCTTAGGTAACTTCCAATACAATAGCCATAGTTCTTGGTGAGGAACATTATCTTTTATTTGACTACGAGCAAAGGCCTCATGGAAAAGGAAAAACACCAGGGAATATTTCCTTTATAACATGATAAAGATGAGGTTGATGATGATAATGCTTCTGCTGTTGTCACTCATTAGGGCAATGACAACAATATTAACAGTGATGAAAGAATCATGGGAATAACCCATTACTATTGAATTAAGGTTTTGTGCTCAGCCTTTGTCATCAAGCCCAGTAGTATGAGTATGCAATCTACCACCTAGTAGCTGTGAAACTTAGATAAGCTACTTCAATGCTCTGTCTTGGTTGTTTTGTCTGTAATGTGAGGATAATAATATATACTTTATGGATTTTGGGGATATTAGATGAGATATACAGAAATAGGTGATAATTTGGCGTACAGGAAGTGCTTAAAAATGGTAGCAATAAGGCTGATCTTTCATATTGAACTCAAATATTAGTAAAGAATGATTCTGCCTTTCCTAAAGACAAGCACTCACTTTTTAAAAATTGAAGTCTTCCAATATTTTTCTGGGATTCAACTTTTTTACAGTTCTTTTTACTGATGATTGTAATGCAATGCTTGCCTCACAGAAGGAACTCCAAATATTGCTTCTTCCTAGCACTTGTCTTGCCCTGCTCCATCTGCCTGATGGATTTCACTTTGCAAATCCAGAGTCTAGACTGCTCACACACCTGTCACCATGCACTTGATACCAAGCCCTGTCTACCTGGCTGGACCCTTTCCAGTTATATGCTGCTGGGCTGCTCCTATGCCAGGGAAACCCTTCTTGCCTCATTTAACCCTTCTGTGCTGAGCTATTGAAGAAGACACAACAGGAGCCACTTTGCATATTATTTGTGAAAACTCCTATGTGCTTGAGGACAATGATAATACTCTGCTTTTAGCATAAAAAGAAAGATACTTCCCCTGGACATTGGAGACTACTGAACAAATTGTTGTTCCCTTTGTTCTATGAAACAATGACTAAAGCCATTTTCTGAAAATGAGTATTGTTAATCACTGGATCATTAACCTTTACAATGTCAATGTGTTCTCCATATCAAATTCAGTTAAATGACTGCTGGAGGTAACAGTTAAGGGGACATTTCACATAGATGAACATATTAATGCTTTATTTAGCTCTAAATGCACTGTGAAGGATTTAGGTGAGAGCTAATCTATGTTAAGAAAGCAAAATACCAGAAAGAACAATCTCACCACATAAAAATAAAATGTAGCCTGCTTCTTAATCTTTCATGTTTCTTTTCTACTTTTCTTTGTGTCTCATAGTTTGCTTTTTTACTTCCTTTCAATAGAGAATACAAACTTACCAGTGTGCATACAAGAATGGCTTACCGTGTGTGTCTGTGTGCACGCATGCATGTGTGTACAAGTACATTGAAGCTCATAACTGTAATGGGCGTCTCTTCCATTCTGGATGAAACAATTAGTCTCTTAATGCCTTCTCCTTACACTTGTTTCCTGGTTCAGTACCACATTTACACCCTTTCCACCACTTGTTCCAATACTCCACTGGTTCAGATCATGGTGGAGTTCATGAGTTAGGAGTTTAGGATGCTGCATTATAAGAGTAACTCATTGCTTTAATTAACTCCTTACATTTATATTTTTATCAGAGGAATTTTTGAAGTAATTTATCTAAATTTTAGTATATGTTACCAAAAGAATCAAAGTTGAAAAATCAATTAATATTAATAATACATGCTTACTAATTAGTCTGTGGCTAGCTATCAGTGTATAAGCAGCATAGTAGAAGTCAGGCAAATATATATGCTATACTTGCTCTGAACATTGAGAAACATACCCTATGTAGCAAACCAGCCACTTTCACAAAAAGGAACTAGTGAAAATCTGATAATCTTAAGACATACCATGTGGTGTAAGTTCCCACATCTAGATCTCTACATGTTAGATATCTACATGTCTACATGTCTACATGTCTAGATCTCTACATGTTAGAGACTCTGACATGGACTTAACAAAGTTATGAGCTTTCCTCTCTCTCAAGAAAGAAAAGTAGAATAAAAGAGAACAAAATCATCTTTTGCAAAGAATAACTTGAATCATATTTAATTATATAATGGTAAGTAATTTGCACATTTTTGTATTTTAACTAATACTTGTACAAATTGCTAAAGTGTGCTTCCAAGCTGTTCTTGACATTCTATATGTCTAAAACTTTCACTGATAATCTCTGCTCCAGAACCCAATAAACACAGAAACCTTAAGGACAAGGATCATTGAGTGAAGATTCTGAGATTTGATATTTTGGAATTCAATCATCAAAGCCTTTCATTTTGTGAACACCATCAATCAACTCCAATTTTTCCTGCCACATACCCATCAGTGATGTTAAGCTGCTTCTATGTAATGCCAGATCAACCAGTCAGCTTCATCAAGTAGATGAAAACGTCTGTCAAACCAATCACTCCAAGCTGTGCAGACAAGAAAATTTGGTGAATCAGTTAGTATTTCACTCTTCCAAAACACTGGTGGTGTCATGAGGACAAAGACATTGATTATGTCTTGGTGAATATCTCCTGATCTGAGACTTATTCCAGCCATGGCATATTCTGCACCCTATTAGCCTCCTGTGAGGATACCTGGAGTTCCTATTCTAGTTTTCCTTTAAATCCAATTTCAAAATTAATCCACCTTATAAAAGAGTGAAAATTATATTAAGGTGCATACTAATACATACACAAATCCTTAGTATGAATTCTGACTGATGTGTTTCAATAAATCCCTTAGTTTTTACTATTATGCCTTAGACTCCAGAGTGGAAGTGGTATTTCGGAGGATAGAGGAGTCTGTCTGGTAGCCCTGAAATCATCATGCAGACAGCAGCTGATCTCACCTACTTTTAAAATCGACCATGCCAGTAGGTTTATGTGATCTTGTTTATCATTCAGAGCATTTCCTCATTTGAGCCTCTGCAGAGCTCTAAACTTAGGAGTGTGAGTTGAAGAGGGAAAACAAAGAAAAGCTTGGAAAAATTATGTGATTTGCCAGGGTCTGCATATCTAGCTAGTGACTGAGTTGGGACTGCCTCTCGCTCATATTTGTTTCAATTATTTCAAATATTTTACATCATTTTGGGAATAAACTGAAACATGAATTTGCTCATATAACTGTATCCTTAAGTTGGGTGATCATATGTCTCAGTTTATGTGGGACAGTCCAATTTATGTCATTGTGTAGTGTGATGATTAATAGCACTCCCTTTTCACTCTCAGAAGTGTCAATGTTTGGCTGTTAAAATCTTAAAGTTGAGATAATTCTGTATTTTAAGATATTTCTATCTGAGAATAAAGTTTTAGCTCTTTAAAACAATTCATACCATAATATTTTCATCAAACGTCTACCTAATGTGAAACCTAGCTTTTATTTATTCCTACAAATTTGACTTCAAACGTCCTTAAAAATGCTGTTACACTGACTACTTCGGAGCTGGAGTATACAATTGTGATAAACCGGTATCTGTGCCTGGACATGACCCTGCTTTTGTTTTGGTATTTAAGTTCTGGTATCCTGCTTGCTTGTCTCTCCTGTTTTTGGACCCCTTCTGGGGTCCTTTTCTTTCTTGTATCTCAGAACCAATAATTGGGAACATGCTTTCCCTCTTATGTAACCAGTTAGCATGCGGTTCTATTTTTCTCTTCCTGAATATTAGGACTATTAGGAAAACTGATAAATACTCTTAAATACTCTAACATTTTCTATAGGTATGCCCTCAACTCTGAAGCTTCATTATTCAGCTTGATGAGAGTAACAGTCCATGACACTGACCTTCCCAATGAACTTCCTCTACATGCAGTAGCTGAGGGGTTTTCACGCCTAAATATTTGTGATCAAAATGCTGCTGAAGCTTTTACATTATACTCCATCAATCCATTTGGCAACTTGAAAAGGAAACAATTATTTAGAACCCTATCCCCTGAACTGTGACCTTGTCACTACATACCACTGTACCTTTCCACCATGTTCTCTATGATATGGATGCTGCCTTGTCGGTTAATTTGAGGAGGAACTGGAAACTAGCAAAGTAAGTGTATCTGTGGTGGCTGAAGCTCTGCTGCTTGAGGCCAAGTGTATTTATGTTATTAACTAACTAGTTAGTCTTTAATATCTCACTATGCCTCTGTTTCTTCATTTGCACAATGGAAATTTCCATAATATCTAAGTCACAGGGTTGTTGTGAGGATTTCATTAGTTACAATATGTGAAGCCCACAGTGATTGCTACCTAGTAATACTATTATTATTTCAATCTACAAGGATCAGCTTGGTTAAAAGTAGCTACCATTCTGTGAATACTGACTGAACAGTCTATTTGCTTTCAAGTGAAGTTCAGTATAAGACCAAGGTTAATGTAGCATGAGGCCTGCTTCTTGAAATAACCATTCTCTCTGTTTTTAGCCACCACATATTCTTGCTGCCTATCGAGAAACAGATATGGCTGAAAAAGAAGAATTTGAAAGAGAAAAGCTAAGTTTGCATTGTAGGAAAACTGGCCACTATTCTTATGCCCTCCTTATTGGAGAACTGGGAATACTAAGTAGGCCTGCATGGATTTGGGGATTAAAACAGGAGGAGAGGTTGTCTATTACAAGAAGCAATGCACCAAAATCATGAGAATGTGGGGGGCCACAGGGAGAATAATGAGAGGTCTCTGAAAGCTACAAGACTCAGCCTAGCAGATCAAATACAGTCAGGAGATGAAATCAAAAGCTAAGAAGTCTCAAAGCCAGAGAAATGATGTCAGGGGAAAATGTGAGGGGAAACCATGAAATTATAAGAATATAGTCCTACTGACCTCAATCATAATATTTGGTACATTTGTAGGTTGTGGGTGAATCCATCTATATCTGAACAGTCAGGGATAAAGAAGTAAACTTCCCAGCATGAGCAATCTCACTGAAGGAACTGCTGTTTCCCTCCAGTAAGGAGGCCATTGGTATGGCTATTTTGAGACTGACAACCCTATCATTGACATATGATACCTTAAAAAAAATGAGGTATCCACTCACTGATTCTATCATCTCTATTCGTTCTTTGGAAGTATTTTATGGAACTAAAGGCCTGTGAAAAAGCATAGATAGGATGTCTTTATATAAAGACATTTGTGACTTTACTCTGTTAACCTATTCAGACAGAATAAAGACCAATATAAAATCAGATCATGTTGGATGTGAGTTAATAAGCAACTTATAACTAAAACTGACAGTGCAATACTGAGCACTGCATGTTTGTAACAAAAACACAGATAGCTACCAGAAGCCTTTCTGATGGAAATCAATATTGAGTCATACTACAGTGGTTGAGAAGGACAGAGTTAAGCAGAAAGACTATTGCAGCGAAGGGAGAAAGACACTCTATGCAAAGTGGAAAGTAAGGGATAGCAAAGATGATTGTTTACAGGAAGTAATAAGACTTGAGAAACCTTGAAAATCCTTGATTCAATGTCTGTGAGTAGCACAGTGATTTTATATATTTGAATCAAATTTTCCAAATAAATATAACAAGAAGCAGAAGTATGTTCAAACTAGTTCAAGTAGAAATAGTATTACAAAGGCACAGGGAATGCTATGGTACCTAACTGTAGTAAGTAAAACCATTTGTCATGGGAAATGGAGAATCATCAGGGAACTGTTTTTTCTGTGTTTTGAAGCACAGAATTTTTATGAATATTTACTCTTGTATCTTTTCCACTTGGTTTCGTCCTCTGCAGGACTCTCAGCTTGCATATGGCTTTACATCTCCATATTGCCCATTCTAGACTTAATGTCTAATGATTTCGGAACTTATATCCCAGATCTAACAATTCAATTGTTAAAAGTGTTCAAGGATCCATATCTAAATTTCCTGGGGAGAAGATCTGATTGGTTTTGTCCTGACTACATATATAGGTTCTCCCCAGGTCAGGTGTCACACCAGGTCTAAATTAATATGGTCAGAGGGTTGTTTCATCCTGCACTGATGTTCTTAGGGTGTGTTGAAACAGATGTTCCAAAGAAGGGAATGTGAACTTGGATCTCTTAGTTACCAAAATCAATGGGTTCTTTTCATTCTTTATTCTTCCAAAACTATTTATAAAGGTAATACTGTTAAGCCCCTTTTCCACCTTGTCCTCCATTTAGAATTCTTTATTCTTTTATCTTCCTACCATGTGAATAGTAACTGATCCTGGATGAATCTCAAAAACTGAATACTTAAAAAAATATTTGTAAAAAATATATTTTTTTAATTTTCTCCTTGACTTTGTGGACATTTGTTTTTCCTCTGTCTACTTTACTGTCACTGTGTAACAAGAGATGCTTTAAATTTTAATGTGCAGATATTTCGATGGCTCTATCCCCAGCTTTGTTTTCTTGTATCTCAAGCTACTCCAATTCTAGTAGAAGCAATCACATTCTCCGTTTCAATTGCTACCTCTTTATGTGTGATGCTTTTATCTCTACTCCAACCCCTAACTCTCATCTAAAATACAAAATGGTTGCCTATTTATTGAAAGCAAAATACCACTGCATAAATGATGAACGTTTCTCAATTTATTAAGTCAAAATCTTCACATATTATTTCCAATTGTTTAGCTTTATTTTTTATTGAAGGATATAGAGACTGGGATGAATTCTTAGACCCTAAAACTGTTTCCCAAAGATGTTGTAGACTGCTTTTATGTATGGCAGAGTATAATGGCTAAACATATAGATTTCAGAGCAAAACATCTGTGCTTCTAATTTCAGCTCTTTCACTTGTTGAATTCTCTAAGGAAGAATACAACTTTTCAGTTCCTAAATTTTCTCCTCAGTAAAATAGGGATAATTATAGGAACTACCTCATAGAGTTATTGTGAAGATTGGCCAAGATACAGATATGATCTGCTAAAGTTCCTACTGATGTCATATGAATGCTCTCTATGGGATTGGTAAATAGGGATGTTATATTGAGTCACACATGATTTTTCCTAATCGGTTTATATTTTCTTTTAGTATGCAATAGCAGCTTAATGAAAAGTGCAAGCTGTACAAGCATTCAAGATTAAATAAATTCACTCTAATTCTTCCTCCTGAATCAATTGGGCCATGTGCTTTGTCTTGGAAGTTCTTGATTCTCACCAATCTCTTTACATTATTCCCTTGTCTTCATAATTTAGTAGACTCAACCTTTCCTATCAGCCTCATTAATTAATGTACATTCAGCTTTTTAAAAAGATATTATTCTAAGTCTTTATTATTTTTATTGAGGTATAACTGCTGTATAACATTATGTTAGTTTTGGGTGTACAACATAATGATTTGGTATTTGCATAGTGAAATTATGATGACAGTAAGTCTAGTTACCATCTGTCACTACACAAAGTTACAAATGTGTTTTCTTATGATGAGAACTTTTAAAATTTACTCTTAGCCACTTTCATATATACATTATTGACTATAGTAACCATGTTGTCCATTCCATCCCCGACACTTAACTTATTTTATAGCTGTAAGTTTGTATCTCTTGATCCCTTTCACCCATTTCACCCACCTCCCACCCCTCTCCCTTTTGGAAAACACAAATCTGTTCTTAGTATCTATGAGTTTTGCTTTCTATTTGTTCATGTGTTTTTTTAGATTCCACATATAAATGAAATTAGACGAATTATATTTGTCTTTTTCTGTGTGACTTATTTCACTTAGCATAACCTACTAGGCCCATCCATGTTTGTCACAAATGGTAAGATATAATTCTTTTTTTATGGCTGAGTAGTATTCTGTTGTATAAATATATACCAAACCTTCTTTATCCATTCATCCTTTGATGGGTTGTTTCCATACCTTAGCATTGTAAATAATGACATAATGAACAAATATCTTTTCAAATTCATGTTTTTGTTGTCATCTGGTAAATTCTAAGAAATGGAATTGCTAGATCATATGATAGTTCTGCTCTTAATTTTTTTTAATATGAAATTTATTGTCAAATTGGTTTCCATACAACACCTAGTGCTCATCCCAACAGGTGCCCTCCTCAATGCCCATACCCACTTTCCCCTTCCTCGAACCCCCCATCAACCCTCAGTTTATTCCAAGTTTTTAAGAGTCCCTTATGGTTTGGCTCCCTCCCTCTCTTTTTTTCCTTCCCCTCCCCCATGGTTCTGTTAAGTTTCTCAGGATCCACATAAGAGTGAAAACATATGGTATCTGTCTTTCTCTGTATGACTTATTTCAGTTAGCAAACTGGTGCAGCCAATCTGGAAAACAGTGTCGAGGTTCCTCAAAAAAATTAAAAATAGATCTACCCTATAGCAATAGCAATAGCACTGCTAGGCATTTACCCGAGGGATACAGGAGTGCTGATGCATAGGGGCGCTTTTACCCCAATGTTTATAGTAGCACTTTAAACAATAGCCAAATTATAGAAAGATCCTAAATGTTCACCAACTGCTCTTAATTTTTTGAAGAGCCTCCATACTATTTTCCATAGTGATTACACCAATGTACATTCCCACTAACAGTGCATGGGGGCTCCTTTCTCCACATCCTGTCCAATACTTGCTATTTCTTGTCTTTTTGATAATAGCCATTATAACAGGTGTGAGGTAATATCTCATTATAGTTTTGATTTGCATTTCTCTGATGATTAGTGATGAACATCTTTTCATGTGCTTGTTGGCCATCTGTAGATCTTTGAAAAAAAAGTCTATTCAGGTTCTCTGTCCATTTTTTAATTGGATTGTTTGTTTTCCTTTGTTATTGAGTTGTAGGAGTTTTTAATGTATTTTGGATATTAACCCCTTATCAGATACATAATTTGAAAATATCTTCTCCTGTTGAGTAGAGTGCCTTTTCTTTTTGTTGATTGTTTCCTTTGCTATGCAGGAGATTTATAGTTTGATGCAGTCCCACTTACTTTTTTGCTTTTATTGTCTCTGCTTTTGTTATCTTTGCTTTTGGAGTCAAGATTGATGCAAGGAGCTTATCTTTTGAAATTTTCTTCTAGGACTTTTATGGCTTCAAGTCTTACATTCAAGCTTTTATTACATTTGAGTTAATTTTTGTGTATGGTATAAGACAGTGTTCCAATTTTCCCAGACCACGTATTGAAGAAACTGTCCTTCCCCATTATATGCCCCTGCCTACTTTGCCCTAAATTAATTGACTATATATGCAAAGGTTTATTTCTGAACTATTTTGTTCCAATGATCTATGTGTCTTTCCTTTATGCCAATACCATAATATTTTGATTACTATACCTCTGTAATGTAGTTTGAAATCAAGGACCATAATGCCTCCAGTTTTGTTCTTTCTCAAGTCTGCTTTGGCTATTCAGGCTCTTTTGTGGTTCCATGCAAATCTTAGGATTGTTTATTCTATTTCTGTACCATTGGAATTTTGATAATAATTTCACTGAATATGTAAATTTCTTTGGATAATTTGGATATTTTAACAATATTAATTCTACTAGTTCATGATCATGTAATACATTTCCATTTATTTGTATCGTCTTTAATTTCTTACAGCAATTTCTCATAGTTTTCAGTGTACAGATCTCTTATCCACTTTGTTAAATTTATTCCTATGTATTTTATTCTTTTTAATGCAGTGTAAGTGGAACTGTTTTTTTTTTTTAATTTCTCTTAAAGTTCATTGTTGGCATATAGAAACAACTAATCTTTGTACATTGATTTTGGAACTTTACTGGATTTATTTATCTGTGCTAACAGGTTTTCAGTAGCAGCTTTAGGGTTTTCTCTACATAAAATCATGTTGCTTGGGATGCCTGGATGGCTCAATTGGTAAAGCATCTGACTCTTGGTTTCAGCTCCAGTCATGATCTCACACTTTTGTGAGTTTGAGGCCACGTTGGGCTCTGTGCTGACAGTGAAGAGCCTGCTTGGGGTTCTCTCTCCCTCTCACTCTACCCCTCACCCACCAACACTGCCTCTGTCAATAAATAAATAAATAAATAAATACATACATACATACATACATACATACATACATACATACATAAAGTCATATTGTTTGAATATAGGGACAGTTTCACTTCTTTTCCAATTCAGATGACTTTTTTTTTTCTTGCCTAATTACTCTGCCTGGAACTTCAAAAATATGTTGAATAAAAGTGGCAAGAGTGGGCATCCTTGTCTTGTTACTGATCTTAGAAGAAAACCTTTCATCATTTCACCAGTGAGGAAAATGGTAGGCGGGACCTGTCATATATGACCTTTATTATGTTGAGGTATTTTCCTTCTGCACCCACTTTATTAAGTTTTTATTATAAATGGATGTTGAATTTTGTCAAATGCATTTTCTGCATCTATTGAGATGATCATATGGTTTTTTATTCTTTGTTTTGTTAATGTGGTATATCACATTGATAGATTTGTAGATTTTAAACCATCATTGCATCCCTGGAATAAATCCCACGTGACCATGGTGTATGATCCTTTTGATGTATTATTTTCATTTTACTAATATTTTGTGGAGGATTTTTGTATATATGTTCATCAGGGATACTGACCTATAAATTTCTTTGTTTTTTATGGTGTTCTCTTCTGGTTTTGGTATCAGGGTAATACTGGTGTCATAAAATGAATTTGTAAGAATTCCCTCCTATTCAATTTTTTGGAAGAATTTGGTAAGGAAATGTATTAAATCATCTTTGAAAGTTTGGTAGTATAAACCAATGAGGGCATCTCGCCTTGGACTTTTATTTGTTGGGAGGTTTGGGATTACTGATTAAATCTCCTTACTAATAATTGGTCTTTCAGATTTTCTATTTCTTCTTGTTTGTTTCTTCATGTATTATTCTATTTCTTCATGTATGTTTCTAGGAATTTACTTCTTCTATATTGTCTAATTTGTTGGCACATAACTGTTCATAGTAATCTCTTATGGTCTTTCATATCTGTGGTACCATTTACAACTTATCCTCTTTCATTTCTGATTTTATTTATGTGATACCTCTCTTTTTCTTAAAGTCTAGCTAAAGTTTTGTCAATTTTATCTTTTCAAAAAACCAGCTCTTACTTTCATCAATATTTTCTATTGTCTTTTTAATCTCCATCCCATTTTTTTTCAGTCTAGTTATTATCATTTCTTGCCTTCTACTAACTTTGAGCTTTATTTGTTTTACTCTTTGTAGTTCCTTTAGGTGTAGTGTTACATTGTTT
Source organism: Acinonyx jubatus (assembly GCF_027475565.1). NCBI lineage: Eukaryota > Metazoa > Chordata > Mammalia > Carnivora > Felidae > Acinonyx > Acinonyx jubatus. The sequence continues at coordinate 95,052,966 of NC_069388.1, forward strand.
AAAATGTTTCTTGTTTCTTGAGGTAGGTCTGTATTACTATGACTTTCCATCATAGAATTGCTTTCATAAAGTATCTCATAAGTTTTGGTATGTTGTATTTCCATTTTCATTCGTCTCCAAGAATTTTTTGATTCATCCAATGATTTCTTCATTGACCCATTGGTTGTTCAGTAGCATGTTATTTAATCTCTACATACTTGTGATTTTTCCAGTTTTTTCTTGTGATTGATTCTACTTTCATACTATTGTGGCCAGACAAGATGTTTGATAAGGTTTAAATCTTCTTGAATTTATTGAGACTTGTTTTGAGGTCTAACATATATTCTATCCTGGAGAATGTTCCTAGTATACTTGAATATAATTTGTATTAAGCTGCTTTTGGATAGAATATTCTGTATGTATGAAGTCCATCTGGTCTAATGTGTCATTTAAGGTTGTTGTTTCCTTAATGAATTTTTGTCTGGATCATTCATCCATTGATGTAAGTGGGGTAGTAAAGAACCCCACTATTGTATTGCTGTTACTTTTTTCATTTAAGTCTGTTAATATTTGCTTTTCATTCAGCTTTTTTAAAATATAAAATCCTATATTTAGTATGGTATTTCTTCATCAGGAATTCAAAATATCTATTAAGTTGTGCTTGGGTTTATTAGGATCATTATGATTTTGATGGCACAATGGTTACAAAATTGCAAAAGTTTAAAGTAATCCATTCTATCTGTATTATATTTTCTTATGAACTCTGCTATTTTGGAGAAGTTTGAATAACAAGAGGATTTTCAGAAATGCAAATGCCTGTACATTTATATAGTGTTTAGAATAGAAGGTGGCTTATAGAGTATATTTTAAGAATTTTCTAATTTGTTCATAGGCATGATTTAAGTCCTAAACTACAATTTGTCTTAAATAGTGCAAAGGGCCATATTTTCTCTAAACAGACTTTTTTCCCCCCTAGACTATCAATATCCTTCATGGCTTCTTTCTCCTTAGGTTTTACTTAAGAACTTAATAATCTAAAGGTAAAAGGACACATTAAAGAAAATGAATTCAAAGATAGAATGTACTTTATGGCTTATAATAGAGTACACCTGAATCACCTATTCCAGGTCTCTTTAAAGACTCCAATTGACCTCATTCCACCCCAGATAGGTACAATGCTTTTGCCATTTTAGGAACCGAAGGGAGTATCTGTCAATCTTAATACACTATTTTCAGAAATCATGAGAAAGGAAAGATCATAAAATATTAGCAAATACATGCTCATACCACTTCTATTTGTAGTACTTTTATTCCTCCTTCTGGAAGCTCTGTACAAGTTATTTTGTGGTTTTTTTAATGGTTATGTATTTTTCAGAGAGAGACAGAGAGACAGAGAGCAAAGAGACAGCACAGAGAGAGCACAAGTGGGAGGGGGGAGAGAGAGGGAGAGAGAGAGAGAGAGAGAGAGAGAGAGAGAGAACAGAATCTGAAGCAAGCTCTAGGCTCTGAGCTGTCAGCACAGAGCCTGCTGTGAGGCTCAAACTCACAAACTGCAAAATCATGACCTGAGCAGAAGTCCACGCTTAAACTACTGAGCCATCCAGGCAACCCTAAGCAATTTTGTCTTTGACATCTCTCCCTATTGTCACAGCCATATTAGATTTTCTTTACCTATTTGGGACTCAGAAATGTAATGTGAACAAAGATTTAAATCCTTAAAATGATTCTTTTTTTATGTTTATTTATTGAGAGAAAGAGAGTGAGCGCACACATGCATGAGTGGAAGAGGGGCAGAGAGAGAGGGAGAGAGAGAATCCTAAGCAGACTCTGTGCTATTGGAGCCTGATGCAGGGCTCAATCTCATCAACCATGAGATCATGACCTGATCTAAAATCAAGAATTGGATTCTTAACTGAATAAGCCAGCCAGGTACCCCTCCTTGAAATGACTCTTAATAAGGTGTTTGAATCCTTTTGTGTTTATTTAAAATCAAAATTACCAACAAAATTTCTGATCCATTGTATCTTCCCTGGTGTCTGCTTTTACTATCAAGGTATCTTGATACACTACTTGTTTTTATTTTTTTTTAATGTTTGTTTATTTTTGAGACAGAGGGAGAGAGAGAGAGAGAGAGAGACAGACAGACAGACAGAACATAAGTGGAGGAGGGGCAGAGAGAGATGGAGATGCAGAATCCAAAGCAGGCTCCAGTCTCTGAGCTTTCAGCACAGAGCCCCACCCAGGGCTTGAACTCATGAGCTGTGAGATCATGACCTGAGCCTAAGTCAGACGCTTAAACAACTGAGCCACCCAGGTGCCCCTTGATGCACTACTTTAACTGAGAAACACTATCAGATATTAGCATCTCTAGTCAACACTTGGTGCAAACTTCTACGTTCTCCTACATTTTTATTTAATATTTTTTAATATTTATTTTGAGAGAGAGAGAGAGAGAGAGAGAGAGAGAGAGAGAGAGAGAGGAATGAGCAGTGGAGGGGAAGAAAGAGGAGACACAGAATCCAAAGCAGGCTCCAGGCTCTGAGCTGTTAGCACAGAGCCCAACATGAACCATGAGATCATGACCTGAGCCAAGTCAGATGCTTAACTGACTGAGCCACCCAGGCACCCTTACCTTCTCCTACATTTTAGCAAATCACATCTCTTAATTGCAGGAACTCAACCTGAAAATGTCTGTATCTCCATCTCTGGCCTTTTTCTCAATCTCCATGTTTAATCAGTTGGTAAATCCACAGTTTCAATTCTGCAAAAATGCTTATCAATCCTTTCTCTCCAAGTCATTCTGCAGTGTCCACATTCAAAATCCAGTCACCTCTCATCCAAAAGAATATTTCTGCTTCAAATCATCCCTTCTCTCTCCCTCAAGAGTCAATCTTCAGTCCTATTCCTAGAAACCATATGATTATTAGAGTTTTTACTTCAAAGCATTTATACGATCACCATATTCTCATTAAAAAGGCACAGTGATTGTACATTTATGTATATATGTGTGTATATGTGTGTGTGTGTATATATATATATATATATATATATATATATATATATATATGTGTGTGTGTGTGTGTGTGTGCATGTGTGTATAATGTATGTTTATTACTAGGAATTGGCTTGTGCAATGGTGGAAGTTGCAAAGCAAAATGTGCAGTGTGGGCCAGTAAGCTGAAGATCCAGGAGAGCAAATGGTGCAGTCTCAGTCTGAAGGCAGTCTTGCTCAGGGAAGGCAGACTTCTGTTCTATTAAGGCCTTAACTGATTAGATGAGGCTCCCGCATTAGAAAGGACAATCAGCTTTGCCCAAATTCCACCAAATATTAATCTCTTCCCAAAACACTCTCCAAGTTGACACATAAAATGAATCATCACACTCTTTAAAACCTTAATCCAGCCAATCAGGTTTATCATATCCTCCATTTTGACTGTTAAACACCCTGTGTTCTAGATACACTGAACACCCTTTCTTTTTCTCTATTAATTTGAACACATATTTGTTAAGTACCTACTTGGTGTTAGATACTAAGGAGAATATGAAAATATGCTATAATTATTATTCCTTTGTCTCTTTGCCTTTATTCACTTTCGTTTCCTTGGTATTCCTCTCTGTTTTCCACCCAAGATCAACACTGAGAAGTAAAACTGCTCAACTATCAAAAATATTCTCAAGTCCTACTTATTTAAATCATTCTATTTCATTACTATATTTAGGAACCCCCTCTTTTTTTCAGTTTTACATTTGTGCCATGTATTATTAATTTTTGTAATTAAGCTTATAACACTTTTGGTACGTGTGTGTATGCATGCATGTACACACCTGTTTTCATCTATCTATCTATCTGTCTATCTATCACCATGAATGACTGAAGGAAGGAACTTTTCACCTTACAGTAATTAACCTCACTTCTGGTATATGGGAAGTGTTAAAAATGGACAAATAGAAACACCACCAGAGAAAACAGACTTAGTAACTTGCTTCTGGTTTATTCAGAAAAAATATGTAAATTCAGAGCTAACAAAAATTCATGCACAACACAGTAGTGATAGTATATTCTCTGTACAATTTTTGTTCCATTAAGTCTAGGACCCTTAAATAGGAACTCCATCTCCTTCAATATAGAGAAGACTCTGTTCTATTTGTTTCTTCAAGGGAGTGTTTTAAATAATCACACGTGTTTAAGGGGAAACAACAATCTGTTTTGTCAAATTTTCTTATGACATGGTACAAAGATCTCAGCTTTTAGTTTCCAAGCACCCATATTTTTATATTTTCTGGATAGTATGTTCCTTTTCCCATTTTAGCAGGGTATGATCAATAAAACTGAGCAATCAAGCTAAATGAAGGAAACTTTTTCAGGTAATTTTTTCTCATTTATCTGGCCAAGTATCCATATAGTACAATTTTATAAAGTCACAGTAATTATCTAATATCAGTAATTTTCAAAACTGGATGCATTATAAATCTTTGAGAGGTTTCATAGAATAAACTGTTAAGCTCCATACTTATATATTTTTCATACCTACCCCATATTTTTATTTAATCGAATCTAGGATTTCATAACTTAACACATGTGCCTAATGATCTGCTACATTCTCTTGGCATTTGAGAACCAATGACCTGGTCATATTTCTTAGGTTTCAAATAAGGAGGTCACTGAGTGAATCGGTATTGTAGTGCATTTGAACCCAGATCTCCTGAGTGCTGGTTTGGAAGCCAGCTAGTTAACATTGTCTCTTCTAATAATAGATAACATATTGTATTAACCTGACTAATAAAGAGGCAAATTTATTGAACTTCAACTTGGCAAAAGCCATAGGTCCCAAGATCCAAATATTCCACGGGAAACACCTGTGCTTCCATTTTCCTGGGCAAACCATTAGCATCATGAAAATGTGATTTCTGTAGAGGGGACAGAGTGATCAATTTAAAATAAAGCCAGAAGAATTAGTCTCGTATACACGGTGTTACATTCAGCTTCATTAGGAGATAAGCCAGGACACATAGCATCTCATCTTTGTGCAAATACTCAAAAAACAGCAGGAGGAAAGAAATGGTAAGACAATCTGGAAGAGCTGATAGAGCCAATAAAAAATTCAACTGACATGAAGGCCACATATAAGGGGTAATTTGCTAATGGACTAACACATTGAGCATCTTGGAAATAAGGAAGAAAATTCCCTTGCATTCAAAAGGTGCAAAGAATTAGTGGAGTTAATAGGTTTTATAGAAGCATTTGCTGGTAGTTTGCTCTGACTAAATTCAAAGACTAACCCTGTAATTGCAGAATAATGAAGCACAATCCAAGTCAGAGATGATAATGTCCATGAATGGCAATAACTTTATCAGCTAAGAAAGGATTTTCGAGAGCTGCTTGATCCAAACAAGATGATTCAGCTAAAGGTACACATATTTTCCAATTATGATAGTCTGCTGATTTCAGTGGCAAAAGTAAGATAGGAAAAAGGGAGGGGAAAGTGCAGATAAACAATACGATTCCAAGTGACCTTATAAATCTGAGACTATATAAATGGTGGCCAACGATCTAATGTGTTTCTATTCATTTAGTAAATCATTAGATTGCTATTCTCCTTTGAATATTATTTCCCAGGATCGAATTGCTTGAGAAAGATGTTACAGAACAGTGCGCTGAGATTTTGAAATTGTTCTCAGTATTTTTAAAAGTTACTTTAGTTTTATTGGGAAACAGTGAAATACAGGTTATATCCTTTATATAAGTTGTTTGGCCTTCTCTCAGGTTCGGGATTATGGAACTTTAAATTGGAAAGAGACCTGAGTCACTTAAAGAAATGGTTCCCAAATGAGAAATGAGAATAAGAAATGATTCTTATCATTTCTGGTATGCAGGGTTGTGCTAAATTGGAAGTATCCGAATCAGCTGAGGAAACTGCGAAATACAGAACAAGCCTGGATCCCAATAATAAAAATGTTGACTCAGTAAGACTGAGATGGGGTACAAGAATCATAAATCTCATTAGGTTACCCAGACATATAGCCATTTTGGAAACTTTGTGTTGGATCACATAAAACCTTTACAGTATCTTGAAAAAATAATTTTAGCCCCCGCATCATTTAAAAAAAAATCTCTTGGAGGAATTAACATACAAATCACACTTTTTAAAAAAATCCCAAAATTGAACCACTAGTGTATCTTAATAATCCAACAAATTGGCCTTTGTTGACCACAGGAATAAAACCATCTGCACATGGCTTCTCCAACCAGGTGTGTGTCATTAAATTCCAGTTACACAAACACACAAAAGCAACCTAGCCATTGGCTTCTCACCTCATCCTCATTTCTACTATTTCTAATTTACTGATAACAGTAAAAGATCTATGGCTGTTTGTCATGGAAGCTGACTTAGTGCACTCAAATGTCAGGATACATTCAGGCTTTGACTTATTCACAGAACCCAATTATATAAACTGTAATGATGCACCAAAGCATATGTCTCCTTCTATAAAAATCATTTTTTTTTTGGTCTGGAATACAGAGACCAGATATTTAGAGTGAAAAACATGTCATTAATCCCTTTCTGTTCCACAAATAAACTGAAACCATAGGGAAAAGTCCAAAATAATCTAAAATAATCACATTTAATTTTAAATAAAGAGCAAAACTGCAGCATTTTAAATGATTTTTTAATGTTTATTTTTATTATTTTTGAAAGAGAGAGCGAGCATGAGTAGGGGAGGGGCAAAGAGAGAAGGAAACACAGAATCCAAAGTAGGCTTCAGTCTCTGAGTTGTCAGCACAGACCTCGACACAGGGCTTGATTGGGGGCTCAAACTCATGAACTGCAAGATCATGACCTGAGCCAAAGTTGGACACTTAACCAACTGAGCCACCCAGGTAGCCCCAAACTGCAGCATTTTAAAAGTTGTGTCTATGTATATGTCAGTGTGGATCCAGAGTATATGGAATAGAAAAGAGGATTGCTGAGATCTGGGATAGATATTTTAATGGGTCTTTTTAGTTAGGCTAAATGAGACAAATCTAGGTGAGAACATTGTAACAATGTGACATTCAATCTCTCAGTCTCTAAAATAATGCTCATGGGATGCTCATGATCTTGTGGTTCATGGGTTCAAGCTTAACATTGGGCTCTGTTCTGACAGCTCACAGCTGGAGCCTGCTTAGGTTTCTGTGTCTCCCTCTCTCTCTGCCCCTTCCCTGCTCATATTCTGTCTCTCTTTCTCTCAAATATAAATAAACAGTTAAAAAATTAAAATAATGCTCATTTGACTATGCTGAAAGGGAAGACAAAATCATAAACAGGTAAAACACATGTTCATTTGGGATTTGATAATTTGTTCACCTATAGTTCAGAAATCACCAAGGAGACATCTTTTCCTTAGGAATAACACCGAATATATTTGGGTTGAATTCATGTAGTACAAAACTCAGGTAAGGTTCCTGCCTAAACAATTCTGGGCAAATTTACTGACCTTCAGCCTTGACTGGGAACTCTCTGTATCTGATTTTGAAAGAGATGGTGACTATGGTTTAACAAGACAGGTATGGTTCATATCTAGAGTAAATTTACCCTTGCTTCTAATTCTCCACACAGGACTCCAGACAAGATACAGAGCTATGTCTGCACAAAACTATGAAAATTTTTGGCACTTTTCCTTCATTTTATCCTTATTCCTTGTAAATACTGTCCTTTACTTTTTTTTAAGAACTATAATTACAGGTATAGTTTCCATCCAAGTCTAATTGATTGAAAAAAGCTCAGATACAGTCCCTCTCACAGGTCAATTTGCATTTTAAAAGAAATAAAAAGTTTCCCTAAATGGATTACATTTTAACTATGGAATTTCAGACCCTTTCTGTTCATTCATTTAACAAGCATACAGTGAGGGGTGCCTGGGTGGCTCAGTAGGTTGACCGTCCGACTTCAGCTCAGGTCATAATCTCACAGCTCGTGAGTTCGAGACCCATGTTGGGCTCTGTGCTGACAGCTCGGAGTCTGGAGCCTGCTTCGGATTCTGTGTCTCCCTCTCTCTCTGCCCTTAACCCACTCGCATTCTGTCTCTGTCTCTCTCAAAAATAAATAAACATTTAAAAAATTAAAAAGAAAACAAGCATACAGTGAGTGCCTATGTGCCAGGACTCCATCCAGAACCTAAGTCCATGAAAATGAATGATGCCCAGTGTGTCTACCACTAAGGAATGCAGAGTCATGTATGGGAAACAAATAAGTAATGACCAACTGCGTATAATATAGTTAATCTAGGTTCTGGGAGCAGAGAGCAGGGGCTCTTAATTACATCCCGAAAGGGTGTGTGTATGTCTGTATGTATGTGTATGCATGTGAGCTGACACATTTGGGGCTGGGTTAGGGAAGATCTTTTATTGGAAGAAAGGCATGACTTTGACTTGAGACTTGAGAAGTAGATTGGTGGAGGGGTCCTGGAAAGAAACATTTCCTGTTGGAACAAAGATATGGATAGAGATAGAAGGAAGAGAAAGAGGAATGTCTTTGAAGAATAATGTGTGGCTCTAAGGTCCAAATGAATGGGAGAAGAGATATGAAGGAATAAGGAGAAAATGAACAACAATCATGAACAATCAATGGCTTTCAGCTACTGAAAGCAGACATCAAATACTTGCCATTCTACAATGGAAGAAAACATTTTTTTGCATTTCTGCTTTCCTTTGGACTACCCAGGACTGGAGGCAATTTATTCTCATTTCTTAATCAACTAGATAGCAAAACAAACAATTGAACAGGTATGGAGGTATGGTATAGGATAATATATAAATAAGGGGTGATAAACACTAAATTCTTCATTCACCCACACCGACCTTTAAGTTTGACTGTATGCAGTTCCCAAGGAGCAAGAGATGAGAACATACATCACTAGGATTAATGGTCAAGGCTCATGTCTGAATGAATTGGAAGGGTATATGCTTGATATTCTTCCGATTAGGGTAGGCTCTCAGGAATATTGTGGTATAACAGAGTTCTGATTCTAATTCTAATTAACCAAGTAATCTATAGAAATATTTAAATATATTAAAGCAATTAAAGAATTTAGTCATTTATTCATGATCACTAGTGACTTCAAACAGTGCTAGAAACACATAATTCATACTGGAGAGCAGTGTATTTGCCAGTCACCTATCCATAAATTGTTTTTCACTGGTTTTAGATCCAAAAATGACCTTAATATTATCAGTACTCTGTTTCTTAATTTTTATTTTTTATCAAAGTTATACTTTTTAAGCATTTGAAATATCAAATAGTACTAAGATGTGTACAACAAAATACAACAGTCCTCTGCTTCAACTTCCTCCAGATACCTGTCCTGATCTTCAGAGGTCACCACATTCAGTTTTTACCTATACTCTCCAATGCTTTGTCTTCCTATTTCCCAGTGAATGCTTATAATTAGTATTTTCAATAAATATGTTTAGGTCTTATTTACTGACCTTTATGATTGTTGAAAATTAAACTTTCTGATACATCCACACAATATCCAATCTCCCATCCTTAAGCTATGTATGTCCAAATTTTTATGTAAACAGTTTTTATTCACATAATTCTATAAACACTTTTCATTGATCAGCCTAATAGTATTCTCTGATAATAGTTTTTCTCTTATAGAATCTTTACAAACAAATCTGCCATAAACACATTAATATTTCTTCTCAGTAGTCAAAAATATCCTAAACAGTCTTCTCATTCCCATTATGTTTCTAGGACCTCTCCCTCTGTTTTTCTTCCTGCTCTGCTTAGTCCTAGGCAACTTAGGGTGTGCTATTTATTATTATCCAAAGGCCTAAAAACCTGTTTATCTTTTTATTGATTGATGGTTGACATTGTATTGAATTCTTGGTTGAAATAAATGTTCCTTGGGTTTTGAGGTCTTTATTCCATTTTACTCCAGAATTCTGGGTGGTTGTCAAGAAAAATTAAGTTCTTTATATTCTCATTCCTTTTGTGTATGATGTTTCTCTTACCCCTCTTGATGCTGTTGACTGTTTCTCTACATTCTTGATATTCTGCGGTTTCATAAGAATTTGGCTTGCTGTGGACTTTTATCATTCAATGTCCTGTCCACTTATTACTATGCTATCCAAAAGACAGACAAAATTCAGTCTGGCAAATTTATTTTTTTAATTTAATTAATTTATTTATTTTAAGTAGGCTCCATGCCCAGTGCAGAGCCCAATGCAAGACTTGAACTCCTGGCCCCAAGATCAAGATCTAAGCTGAGATCAAGAGTCAGACACTTAATTCAGTAGAGTTCATAGGTTCCAGATGTTCTGTCACTTGAAAATAATACTTTGCACCTCAATAGCATCTTTTGGTCAAGGATCTTAGAGTATTTACAAACATGAATTACCCCTACAAAACTCTGTGAATCTGCCCATGTTGCAGACTGGTAATCTTTGGAGAGATTCAGCAGAACTCTGCCCTACTGCACTGCAAGTCACTTCTTGTGTTCAGTTTTACTGATTGTGGGGCATGAAAGAAATAGAGAAGATCCAAAAAAAAAAAAATGAGCACAGGGAAAGACAAAAGAGAGACAGCGTGTGGCAAACCAAGAAACAGAAAGATAACTGTAGAGAACAAACTTATGGTTACTAGAGAGGAGATGGGTGGGGGTATAGGTTAAATGGGTGATAGGGATTAAGGAGTGCACTTGCTGTGATGAACACTGGGTGTTTCATGAAATTGTTGAATCAGTATATTGTACACCTAATATTACACTGTATTAATAAACTGGAATTTAAATAGAAACCATAAAAAGTAAAAAAATAAAATAAACAACAAATAAAAGTAGATCCAAAAAAGGAGGGGTCAGACACTTGACTAAGCCACACAAGCCCCCCCTCGCAAATTTATTTTTATTATGTGTGTTCATATATTAGTTGAAATTTCTTCTTTTTGTACTGTTTGTGATATTCAACTTCACTTTTGAATGCGCCTGGGTGGCTCAGTTGGTTAAGAGTCCGACTTTGGCTCAGGTCATGATCTCATGGTTCCTGGGTGTGAGCCCCACAGCAGACTTTGTGCTGACACCTCAGAGGCTGGAACCTGCTTCGGATTCTGTCTCCCTCTCTGCCCCTTCCTGGCTTGCACTCTCTCTCTTTCTCTCTCAAAAATATACAAACATTAAAATAAATAAATAAATAAATAAATAAATAAATAAATAAATAAATGTATGTTCTTCCCATTTGTGTATGCTCTCTCAAACAGCTGGTCACTGACTCTCTATTTATAATTAAGAATAGGACACTGGAAATCTGGCCATGAGTTTAATAGAGGGGGACACTGACTAGAGGTCTTGAAATTAAGGTGTTTGGGTAGAGAGGGAGATCTTTTGAAGAAAGATGCCACATTTCAGATTTTATTTTTTAGATAGTTTCTGAAAAATTCAATGTTTTAGGAAAACAAAACAAAACAAAACAACTATCTTCCAGGATCCAATTTAGGGAGGATAGAGAAGAATTGCAGGGTGATGGGAGTTGCCTGGAATATCTCATCACTCAGTTTTCATCTTCCATTTTATTTTTGTGTTTTTATTTTGTTGCCTTGCTTCTCCATGCCCTCCTCCTTTCTCACTTTACCAGAAATCCAAAGGCTCTTGTGTAAAATATTTTTAGAGAACAACATATTCTGACAAGCTGGGTTGGATTAGTTACATGACTTTGATGTTGAGGGTGAGGCAAATGGATAAAGGAGGATGCCCGTGGTTCTCACAATTCTGACAGATTTTAAACTAATCTCTCTGGTTTTAGCTTGAAGCCTTACCCACCCACTCCACCCCCTGCCACCATATTCCTTGTTAGTCTGTGCCATCAATCCCCATGTTTCTGAAACTTCTATCTAGTAAACTTTGCTTCTCATTGCCATCCTTTTCTGTAGGCAGTCACTCCAGTCTGTTAAATCGCATAAGGCTCCTTTTCTCTGATAAGTCAGTTAATAATCCTCTACTGCCCATTTCCACCTTCTAGGACTCTGTTGGCATATTGGCCTCACTGTTGGCTAAACTCTCATTTTCTCAATCTTCATTGGTTTATATCTTTTCCTCTTTACTGTCACCATAATGAAATCTGCAGGGAAATGGAAAATGCATCTTTGTCTTCAATTCATTAACTTTAACTCTTCGTTCAAATTTAGTATGTTTTCTATTAATTTTTAAAAAAGATTAAAGCACTATTGAACTAAGTAGTAATTAAGATGGTCTTTTCAATTTTAAAAAAAAATTACTATTTTCTTTCTGAAAGCAGTCTTAGGGTGACTGACAGAAATCCATTTCCTTGCCTTTTATTACAATCTCACTTCACTCAGCTTTGTAGCAGTCCCTGGGTTGTTAGAATGTCTAAAATGACAGGGGAAAGCATCCAAAGGCAAAAATATCTTGTAGGAGAAAAGGCCCTAGGATTTCCGCCTAACATAATGGCTTTTTATTCTCCCTCCCACTGACTATAGGGGAAAAATCATTTTAAGAACTGACAAAACTGTATCAACAGTTTTCATTAAAAACACATTCATGTCAACATTAAGTAAGTTCCCATCAATTATAATAGGACATTTATGTATGTGCAAAGTAAGGAAATGAAAACAGCAATGTAGGGCATATTGCAATCCATTTAGGAGAAGTTCATCATTTCCATAACAAAATCATAAAGCATTTCAGATGCACAATTTATCACAAGATTATTGGAGAAAGACTTCTTTCTCTTTTTCAATCCTTTTATCCAGTGCTTTGGCACAAAAAATGCTTTATTTCCCATCAAGTGTTGAGATGGAGCACTTAACTCTTAGCAAAATAACATAGACAATTAAGGACTTTACCCTTATGAAATGATGCTCCGTGAAAATACATAAAATAATATGGATTAGAAACCTACTGACAAACACTCCACCTTCCAATATACATTCCAAAAACACTTCCTATAAGTATTGAGATAAATTATGATCTATGGTTTGTACCATCCCAGAAATCAAAATATGAAAATGAGATCTGACTTCCCAAGACCACTGTTTCACCCTAGCTCAATCAGGTCCCTTCTAGCTCTTGACCAGCTCTCTGCTCTTGAGCTCTTTTACACAGAACCAGATAGACATCTTTCCTTTGATTCTATACCACAGTATTTAGTTGAGTGCCCTTTTTCTGGTCTTTGGGATATTCCTATCTTGGCCTCATTTCTGAAAATGAATTCCAGAAGAAGATGAAATATTCACTGAGATGGACAAGCCAATGAACATCGTTACTAAGTCTATATTTCATTTCTTTCTTCTAAATTCTGCCCAAAGGAAATGGGTAAGAGTTTAAAAACATAACAATGACAATAAAGCAGCATAGATACATATGGGAAAAACACTTTGTGATTTATATTTTCTATACACATTATTTTGTTGTTTTGATCCTCATATCAAACACATAGGGTAGGTAGAGAAGGACTGAATTTACTTCCATTTAACATAGTTTATGTAAAGAAGGCTGGTAAGGTAACCTCATACACAGGTGGAATTAAATTGTTGGGATTCATATACCAGATCTAAACTACTTTTCCAATTCAGTGTAGAGCTCAGCTCAGCCTTTTACTTTTGTAGAAACATGGAGTTAAATTACAGCATTTTTTGCCTCTGTTTTATTCCTTCCTCTTTCATTCCTGAACCAATTGGAAATAAAAAGCATCCAAATGGGAAAATAGAAGTAAAATTGTCTCTGCTTTCATATAATATAATCTTATATACAGAAAACCATAAAGACCCCATAAAAAAAAAAGACCTAATATATAAGTTCAGTAAAGTTTCAGGTAAGAAAATCAACATACAAAAATTAGTTGCATTTTTATAAGCTAATGGTGAGCTATCTGGAAGATATTAATAAAATAATTTCATTTATAATAATATGAAAAATAATAAAATACTTAGGTTTAATATAAATTTAACCAAGAAGGTGAAAGACCTGTGCACTGAAAACTATAAAGCATTGTTGAAAGAAATTGAAGAGGAGACAAATAAATAGAAAGGTATCCTATGTTCATGAATTTGGAGAATAAATAGTGTTAAATACCCTTAATATCCAAAGTAATCTATGGATTCAATGCAATCATATCAAAATTCCAATGCCATCTGTTTTTTAACCTTCAGATCTTTTTGTAATTTATTTATTTAAATTCAAATTAGTTAACATACAGTGTAGTATTGGTTTCAAGAGTAGAACCAAGTGATTCATCAATTAAATACAACACCCAGTGCTCATCCCAACAAGTGCCCTCATTAATGTCCATCATTCATTTAGTCCATTCCCCCACCCACTTCCCCTCCAGGAACCCTCAGTTTGTTCTCTGTATTTAAGAGTCTCTTATGATTTGCCTCCCTCTCTTTTATTTTTTTTACTGTTTATTTATTTTCTACAGATAGGGACAGAGAGTGGAGAGGCAGACAAAGAGGAAGACACAGAATATGAAGCAGGCTCCAGGCTATGAGCTATCAGCACAGAGCTCAACGTGGGGCTCAAACTCATAAACCGTGAGATTATGAGCTGAGCCAAAGTCGGATACTTAACTGACTAAACCACCCAGGTGCCCCACCTCCCTCTCTGTTTTTCTCTGATTTTTCCTTCCCTTCCCTTATGTTCATCTCTTTTGTTTCTTAAATTCCACATGAGTAAAATCATATGATATTTATCTTCCTCTGACTTATTTTACTTATCATAATACACTCTAGTTCCATCCACATTGTTGCAAAAGGCAAGATTTCATTCACATGCGTGTGTGTATTTATATATATACATATATATATATATATATATATATATATATATATATATGTATATATATAAATGTTTATTTACTTTTGAGAGAGAGACAGAGTGTGAGTGGGGGAAGGGCAGAGAGAGGGAGACACAATCTGAAGCAGGCTCCAGGCTCCAAACCATCAGCACAGAGCCAGATGTGGGGCTCAAACACACGAACCATGAGATCATGACCTGAGCCAAAGTCAGTGCTCAGCCCAGGTGACCCAAGATTTTATTCTTTTGAATCACTGAGTAAAATTCCATTGTGTGTGTATGTGTGTGTGTGTGTGTGTGTGTGTACACACTTACCACATGTTCTTTATCCATTCATCAGTTAATGGACATTATGGCCCACTCCATAATTTGGCTATTGTTGATAGCACTGATATAAACAATGAGGTGTAGGTGTCCCTCCAAATCAGCATTTTTGTACCCTTTGGGTAAATACCCAGTAGTGTAACTGCTGGGTCATAGGGTAGTTCTATTTTTAACGTTTTGAGGAGCCTCCATACTACTTTCCAAGGTGGCTGCACCAATTTGTATTGTCACCAACAGTGCAAAAGTGTCCCCTTTCTCTTCATCCTCACCAACATTTGTTGTTTCCTGCAGTGTTCATTTTAGTTATTCTGACAGGTGTAAGGTGGTATATCATTGTGGTTTTAATTTGTATTTCAATCAAAATACTAATGATTGATATATCATCACTGATGATGAGTGATGTTGAGCATCTTTTCATGTGTCTGTTAGCCATCTGGATGTCTTCTATGGAAAAGTGTCTACTCATGTCTTCTGTTCACTTCTTCACTGGATTATTTGTTTTTTGGGGTGCTGAGTTTCATAAGTTCTATATAGATCTTGGATCTATACCAAATATAGATACCTTTGTGTACCCTTTATCTGGTAGATCATTTGCTAATATCTTCTCCAATTCCATAATTGCCTTTTCGTTTTGCTGATTGTTTCTTTTGCTGTGCAAAAGCTTTTTATCTTGATTAGGTTCCAATAGTTCATGTATGCTTTTGTTTCCCTTGCCTCCATAGACATGTCTAGTAAGAAGTTGCAGTGGCCAAGGTCAAAGAGGTTGCTGCCGGTTTTCTCCTCTAGGATTTGGATGGCTTCCTGTCTTACATTTAGGTCTTTCATCCATTTTGAGTTAATTTTTGTGTATGGTGTAAGAAAGTGGTCCAGGTTCATTCTTCTTCATGTCACTGTCCATTTTTCCCAGCACCATTTGCTGAAGAGACTTATGTTGTTGTTTTTTCCCATTGGAGTCTCTTTCCTGCTTTGTTGGAGATTAGTTGGCCATATATTTGCAGGTCCATTTCCAGGTTTTCTATTCTGTTCCATTGATCTATGTGTCTGTGTTTGTATTGATAACATACTGTCTTGATGATTATAAGCTTTGTAACACAGCTTGAAGTCCAGAATTGTGATTCCCCCAGATTTTGTTTTCTTTTTCAACATTACTTTGGCTATTTGGGGTCTCTTCTGGTTCCATACAAATTTTAGAATTGCTTGTTCTAGCTCTGTGAACAATGCTGGTGTTATTTTGATAGAGACTACATTTTATGTGTACATGGTTTTGGATAGTATGGATATTTTAACCATATTTATTCTTCCAATCCATGAACATGGAAGTTTTATTTCCCCCTGTTTCTTTGTGTCTTATTCAATATCTTTCATAAGCTTTCTATAGTTTTCAGCATACAGATCTTTTACCTCTTTGGTTAGTTTTATTCCTAAGTATCTTATGGTTTTGGGTGCAATTGTAAATGGGATCAATTCCTTGATTTCTGTTTCTGCTGCTTCATTATGGGTGTATAGAAACACACATATCAGATCTAGCAGTTTTCTGGTGGAGCCTTTAGGTTTTCCAGGTAGAGTATCATGTCATCTGTGAAGAGTGAAAAGTTTGACTTCTTCCTTGTCCAATGGTATCTTTTAAAGAAATAAAGAAAATGTGAAAATTCCACAAAAGATCCCAAATAGCCCAAGCTATTTTCAGCAAGAAGAACAAAGCTGGAGACATCACACTTCCTGATTTCAAAATATATACAAAACTATAGTAATCAAAACAGTATGGTAGTGGAATAAAAACAGACACATAGATCAGTAGAACAGAATAGAGAACCCAGAAGTAAACTGACACATACACAGTCAACTATTTTTTTTTTAATTTTTAATGTTTATTTATTTTTTTGAGAGAGAGAGACTGTGAGCAGGGAAGGGGCAGAGAGAGAGGGAGACACAGAATCCAAAGCAGGCTCCAGGCTCTGAGCTGTCAGCCCAGAACCCGGCACAGGGCTCGAACTCACAGACCATGAGATCATTACCTGAGCCAAAACTGGATGCTCAACTGACTGAGCCACCCAGGTGCCCCCACAGTCAACTAATTTTTAACAAAAGTGCTGATAACATAAAATGGTTAAGGGATAGTCTCTTCAATAAATGATCAATAAATGAAGGTGGGAAAACTAGATATCCACATGCCAAAAAACAAACAAACAAACCCTGGACCCACATCTAACACTATACTCAAGAATCACCTCAAAACAGATTAAAGATTTAAACATTAGACCAGAAAATGCAAAACTCCTAGGAGAAAAAATATAGGAAAAGCTAGACATTAGTATTGGCAATGATTTTTTGGAGATGACACTAAAAGCACAGACAACAAGAGCAAGGTTTACACATAGAACTACACCAAACTAAAACGTTTCTGCATAGCAAAGGAAAAGGGCAACGTAATATAAAAGCAAACTTTGGAATGGGAGAAAATACTTGTAAACCCTGTTACTTCCTAATGGGTTCATGTCCAAGATATATAACAACTCATACAACTCAACAGCAAAACAACAAACAAAAACCCCACAAAAATCCCAATTAAAAATGGACAAAGTACCAAATAGATATTCTTTTCAGAAAAACGCATGCAAAAGGCCAAAAGGTATATGAAAAGATGCTCAACATTAGCAATCATAAAGGAAATGCAAATCAAAACCACAATGAGATACCGTTCCACCGTTCCACATGTTCAAATGGCGATTATTAAAGAAATCAAAAGATAACAGACGTTGGTGAAGATGTAGAGAAAAGGGAACTCTTGTGTACTGTTGATGGAATGTAAATTAGTAAGGCTATTATACAAAACAGTATGGTATTACCTGAAAAAATAAATATAAAACTACCATATGATCCAATAATCTCACATATGGGTATATATCCAAAGGAAATAAAATTACTAGCTCAAAGACACATTTGCATTCCCAGGTTCATTAAAAACCAAGATATGTAAGCTATTTAAGTGTCCAACAGTAGATGAATATAAAGAAAATGTGAAATATATACACACACACACACACACACACACACACATCATACACACACATACACAGTAATATAGTACTCAGCATTAAGAAGAAGGAAATCCTTCAATTTGTGACAACATAAATAAAAGACTGAAAGACACTATGCTAAGTGAAATAAGCCAGATACAAAATGACTAATATTGTGTGATATCACTTATATGTATAATTTAGAAGGAAAAAAGACAAATTCATAGTAAAGAAGAACAGAATTATGGTTATCAGAGGCTGGGGGGTGGGTCATGTAGGAAAAGGTAAGATTAAAGTAAAAATGGAAAAAATTAGAATGTGGCTGACAGGTGCTGGGAGGAGGGCGTCATAGGAAGTTATTATTGAATGGGTGCGGAGTTTCAGTTTTACAAGATATAGAGTTCTGTGAGTGGAGGGTGGAGATGACTGCTTTATAATATAAATGTACTTAATATCCCTGATGTACACTTAAAAATGTTTATAATAGTAAATTTTATATGTATTTTGCCACATAACAATTTAGGATGAAGAAAAATCAAGGCAGATATACTTAACATTGGGTTCATGGATCTGCAAGAAGGTCTCTGGACATGATGGGAAGACAATGACACACTTAAAATTATTTGTAAATTGTATATTGGGGAGAGATTCCAATAGCTTTCAGCATAGACTTAAGTAATGCCAGATGGGAAAATTAAGGAGAAGTCTAACAAAAGTTTTATTAGATGTTTGTAACTTAAAAGTAATCAAAATCCGAAGGTTTTGTTAAATTCACATGTTAAAAAGATATGTATAATGCCAGTAAATTACATTATTTGTTATCCAATCACTACAACTAATCTCCTAGAGTTAGCAAATATTCTGCTTAAATGTGTGGACTTGCTGCTCTTAAATTTCAACGTACCCCAGATTTGTAGATCCATCTCCCCATCTGACAGTCAAAAATTGGTGTCTAGAGATGGTAAATGGCTTGGTCAAGGTGACACAAATGCCTATTTTTCATCCTAACTAAAATCGAGGACTGCCATACACCTTATTCTCATTAAGGTCAGTGGACAGTTAGAGCTTTGTGAAATAATAACTAAGATTTATTATGAGCTCACTATGTACTACCATTTTAAGTACTACATACAGAATGTCATTTCTCTCTTCACAACATTCTTATGAGATAGGTGCTTATGAGTTTTCATAGCTTTTCAGTAGATGTTTTCATTTTACAAGTCAATCAAAATGAGGCTTATAAACATTAACTTGCTTATTATGTTCAGATAGGAAGTGACGGAGATTCAGACTCAGGTACGTCTGACTCTAAAAGCCCAACTGTATTATTAATTTTCTAATTATGAATGAGGACTGAGCTATAACCATTGACACACAAGGTATATTTTATCTGATTCAAGAACACAGAGCTACGTGGCACAGAGAGGTGAAAGCAGCCACAGGCTTAGAGCCCTGTGTCTAAAACTGCTACATAAACTCTCCTGATTTTGCAGAGAAACAGAAAGACTAAGGAGGCGATTATTACCGTTGATATTTAAACCAACAATAAGCAGATGGTGTGAATGAATCCAGCCACCTAAACCAACAATAAGCAGATGGTATGAATGAATCAAGTCACCTAAAGCAGACCTCCAGAAAAGGGAGAGCTAATATCTTGGCGTTGCCATTTACTAGGTAGAAAACTTGGGTAGTATCCTCTGAAACCCATCACCTCTCACATACTCTCTTCCTTCACTACTGAAATTAGAAATATCTCCTATGCCCCTTTCTACTAAATCATTTCTAACATAATTCAAACACGATAGAGCAGCTCCTATTGCAAATAACAACATAAACAATGAAGCATGCTTGTTCTAATGCTTCCTTTCAACTGCAGCTCTCTCTGTCCTCCTTCACAGCAGAAACATCTTCAAAGTATTGTTTAGAATTTTTATATCCATTTCTTATGCACTAATCTCTCTTTTAAAAATGATATCTACAACTGTAGCTTATTCCTTTGTTTTGTTATACACTGTTCAATTATATAAATAGATGTTAACTTATCTCTTCATTGAACTATTAAGGGACATTTGGGTTGTTTCCATTTGCTATAATAAACAAGGGTGCTACATTATTTAACATATATCCTAGGCAAACAAGTGAAAGAATTTCCCCAGAGCATATACTTATGAGTGGACTGGAAAAATGTTTAAATTTACTAGTAATGCAAAAGTTTCCAAAGGGTTTGAGCCAATTATTACTTCTACCAGCATATGATGAGAGTTATTTTTTGCTCTATAATCCTACAAAGAGATATTACCTGACGTAGAAGTTGTGCCTATACTTTCAAATAATTTGCTCAGTTTTCAACTGAGTCTCTTGAATACTTTATCATGACTTAAATGATTTACCTATATATTGTGCATAGCAATATAGTGAGGATTAAATATATTACAATGCCTTGTCATGAATTCATTTTCATTTTGATTTTTTATGACCAATCTTGTATTTTCCATTTCATTTCATGTTTAAGTCTTTAATACACTTTAAATTTAGTGTATGGAGATGAGATAGCATATAATTATTATTAACTTTCTATATATGGGTGGGTCATTTCCTGGCATTTATAAGATTGGTTGATTTTTAGCTATATCTTTGTCTTTAATACATGTTCTGATTAAATAAGCATACACAAGAGGGCAAAAAAATACAAATGTGTAGTTCAATGAATTATTATAAAATTACATATATAACCAATATTCAAATCAAGAAATAGAACTTTGTCCACATTCTATACGACCTTCTTGTATCTCTCCCTAATTCTAAATTCTCCATTATCCTCAAGTTAAATAATTTCTTTATATTTACAACTATAGTTTTTATTTGATTTTTTAAAATGGAAGCATCTGTTATTCATTTTTTAAAATGTTTATTCATTTTGAGAGAGTGTGTGCACACATGAGTGGGGAAGGGGCAGAGAGAGACAGAAAAGGGATCCTAAGCAGCCTCCATGCTCAACACAAGTCTGGCCCAGGGCTCCATCCCATGAGCCACGAGATCATGACCTGAGCCGAAATTAAGAGTTGGATGTTTAACCGGCTAAGCCACCCAGGCACCCCATCTGTTATTCATTCTGTGTCTGGTTTCTGTCATTCAATATTATATCTGTCCCTCTGTGCAGCTAAGAATGGCATTTGTTTGAATTCACCAACAAAATGGCAATTTCATTAGTAGAGAATTATTTCCCCAAATTTTCTTTCTAGTCTCCGTGTTGTTGCTCTATTGTTATCTAAAATATAATTTTGGAAGGACATATCTTAGATAAGTTTAGTTTTTATACATTTTGAGTAAACCCTTTTCCCCAATAGATGCTTTTAGATTTGTAGAAAACTATGTAAAAGACTAGTGACCTGGAAGATATGTGAGTAGAAATTACCTAGACTGAAGCACAGAGAATAAAACAAAATTGTATGCATTTGGAAATGGCAAAAACTTGATTAAATGTATATTTAGTACATTTAGTAATATTTTTTAGTTAGCTCACAGAAGAATAGGGAAAGAGACTTTTGAATATTTAATACTGTAAAACACTTCTAAAATTGATTAATGATATCAAGCCACAGAAGTAAGAATCATTACAATCCCCAAGCAGCATACACAACACACACATAGTGTTACAGGTTGGGTTCCCTTAGAGGTTGAATCTGAAATGGATATTTGCATACAGGAAGTTTATTAGGGAGTGCTCTTAGGATCAACACTGTCAGGGAGTGGAGTAAGGAAAGCTGGACAGAGGGAGAGGCTGGACTGCAATGGCTTCAGCTAATTTCACTGGGCTCTCTAGAGTTAGGGGAGCCTGTCAGAGTTGTTCTGATTTGGAGGATAGGGGCAAGGCCTACAAATGTCTACATCATTGAATGTGAGTAGCCAACAGGAAGGAAATGTTACTTCAATTAAGTTGAAATTCTTCTGGGGCGCCTGGGTGGCGCAGTCGGTTAAGCCTCCGACTTCAGCTCAGGTCACGATCTCGCGGTCCGGGAGTTCGAGCCCCGCGTCAGGCTCTGGGCTGATGGCTCAGAGCCTGGAGCCTGCTTCTGATTCTGTGTCTCCCTCTCTCTCTGCTCCTCCCCCATTCATGCTCTGTCTCTCTCTGTCCCAAAAATGAATAAACGTTAAAAAAAAAAAAAAAGAAAAGAAAAGAAATTCTTCTATACAGGGACACCTGGATGGCTCAGTCAGTTAAGCATCTGACTTCAACTCAGGTCATGATCTTACAGTTTGTGAGTTTGAGCCCCGTGTCAGGGTCTGTGCTGACAGCTCAGAGTCTGGAGCCTGCTTTGGATTCTGTGTCTCCCTCTCTCTCTGCTCCTCCCACACACCCCTACCACTCGTGATCTCTCTCTCTCTGTTTCTCAAAAATAAACATTAAAAAATTAAAAAAAGGAAATCTTCTACAGAGAGTCTTAAAGATAGACTCATGAGTATAATTGGCTACCAACACACTAGGAGGTGGGAGAATGAGTGTTTCAGTGTTGGAGGGAAAATGTGGGTGTCACACAATACCATCTACTGCATACACAATGCACCGAGGCACATTAGTAGAACTGCTTATATTAAATCAACATTAAAGAGAATATTTTCTTTTTTTTTAATGTTTATTTTTTATTTATTTTGAGAGAGAGAGTGAGAGAGCAGGCAAGCAGGGGAGGGGCAGAGACAGGGAGAGAGAATCACAAGCAGGTTCCAAACTCAGCACAAAGCCTGATGTGGGGCTCGATCCCAGGGTTTGTGAGATGATGGATTGAGCCAAAATCAAGAGTCAGAGATGCTCAACTGACTGAACCACCCAGATGCCCCATCAAAGAGAGTATTTTCAATGCCGAGTAAAAATGTCATTATCTTTAAGAGAAACACTTACACTTACAACTGACTTCTCAACATAAATGATAAAAATGAAAAGAAAATGGAATGACAGACTTAAAATGCAGAATAATTGCAACTTAAAAATCTCTAATACAGAAAGAAAAATCCTCAAAAGTAAATGTGGGTTAAAACCATCTGTACACACACACAAAAGAGAATTTGTGGCCATCCAAACAACACTGAAATATGTATTATAAGGATTTCTTCAGAAAGAAAAAAAAATAATTATGAATAAAAGTTCACAGAAATCTGAGGAGGTGTAAAAAGTAAGAGAAGTAATTCTCTCCACCTACTTCACCCATCCCCCTAGTCCCCTCCCCACTCTGGAAAATACCAGTTTTTTCTTTTTATTTGTGATGCTGTTTCTGAATCAGTACCTTGTACACCTGGAACTAGTAATACATCGCATGTCAACTGTACCTCAATTTAAAAAAAAATAAGAGAAGGGGCAAATGAGGAGATACATATGAACACTGACTAGATTGTTAGTTATATTGTATTTTTTTACATAGGTGGTTTTTATACAAGTTTGTTTACATTTTAAAAATATTTTGTGCTTTATCCCATAAATTTTGCAGGTTTCTGCATGTGTGTTGCAGTTATATAAACACTGTTAAGATACAATGGAGCCAATCTTGAAGATCCTCCCATGAAAACAAAACCATTTAGAGCAAAACTTAGTCTACTGTACTTCATAAATATAAGCAAAACTTTGGTTACTTCTTGCAAATGCCTCTGATAATCATAAATTAATCTTAAGTCACCTTCCTAAAATGGTATAAGATAATCACTGTTAACCAATCTCCTGTTGTCTGCGTAGCCCTACTGTAATAACCAATAACTGTGAACGTTAAATGACCTCCTCATTTTCACTTTATGAGCTGTTGCATAACATCCTGCCTCTGAACTTGGCAGCAGGGTTCAGGTTGAAGTCTCATGTACAGTTTGTTTCTTGCTGAATAAAACACTTGTATCAAGTAAAGCTCTGAATTTTCTTTTGAGAACACACACAAACTATACCTTTGCATGTGGAAACTTTTGTTCTATTTTTAAAATACAGACTCTTTTTCAATAGCTCAATGTTGTGATTTTCTCCCTGTTTACTTATCATTGAACATGCAGTCCTGATAATGCATTATCATAATTCACAGAATTATGCATTTAACCTGAGTCTTTATCATTCGAGTTATAAATAAAACTATTCCATTCAAATCTTAAGTTGTGATTGAAAAGCTGATCTTTTGTAAATTAAGGTGTCCATGAGAGAAAGGACCAATTACCTCTTTTTTTTTAAGTTTATTTATTCATTTTGAGAGAGGGAGAGAGCACAGGCAGGAGAGGGGCAGAGAGAGGGAAAGAGAGAATCCCAAGCAGGCTCCAAGCCTTCAGCACAGAGCCTGATACAGAGCGCAAACTTACTCAGGAACCCTGAGATCATGACCTGAGCCACAATCAAGAGTACAATGCCTAACAGACAGTCATCTAGGCACATGGCCCTGCCCCTCTGCCATTCTCTCTTATTTATGATTGTGTTTAATTTTGTATCACCAAGCTTAAGGACTTCCATCTTTCCCTTGTATACATTAGTAAAATTGCATTTTTTGGTAACTGTAGTCCCAAATCTGAAGCGAAGAACAAGAGGATTGTGATGAGTGAGGAAAGGGGAGAAACAGTGTTATCAGGCTGAGAAGGGTGCCCCTGTGCTGACAGGGGGAGTCCCAGCTCCTGGTCAGTGAGGATCCCATTTTTCCTGTTGGAGACACACACAGCAGGTAATTTGTACAGAACACACCTCAGTCATTGTTTCAGGGATTTATTCTAATTTTGATTAGCCAAAATTCCCCTGATGGCTAGGGGATTACTGAACCCTAATTTTAGTTTCTATTTCCATTGACAAATTCATCTATTTTTCTCTTATTAAAGTTGGATGATAAAGAGGTAAATGACACATGTATCTTCCTCCCCTGGAAAATTCTCTCATTCATTTTGATCATATTTAATTTGTTTGATTTAATAGGTCTTTGTGAGCCATTTCATACTCAGGCAGCATATAAACACATAATCTTTAAAAAACAACAGGTTGTTTTCATTATTGCATTGATTAGGATAGACTGATTGGCATTTTAATTTATTTAATCCCTTTCACTTAATAACATTGTCACCACACAAAGGTTTCCCACAGAGGTCTGCCTTTGCTAATTTTAGCCTTTAAAAAAAAAAAAAGCTTTATTTATTTTTGAGACAGAAAGAGGGAGAGAGAGGGAGAGAGAAGAAAGAGAGAGTATACAAGTTGGGGAGGCGTAGAGGGAGAGAGGAGAGAGAGAGAATCCCAAGCAGGCTCTTCACTGCCAGCACAGAGTACAATGCGGGGCTTGAACCCGCAAACGGTGAGATCATGGCCTGAGCTGAAATCCAAGGCTTAACTAATGAGCTACCCAGGCGCCCCACTGATTTTTGTCTTTAAAACATTTTCCCAATGGTTTTCATGTCACTTAAAGCTGGATGGCTTACTAATATGAGATCTGAAATAGCTGTTGGGATATCTGGCTTTAGATTGGTATCACTACTGATAAACTCCTTGATATCAGGCAATGCTTTTCACCTCTCTCAACTTAATTTCATTTTTTTGTCATTTGGTAAAATGAGAAAATATTAGAGTAAATGATCTTAAAACTTCCTTTCAGCTCTGATACTCAAGCACTTCCATGAAGTGATGAGGTCTGTTCCAGGTTATAAAATAAGCTGGCAATAGAGTGGAAATAAAGTCCCCAGGACATTCTTTAGCTATAATCAGATGGCTTAGAGAAAAGAGAGAGATTTCATAAAAAAAAGAGAGAGTGGAGGAATAAATGAATCAAAGGTAATATCGAAAGTAAGGTCAGAAATGTGAAATGTGGAAAAGAATAGAGATACAATTGTTTCAAAAACAGCCCAGGACAAACTAAAGGAACTCTGACGTGACTGTCCAATTTTCTTCTCATGATCTACATTTTCACAAAGCCTCGATTATTCAATCTACTCATTCCCCTACCTCTCCAAAAGTATGTGTTATGCAAACATCTGTGAAATCCTAAATCCGTGTTTATATTTAGGAACTCTTTTCTGCCTTGTTGCCTGTACTTCCTCCCTACCATCCTCCTACATCAGAGACTTACCTCTCCTCAGCCTTTCCACATGTGCCATTGACCACTGTGAAGGGTAGTATTCCTCTAGACTACTGTTCTCTTCTACCAGCTTCCTAAACTGTGGCTCATGTATCTGTAGTGAGAGAAGTAATCTATGATGCAGCTACATAATTATTTTATTTTAAGGTAAATGCTTTTCATTTTCTGACTTCGGCTCACCTGGGCCTTTAGACAGACTGTGGAGTGATGGCATCTTTCCCCAGCACCATCTGGATGTGGCTAAATGAAGTCTCATGACAAAGTGGTGATACAAAAAAAAGAAGGGATGTACTTGTATTACAGACCTTAGTGGCCTATAGCCCTAAAGTTCACTATTTAAGATCATATTTTCAAGACTGATAAGATACATTGAAAAAAACAAAATACTGGGGGGAGGAAGGTATAACCTATGGCTTTTAAATCCTTATACTTTATTTAACTTGATTATACAATTCATTATCATTACTAACAATAAAGTGGTAAGTTACATGAGTAAATACATGCATTTTCCAAGAATACAGAGGGACATAAAATGCTATATTTGGATTCTGAAGGGAAGTATATAGAATAAAAAAGAAGTTAAAGGAAAACTTCGCTGTTGTAACCAGAATATATAGTCTTGCAAAAGCTCTTCTTTCCTGGATGATAAGATCAGTCAGTCCATGGCCCTCACTGCTTCTAACCTTGGGTCAAATAATCACTTCCATGTATTGAGAACCCATAAAACATCTGACAATGTTTTATGTGTTTTATACACAGTTTTTAAATGAATGCTCATAACCATTCTTCATTTCAGGTTTTTTGATCTCCATTTCAAAGATAAGTAATTTCTTCCAAAGTCTGCACCATTATGTTATGGGGCTGAATTTGACTGATTTTAAAACCAAAGTCCATAATCTTAACTTCATCGAGCATTGCCCTTCCAACTATCTGATTTTTCCTCTTCTCCAGAGATCTGGACTCTTGATTTCCTAAAGCTTAGGGAATTTGAATACATAAAATAGGTACAAACATGGGTTCAAATCCCAGCTTTGCTATTAACAAAATAGGGAATAATAACACCTATCTTAAGGATCACTGCCAATGAGAGGAAATAATGTGCAAAAAGCTTTTACTCAGTGTCTAGCACATTGTAGCCATTCAATAATGGTGGTAGTGGTTACTTTTGTTTGATGTAAAGTAACATGGCATCAAAGCATTTTTTTAATTATTTTTAACATTTATTTATTTTTGAGAGACAGAGAGAGACAGGGCGCGAGTGGGGGAGGGGCAGAGAGAGGATGAGACACAGAATCCGAAGCAGGTTCCAGGCTCTGAGCTGTCAGCACAGAGCCCAACACGGGGCTCGAACTCACAAACCATGAAATCATGACCTGAGTCAAAGTTGGATGCTTAAACCAACTGAGTCACCCAGGCACCCCGGCATCAATGCTTTTATCCTGGATTGTGCCTTTAATTTGTATACTCTCACCTACTATCTCACCAGGGAAGCCTAAACCCTATCCAAGACCCCAGAGTTGAGTATGTTTTTTTCAGTTCCATGGCCCATTAAAAAGTCTGTCTCAAGGCACTGGATGGCTCAGTCAATCGAGCATCCACTTCAACTCTGGTCATGATTTCATGGTTCATGAGTTTGAGCCCCATGTCAGCCTCTGTGCTGATAACTTGGAGCCTGGAGTGTGCTTCAGATTTTGTGTCTCTTTCTCTCTCTACACCTCCCCTACTCGTGCTCTGTCTTTCTCTAAAAAATAAACACTAAAAAATAAAAAAGAAAGAAAGAAAGAAAGAAACAAAGAAAGAAAGAAAGAAAGAAAGAAAGAAAGAAAGAAAGAAAGAAAGATAGATCTGTCTCCTAGAGGTCTCCTGTGAGGTTGTGGTTTGAAACCTCAGAGGCCAGACATTCAGAATGTACAAAATGTAAAATTATCAAAGATATCTCTATTTAGATGAGAGGATGTTGTGGGACATAAGAAGTCCAATATTTAAAAATAGTTATGTAGATGCTATATTCTCTAATAGAGTTTGTACCAGGATCTTTATCCCACTCCACTGGGAAAAAAGACAACATACATTTATTTGTTGTATCTCTTTTAGGATAGAGAAATAAATATTTTGAGGCTAAGACTGATACTGTTTGACTCTCTGTTCCTATGTTATCACAGAATGTTTTCTCTCATCCTTATTTATTTTAGCTAAGTGTAACTGGAACATTTAACAAAATGCATGGCTGGAGGGAAATGCAAGAAAGGAAGGGGAAAACAAGCCTTAGATACTGAAGAATTTAAGATGCTTCAGCATTCTCTTCTATTCCATATATCAGCAATGAGGATACTCACATGTGCAATTTATTAATATCCATGGGAATTCAGAACTTCATAATTGTACTTATGAAAAATAGTAAATGTAGGAAAGTTATAGGATTAAAATGGATAGGGTTCTGGCAGTACTCACTGGATAAAATCTAAACAAGAAAAAAAAACCTCAGAAACTGTTGACTTGTGTTATTTTCAATGACCAACATAAAGCTAGATAGTGAGGCAAATTTTCTTTTCTTTCTTCTAGGCATATACATTTTATTATCCCCCAGTGTAAGGACAGTTAGGACAGTCATCTCAAAGTACAATTGCAATGTTTTGTTTGTTGTACAGGCATATAAATTCAACATTTTTTTTTTTACTTTTTTTTCTATTTTCTTCACTCCAACTACCTTGGTTCAAGCTACTTTCATCCTAAATTATTATCTCAGATAAGCATCCTAAATCTTTGTACCTACTGAATCCGCCATATACTTTTCCATCAGAGTTCCATGTGGTCCACTTGACTGAAATCTTTCACAGACTTTTCCTCATGGGAAAAATGCAAATAACTTTTCATGAGCATATATCCCCTCAAAAATGATCCCAAAGTACCTGGATAGTTGTTGACTGCTTTCAAAAATCATTTTTATAGAGATGCAGTTATAAAATATATCCAAAAGGATATAAATCTCAGAACGTTGTGGAAAAGAAAAAAATCCTTCATAATGGTGCAAGAATGGAGTTAAGACACATTTTTGTTGTTATTATTGTTTGTTTTTCACCTAACCCATCTGTGCTGGAGATCCTTAAGACTACCCTCACATTTGTATATTAACAGGATTCATCATATAGTTATCTCATGGTTAAGACTTATTACTGTGATGTTGAAAGGATATATAGCAATGTAATAAGGAGAAAATATCTAAGTAGAGTCTGGAGAAATCCATGTGCAGGATTCCTTATGTTCTCTTCCTCCCATAGTGGTCTCATGAAGCATATTTTTCTTCCACAGCAACTAAATACAACAACATGGGTGTGATGTTTTTACCCAGGGAAGCCCAGTAGAGATTCGGTGCCCAAAGTATGTGCTGGAGGTGGCCACATAGGCACCTTCTGTCTAACATGTGCCAAAATCTCAGGCTCCCAGAAGGAAAGCAAATGTTCAGCATAAATCATTGTTTGCAAGAAATATCTAGGAACAGTGAACCATTTTTACCAGTTAGCTGTTGCCAAAGGATCACCTTGCAAGCAGGTTTTATAAGATAGCAGTGTCAGCCTTGCAAAGTTAACCATTTTCCTACACACCCTCAGACTCAGATATCTAGATAGAATGTCTAAAAAAGTGTGAGCCTGAATGCATCAGAAATAGTGATCTAATCCTAGGAGGAGAGACATGGGGCAGGTTGCATTCCATACCCAACAGAGAGCAAAGAGATGGCAGATGGAATAAATAAGATAGATGAATATGTTAGTATACCTAGTTGCCCATGAATATAGGTACACAGAAATCCCGTACATCTGGTAAGAATATGTGATAATTCTGATAAGAAACACAAACCATAATACACCTAAAGAAAAGACAGAGATGTCACCATGTGCAGAAGTATTTAAGACCATAGTGAGAACCAGATTTCAGTGCTTGTTTCCAGCCCTCATTCTGAATATCCAGAAAGATCACTCATATCTCAGTGTATGTCTGGAACCAAAAGCCATCAGCTATTTTGCTCCAGAGAATAACACTTGTCTTGAATACTACAATGATAGAGTAAACCCACTTGTGCACTCAGACTCCATCTCAAAGTTGATGGGGGATGGGATGCAGAGCAGGGAAATTACTACTTACTAAACAAACCAGAATGCTCAAAACTGAAATCTGATACAAATGAATAACATCAAATTTGTTAAGAAAACTTAAAAGGAGATATTAATTGACTGGTCTAAGGTGTAATGCTATCTAGTAGGGAAAGTTTAGGGAATTAATAAAAAGGATTTCATTTTTTTCTAATTTAAATTTTGGTTAATTTACGTAAAGTGCAATACTGTTTCAGGAGTAGAATTCAGTGATTCATCACTTGCATACAACACCCAGGGTTCATCACTACAAGTGTTCTCCTTAGTACCCATCACCCATCTAGACCATCTGCCACCCACTTCCTTCCAACAACCTATAGTTTGTTCTCCATTATTAAGAGTCTCTTATGGTTTGTTCCCTCTCTCCTCTTCCCCTCCATTCCCATATGTTCATCTGTTTTGTTTCTTAAATTCCACATATAAGTGAAATCATATGATATTTGTCTTTCTCTGATTGACTCATTTCACTTCACATTGTACATTCTAACTCCACCCATATTATTGCAAATGGCAAGATTTCATTCTTTTTTATGATTAATATTCCATTGTGTGTGTGTGTGTGTGTAGTGTGTGTGTGTGTGTGTGTGTGTGTGTGTGTGCGTGTGTACATACCACATCTTCGTTACCCATTCATCAATCAATAGACATCTGGGCTCTTTCCATAATTTGGCTCTTATTGATAGTGCTGCTATAAACCCTGGGGTGCATGTGCCCCTTCAAATCAGTATTTTAGTATCTTTTAGGTAAATACCTAGTAGTGCAATTGCTGGGTCATAGGGTAATTGTATTTTTAGTTTCTTGAGGAACCTCCATACTCTTCTCCAGAGTGGCTGGAGTTTGCATTCCCACCAACAGGACAAGAGGGTTCCCCTTTCTCTGCATCCTCGCCAACATCTTTTGTTTCTTGTGTTGTTAATTTTAGCCACTCTGACAGGTGTGAGGTGGTATCTCATTGTGGTTTTGATTTGTATTTCCCTGATGATGAGTGATGTTGAGCATCTGGATGTCTTCTTTGGAAAAGTGTCTATTTATGTCTTCTATACATTTCTTAACTGGGTTATTTGTTTTTTGTGTGTTGAGTTCTAAGTTCTTTATAGCTTTTGGACACTAACCCTTTATCAGATATGTCATTTGCAAGTATCTTCTCCCATTCTACAGACTGCCTTTTAGTTTCATTGATGTTCCTTTTGCTGTGCAGAAGCTTTTAATCTTGTAAAGGATTTCATAAATTTTATGAAATAAAAAATCTATACCACCTTTGCATACTTTTGTTGTATGATTCTATTTTCAAACTCACGGTACAAATAATTGAATATGATACCTTTGATACTATCTTTTTCTATAAAGACATAAAATTAGGGTGATATGATAGTGACTTGAGTGGGAAATTTCCTTGTAGATTTGTTAATTAGGAAAAGCCTCACTCTCCAAGGACAGCTTTGAGACTTGAAAGTCAAAGAGGACCTCATGATTCAAAATTCTCCACTGTGAGGCCCCCGGGTGGCTAAGTTGGTTAAGCATTGGACTCTTGGTTTTGTCTCAGGCCATGATCTCACGGTTCGTGAGTTTGAGCCCCACACCAGGCTTGGGATTCTCTCTCTCCCTCTCTCTGCCCGTCTTTCACGCTCTCTCTCAAGATAAATAAACTTTAAAAAAAAAAGCAAAACAAACTTCTCCAGTGAAAGTGCTCTAAATCTAGAAACAACTAGTGCAAAATCCCCAAGTATCGATTTAGCAAGAGAAAGGCGCTCAAAGAAATTAATTTTGCAATAGTCTGAGATGTAATGGTAGAAGTAAAGGGATTAGTTAAACATATGGAATTGGGCTGAATGCAGGAAGAAGAAGGGGGAAAAGAAGCATCCAGAGTGCTTTCCAACTCTTTACTTTCCTTTATGTGTTAATATAGGATGAAGCCCACATAATTAAGCCTATCTTTTGGCTAGTATATAAGAAACATCACTATATATATCATAAAATATAAAAAATATATACATATGTATGTGGTAATGGTACTTTTAATAGAAGAGATTAGCAAAGCAACATTTTAATTCTGATCTCTTATTTCTTGTGGTCTTTATTACTATAAAAATGCTTTTAAGCTTTCAGATGAAAACTGGAATAGAACACCTAATGTTCTTTATTGTCCTCTTATGTATTCAAGTTTGTCAGGGCTAAGGCAGATACAGCAACTGCTTTAGCCAGAATAAGCACAAGTGTATAAATTTAAAGCAGATAAAACAAATGCCTTAGCCAGGATAAACAGAAGTGTATAAATTCTACTGAGGTCTGAATCATTGGCCACTTTATAATGTTTATAATAATAAAGGTGTAATGAACAAACACCTGGCTAAAATGTACTTCCTACTTCAATGCACACATCCTCTTAATTGAGATGTAATGCATGGTGTGCATTGGTACGCAACAGAATAAAAAACAGACTTTATCTTATTCAAATTATGACAATTTGTTTTCATTTATTAGCCTTTAATCTTGGAATATGTAGGTTTATTTACTCTCAATCTCTTTTCATTCATTTTGTGTATGATTCATATGATTTGCCAACTGTTTTAAATAAGACAATTGAACCCAAACCTGACTCTTTAATTCTACTGTCAACAAGAACTAAAACACAAAGACTCTTTCAAGAAAAACACGTACAAGACAATTACAAGAATGTTTACTCTTTAAAAATTTTTTCTAACGTTTATTCATTTTTGAGAGACAGAGTCAGAGCGTGAGTGGGGAAGGGGCAAAGGGGGAGGGAGACACAGATTATGAAGTGGGCTCCAGGCGCTGAGCTGTCAGAACAGAACCTGATGGTAAGCTCAAACCCATGAGCCACGAAATCATGGCCCGAGCCAAAGTCAGATGTTTAACCTACTGAGTCACCCAGGGGCCCAAGAATGTTTTCTCTTTCTCATCAAAAGACAAAATATAAAAATTCAGACTGGATTTGTTATTACTGAAATATTTTCAATAAAGAATACACACACACACACACACACACACACACACACACACACACACACTTTCTTCTCATTTCCAAAACAATTAAATAATTTTTTCCACATAAATAGCTAATTATTTTTAAGGGTAACTCAATTCACATATATTCAGCCTATGTTTTATGGAAGTTGCTTTACTGAGTGTTGCAAATGTTAAAAAGTAAAGAGCATTTCTATCTACATGGGAACCTGTGAACTAGAAGGAGAGGCTCAGGATTATATTGCTTAATCCTTTAAAGCACAGCCAGTGCTCACATGGGAAATTCTAGCCATTAATTTCCACAGCTGGAGGAGTTTGGGGAGGGTTCAAAACTTACCGCAATTCCCTGAGGGAAATTCAGGTAGAACTCTTATCTGGGAGATGGTCTCTTCCCACTAAATATTTCTACTATTGTAGTGCAGGATGAAAATGCTCCAGTTGGAAACAACAGGCATGTGTGGACCTGGAGTTGAGACCCAATTCCTACAACCAAAGCTGTTATATAAGTAGGAACCTGGGGCATGTTAATAGATCTAGAAGTGGGAAGAAACCTAATCGCACACACAGGACACTCAAGAGAAAAAAAGAAGTATCACAATTTTCTCTTATTTTTCTCCAAAACATAGTTATTGACTACTGCCAGGTGTTTTGCTAAATTGATTATACCAGTCACTTATCCAATATTGATTCTTTCCCTCTTCCCACAAATCCCAGCGTACCTAAATTTTGGGGAAAAAAAAGAAAACAGCAACTAAAAATACACAAACAAAGCAAAAATAGTGATGTTCACAGTTTCTTATGCAGCTCGAGGTAAGCAGAATGAAGGTGGCAGCAGTGAATAGGCCAGAACTCCAGGAAAGTTCTTTAAAATAGTTGAATCCACTGGCAGACATTCTCTTGCTCTGCCAAATTTCCCACATGAAGACTAATGCTATAGACACTGCCACTTTGCTAACCCATGTCCTTTCAGAGCCTTGGCTTGACAAAGAAACTGTTCCAAACTTGTCTATTTTCCCATTGATTTGATGGCCACTCTGAGGCTGAGGATCTCTTCACATATGGAAGAAAAATTTACACTGGTGTCCCTGCTCCCAATTTTAAGTCATTGCAAACTGTCTTCAGGCCTCAACTTTTCTCTCCGCATCCTCTCTCCGCAAACTTTAGACTAGAATTGTACAACCCAGAGACTGGCCACAGACCAAGAGCTGGTACCAGAAACACATAAACTAGGGATTGTCGGGGTGGGCAGGAGGGAGGAATGGTTGGACCTACCTGTGTTCCAGCACCGTGGTTTTAGGGCTTACTTTTTTGTCTTGGACCTCATCAAATGAGCACAAAACAATCATGTCACCCACATGGGTCAATCTGAAGAGAGCCCAGCCCAGCCACTGATACGATGGGTGGAGACTAGCTGTACTAGTAAGAACAATATGCAATGCTGGTGAAATGTTTAAATATGCATCTTTTGGACTCAGTAATTGGGAAAATTTTATTCAGATTAAAAAACTCTTTGATGTGCATACAGATTTTTACAAAAGTAAATCTGTCAGAGAGAGAACCTGAAATATCTATTGAGGAAAATACATAAGTTAAATACATTAATATATTGAAATAAAACACTTAAAAGTTATGTTTATATATAAATATATTAAAAGCTTGAATAAATGGTGATTATATGATGTTGAGACATAATATGATATAATACTGATAAAACAGGTGATTTTAATTAAACAGACATATGTAGGCAGGAATTTATGTGTCAAAAGTCATAGAAAAATTTCTAACTAGTGGTATTATTTTTCCCTAGTTTTCATTAGTTTAATATTTAGGAAAAAAACATGAAGGTCATCTTTAAAAGAAATCTTAAAATGCCACTTCTCTGAGTTCTAGTGAAATTAGATTTTTTTTTCTGATAGATGGACTATCTGAGAAGATAACTTTTAAAGCAGGACATAAATAGAAAACTTAGCAACATTTTTTAAGCAAGCCATTTTAAAATATCTCATTTTGATATGTCTTTTTGAATTTTTAAATTTTATTTTTTCTATTTAAGTTTTATTGCAGGCTAGTCTACAGTCCCTTGTCTGGAACTAACCTACTTCTGGGTGGCACTATGTGTTTGTTGGACCAGTATGGGCCCCTTCCTCTGGTTATTCCTTCCCTGTAGTGAAGACCCTTCCAGGACACTTCATACTTCGGAGTCACTTCCAACCTGCCTGGAATTATCTTGTATGATTCCTTAATAAGTAACGCTTCTGCTTGCTTTTACTTTAATTCCTTTCTCTGTCCTTTTATTGTACTCTAGTAGAGATAACAAACCAGGACAGCTCCCAAATAGCTACTTAATTCATGGGAACCTTGTTTACACTGTTTCCTTCATCAATGATTTATATTTCCTCAAGAGGATAGAACTGCTTAGGCTGCAATGGGTCTGATTGATACTTCCTTTGGAAGATATACTCATGTAAAATACTTAGTTATTTCCCCTGAAATGGTTTTTTCAAGTTTAATCACCCTGGGATGCTCTTATCTTGAAACTAAATTCTCTTATTTTGCTGAATTGTACTTTCAGTAGGAAATACAGCTGGTAAAATAGCTTGAGTTTAAGCTGTGACCTAGCAGTTTTTCTCAACTTCCCCATTTCCAGACGAAGAGGAAATCTCTTTTCTTTCCTATTGTTATTAGATAATCAAAAACCACAGTATATGTAAGGAAGAAACTCAGGTTAAACTGCATTAAAAAATGCACACTATAAATATAAACTTTGAATTCCAATTATAAGACTCACCGGATGCATGATCTTAAACAAGTTACAGTATATAGCCTTTAGTTTCCACCTATGAAATTAGAGATCCCTACCCCATAGCATTCCTGTGAAATTAAATAAACTACTTCAGGCAATATGACTGGAAACTAATAGGTCCTAAAAACATGTTTGCTATTTTCCTAATATGTGTTAAATCAACTATATAATCGTGTTCTTAAACCCACACCCTAGGTAATAATGAAATAAGCTAGTTTACATGTATCTTTACAAATCCTTGAGAGGATGTTGGGATTGTTGTAAGTTTCAGGCTATGTTTTACTGATGATGTATTTAGAGTTATTGGATCTCTGAGATAAAATCAGAGAACTTAGAAGATTGTTGAGACAATGTTTTGACTATGTTGACAATTCCCCTTTGGGATAACAAATTCGCTTGTATTCCACTCATTCATTTAACATGTATTTATTAAGAATGCTTTGTTTTACATGCTGTGGAAGGTATAAAGAAGTTTTACAAATGAATATAAAAGTTTTTATACTTTAAAAGAACTTATAGTTTATTCAAAAAAGAAAATCACAGTATTATATAATATAAATATAATAAAATAAAGATATATCCATCATATAGTAGGAGCCTAGTTGTAGCTCTGTAGGTATTTAGCCTGGAGGGATTTGACCTTGAAATTTTATTGTCTGAGAGGAAAAACGTTTCTTCTAATCTCTTAGAGTTTTGTTTAGGGGTCTGCAAATTAAATTGGCAAATGGATAATAAAACGGGTTTAATTATGTATTTAAGCAGAAGTTCACAAAGAAACATGACTCAAGGAGACAGAATATGAGGCTTATATGATCTTAATAGGGTGCAGGAAGGGGTTTAGGGGCACTTCTGGGAGAAAAAAAAATGGCTTCCTAGAAAGAAGGAGAAAGGGCACCTATGGAGATACAAATGCATTTTTGCAAAGATAAATGGGCCCTTAAGAGACCAAATGGGACAGATGATCGCTTTGTAATAATGTCTATTTGGATGTGGGGCTGACTTCTTTTGTCTGATACTAAAGTTGTTCCCTAAGAGTAGATATGACAACTGATTTCTTTAGGGAGATGCTGCTTTTAGCCAGAAGTGGGCTTTGAGAAACTCAAATGATTTATACTCAAAAGTATTTTTTATGCCACAGTGGTTTATTATGGACCACTTGTTCACTATCTTTAAGAATAGAGATTTGAGTATTGAACTCAGAAGTGGAGGGACAGATTACAAACAGATAATGCATGATGGTAGAGTCAATTTAGTTTCGCTGACCAGAGGATAAAGAAAGGGTACTATGTACTGTTAAAGAAAACCAGAACTGGACATTAGTTAAAATGGTAAAAAAAATATTTTATTCAGGAACTATTCCAATAGGGAAAATGACATCTCAGCCTAGAACTGGGCTCACTTCCAAATACAACAAGGACAAATGGGGATTTAACCAAGGAGCAGAGTGGGGTCAACAGATATAAAATTAAAGAGAAATATGAGGCAGGGAGGATTCTGGTTAAACTGACTTGACAGGAGCTTCTGAAGGCACGTTGAGGTGATCAGATACCCAGGGAAGGGAATGAGGGATTTCATCAGGCATCAAGGGAAATTAGATATCAAGGATGGGGGAGTCTGGCTAAACTGATTTAGCAGGATTCTTGCAAAAAGTGAGTGATGCAAATAAATCATGGCCTAATTCAGCAGGGGGCTCACAGGAGCCTGACTAAAGTTTGGTCCAAAAAAGAGTCTTTGTCATTTTGAAAGTAGGGAGTGGAGAGAAACAGTGGTAGTGACAGGTGTAAATGGAAATAGGATAAACTCCCAGAATTCTTGTACAGAGGACCTACTCTGATTTTCCTTCCCTTCCCTTCCTTTCCTTTTAAAAATATCTATGTTAAGCTTGAATCTCAATCACTGGTCTAGATTTGCTACATCACTATGCCTTCAGGCAGCAAATAATTTTAAATACAAAGAATTATTTGGGAGAAAGTTACCAAACTGGCAGGACTAACTACTCTGATGAGGTCAGAGCCTTAGTGGAGAACAATATTGATCATTAAGGCAAAGCTTAGCTGTAGTTGCCCTTGAATGGACTGAATTGCTCAGTGAGAAGGTTTTCTATTGAAAAGAAGTTGTCAGAATTGCTCAAAATTCCTCTTTCTTAATTAGGCCTTTGAATCTGAGCTATAATTTCAGACAAAAAAAGGGGGCAATGAAATTCTATAGCCGGTGAGGGATGGTGAATGGAATAAAAGGATAATTTTAAAACCTCATGAAAACAGAAAATAACAGCAATTTAGGGAGCTCATTGACATCATTTTACTGTTTCTAATTGGTAGGCAATTAGCATGCAATTGTCCCATCTTAGTTGCTTTTCAGAAAGTTTTTTTCTTTTTTTTTTTTTTCACACGCTGGAAAATTATTGGAACATTTTTTTTTCCCAGACTCTTCTAGCCTTTTCTTATAGGTCTTATTTTTTCCCCTATAATCTTATATCCCTTAGGAAGTGTATATGTTTTTCATAACAATGTTGCCAAACATAAGAGTCCATGTGTTTAAAGTTACAACTTCTTCTTGCCATGTTGTAGGAAAACACAACTTGATTTTTACTTGTTGATACAGTAATAATTGCTAAAATTGTGTCATTTTAAGAGCAACGAAAAAAATAATTTTTCAGCATCAAAATACCTTTCCAACTGATGCTTGAAATTCCCTAAGTAAAGATTAATTTATGGGCATTTAGTGAAAATTTTCCAGAAATGCAAATGTCTCTTTGTGGCTATTAAATAAAATATGAACTTAGGATGGATTTTCTGTTTGTTTTGTTAGAAAGAAAATTATTCAAGACTCTTGTTTAAAAAACAGTAAGACTTTACCCAAAAAGGATTATCACAATAAATATACAAGGGGGCTATGACAATGTGGTTTTGTAGTAGGGGAAAGAGAGAGGGCTGAACTTTGAATACAAAAAAGAAAAGTGGGAATTTATACCAAGGTGCAAGGTGGGGGTCAGTGAATGGAAAATTATGAACAGAAAACATCAGGGATAAAAGGAGATTCTGGCTAAACCAACCTGACAGTTTTCCTTGTTGAAGGGAAAGCCAAGGTGATCAGATATCACCTGGGGGTTAAGAGAAGATGAGACAGTCAGAGATTAAAGATGACTAATCTGACTTACTAGAATTCTTGCTGAAATTGGGTAACACAGAGATATACATGGAAGTCCAAAAGTCAACGTCTACTTATAAAAGAGCTCAGAAGACATTCAGGAGAATTTGATCAATGAGAGAATAGTTTTCAGTTTTCGCGTAAGCATATTTTCAAGAATTTTCTCTCCTGCTTATAATGCAAGTTTTCTGGATATGACAAAATATGCACCCAAACCAAAGGTAAAACACAGTTTTACTACATCCAGCAAAAAGGCCTGAATCCAGATGT
This sequence comes from Acinonyx jubatus, assembly GCF_027475565.1. NCBI lineage: Eukaryota > Metazoa > Chordata > Mammalia > Carnivora > Felidae > Acinonyx > Acinonyx jubatus. The sequence continues at coordinate 95,092,498 of NC_069388.1, forward strand.
GCTCTATGCAATCCTGATACCACTGGGTCAATGATCACCTCAATCACTACAAAATTCTCACTGTGTAATAATGGAGGTGGAAAAACATAACCTAAACGAATCTTCTTTAGACATTTTCATGGAATGTGGTACAGATAGTTAGCTCTCCTCTCTCTGATCTGGAGAGTTGTTACCATTGGCAAGCTTGGATTTTCTCTGCCAACACAACCTTGAAAACACTGTCAGCTACGTTATGTATCAATTCTAGTGTTCTTCAGTAGTTAATAACCAGAAACACTACTTGCTAATGTCCCTGCAACATATCCCCTATTTTTGCTATTTTTGGTCTCTTGTCAGTATCAGGCAGCTTACACCTCAACTCAATGTCTCTATAGTTGTACTTTGAGCCTAAGCAAAGTGAAATATTTGGCTGGAATAGTAACGCATGGCAAATTGCCTCTCTGCCACTTGGCTGTCCTTAATAAAGGGTACTTTATGGTATAATCACTACTGCTTCAAATCGTTTTGTGCTAAGCAGGAAATACTTAGGAGGGTCCCGAGAAATCAGTGTTATCTTTTTCTCTGGCTCCTCAAGTGTTCATCTTATCAAAACTCTTTGCTACTTTTTGCTACTAAATGTGTCAGCTCTTTTATGTAGAATCTTTTAAAATGATGTTGGAAACAGTCTACATAATGCAAGATTCTGACTTTTTTAAATCAAACTTTGAAAACTAATTTATGTATAAGAATGCCTTTGAAGGCTCAGGGGCTGATAATTCAAACAGATAACATGACAAGCATTATTACCATCATAATTTCCTATCAGATATAAAGGAGTCTTCATTTTTTACCATCCCACCAATCCTGTTTATTGAAATTTGTCACTTGAAACATTCACTACTAGTGGTATTGTCCGTAGTACTCAAGGCTCAACTTATGTAAGAGATCAATTTCAAACAAGCTTAAGAAAAAAGTAATGAAAATTTATTAGTTCATTTATGGGAGGAATCTAGAGATGGAGTTGCATTTCTGGAGATCCAGAAATGCAAAATACTTGATTTGTCACTCTGTCCTTCCTTCTTTCTCTAAGATCCTATTAAGTGTTTTGCCCTTATTTCCTTCTGCTTCTAGAAAGGGAGCCTTGGCTACACAGAAACAAAACTTTGAAGTATAAGCCAAAAATTAAGAGGAATCTTAGGACGAATCCACAGATAATGAGCCCATCCTTTGGCAAATCACTCTAAAGGGAGGAACAGGAGCATGGGGTATAATGATTAGCCATTATGGGGTCACATGCCTACTTTTATATCTAGAGTGCTCTAAATATAGCCTGAAATTACTACATGGAAATTGGGTTGGTAAATTCCTCAAAGAGATAAGTGTTTTATTTTGAAAAGAGGCAAAGTATGATGAGCAGAAAAACACAATAAAACAGATGTCCATACCATATAGCTTTTTTCCATTTCCCCTGAGATATATACATTTAGATTCAGATTCTTGAAGGAAAGCAGTCACTTTCAGAAACAGTTGCCTTCCCTTTTGTTAACTGTAAAATAAACATATCTCCAGGGGTATAGGTGTCATATTTTGATAGTTTTGCCAAGAAAAAATTAAAAAAAGGAGCTGTGTGTTGGAACTATTTATGCTCGAAAATATTTTTCTTGCCATCCTGAGATTCCATCATCTGTAACTCCATTGTATAAGCCATTAAAAGCTCATACAAAAATCCCCATAGAATTGAGATTTTATAACTGGAAGAGGCCTGCAGGACCATTAAGTGTACCTTTCAAGCCATTCAAGGAATACTGTCTTTAAATTTTTTTTTAATGTTTATTTATTTTTGAGAGAGACAGAGACAGAATGTGAGTCGCTTAGGGGCAGAGAGAGAGGGAGACACAGAATCTGAAGCAGGTTCCAGGCTCCGAGCTGTTAGCACAGAGCCCGACGTGGGGCTCAAACTCATGACCTGTAAGATCATGACCTGAGCTGAAGTCAGACACTCAGTCCACTGAGCTACCCAGGCGCCCCAGGAATACTGTCTTTTTAATGGCCAGGCATGAACCTGATCTCTAGTGATAGTGAGTCCATCTGTACCCTATGATAGCTTGTTCTGGTGTTGGACATCTCTGATTATTGCAGAATAATTTGAATATATTATGAAAAGAGATATACATGAAAATGCTATAAAGTATTTTTTCCATAATATTGAGATGAAGACTACTATCCTGTAATCTCTTCTCATTAATACTGGATCAAATACATCTTGAGACAGCCCTTCACATACACCTAAAGCCAGATGCATGTTCCCTCTTCAAGATAAGTATTGTTAACTTCTTTAGCCTTTCCTCACTTATATAAGTCCAAATCATTCTTGTTTAAGAATAATCTCCATATTTTTTCAAAAATTCCTAAGACTTATGAAAGAAAAAAACACACAAAAACTTCCCACTCTTTCAACATCTCTCTCTTTTTCTCTGGATTGGATGACTAAGGCTTAATTTCACTTAATCATCACAACAACCCTGGAAGTCAGGTACAATTTTCTCCATTTTGCTAATGAAGAGATTAAGGCTTTTCAAGGGTAAGTGTATTTCCCAGGGATCAAAATTCAAATGCAATTACTTCTGACTGTGAAGGCTATGCTCTCTCCACCTAGCATGACAGCCTGTCACAGGAATGGTTTCATGCTATTTCTACCAGTTGGGATGATGCCCATTTGTCCTGCATTTCCTATTATTCTGATACAAGCTATAAAACACATGAACCTCGATGTTATGCAAAGTGAAAGAGTTCAGTCATGAAAGACTGTGTATTGTATGATTCTACCCATATGAAATGGCCAGAAAAAAAAAAGCAAATCTATATTAGTAAGTGCCTAGGGCTGGGGGGTGTATATGGGAACAGGAATAAATTATAAATAGGTTCAAGGAATCTTTGAGGAAGCATTGAGAATGTTTTAAAAATGGATTGTGGTGATATGTGCATAATTTTATAAATTTACTGTAAATTAGTGAATTGTATATTTAAAAGGAGGAAATTCTGTGTGATGTAAAGTGCCTCAATGAAGCTACTAAACAACCACAACAGAAGACTTTTGCAAATAAAAATGAGAAAGGACCAGGGGCATCCTGGTGGCTCAGTCCAGCTTTGGCTCAGGTCATGATCTCACGGTTCATGAGTTCGAGCCCCGCGTCAGGCTCTGTCTGACAGCTCAGAGCCTGGAGCCTGCTTTGGATTCTGTCTCCCTCTCTCTCTGCTCCTCCCCCACTCATGCTCTCTCTTTCTCTCTCTCTCAAACATTAAAACATGTTTTTTTTTTAATGAGAAAGAACTAAATCAAGCTGTAGAGTTTGTACCTTGTACCTTGATAATTGTATTTTTTTGTGGATTCTGAGATGTTGTAAATTATGTCACACCATCATTTTACATATACTAAGAAAATAATCTGCCAATTAAACTATAATAACGTTTCTTATAATTTTATATATGTTTATTTTAAAAGTACTTTAAATTGTTTAATGTTTATTTATTTTTGAGAGAGAGACAGAGCACAAGCAGGGGAGGGGCAGAGAGAGAGGGAGACACAGAATCTGTAGCAGGCTCCAGGCTCTGAGCTGTCAGCACAGAGCCCTACGTGGGGCTTGAACCCACAAACTGTGAGATCATGACCTGAGCTGAAGTCAGACAGTTAACTGACTGAAACACCCAGGTGCCCCGAAAAGTACTTTTAAATAAATTTAGACATAATTTGTATCCTATATTACAACTCTGAGAAAGTTTACATGTGTACTGATAATGACAGCTAAATCATCACTGTTGTTTGACTGACTTTAAGACCCCACATACTGAAAGGTGCATGCCAATTTCCAAAAGGAGAAAACATGAAAAACATTTGTATTTGAGACTCTATGATCAATAGTATAATGAGAAGAAAGCCAAATGCCTAGAGTAGCCAGTATCTGCGACATAAGTCAGAATCACTTAGGTTAGGACATGGGAGGATGATATTCTAGGGAGAAGAAATTTGGTGAAGAAAAAGGGTCCCAGATGGAACCAGCTAAAGAGAGGCAGGGGATAACCACGGGCAGGCCATATATGAATATCACAACAGAAACTCATTCAGGCTGAGCCAACTCTTCAGATAACCTGTCCACCAGCATTTAAGCATGTATCACAAGTCATCTCCACCAAGGAGCCATTTCCACTGGGTATACCTCTCCATTGACATGTGTTTACATACTCAGCCCCTGCATGTTAATGAAGTGTGATCTGCTTATGTGTCAACAGTTTCTGAGCTACATCTTACCCAGTGTGTACCCTTTACTGGCAATGGTGTAGAATATTCATAAGCCCATTCACCACTAAAACAGAATGTACAGTCTCTGTTACTCAGACACATGGAAGAGAAAAAAAAAAAAAAGGGGCCCCGGTATATGCACTCAAGTAGTAGTGGAAAGCAATAATGACTTACCTCCCTTCCAGTTATCACTCTGTGATTTGAAAGAAAAAAATATAACTGGGTTGACCTGTGAATGAATACTGCTAGCTTTAAACATTATCTTGAGTGTAAAGAGCATGACTTTTGAAAGCAAACAGATCAAAGGATATATCTTACTTTTGACACTTATTAGCTACTTAACCTTATACAAGTTATCTCAACTATCAGAGTTTCAGTTTCCTCTTTCTAAACTAGGGATACTGGGCACTTCGGTGGCTCAGTTGGTTAAGCGCTGACTTCAGCTCAGGTCATGATCTTGCTGTTCATGAATTCAAGTCCCACGTCAGGCTCTGTGCTGACAGCTCAGAGCCTGGAGCCTGCTTCAGATTCTGTGCCTCCCTCTCTCTCTGCCTCTTCCCTGCTCATGCTCTCTTTCTGTCTCTCAAAAATAAATAAACATTAAAACCCAGACTTGGACCCACAAATATGTGGCCAACTAATCTTTGACAAATGGAGAAAAGACAGTCTCTTTAGCAAATGGTGCTACAAGAACTGGACAGCAACATGCAGAAAAATGAAACTAGACCACTTTCTTACACCATACACAAAAATAAACTCAAAATGGATGAAAGACCTGAATGTGAGACAGGAAACCATCAAAACCCTAAAGGACAAAGCAGGCAACAACCTCTCTGACCCCAGCCGCAGCAATTTCTTACTCGACATATCTCCAAAGGCAAGGGAATTAAGAGCAAAAATGAACTATTGGGACCTCATCAAGATAAAAGGATTCTGCACTGCAAAGGAAGCAATCAACAAAACAAAACGGCAACCAATGGAATGGGAAAATATATTTGCAAATGACATAAAGGGCTAGTATCCAAAATCTAATCCAAAAAAATAATCCAGTAAAGAAATGGGCAGAAGACATGAATAGACACTTTTCCAAAGAAGACATCCAGATGGCCAACTGACACTTGAAAAAATGCTCCACCTCACTCATCATCAGGGAAATACAAATCAAAACCACACTCAGATACCACCTCACGCTGGTCAGAGTGGCTAAAATGAACAAATCATAAGACTATAGATGCTGGCGAGGATGTAGAGAAATGGGAACCCTCTTGCACTATTGGTGGGAATGCAAACTGGTGCAGCTGCTCTGGAAAACAGTGTGAAGGTTCCTCAAAAAATTAAAAATAGAACTACCCTATGACCCAGCAGTAGCACTGCTAGGAATTTACCCAAGGGATACAGGAGTGCTGATGCATAGGGGCACATATACCCCGATGTTTATAGCAGTGCTTTCAACAATAGCCAAATTACGGAAAGAGCCTAAATGTCCATGAACTGATGAACAGATAAAGAAGATGTAGTTTATATATATATACAATGGAATACTACTTGGTAATGAGAAAGAATGAAATTATGCCATTTGCAGCGATGTGGATTGTATTATGTTGAGTGAAATAAGTTAGTCAGAGAAAGACAGATATGTTTTGACTCATATGTAGATCTTGAGAAACTTAACAGAAGACCATGGGGGAGGGGAAAGGGAAAAAATAGTTACATACAAAGAGGGTGGGAGTCAAACCATAAGAGACTCGTAAATACAGAGAACAAATAGGGTTGATGGGGGTGGGGGAGAGGTGAAAGTGTGTGATGGGCATTGAGGAGGGTACCTATTTGGATGAGCACTGGGTGTTGTATGGAAGCCTATTTGCCAAAAATTATATTAAATAAGTAAATAAACATTAAAAAAATAAAAATAATAAAAAATAAACCAGGGAAAATAATAACCATATTCCCAGCATTTTTTAAGAATTAAGTGAGACTGTGCATAATACATAATATAGGACCTTAAATATAGTAAAAAAAATCAATAACAGTCTAACATCATTATGATTACCACCATAATCACCACCATCATAATCATAACTGTTTTATTATCATGATGATGATTAATTTATTACTCAGAGGCTCAATTTGGAAAGCTTTCTTTTTTTTCCTCTTTTTTTTTCTTTTTTCTTTTTTTTTTTTTTTTAAGGTTGCCTCTCTCTCACTGCAGGCTCATGTAAGGAGGAAGGCATTTTGGCTTGTGAACTTGTTGGGCAAGTGACTGTTATTATCAATTCAAATACAATAATTGCTGAAAGCACACAAAAGACTAGCCATATGCCAAAATGCCTTTATTAATGAACAGTATAGGTATAACATACTATCTTCAGAGAGTATGAAATGTTTGTTAATTTCATCTGGTCTTTTTATGGTAAGCATATTTCCTTATGACTTCAATGTAAACTATCACTTAACAACTATACTCTAAACTACAGACATGAGGCGCATGACAGCTAAAATCCAGTGTGCTCAAGTTTCACTTCTGGTTGTCTCTTAGCTGGCTATAGATTTATATACTTACATTACTGTCTGATATTTCATGCGATCCATCACTACATCTAGATTTGGTCCCTTGCTGTAAAAATTCTTGTTTTAAAGATTATAGCACCATCTCTCAGTCCTTGGCTTTTCTTCCTGGTTCTGCAAACACGGATTTAGTAATGAGTTTTCCCCTGAAAGGCTGGTTCTAACGTATGCCATCCAGGAGCGTACAGTCATTTAAGTTATACTTGTTAAAAAGTAACACCTTATACTACAAAATGTAAAAAAGCATTACTGTATAAATATTCATATAGGGATATGTATGTCTCATATATCCAGCAATATAGAGACTAAATTGAAGTATAGGATAGAATTTGAGCTAAGGTTTATATCTCTCTGAGATTTTAGAAATAGCCAAAAATTGTTGAATTGTAGCATGGGGTAAAAGACTGGCAGGTTTGATATGGGTGTACTCTAGATAGAATAAAGCAGTTTACAAAGTCAATAGGTATCAGAAACAGCCCACTCATTATTTCCATTGTAGAATACAAAATTGTTTCTGTCTTATTTCAAGAAAATAATAAACATATTTGTATGTAATTATTTCATATTAATTATTTTAGTCACATAATTTAAGTTGTTTCTATCCTAATAACACTCTTAATTACTGGTATAAGTTAAATTTTTCATTTTTAACAAATGAGGTGGGAATACAAATAGCAAGTCACATTAAAAAGCAAGTGTACCATAATGACCTAATTTGATTTGAAATGTGTTTAAATATCCAATTAATCCAAATATCTGTGGCAATTCATACATAACTGACAAAGAAAATATGAAAAATTTAAGTTAGTAATACTTGATGACTAGAATGCTTTATTATTCTTTCACTTCCAATCATTTCTTTCTCAATCTTTTTCCTGTAAGAAATAAACAGAAAAGTTAAACTAAAAAATCAAAGTACTGAGGCGGGGAGAGAAAAGGAATCCTGAGTTTGGCAGGATTATTTTATAAATCCTTCAGAGTACCATAAATAGGTATATTTAAAATTAAACTTTTTCATTTCTGGGAACATATTCTTAGTCTTTTATAATTGGAAATGAAATTTTGTAGGAATAAGTACTTTGCAACCCAGATCAGGAAGTAGATTTCTTTGTCTTAGATGGGGTGTGTGTGCGTGTGTGTGTGTATGTGTGTGTGAACACACATCTATGGGAAAAAGAAAGAGGCAGAGAGAAAGAGAGAGCATGCACAAGTGAACACATTCAATATGTTTTTGTTTACTTATTGTTTGGAATTTTCTATCTACTTTCCAGCCCATATTTCCTTCCATTTTACTTCTTCCACTGAAGATGACTGAGATGCCTGAAGTAAAGAGAGATATGAATTATCACTAGTAGGGGATAAGACAAGTTTTACAAAGAAATCAGCTATGATTCAGTCCAAATACATCCATGAGAAGAGCCCACACTTTGATGTTTGTTGAAGAGAGCAATACAGATAAGAAGAGATGACCTTGAACACAATGTTCTAGATACTTTATGTTATGTGCTCATTTGAATTGGGATATAAACTTTTATTTTTTGTAATAATATTTGCTGAAGTGTAATATAGAGTCTGAAATTTAAAATAAACAAACACCACTTTAAACTTAGTAACAATTTTTCAGACATTCCAAAGATGTTTGACATAGACCATCGCCTTGCAAAGGTGGCTCTCTCTCAATAGAATATGGCTTTGTTACTTATAAGACAAGTCGGTTACTTCCCTCTCTAGACCATAGTTTTCATGTTTGGGAAATGTGATAATAAAGCATTCAGGACTGTAAGAGTTAAATAAGGTAATGGATATAGAGGCTTAGCTCTGTATCATGTATACAGTTAAATACAAAGATTATTGAAGAATAGGTAGCTAGTCATCTAAAATATTAATTATCAACTAAATAAAGACGTGACTTTTATTCATGTTTCCCCAACATTTTTATTTAAAAATTTTTCCAACATACAGAGAAGTTGGAAGAGTAGTACAATGATCATTCACAAACTCTTTACCTGAATCACTAACATTTGCTTACACTGGCCTCATTTCTTAATAGGCAGTGAATACATAGATAGATAGATGCACTGACTATTTTTGTTGAGCTATTTAAAAACAAGTTGCAGAGTCTAGCTAATGTCACTAAATAGCAAAATAGGTAGTTCCTGGCTTTGGTCCCCCTCACAAAGGAGAAATTAGCAACTAACTATACAGAGAAAGAGTCCTTTGTCAAGATCCCAGAACCTAGGAATAAGGCTACTCCACCACCTTAGACCACAGAAACCAAGAAAAAATACTACAGTAAGAGAAGCAGTTTCACTTTGACTGCATTGCCCTTCGCCCAAGCTAGCACAGTACATCGACAGGGTACCCTGAGCCTACTGTTTCTCCAGTAGGAAAAGGAAATCACAATTTGGACATCCATGTTCTCCAGCATTCCAGGATGCATCATGGGAGGCCAACTTAGGTACTGACTCACAGTAATCACTGGGGAAGACAGCTAGAGATGGAAAAGGGAGGTGGGGCTCACAGTGCATCCCTGCTAGTGGCAGCACACTAACAGAGATCCCAGCCACTGGCCAGGGAACTCAGTTGGCAGTTCTGTCCAGTTTAGGTCCCTAACCGGTGGACTGTCCTGTATATGGAACCCATTCTACAACCTGCCCAGGAAGCAAAACCAGTTGGAAGCTCCATCTGACCAAGAAGCCTTGCAGAGAAACTTGGCACCCGTGGAACCTACTCTAAAACCCTGTCCTGGCAGGGAGCCATGCCAGTATTCCTGCCTAACCATTAAGCACAACCTCAGTCCCTCCTGAATAGAGATCCTAAACAGTTCTTCAGGAAGGCTGGGAAACCTCAGAGAACAACTTGTAATACTGCCCAATGTGGAGCCCAGCCTCTAACATTACATCACATACAGCCTGGCTAGTGACTTCTCCTAAGAGTGGAGCACAACCAGTAGTCCGCTCAATCATGAAGCTCAGCTAATGTTACCATCCAAAATTATGGGCCACTATCCATGATAAACATAGATGTAAAAATCCTAAACAAAATACTAGAAAACCAAATTCAACAACACATTAAAAGGATCATATATGATGATCAAGTAAGATTTATCCCTATGATGCAAGGATGATTCAAATATACAAACCAATAAATGTGATATACCAAATTAATAGAAGGATAAACTCAAATGATTATTCAATAGATGCAGAAAAAACATTTGAAAAAATATATTATTTCATGATGAAAACACTCAACAAATTGGGTATAGAAGGAACATATCACAACATAATAATTGCTACAACTAACATCATACTCAATGGTGAAAGGTTGAAAGATTTTCCTCTAAAATCAGGAGCAAGATAAGGTGCCCACTCTCACCAATCCTTTTAACATAGGACTGGAAGTCCCAGCTAGAATCATTAGGCATGATAAAGAAATGAAAGACATCCAAATGGGAAAGGAAGAAGAAAAGTTGTCTCTGTTTGCAGATGACATGATCTTCTATATAGAACATCCTAAAGATTCCACTAAAAAATAGTTAGAAGTAATAAATAAATTCAGTAGAATTTCAGGATACAATAAAGAAAACAATCCCATTTATAGCAGCATTAAAAATAATAAAATACTTAGGAATAAATTTAACCAAGGAGGTGAAAGATCTGTACACTTAAAGCTCTAAGACATTTTTGAAAGAAATCAAAAAAAGACACCAATAAATGGGAAGAAACCCCATATTCATTAATCAGTAAAGCTAATATTGTTAAAATGCCCATACCACTCAAAGTGATCTACATATTCAGTGATTAAAGACTTAAATGTGGAAGCTGAAACTATAAGTTCCTATAAGAAAAGATAGAGAGAAAGCTTTACTGCCATTGAAAAAGCTCCAAGACATTGGTCTTGCCGGTGAGTTTTTGGATACGACACCAAAAGTACAATAACAAAAGCAAATACAAACATATTGCACCATATCAAACTAAAAAGCTTCTGCACAGCAAGAGAAACAATCAACAAAATGAAAATGCAGACTACAGAATGGGAGAAAATATTTGCAAATCATATATCTAATAAAGAGTTAATAACCAAATATATAAGGAACTCATGCAATTCAATAGAAACAAAACCAAATAACCAATTAAAAATGGGAAAAGGACTTGAATAGACTTTTTTACAAAGACAACATAAAAATAACCATCATGCACACTAAAAGGTGCTCAACATCACTGATTGTCAGGAAAATGCAAATCAAAACCACAAATCCATTACACCTCTTAGCATGGCTATTATCAAAAAGACAAGAGATAACAAGTGCTGGTAAAGATGTGGAAAGCCCTTCTGCACTGTTGGTAGGAATATAAATTGGTACAGCCATTACGGAAAATATTTGGAAGTTTCTTTAAAAATTAAAAATAGAACTACCATATGTCTAGCAATCTCATTTCTATGTATTTATTCAAGGGAAATGAAATCCCTATCTTAAAGAGATATCTGCACCGTCAAGTTCATTGCACTATTCCCTATGGAAACAACCTAATTGCTTACTGGCAGATGAATGGATAAAGAAAATATGAACACACACACACGCATACACACACACACACACAGGTGTATTATTCAGCTTTAAAGAAGAAGCAATTCCTATTTGTGACCAGATGGATGAAAAACGACAAAAAAAATACTGCATGCTTTGACTTATATGTGGAATATATTAAATTGGTGAACTTGGAGGGCGCTTGAGTGGCTCAGTTGTAAGTGTCTAACTTCAGCTCAGGTCATGATCTTATGGTTCATAAGTTCGAGCCCCGCATCAGGCTCTGTGCTGACAGCTCAGAGCCTGGAGCCTGCTTTGGATTTTGTGTCTCCCTCTACCTCTGACCCCTCCCCTGCTCTCTCTCTCTCTCTCTCTCAAAAATACATAAACATTAAAAAATTTTTCAAAAAAAGGTGGTATCGGGGAGGCTGGGTGGTCGAGTTGGTTAAGTATCTGACTTTGGCTCAGGTCATGATCTCGCAGTCTGTGGTTTCGAGCCCTGCATCAGGCTCTGTGCTGACAGCTCACAGTTGGGACCCTGCTTCAGATTCTGTGTCTCCCTCTCTCTCTGCCCCTCTCCCTGTCTCTCTCTCTCTCTCAAAACTATATAAACATTAACAAGATATTTTTCACGTTGAACGCAAAGAAACACAGTAAATTGGTGGTGACCAGGATCTAGGGTATTGGGGAAATGGTGAAATATTGACCAAAGGGTAGAAAATTTCAGTTATAAGATGAATCAGTACTAGGGATCTAATGCACAGCACGTTGACTATAATTAATCACACTCTACTGTATATTGGATATTTGCTAAGAGAATAAATCTGAATTGTTTTACCACAAAATAATAACAGATGTGTTAATTAATGTGGTAATCATTTCACAGTATATACATATATTAAATCATCATGTTGTACAATTTAAACCTACACAGTGTTATTTAGCAATTATATCTCAGTGAAGCTGGAAAAATGTAAAAGTAAGTTGCAGATATCATGATATATGAAACATAAATACTTCAGCATGCATTTCTAAAGAAATATTATTTGTTTTTAAGGGGGGAATATAGTTATTTTTATGAAGTCAGTAGATTTTGTGATTAAATTTGAGCCAAAGCTCAGTGAAAAATAAAATTTTATCAGTCAATTTCTATATGAGTAGAACACTGTGCTTTTCAAAAGTCATATGCCTACACTATCTCATAGATCCAACCCTAATTCCATAATGTGGGAAATATAGCCACTATTGTATTGTGTTTTAGTAGTAGTAGTGTAGTAATAGAGAAAAATAAGCACAAAAGATTTAGTTGCTGGAAATCAAATAACGTGTTTTAAAAAGCTCCAGAACTCCAGTTTCCCAATTCCCTAGGTGAAGAAAAGTACAGAGCTTAATGTCAGGCACCATGCTAAATGTTTACAATCATAATTAACCTTTATCAATTTAATATCTCTATAAGGTAGGAATCATTTTCCTCAGTTTATAGATGATCCAGAAACTCAGAAGAAACAAATTTCATACCCAAAGTCAGAGAGAGTGTAGTAGAACTGAAAATAAATATCCATGTACCAGGGCATAGCACTGGGTTAGCAGCCGAACAGAGGAGGCTATTTGACCAATGCCTGGTGGTGAGGGCGATGAGGTGCCTGCAAAGAAAGAGTGATGGGGAAAGGATTGCAGGCCACTGTGAGGAGCTCCATGGGTTACAACAAGATGCCTCGGGTACAAGGCCAGTTGCCACTGGGTGTATATATATATATATATATATATGTATATATATATATATATATATACACATGTATATATACGTATATATATATATATGCGTATATATATATGTGTGTATATATATATATATATATATATATATATATATATATATACACACACACACACACACACACACACAGTGGAGTATTACTTGGTGATCAAAAAGAATGAAAACTTGCCATTTACAACAACATGGATAGAACTACAGGGTATTATGCTAAGCGAAATTAGCCAGTCAGAGAAAGACAAATATATGATTTCATTCATATGTGGAATTTAAGATAAAAAGCAGATGAACATAATGGAAGGGAAGCAAAAATAATATAAAAACAGGGAGGGGGACAAAACATAAGAGACTCTTAATTACAGAGAACAAACTGAGGGTTTCTGAAGGGGTTGTGGGTGAGGGGATGGGCTAAATGGGTAAGGGGCATTAAGAAAGACACTTGTTGGGATGAACACTGGGTTATTTATGCATAGGGGATGAATCACTGGAATCTACTCCTGAAATCATTATTGCACTATATGCTAACTAACTTGGATATAAATTAAAAAATAATTAGTTTTTTTAAAAATTAAAAATTTTAAAATTTATAAAAAATAAACATTAAAAATGTAAAAATTATAATTGTATGATCATGCAAACCAATAAATATTTTAAATTGAAAAAAATAAAAGATTACTCTTTCTGACTTTTGAAACAATGTACTTATATTACCAAATTGAGTCCATCCAAATGCCTTTCACTGCTCAGTTTTATAGTGCCTTGTTACAGAGGGCCATTGATTGCCAACAGAAACCATAATTTAGAAAATGCCTTTTTCTGTCTTTGGTAAAAGTAATAGCAGAAGTGGAAAACAGTAAACAAAATTTACCTGAAAAGTAAATTCAAGGTACAGAAGGAACTAGTGCTTAGATGCATATTAATTGACATGCACTGACCTAATACCTATATAATTAATCCTCAAAAGAGCCCAAGTATATAGAAATATTTCCATCATTATATATGAGATAAAAATGATAAATAAGAGAGAAAGTATATGAGATTTTGGATTTTGTATATGCTGTTTTCATTTGTCAAAATGTTATAGTTCAATGGCAAAGTTCAGCCTTGGATGTAACAAGAATGTTGTTTTGAGACAAGTCCTGGAAAAAGCAAATTCAGAAGAAAGTGGTCACTTTTTGGAGCTTGTTTTGACCTTCCTATGTTTCCATCGGCCTTCCTGACATCATGTGCCCTCTTATTGTCTGTGAGTCATTTACCTCCTACTAGTAATCACTTAGTAGTATGACTATGACCACTTTCCAAAAAAAAAAAAAAATTGCATCTGAATAAACTCTGCAATTTGGCAAAATATCTATCATAGTGGAGACATTATCCTATAGGGCTGTGGACATTCAGTTAATGGTGGGACACTGTTGACAAAAAAAAAAAAATCGATTGCCTCTCAAATCACACAATGGTGATGAAAATTATATTATACAAGACTAAACCAGATCTATATGTGGTATTTTACATAGACATTGGTCCCATCCCACATTTTTGTTTTCTATTCCTCTTAAGAACCCTGTAGCTAATATCAGACTAAGCAAAACCTAGTATGTCACATAGACTCCCATTCTGTGCCTGTTTCCTTCTATATGCCCGTCCTTTCCCTTCCCCTCTCTAGAGTTCTTTTTTTTTTTTTTTTAATTTTTTTTTCTTTTCAACGTTTTTATTTATTTTTGGGACAGAGAGAGACAGAGCATGAACGGGGGAGGGGCAGAGAGAGAGGGAGACATAGAATCGGAAACAGGCTCCAGGCTCTGAGCCATCAGCCCAGAGCCTGACGCGGGGCTCGAACTCCCGGACCGGACCGCGAGATCGTGACCTGGCTGAAGTCCGACGCTTAACCGACTGCGCCACCCAGGCGCCCCTCCCCTCTTTAGAGTTCTAATGATCCCCAAGGCTCCTTTCTCCATACTCTCTACAACTGTGAGCTCAGATATGATCTAATTTAACATTTACCCCTTCTTGTAAATATAACCATAGCAATATTAGTAGTATTACATTATCTTTATATATAATATTTTACCTAAGATGAGTCACTAATTTCTTATTCTTATACTTCTAAAACATTAACTCAAATTCTGGTTAGAAAAAGAATTGTTCCCATTATAGATATTTCTAGCATCATTGAGTAAATCTGTGTGTATAAGTGCTTTGCAGAGATTCTAAAATAATATCCCACAAAGTGGCCACCTATTCTGCTTACATAAAATCAATGCTCTCTAATCTGTGGGATTAGAATGCTCTCTAATCTGTGCTTGTAAAAGAACTAGATCATATATAACCAAAAAAATATATATTCAGTTAAGTTGGACCAGTCCCTCTCCTCTCTAATAAGGAAACAGAATAAATTAATTCATATCTTAACAACCCTGGGAAGGGGTAGGTTGTCTACCCTACTCTGAAGCTTCCACCTGTCACATGAATCCTCCTGGAATAGCTCAGGTCTAACTTGAATAGAAGGGAATCCTTCTTTTTCTCTAACTGCACATGTATTCCCTTCATCAATATATGTTTATGAATTTGTATCAATTTTAGAGTGATTATGATTATAAACATACAAACACAAGAAATAGACACTTGAGGCAAATACATGGCTAAAGCAGAAGTGATAATTACATTTTAATCACAATTATTTAACTTTCCAGGAGAATATGGTTAATGATCTAGAATTATTCAAACAATTGATAAATTTTTTATCACATTTTGCCCGCACAGACACAGTCTAAGTCTCCATCTTAGTTGGAGTGGTAAGGAATGTTCTGGAGCTTACACAATACAGTTAAAAACCAAATCCAAGCCCATAAATGCAAAGGATAATAAGGATTTAGTATTTACATAGGTGCTTTATTAATATCACCATATGTTTTTAAGTTAACTTTGTTCAGCATTTCCATAAATTTATTCTCAAATAAAAAAGAAAAATGCCATTTACTTTCAACAACTTGACATGCAGATAACAGATGGCCGTGTTTTTTTTTTTCAGAGTAAAAAAGCATTCAGAATAAGGCATATCATCTATTATTTTGCCTTGCCCTCTTTATCACTTTCAATCTAAACAGAAAAGTGATGTATTACAGGAAAATGGCCCACTTTGTGACATTTCTGATATGACTATACAATTTCTTCACCAGGGTGGTTCATTTTCTGAAATAAATGAGACATGCTTTAACATTTCACGAATTCCATGTTTTGGAAATGAATGCTACAGAAATTCATTAAGCTACTGCATAAATTCTAAATATCAAAAATTATATAATTTCAATGACAAATATATCCTGAGAAGTACCCTAAATTTTGCATGTGTGGGTGAAAATGGACACAACAAGAAAAATTGTTAACCGATTAATAATTTCTTGCTCTTCTAATTGTAAAGAAGAAACTGAGTATCAATTATGCGTAGGTGATACCTCTCTCTGTGGGAGAATTTTGAAGCAGTGGTGAAGACCCTTTTCCAAAATAGTCTTCCCCAGACTAGCTCAGTGAAGATTTGTTTTCCTTTTTCAGTACAAAATAGCATTTGTGATGATTTATGCTCTGCTAACTAAATACTTTTCACAGAGGTATGTGCAATTTTGAATTTGCCTCAAAACTACTGAATATAGGGGCGCCTGGGTGGCTCAGTCAGTTAAGCGTTCGACTTCGGCTCAGGCCATGATCTCACGATCCGTGAGTTCAAGCCCCGCATCAGGCTTTGTGCTGACAGCTCAGAACCTGGAGACTGCTTCAGATTCTGTGTCTCCCTCTCTCTCTGACCCTCCCCCGTTCATGCTGTCTCTCCCTGTCTCAAAAATAAATAAACGTTAAAAAAAAAAAACACAACTACCCAATATAGAGTTTAAGAAACATTTTCCAAATAAAATATTTAATAAACTGTGCAGCTAGGCTCAGAATGCAGATGAACTTGAGGCCAAAATTCTAGACTTTTAACCAGTTTTACAGTTTAGGGATTTTGGTTTAAAATGTCACCTGTATAG
This sequence comes from Acinonyx jubatus, assembly GCF_027475565.1. Lineage (NCBI taxonomy): Eukaryota > Metazoa > Chordata > Mammalia > Carnivora > Felidae > Acinonyx > Acinonyx jubatus. The sequence goes on from NC_069388.1 coordinate 95,109,660, forward strand.
AATATGTAATTATTTTAATAATATATTACAGGTTATGATGAGAAGAAAACAAGGTTTACTCAGGAAAATAACAAAATAAAAAAAATGTTGATGAAACTCTATTTTATGAATTTCCTATTTTTTCCAAGTAATCTCTCCTATCATTGTGAGAAGCAAATAGGTAACTGTCACTATTTGAGAAGGAAACCGTTTTTTCTAGTCTTAAGAAATTATATGAAGTCACAAGACAATACATATTTCTGACTATTGGATAAAACTTGGAAGTTCCAAGATCTCACTACACTGTGGGGAGAAAATAAGATAGCATTAATACAGTGTTTCATTTCTCATTTTGGGGATACCTCTGACAGCTTGGAAAATACCCACTGAACACCTCTATTTCTTTTCCCAGGCTTGCTCTTGCCACTGCCTTCACTCTTGTCTTCCACGGCTCACAGCACAGCACAACACGGTACTGCCTTGCTCTAAAATCACCAAGGGTTGTACGCATGTGGATGGAACACCTTCTCTGGCCTGATGCTTCAAGCTGTCTTCTACATGTCATCATTATTGAACCTGAGGAGATGCCCACAACCCCGATATATCACTGCTTTTCTTCCAATCCTAATCCTGATTATTGTTCTAATGTGAAATTGCTAACTCCTCCTGTTGGACCCTTTTAGGGATATTTTCTAGCAAACACTTTTGGGTCCCAAGATCATTAAATCTTTTGGCATTATGTACACACAGTTCTTCCTGTAGGGAACGCAGACACTACCAGAGTAACTGGATTACAAAGTTTTAATTAAAATTGTGAGAATTTCCTCAGAACTATTTTTCACCTCCAATGCTTAGGCCTTGTTTTATACATTAACCAGATAAAAACATAGCTACTCTAGATGAAGTGACATTGGATAAATCTAGCTGTAAAGAACCTCCCAATCTTTCTACCTACAGTAGCACTCAAGGCACACAACAAGACACAAGTTGTACACCACTAATCTATAACACCAACTGATTGCTTTTTACAATGTTGTATATCTCTAGATGCAATTACTTGGCACTTCCCTAAATTAAGGACCTGATCATTATAACTGTCTCATGATACAGAGTCTTCTATATAAAAAGACACAATTATGCCCCTTATTATTTGACTTAAACATATGTTTAGTATGGTTCTGGAATGGCTTCCTGTTTAAAGTACTAATATATAGAGCAAAACTAAAAATAAAACATTTTAAAAACAAAACAAAACAAAACAAAACAAGCCCAGATATTTGTGAATAAGAACATTTAAAATGTAAACATTGGGTTAAACAATGCAAAATATTTTTACTTCTTCCCAATCATATGGATACATTTATATTAAGGGCATTTAAAGTTAGGTTCTGCTATTTCCAAAGTAGCATGTTAGGACCAATTCTCATTTCACAGTTGAACTAAAAGCCAGAAGTGAATAACCTATGGCCCATGGCCAGGCACCCACAGGAGAGATGAATAGTTCTGCCATCTGGCATCCCAATGGGGCCTTCATAAATAGCACCAGACTGTCAGAATTAAACTGAGTTTAAAGAGGGACAGCATGGCAAAAACAGGAGAACACACTGAGGGCATGGGAAAAGGGAAAAAGCGGCAGACAAAATAACTTTTTCCTGAAATTCTCAAGAAAGAAGTACACATGTTATCCATGCTCTGAGAACAGGGCGCAGACTATTTCGGGAAGAAAACAAGCCCTGATATAAAATTTTTGGACTTGGTCGTGCTACTAATAATCCATACAAAATGAGAAACATGACAACTGTCTAGTCTCCCATTTATTTATTGTTAAATATATAAACACATGCACGTGTGTGTGTGTGTGTGTGTGTGTGTGTGTGTGTGTGTGTGTGGTAAGGCTATCCTGGGATCTCTTATGGGTATACTGGTCCATGATGATAAATAAAAACTCCTTTTCCTGACACTTATTCCACTAACACATTTGCCTACCCAAATTGTATTTTCTTTCTCTTATTTGTAACATATCATTGTGTCTGCCTTGTTTGTGCTTATGTCTCATTAAAAGGTGGTACTATTTAATGGAATAGAAAAACTGCACTTATAAATTATTCTAATCTAGAAAAGATGGGTATTCAGCATCTCTCCTTGTATAATTAGTCAATTGAATGTGATATTGCAAAATCATTAGTTGAATAAAACAATCAGGAGAACAAGCAATTTCATTGTGAGTCTAGGGAGGTTTAAATTTGGTTCAGCACTAGCGAGCGGTATTGCTTACCGGAAGGACCTTCTAGGTATGTTATATGTTCTATGAATGATAAGCCCTGAGGTAAAAGGCATAATTTAACGCTTGAGAACCACTGTACATCATAGAGTCATTTATTATACAAGTCTTTGTTCCTGGATATGAAGAGGAAAAAATGTACTTATGCAGAGAATGGAACATTCAGATATAGCCTGTCATTTTCAATTCCTCAAGTCAGCTTTGCTGTGGTTATTTAGCATTCCACCTGGCCACATTTCCAGAAGGACTGAGGGAGCATTCTCTGCCAAAGGGTTTCAAAAATCACATGAAAATGTCAAGCTTTGAAAAGAATCCCAGATTCCTGGACTTCAAGTTGGTTTGTTGTTTCTTGAAAGCCTGTGAATTAGTGAGATCATCATTTCTGAATTTGCTCAAGATAGAGCTGAATATATGTGTGGTCTAATATAGTGCAGCTTGCTTTATCAAGTCATAAGCTTCAAAGAACCTTAACAGTTGTGAGGTTCTATACTTTTCAAAGCTTTCATTCTATGGAGTAAGGTATTCTCAGCAGGTTCATAGACTTACAAATGTTTCTCTTCCTTTTTAGTTTGGATCATCTGATCACGTATCAATAAATACACAGAGGGAAATAGTAAATCAAATTAATTGGGATAATGAGAAATATACTCGAGTTTTTAAAATCTGTTATTAATCCTCTTTGTTAGTAAAATTTAATGAGAAGCATACGTGTATGTATGTATATAACAATTGTATATATATGATATAATATATATACAGAAGCATATATAAAACACATAAGCATATATAATTATATATATAATTGTATTTAATATTTTATATAATCTAATTATGTAAATACACATAAAATGTAAAAGGATTTTGAATACATATTTATCATAAGATTTTAGACTTGAAATTGGAAATCTATTCTGTACCTTCTCCTAAGAGTTTAGCAATTACATATTATTTTCATTATAAATGTTTATTTTCACTGACACTAGTGTTCATGTTGTTGCGATTGTTTAAAATGTATGTGTAGGTAAACTACATTTTATTATTTTAATTTCATGATAAAAAAAATTTTACCATATGTTCTTGGCCTTATGGCACTGACTAGAATTTCCAGCATTATGTTGAATAAAAGAGATTCGTGGACTTTATTGCTTTGTTTCTGATCTTAGGAAGAAAGCATTCATTCACTATTATGTATAAAGTTAGCTGCAGGTTTTTCATAGATGCTCTTTATCAAGTTGAGGAAATTTACTATCCCTGTTATTCTGAGAATTTTTATCATGGAAAGGTATTGAATTTTGTCAAATGCTGCTTTAAAAACAATTGTATGATTATGTGGTTTTTCTTTTTTAGTCAGTTAATATGATAGATTACATGGGTATATTATGAATATTAAATTTGCCAGCCATGTATCCCTGGAATAGAACTCACTTGGTTATGCTATGTTGTTGTATTTATTAACTACTGAATTCGGTTTGCTAATGTTTTGTTACGAACTTATACATTTTAATTCACGATGAATATTGGTCTGTGGTGTTGTTGTTTGTTTGTTTTTTGTATTGTCACTGTCTGGTTTTGGTAACAAGGTAATTCTAGCTTCACAAAGTAACCTGGGCATTCATCCTTCTATTTTCTAGCAGAGACTGCATAAAATTGGTCATAAAATTCTTCTTTAATTGGCTTATAGAATTCTTTAGTGATACTATTTGTGTCTATAGATTTCTCATTGAGAGTTTTGTTAATTATAGATTCTACTTCTTTAACAGCTAAGGTATGCAAAGTATAGATTTCTTATTAGGTGAGTTGTGGTAGTTTGTGGTTTTCAGGGATTGATCCATTTTATCTACATTGTCAGTTTTACAGGTGTTTAGTTGCTTGTAGCACAATTCCTTTATTGTCCTTATGATATCTGTGAAGTCTATAGTGATATCCCAGTCTGTTCCAACTACCGGTAGTTTGTGTCTTCCCTTTGTGTGTGTGTGTGTGTGTGTGTGTGTGTGTGTGTTTGGGGGGGGGTGTTTGTTTTTGCTTTGTTTTGTTTTGTTGCTGTTGGTCTTGCTAGAGTTTTGCCAGTTTTCTTGGTATTTTCAAAGAACCAGCTCTTTGTTTCATTGACTTTCTCTATCATTTTTTACTGCTGTCGATTCACTGATTTCTGTGCTTATCTTTATGATTTCCTTATTTCTGCTGGCTTTGGGTTTGCTTTGCTCTTCTTTTTCTAGGTTTTTAAGGTGGCATTTTAGATTACTGAGATCTTTCCTCTTTTCTAACATACACATTTCATGCTACATTCTTCTCCATACTGCTTTAGCTGTGTCCCATAAATTTTGACATGTATTTTCACTTTACTTCAGTTCAATGTATATATACTTATTTCCCTTGAGACTTCCTTTTTGCCCCATGGATGACAGTAGTGTGTTGTTTGATCTCCAAGTGTTTAGGTCTTTTCCTGTAATTTTTCTTTTATTGATCTCTATTTTGAAACCAGTAGGGTCGGGGCACCTGGGTGGCTCAGTCGGTTAAGCGTCCGACTTCGGCTCAGGTCATGATCTCATGGTCGGTGAGTTCAAGCCCCGCGTCGGGCTCTGTGCTGACAGCTCAGAGCCTGGAGCCTGCTTCAGACTCTGTGTCTCCCTCTCTCTCTGACCCTCCCCCGCTCATGCTCTGTCTCTCTCTGTCTCAAAGATAAATAAACATTAAAAAAAAAAAGAAACAAGTAGGGTCACAGAAGGTTTGTTTTGTGGCCCAGGGTGTAGTCTATCTTGGCATAAGTTCAGTGGACACTTGTAAAGAATGTGTATACTGCATTTCTAGAAGTAGCAAGTAAGAGCCTTAAAAACGTTAAACCTCTTAACATAGTAATCCTATTTTTATGTGCCATTTAGTGATGGCACATTGATGGTTTAAAACCAGCAATGGTGGGAATTTTTATATAATATACATTTGTAAAGTCTACAATTCACTTCTCATCTCCACTGACAGGGAGCAGTTAAATGTTTATCAGCATCCCACTGGAAAAAATCAGTAAATTATGAAACACCTATAGAAATAGCATTGGGAAGCAATGAAGAACTGTATTTTATCAAGCAATATTTAATAAAAGAGAAAATTTGTTAATAAAATTATTGAAAAGGTTATAAAACTATATGAATTAACAGTGATAACATTTTACAGGTTTTATACAGTACATTAAATATTAAGTGCCTCATAAAATATTTTGTATTTATATATTATATGTTTTTAACTTTTTTAACATATTAGAAAACATATGTAATAAAAAGTCACTTGCTTTTCAGTATAATTCTGGTTACATACATTTGGAAGACATTGGAGAAGTATTAATAAAATATTTTTTATTATAAAATAATAACTAGTAATGAGCAAAATTAATGCCCTAGCTTTTAGTTTATATGAAGTACCAGAAACTGTAAGTGATTACCACCATGCAAATATATACACTTTGCATAAAATAAGGCATAAACATATAACACTACGAAATTTCCCAAATATCTGACATAACTAAATAAACATTGAAGGGATTCCAAAAAATTAAAGCCCTAATCTATATACCAGTGCCTAAAATACCAAACTGAATAAACCATTCTTCACCATCAGATTTGAAAGGACTAACACACACTTTAAAAAAAGAACAAAATAAAGAAGCGTATACAAAAGAAGACCTGCATTTTGCTGGATTAGAGAGAAATATGAAAAATTGCCACAGAAGAAGGAACATTCCAGGTTTTTAATATCCTAGGATTTTGTCTTTCAAGAGGGCATAACAAAAATCCAAAATATGATCTCCTTGGTTTGCTGATACCATTCTCTTTGCTAAAAATATCTTACTGCACATGAAACTTGAAGCTTACTTGGCTTCTTTAAGACCCTGTGTGCCATTTTTACTTACTAGTTTCCTTCTTTTCTCTGTTTTAAAGTGATCAGGTGGCCCAATTTTGAATGAGTTTTTAAAATTACTACTCCTGGTTCATTATATGCTCGCCACGAAATCTTCTGTGTCTGATGCAGTACACCTGTTACCTGTGGCTCAATGTACAACCTCACACTGTCACTGCTGTATGTCCCCATTATGTGGGCCACCATATAGTTTGAAGTCCATGTTCTAACGACCTAAACTAGCTATCTTTCCATCACATACTACTAGTTCTTTCACCCCACACCCATCTCTCCTTCTCCCAGTAGTACTCTTCAGTGTCAAGATTTCAACTTGCTCATGTAGCTGAGATGAATTTGTTCAATGAACAAAGGGACCAAAAAAGGGAAGGAGGGAAACCAGGAAACAGACTCTTAACTATAGGGAAAAAGCACCAGAGGAAAGGTGGTCGGGAATGGATGAAATAGGCAATGGGGATTGAGGGATGTACTTGTGATGAGCACAGGGTATTGTATGGAAGTGCTGAATCACTATATTGTACACCTGAAACTAATATTACTCTGTATATTAACTGGAACTTAAATGAAACTGAAAAAAATAATAAAAGAATTTGTTCATTACAAATGAATATTAATATATATCGATATATGTGATTAGAAAATTGTAAGAAAAAAGTCCTTTTTTGCTGATCAGTGATTCATCTGATATGTAAACATAGATGTAAGTGTTTTTAAATATTTTTCACCCTGTTTTGTGTGTTTCTCTGTTTACACGGTAAAACAGAGCCTGCTAATTATTCCCAACTGAGTAATATGTATTTTGTGAAACTCTTCCTGAAGTGCAAGTACTAAATATTATTTACTTTTAGATTTGTTATAAGAAAACATCATTATTCAGGATTTCCTTTACATGTAAAAGGTATAAGAACATATCAAAATATATGTAAGATAATATAACAAAGATAGAGAAGGAAGTACTCTAAAAGATAAGTAACATCGTTACTTGTTTGTTTTTGTTTTTGTCTTAACTAATGCTGAAACATATTATGTGAAAAGTTAGATGAAAATGGGGAAAAAGGTCAAAAAAAGATTACACAGGAGCCTTAGCAAGGAACTGAGGAAGGACCCCATGAGGCCCATGGTCACTGAAGTTTCCCCTCTGACAATTTTATCAAGGTTTTAAGAAGTTCAGTTAACTCTGTGTTTACATAATCGAAAACTAAAATAGACACTGGACAGGTCTTTTGTAAAAACAAGAAAGATAAAAAACAAAAAATGAAACAAAAAAACAAAACAAGAAAAATAAGATAGACATTTGTTTGACAGTCTTGACAGTCAGCAGTTTTGCATTAAATACTTAACTATGTATATAATAGTATGCAATATCCTGAAAACATTGTATTATATAGTCCCTGATCTTTTCCCTCAAGGAGCTTACCATCTAGATTTATAGATGACAGAGTCCTCTCAAGTGTTTTATAAAACAATGAGATTAAATAACAGTATGAGATAATACTACCAGAGACAATATGTGGCATCTTATGTAATAAAGCCATTTGTGAAGACAGAACAATGATGCAGTAAATATTACCTATTATGAAAAAATACAAGATTACAAATGTTTAAAAGAAAAGAGATGCCACCATTGCTGGAATGATTAAGGATAACTGTATGGAGCGGTGGGATGTGTGCTAGGCCTGGAAGCATGGTTATAATTTAGATAGGTTAGGGGTATAAAGAGAGAAGTGTATAAATATTGTCATACAAAGTAAAGTAACAGTGTGAAAGAATAAAGACCACTTCGGTTTATTTATAGGAATTATAGAGACTATTCAAATACAAGAATAAGAGAAAGGTAATTGCTTCCAGAGTTGATAGGAACATGGGTCATCATGAAAATAAATATTTCTTCAAGATGTTTACTTCACTGGTCCTCAGTTTCTTCATATGTGTAACAAGGGAATGTATAAACTATGAAATATTTCGTTGCCTTTTAATTGTGTAAAGGTGTGATTAAGTTCTAGGGAAATTCTACATCACATGGAGGAAGTCAAGGGTTGGTACTTGCCAGAGTCTTTAGGCAGATTGTGAGAGCTAAATCATTTCGGGTTTAAGAGAACAGGATGGGAAATCTCCCTGTCTTGAATACATGGTCTTAAGAACCATTTGTATTCAGAAGCTGAAAATAGATACTATAATGTGTACCTGCCCCCTTTAATCTTGCCTCTGGGGAAAAAAATCCTAATAATGTTTCTAGTTAACAAATCAAATAAAACACAATGACTAACTCTTAATGGCTTTTCAAATGATTGCCCACAACTCTAATGAGTAATTATATCATTTGCTGTAATGGCATTCATGAAATTAATTATGGATTTTGAAGGAAAAATATATATGACATTACTGTGAAGAAAGAAGTGAGGTAGCAGTGCTAGGGTATTGATGGCAAATTGTACGCATTCTGTGTAATTACACTTTATGCAGCTTGCAAGCATTTGCCTTTTACATGTATCGGCTCTACTTTGGCTTTTTTAAAGCGCTATTCTCAACATATTTTATTGAATTTGGTTGAATGTAGTCACAATAAAAAAATGCAGTCTAACCAATCTGTAACACAGGTAAGACCTATCCTCACTATGCTGAAGGGATTTACTTGAGGACAAACAGTTAATCCATCATTGGTAAAAGAAGACCACTCATGTGGTTGGGTTCTATATTTTTGAAATTCTATTTTTCATACTTAGCATAATAGAAGTGCCATGTTAATGATATTTATAACAATTCAAATCAGAAATATATACATGAAATTATCTCACTAATTTGTTGCTCATTAATATAATGCTACAGATAATCAAATGTGAAAATGGCTGCTTGGTAAACAGTAATGAACATACACAGCCATAATTAACGTTTTCTTTTTTTGGAAATTTCACATGTTTCCAACAACACATCTGAATTCTAGTTCACAATCTCAGAGAATGCATTTCTGAAACAACCATGTGGATCATCAATTGTTGGCAGTTTGCCCCCCCTCTAGCTGTGGCCCCAGACCTACAGCATTGTCAGACTTGACATCATTAAACTTCAAATGCTTTTAAACCTTCTCAAATGGAAATCATTCCCTTAATTACCAAATTCATCTCTTTAGATCTTACCCATCACAGCACACACAAGAAATGCCTGCAAAATTAGCTCTTTATCACCTGGCTTCTGCAAAGACAATTCACGAATCTACCTTTGAAGAGTGAGCAACTTCCCTATGTGAAATCTGTGTTGGTTGTCTTCATAACAAGTCTCTCCTTAATAGTATTATGAAGAAGAACTTGAGTTTCAAACAAGTTTCCACTGTTTTCCTTTGGGTAAACAGAATAAGTAGATTCTCATTCCTATGCTCTCTTCAAAAGATATCAAAGGGAAAATGAACATCTAGAGAATTTAAAATGTGTCTTCCAAGGTCATTGTCATTTTTGCTCTATTGCCTTCTCTGACACATAACTCTTCTTTCAGGCAAATGCCCAAGAATCACAAATGAAAGGTAAGGAGAAAGTCAGAGTTTTAAAATTTCTTGTTCTTTTTTTTTCCTCTAAGAGAAGAAAAACATTTTCTGTACAAAATCCTGTGAATGATATCAGTCAATATTTTAGTCTTTAGTTTTTGTGTCAAAAACCCATAAATCTTTGTTAGACATTTTAAAATAATCTTGTTTGTTTAGATGCTTATTTTAAACCATAGATTGTAAACAGGAGTTTCTTGAAATTAATAGCTGTGAAACATAATTGTGACAATTACAGAGGTTAAATAACTAGAGGGAGTACTCAGGGTGTCTCTGTGGCATAGGCTAGAAAAACCTATATCCAGATGTAGTGAGGGCTTTTTTCATTGAAAAGCTCTCGCTAGATGTAAAATAAAGTTCATTAAACCAAGGGTTTGGTTCAGAAAAAAAAATCAATCTTTTGGTGAAGAATTCCCAATGAAAGTATTATTGGAAACAATTTCTATGTTTGGAACTAGGCATTACCCATTCACCCCAATATAATGATCAGGCTCACAAATATTTGGAAATTCTCTGCAAAACAGTTACTAAATGAACTCCTGAAACTTTAATACGAAACTGTAAAAAATAAAAAAAAAAACAGGTTGTAGTATGCTGACTCTAGCATCTCATTTAATCACAGACATCTTTTTCTTAGTTTTAAGATTCAGACTATTTAAAATGCACATTGGGATATGTTGCTAAATAGATAATAGAAAACTGGGCTAATGAGTTTTTTTCCTTCTAGTTTTAACACTACCTCTAACTTTATGAGCAAAACTATTCACACTATCTTCACTGTACTTGTGTATGACTTTTACATATTGATGTAAACAAAATAATGTTTAATGCCTACTAGGAAATAGGAAATTTGCCTACAGCAAATAGGGCATATGGGAAAATGAAGAAAATATCCTTTCTTCTCTAGAATTTTACAGTACAGGAGTGTAAGTATAGTACAGATAGGAAGGCTACTTAGAACTGATTACAATAAAGTGAGACAATTGCTTTGTTATAATTAGTAACTTTCATTTAGTGATGTCTTCCTATTGCCCTGAATCTCATACTGTATTTCATTTAATCCTCACAACTACATGATGCATAGTTTTCATCTGCATGTTACAATGAGGTACTTGCAACATGTAAAGCTAAATATTGCAGTTAGTAAGTGGGATATATTCAAATGCAGTTCTGCCCAAATATAAATTCAGTTTTCTTAACTTCCCCTCAGTAGAAACTGGTTCAACCTAAGGGAATCAAGATTTTACAAATAAAGTAACATTGGATCTGGAACTTTAAAGGAGGCTGAAGGATAGGAGAGGGCACTAAACCAAAGATATGAAAACTAAAAAGGTGTAAACTCACGAAAAGCATACCATAAGCAGGTAAGATGCTAGTTTAGCATAGAATTTTTAACAGGAAAGGATGAGAGATACATTTAGAATGAAGGTACTAAAGAATCTCAGAGGCCATGCTGCAGGTTATAAGCTTCATTTAAGAGGCCACCGAGCTGTAGTAAAGACAATAATAGTTACTATTATTATTACAAATAATTTGGCAAGTGACACCATCTGGTGAATACTTTCAAGGTGATATCACTGGCCTGGAACCTAGGAACAACCAGATATCTGCCCCAGTTCTCACTGTATTTTTTCAGCAAAAGTCCCAGAAGAAATAGTATACTCCAGTCAATGAGACTGCTGGGTCAGGATGCCACTGCCTCCAGGCTAGCCATCTGAGCCAGGTCTTCAGCTTGTCACTTTGTTTTAAGTCTTCCTCTTTAACTTTCTAATCCATCCTGCTCATTTTGACAAATCTGCTCAAGAAAGTAGTGATTGCCTCTTAAATCAAGTAGAAATTCCTATAGTTACCCTGTGTATCTGGTCCCATGCTTAAATCCCATTTTCTCTGAGGAAGCGGCATAGCAGCATTCAAATAATAATTTTACTCCCACACTCTGCCTGTGTCCATGCTGATTGCAAATCCCCTATTACCTTTCCCTTCACATTCATACAGCTAATATCTACTCATTCAGGCTGGAGTTAATCCCATCAATTCCATGAAGCTACCTCCTATTACTCAAATGTATGAGCCTTCTGATGCTGAAGTTCTATTGTAACTTCCCGATTACCACAATCTAACTCTAAAAAATTCCATGTGTACTTGTTATAAATGAGGACCAACTAAAACTGAACCTCAAATTTCCTTCCAGCTAAAGATTAATTGTATTTGTTTGTAACATTCACAGTAGGTGAGAATTAGCTTAGTAATGAAACATACAATTTAAAAGATCTTTAAAACACCGATCCTTAGGCTTTTGCTACATAGCAGCTTTTGGTTCACATGGTTTTGGCTTTAGTGAACATTCTGGAATTCGCAGAACAATCTAGACTTTCTACAGCTATTTCCTTTGATCAGAAAATAAAATAGGGGTCACCTTTGGTTGTAGGCAATCAATAATCACCTTTGATGCACACCCATCCTCTGGAAAATGGTGTTAAAAGGCAACTGGGAAGCCCCAAAGGATTAGAAGAAGTGAAAGACTGATAATGTACAGATTAATGGAAATATTTTCTGACATAAGCTTAATGTCCTTACAGCCATCCCATGTTGAATGTGGGCATCTGGTATTAATAGTACTTCTACTTATGGTGAAGGACATAATGGCCGTGGTTTCTCGCCAGTGTTGGCATTGTCCAGAGGGAGCTCAAGGCTGAAATTGCAAAGCTTTTGTTAGGTGCATTAAGGTGAGAAATTTTAATAGAAACACAGTAGAGGAGACAAGACTTGGTGGGATAGAAACCTTAAAACAACAGCATATATACCTATGAAAACACAAAGAAATGCCAGCGTTCTGAAGAGGTACAGGTGTAAGGACATCAGAAGCGATACCAGGAAGGCAGGATGATGTGTCACATGCATGGCACATTGGGTGAAGGGTGACAGAATTATCTCTTACACATCTATAACTTGGTACTGAAGCCCCTACCGGTCTTGGGAGAGCTGTTTATATCTGACTTTCATTTTCTGCATCTTTCTTATATAATTCTTAATTCACATTTGCCTGTTCATCTGCAGAAAACTCAGTCATCTATTTTATATAAATTTTGCTCTTCAGTCTCACATATTCTCTAGCCCAAACCAGAATTCACTCCTGCTGTATCCATTCATTCAAGGTATGATGAAAAAGAAAACCCAAACTTAAGATACTAAACATTTAAATGCTGTTAACAATATTATAGTTGCTCATATATAGCTGATTATCATATTTTACAGTAATTATGTCCTATGAAATCACCATGAACACTGAATTATCAAATACTGAAGCATTACTTCTAGAGGAAAGATGGAGTTCTTCTGATACCCTGATTACAATATTTTCATTGACCAATAAGTATATAACCTGCTGGAAGCCAAGCTATCCCAGCCTGAGTGTCAGGGCCCGGGCTGTGGACGGAATGGTGACTGCAGGGGGGCCCACGACAGTGAAGCTTCTTGTACTCCTGCTCTTAGGTAATTTGGCCTTGTTAAAGTACCTGGGGTATTGTCTGTTGGGGAATTGCCCTCGGCAGGCCCCCTGGGAAAAGAACCATTAGGAGAAAATAAGTTTCTGCAAGAAATTGTGCGCCCTTACGTTTAGCCCTTGCCATCCTCTATGGAGACTCCTCTACTTACAGGAAGGATAGCCTCATGCATTTGCCAGCAAAGAGGGCCTGTAAAGGAGAGACATAGAAAGCCTCACTCCGGCAACTAAGGAGTGTATCTCTGGGCACAGGGGACTTCAACCCCTAGGCCCACCTGGCCCCTCGGAGGCATTCCAGATGATGACTGAACCTAGTCAGTTAAGCTACAGAATGGTTCATTGGTTCCTAGGTGCATTGTCTCTCTGAGAATGTATGAGGCATGGGTTTCTAACGCTTTTTCAGCCCCTTTCTGGCACCTCCGACCGAGGCATACACATTGTTCTTCTGGCCTCATGTGGTTAGGAGGTCATGTCCCTGTAACTGTTCCACTTCAGGTGTTGAGAAATGGAGGGCCTTTCACGAGAACAGCAAAGCAAATGCTTCGTAGATTATAGATAAATGCAGATGCATAATGGAATAATGTAAGAAATTAATCTATAATCAGACGGTATGCGGGAAAGCTAGGGGAAAATCACCATGTTATTTCTTAAAGGTTGTTTACACATAGGAACATTTTCAAAATTAGGTAATGTTAGAAAAACATAGATGACGTATGTTATAAGGAAATCACTAGCATATATAATGCCACGTTTACTGCAATAAATCAGCCAGTTCAACACACTGCTGTTGTCTGTGTCCATTTTTATTTTAGTTTTAGTTTTTTATTTTCTAGTTTTTTATTTTAGTTTTCTTTTATTTTCACTGACACCGTTCTTCCTTCGGGAACCCCTGGGCCTGTTGGAACTGGACTCCGGCAATAACCCTTATCTTATTTGTATTTCTATTTAAATACACCTTGTTTAATATATACTTTTGACATATTGACACTGAACTCACAGCCAACAACATTGTAACTCATGCCTAAGTGAGGCTATGTAAGAAATATTTTCTCTATTAGGCACATCACAGCTTTCTTGTGCTTGGGAACACTAGACAACACTTCAACACTATGCTTGGAGACCATTTCAAATAGCAAAATCATCAACAAACAGCACAAAAATATTATTAAAATGCCATACTAAACAGACTATGAAAATAATACTTCTTTACATTATGAAAGCCAAAAGAAGAAGAAGGCAGAGCATTGCCTTTTTTTTTTTCACTTAAGCTGCGAACATGTGTACTAGGTGACCCAAATATTTCCCCTCTGTGCATGTGGGGAAATGATTGCTAAAATGCCATAGATATTGATTTTGGGATTGCATATAAATTTTAGTGAGTAGGGAAAATCATAAGTATTGAATCCATGAATAATGAGGATAGACTGAATACACGAGTCTAGAATAGCAACCTATCTGGAAATCAATAGTTTTATCTTGTCATAGAGTTCCATGGAAAAGTTCTTTTGAGATGTTTATAATTATAAGACAAGTTTCCTAGCAAGAGAATAAAACAGAAAAGAAAATGTTGGGATCAGCTGTCCTAGAACAGGTAACTGATGATGTACCCAATCATACAGAAAAGTCACTTGGAGGAAAAGATTGGAATTTGGGAAAAAACAAGTTGTGTTCAGAAATGAGAACTCTAATCATAATCAAGCATCCTAATTACTTTCTTAAAAACAAAGTATAATATTTAGACTGTGAGGCTAGCCTGTGTTAATATATAATGATCAGAATTGGCAAAAAAAAAAAACAGCCATATAAACTTACTGGCTTTTATAAGTATTGGTGTACAGTCTGCTATCTTCATATGTCCCCTACCAGTGTCAGCTGGATCCATTAATGTTTCTCATTTTCAATAGGCCTTCCAATCAATTTCTGAATATTGAAGAAAACTTTAAAATATTTTAGCTATTCTTAGTCCAATTAGTTCAAATATGATGGGATTTATCATTAAATATGCACATATTAATTATCCTAATAATGGAACGAAATGTTTCCTTAGACATGGTGATTTCATTATACTGACATGAGGTTATCTATACCTGAATTCTAGATCAAAAATCTCAAGCGTTGATTTCTGGTTATTCCCTGTAATAATAAGGTCATTCCTGGGGCACCTGAGTGGATCAGTTGGTTAGGTGTCCAACTCTTGGTTTTGGCTCAGGTTATTATCCCACGGTTTCATGAGTTTGAGTGCCATGTTGGGCTCTGTGCTGGCAGCATGGAGCCTACTTGAGATTCTCTGTATCCTTCTCTCTCTGCCTCTTCCCTGCTCATGCCATCTCTGTCTCTCTCAAAAATAAATAATTGAACTTAAAAAAATAATAAGGTTATTCTCTGCTATACTGTCTAGTGTCTTGTTGTCTCCCTGGGCATAGTGTCAATGGCTAGTGTCATGTTACCCGGTAATTGACTTGCACCATGTACTACCTTCCTGTCATTATGTCCAATATTGCTAGCCCCCTGGATTCCTCACCATCATGTTATACTCATCTTTAAGGATTCTTCATTACTTTATACAGAACCCTTAGTTCTTGGTATTACATACTCTGACTGAAAACTGCTATAACCTTTGAACACTGCAGTTACGTTGCCAAGTTAAATCTGTGTTTACACCCCAAACAGCCCTCACAAATCTTTCAGTTCTTGTCTTCCGAATTGGACAAATCAAAACCAACCTTTTGCTTCCATTAAAAATCCAAAGATAGAAAATAAACAATTCCACAAAACATGTATAGAACTTTTGAATTCTATATTTCCAAGTAGTAAAAAATCTACTATTCATCCTGACTTTTGCATTGATAAGATTAATAATGGCTGTAGAGTATGTGAGTCTGGTGAGGGTTGAAATGTCTAGATTTTAACAAACTTCTCTTTGCAGGCTTCCCTCTTTCTGATAATGCCCTACTTACTTGGCTCTCTCATTCTCCTTTCATTTTTATTTTTTTGATATGATGTGCTAAAAGATAGTCATTAGTCTCTGACTTTCTGATCACTTTTTCCCTTTCACAGCATGCATGCTGACCAAGTCATGTTTCATAATCCCCCCTGAGGAGCTAACTATTTCCCTTCAACTTTGCTTTCCTTTGCTTCTGCAACGATTTATTGCCTTTCTCACAGTCATTTTACATAACTACACTGCAACCATTTCTAATAGCACTACCCTCTTCCGGGCAGCATCCTATCCCTATTGACTCTTCAGATTCAATATATGGAAATGATGCATTCCTACTGCAAAGTTTTCTTAATCTAATTAGCACTTTTTTTTTGCTAAAACAAATACTATAATCATAAGAGCAGCACATCAGTTCCTCTACTTCTTGACTGCAGTACTTTATTTAACACTTTATCCTTATTTCCTCACTACCTGCCCACATCTTGCCACTTTGCACTTCTCAATAATAACATAGAAAGTGCATGCACTTGCCTAGTGCATTCCATAGACAGTTGGTACTTTGCTGTTGTGGAATGAAATTTCCAGATCATTTACCATAGAATACTTGTCAGTGTAACCTCATGCAGTCCTGAACTTGAAACTATTTACACTAATTCTTCTTTCCTCCTAGTCCTATTAAAAGGCATATGGGGAGTAAAAAATACTACTTGAGGACTGATCTTATTTTTCTCAATCAACCTCTCTGGGTAATGACAAGATTAGAACAGTTTTATTATTCTCATTCTAAGATGGGTAGTCCATGGTTTTAGAAGCATTCCTTTCAGATTTTGAAACATCTGAGAAGTATTATTAAGGTTATCCAGAGGATAAACAAAATAAAAAATATACATAAGTAAATATACATTGAGGTCTTATAATACATCTACACTGTATCAGTGTCATCTTGTTATAGTGCCTCACAAAACTGCTAAATATTATGTATTGTCATCTGTTTTTATATATAATAAAACTTGTACTCAACGAAGTTAAATAATGTAATGGTCATAGAGACAAACCATACCTGGTCTCTGTCAATCTAAACCTTGTGCTTCTTCGGATTCTCTGGTCTTCTGTTCCTGTTTTCACTCCTTGATTGGCAAAACTGTGAAGAATCATACATTGTTGATAATTAGTCTTATGTTATTACCCAAAAAGTCACACAACAGAAAATTTCTGGAATGGTGTATTTATACAGCTACTGTAAGTAAATTTTGAAACATGCAAATGTCTAATTTAGCAAAGCTGTCAGTATACAATTAAAACAACCTATTATCCTTATTACACATAATAATAAGTCATAAGATTAAGTTGTATTAATAAGTAATAATATCACATTACTCTTCCACTGACTTGCCATTAATCAACGCTCCTTTTTTGTTTCTCTATTTTTTTCCTTAGAGACAGAGAGTGCACAAGCATGAGTTGGGGAGAGGAACAGAGAGCGGGAGAGAAAATCTTAAGCAGTCTCCATGCTCAGTGCAGAGCCCAAGATGGGGCTCAATCCCATGACTCTGGGACCATAACCTGAGGTGAAATTAAGAGTCGGGCACTCAACTGACTGAGCCACCCAGGTGTCCCTCTTTCTCTATATTTTTAATTAGTTCAAATATCCCAATATTTCAGGCTTATCCTCTAGACAGAGTGACAGCTAGCTAAGTTAAATAATTACTAATGTGAACCCCCTGATGCTATAGCCATGTCACAGAGAGGCAAGCATCCCACACCCCTCCATGCCACAAGGGTGCAACAACTGGCCAGGTGAGCATCCCGCCCTTTCCCCCTATACTACAACCAACCCAATGTGTCTCAGCCATACCACAGCCAAGGAAGAATCAGGCAAAATGAGAATACAGAAGAGTATTTTTCAAATGGAAAAAAAAAGACAAAACCTCAGAAAAAGACTTTAATGAAATGGAGAAAAGTCATCTACCCCACCAAGAGTTCAAACTAATAGTCATTAGGGTGCTCACTGAACTCAAGACAAGAATGGATGAACACAGTGAGAACATCAACAAAAAAGAAAATATAAGATAGTAACAAACAGAAGTCAGAGAGTTGAAGAATACAATAAGTGAACTGAAAAATGCAGTAGAAGGGTTCAACAGCAGACTGAATGAAGCAGAATGGATCAGCAAGAAGGAAGATAAAGCAATGGAACTCATCCTGACAAAACCCAAAAAGAAAAAAAAAAAAATTGAAGCGACCTTAGAGGATCTATAGGACAACATTAAGTAGCATAACATCTACATTATAGAGGTCACAAAAGGAGAAGAGGGAAATAAAGGGGGAGAAAATTTATTTGAAGAAATAATGGCTGAAAAAGGAAAGAGACATTCAGGAACCCCAGGGAATTCCAAAGAAGAACTCAAAGAGATCCACACCAAGACACACTTTGATTACAAGGTCAAAAATTAAAGATGAAGATAGAATCTTAAAAACAGCAAGAGAAAAACAACTTGTTACATACAAAGTAAACTCCTTAAGGAGTATCATCAGATTTTTCGTCAGAAAGTTTGCAGGCCAGAAGGGATTGCCATGACCTAATCAAAGTACTGAAAGGAAACAAATGAAAAAGCAAAAACAAGCAAAAAAAAAAAAAAACTTCTAACCAAGATATTTACTCTGCAAGGTTATTTTTCAGAATAGAAGAGAGGTAAAGAATTTTCTAGATAAGGTAAAGCTAAAGGAATTCATCAACAGTAAACTGGCCCTACAAGAAACATTAAAGGAACTTGTTTAAACTGAAAAGAAATGGCACTAATTAATGATAAGAAAACATATGAAAGTAAAAATCTCACAGGAAAAGCTAAATATACAGTAAGGGTAGTAGACAAATCACTTATAAAGCTAGTATAAAGGTTAAAAGACAAAGTAGCAAAACTAACTAAAACTACAATAATTAAAGTGCCCGGTTAGCTTAGTCAGTTAAGCATGAGACTCTTAGAACTAAAATAATTACTTAAGGGGTACATTTTTTAAAAAGTGAAATCAGAAACAAAACATGGTAGGGGGAATAAAAATGTAGAGTTTTGGAATGTATTCAAATTTAACTTGCAATCAACTTAAAACAGACTGGTACTTGTCATTTGCAAATATCTTCTCCCATTCCACAGGTTGCCTTTTATTTTCTATAAAGAACTTATCAAACTCTACAGTCCAAAACCAAATAATCCAGTGAAGAAATGGCCAAAGACATGAGTAGACATTTTTCCAAAGAAGACATACAAATGGCTAACGGACACATGAAAAGATGTTCAACATGGCTCATCATCAGGGAAATACAAATCAAAACCACGATGAGATACTATTTCATGCCTGTCAGAATGGCTACAATTAATAACACAGCAAACAACAGATGTTGGCAAGGACATAGAGAAAGGGGAACCAACTTACATTGTTGGTGGGAATACAAACTGGTGCAGCTACTCAGGAAAACAGTATAGAAGTTCTTCAAAAAGTTAAAAATAGAACTAGTCTATGACCCAGCAATTTCACAACTAGGTATTTACCCAAAGGATACAAAAATGCATACTTGAAGGGGCACATGCATTCCACTGTTTATAGCAGCATTATAAACAATAGTCAAAAATTATACTGTTTATTCCCATTATTATATTGTCCATCGACTAATGAACAGATAAAGAAGATATTATACACACACGCACACACACACACACACACATACATACACACAATGGAAAATTACTCAGCCATCAAAAACAATTAAGTCTTTCCATTTGCAATGATGTGGATGGAGCTAGAGTGTACTATGGTAAGTGAAATAAGTCAGAGAAACAAATGCCATATGATCTCACTCATATGTGGAAATTAAGATATAAAACAGATGAACATAGGGGAAGGAAGAAAAAAATAGAGAGAAAGGCATATCATAAGAGACTATTAGCTACAGAGAACAAACTGAGGGTTGCTGGAGGGGAGGAGGAGGGAGGTATGGATTAAACGGGTGAGGGGTATTAAGGAGGGTACTTGTTATGATGAGAACTGGGTGTTATATGAAAGTGAAAATCACTAAATTCTACTCCTAAAACCAATAGTACGCTATATGTTAACTAACTAGAATTTAAATAAAAATGTAAAATGAAATGAAATGAAATGAAATAGAATAAGAAATAAAATAAACTGTTATATATGTAGGATGTTATAATATGAACTTTACAGTAACCACAAAGCAAAAACTTATATTAAATACACAAAAGAAAATAAGAAAGTAATCTAGGGACACCTGGGTGGCTCAGTTGGTTAAGTGTCCGACTTCGGCTTAGGTCATGATCTCATTGTTCCTGAGTTCGAGTCCCATGTAGAACTCTGTGCTTACAGCTCAGAGCCTGGAGCCTGCTTCAGATTCTGTATCCCCTTCTCTCTCTGCTCCTTCCCCCACTTGTGCTCTGTCTCTGTCTCTCTCTCAAAAATAAATAAAAATTTAAAAAAGAAAGTTATCTAAACACAATAATAAAGAAATTTATCTAACAGTAAGGGAAGAGAGAAAGAGAAGAAATGAACAAAGCAGAACTACAAAAACAGCCAGAAAACAATTAAGACAATGGTGATAACTGCATATCTATCAATAATTACTTTAAACCTAAATGGATTAAGTTTTCCAATCAAATGTCAGAGAGTGGCTAAATGGATTAAAAAAAAAGACAGATCTATATGTTGCCTATAAGAGAAAGACTCACATCCAAAGTAAATACATAAAAATGAAAAACAAACAAACAAACAAACAAAAAAAAAAAACAAAAAGGAGGGCATCTGGATAGCTCAGTGGGTTGAGCATCCAGCTCTTGATTTCAGCTCAGGTCATGATCTTACAATTCGTGACATCAAACCTCATGTTGGACTCTATGTTGATAGTGAGGACACTGCTTGGGATTCTCTCTCTCGCTCTCTCCCTGATCCTCCCCTGCTCATGTTCTCTCTCTCTCTCTCTCTCTAAAAATAAATAAATAGGACTGCCTGGTTGGCTGAGCTGGTAGAGGGTCTGACTCTTGATTTCAGCTCAGGTCATGATCTCACAGTTTATGAGTTTGAACCTTGCATCTGCACTGGCAGTGCAAAGCCTACTTGGAATTCATTCTCTCTCTCCCTCCCTCTCTGCCCCTCCCCTGCTCATGCACACACTCTCTCAAAATCAACTAATAAACACTAAAAACAAAGAAATAAACAAACATTAAAAAAAACTAAGTACACACATAGATTGAAAGTGAGGAGGTGAACAGACATGTTTCCAAAGAAGATATACAGGCACAGAGGCATATGAACAGATACTCAACATCACTAATCATCAAGGAAATGTAAATTAAAACTACAAGATGACATCAATTAACACCTGTCAGAATGGCTAGTAAAAAGGGGAAAAGAAATAACAAGTGTTGACAAAGATGTGGAGAAATCACAACACTCATACAATGTTGGTGGGAATGTAAACTGGTGCAACCACTGTGGACAACAGTATGGAGGCTCCTCAAAAAATTTCAAAAAACAGAATTACTACATAATCCAGTAATTACACACTTCTTGGTATCTATATAAAGAAAACAAAAACTTTAATTAAAAAATTATATATATATATATATGTGTGTGTGTATATATATATATACACATATATATACATCACAAACACACTCCAATGTTCATTGCAGTATTATTTACAAGATATGGAATCAACCTAAACGTCCATCAATAGATGAATGGATAAAGAAGATGCCACACACACACACACACACACATTATTCAACTGTAAAAAAGAATGAGATCGTGCCATTTGTGACAATATAGATGGATCTTCAAGGTGTTATACTAAGTGGAATAGGTCAGAAAGACAAGGAAAAATCCTGCATGATTTTACACATAAGCGGAATCTAAAAATCAAAACAAACACAAAATAAAGGAAAACCTAGAGAAAATACAGAGAACACACTGGTGATGTATGGAATTGTTAAATCCCTATATTGTACATCTGAAACTAATATGACAAGGGATTTTAACTATACTGGATTTAAAATAAAAATGTAATAAAAAATAAATATGTCCCCATAAAGTGGGTAGAAAGAATAAACTCTCAAGTTCTACTGTCATAGAAAATGGAACACCTAAGTGTGACTAATGATTGTTTTATAAATACATAGAGAATGCACTGGTTGTTTAATATGTACAGATAAGGTGAAAGGACAATTAAACAAAACAGCTGAAATTTTGATTTTCATGTATAGTCTGCTTCTTCAACCTTCTGGGTAGTAGCCAAATTTGACTTATAAAGTAACAAAACCAAAACCATCATGTATTTTCAAAATGCTAACTACCAAAAAAAAAATTAAGTCATCAAATTAATAAGTCATTGTAGGTTTTATAAGATTATTTGTAATCCAGAGTTTACAAAAAAAAAAAACAGTTGTTTTTTATAAACCAGAGTTTCAGTACATCATCAATATAACTAAACTGATCTTGTGAAGATTCATTGAAGAAACATTTTCTGAATGTGCTAGAAATAAAAAATACTGAATATGGATTATTCAAGAAGATATGGAAGATACCACTATATATCTTTCAGAATGCATACTGTTATAGCCAAAATTAAAGGAAAAATATAACCAATATCAAGTGAAGTATACACTTTACATAGCACACTGAAATTCTAATCCTAGGTGTTTAACAAAGAGAAATTAAAGCTAGATTTATCTTTAAAAACTTCTAACATGAATTTATATAAAAATATTATTCATAAACCCTAAAAGCTGAAACAATTTAAGTGTTCTTCAACATTTGGAGAATGTATAACAAAATAAAAACTGAACGCATCCATAAAATGGCATACTGCTAAGCAATTAAGGAATAAATCAATGATGGTTACAACATGGATGGATGTCACACATATTAAGCCAAGTGAAAGAAACCATACTCAGAAGACATTTATATGACATTTTAAAGTGGCAAAATTCTATAGGCACACCATGAATTAGTGGTTGCCAGGGGTTAGGAGTGAGGTATTTGTATTCTTCATGAATACAAAGAGGAATGGGAAAAAACTGGGGCTTGATATAATTTTTTTATATGCTGACGGTGCATGTCTACATAACTTTATTGCAACTGTTGGAACTGATCATTTTAAGTATGAGTATTGCTGTATGTAAATTATGCCTTAATAAATAAGTGTGACTCAATAAAAGAAGTTATATATATTCTTATGAACACAAAAAATAGAGAATGAAACTTCTGGAAGCACTCTGCTTCCACCACAGTAAATGTAGTTACCTTGTTTTCATGAATTGTGAAAAGAGAAATTAAAAAATGAGCTAAACCAGTATATTGTAAGCATAAAAAAGTAGAGAAGTAAATTATACATGAATGAGAATAAATTAATAAAAAATATAAATCTAAGGTGATGAAAGGGAACAACAAAGCCAGAAATTGATTCGTATAAAGTTGTTAAATTAATAGATGTCTGTTTTGATTGACCAAGAGAAAAAAAGACAAAGCACAATTATATAGTATAAGGAATGAAAGGAGTTATACTTATTATGGAGATATTAAAATAAAACAAAATTATTTTGAATAACTTTAAGTCAAAGTTATTTGAAATTTAAAATATGATACAAATTCCTAGAAAGTAAACTTTCTCAAAAAATTTCTTAAGAGAATTTGAAAGCCTAAGCTTAGATGGCACCATTAGCACGTTGTATATAGCATTTACATAAAAATGGATTTGATATTTGCATTAATTCTCCAGTGACTACAAAGAAGTATACACTTCAGAACTCATTTTCTTACATCCAGTGTGTCCTAGAAAACACTGTAGAAATGGCAGAAGAAAGCAAAATAGTCTAATCTACATAATCATAAACATAGCTGCAAATGTCTAAGCAAAATAGTAATTCTGAATCAAGTAATAAATAGAATAATACACTTCGTAAATATGAGTTTATTCTGTACCTTTGATCCATTACTAGAAAATCAGTCAAAGTAATCTACTATATGAAAAGGCAAAAGGATGTCTATGATAAATTCAAATTATATAAGAAAAAATAGCTGTTGATAAAATTCAATATACTTCGATGCTAAAAAAATCAAAACAAAAGATTTCCATTTCTACATGTAAGGAGCTTGGAAGTCACCACTCTGTCCTTAAGAACAAGTTAAAAGCTCAACAGATTAAAAACTAAACTTCTCTTCTTGGATCTATAAGAGGGGAGGACACAGAACAAACCAATGCTCCCAAAACAGGAGAGAAGACAAGCTGATGGAGTAACAGGTTTCTGGATCAGAGACTCATAAGCAGGAATTGCAGGAGGACTCAGTGCCAGGATAGGAAAACCTGAACTAGAATTGATAAACTGATGCTGGAAGCTTGGTGTTTATCAATCTGAGAATTAAAACCCCATGGGGAGGGGCATCTAGGTGGCTCAGTTGGTTAAGCATCTGACTTAGCCTCAGGTCATGATCTCACAGCTCATGAGTTTGAGCCTCACATTGCACTCTATTGTCAGCACAGAGCCTGCTTTGGATCCAGGACAGAGAAGCCTGCTTTGGATCCAGGACAAAGAATCCTGCTTTGGATCCTCTGTCCCCCCTCTCTCTGCCCCTCCCCTGCTTATGCTATCTCTCTCTCAAAAATAAATAAATATTAAAAAAAATTAAAAAATAACCACCAATGGGGACCCAGCCATAGGAGTGGTCCCCAAAATACTGTGAGACTTAATCTCCAGGAGCTCTATCAGATTTCCACAGTAAACATCAAAGGAAAAGTCCTTCATACTTTTGTGAGGAGGAGAAAAAAAGGAATCATTTTGAAATATGACAGAGCACTGTCCTTAAAAAGGCCTGCCCTCAGGAGACACTAATTAATCAAAACCTAACCATCTGAGGTAGTAGCAGAGCCTAAGTGACCCGGGGAAAGGGAAATACTGAACTTCAACCAACTCTAACCTTCCTGGCCATCTAAAAAATTGAGAAACTCTCTGTATTTACCCAAAGGAGTTGAAAATTTTTATCTACACAAAAACTTGCACATGAATGTTTACAACAACTTTATTCATAATTACCCCAATTTTAAGCAACTAAGATGTCTTTCAGCAGATGAATGGATAAGCAAATTGTGATATTCAGACAACGGAATGTTAAGTGAGCACTAAAAATAAATGAGGTATGAAGCTCTGAGGAGATATGAATGAAACTTAAATGCATACTACAGAGTGAAAGAAGCCAATCTGAAAAGGCTACCTACATACTAGATTAATTACAACCATATGACTTTCTAGAAAAAGCAAAAATATGGATACAATGCAAAAATCAGTGATTGCCAGGGATTAGGAGTGGGAAGGAATGAATAGGCAGAAAAAAAGAGTTTGAGGGCAATAGAAATACTCTAATGATATTATAATGATGGATAAATATCTATCCATAAATGAATGGATAAAGAAGATGTGGTATATATACCCAAGGAATATTAGACATCCATAGAAAAGAATGAGATCTTGCCATTTGCAGCAACATGGATGGACCTTAAAGGTATAATGCTAAGTAAAATAAGACAGGGAAAGACAAATACCATATTATTTCACTCATGCATGGGATTTAAGAAACAAAAATTAACAAAGAAAAAAAGAAACAAGCTAAAAATCAAACAAAACAAAAACAAAAAAACAGACTCTTAAATATAGAAGTCAAATTGGTAGTTGCCAAGGGGCAGGTTGGATGGGGATAGGTGAAACAGATAAAGAGGATTAAGAGTACACTTATCCCGATGAACACAGTAATGTACAAAAGTGCTGAATCATTATATTGTACACCTGAAGTGACCATAACACTGTATTTTACTATATTTCAATTAAAAAAAGAAAGACTACAGAGCTATTTCAAATTGAGAGAGACTGAGTAAACACAATGGTGAAATGTAACTTTCAATTCTGGATTGGGTCTCTTTACTGTGAAGGAAAGCATTGGGACAATTAATAAAATTTGTATATAGTCTGTGGATTATATGCCAGTAATATGTCAGCATTAGTTTCTTCATTTGGATGACTGTTTTATGATTATGTAAGAGAATGTTCTTGAAGATAGGAAAAATTAAAGTTCTTGGATATGATGGGACATCATGTAAACAACAAAAGCAAAAAAGATCTTTGTATGGTCTCCCAATTTTTCTGGGAATCTGAAAATATTTTAAATACAAATGAAGACTTAGAAAACATCAAAAATATTAAATAAGATGCACCTGTCATGGTGTCTATAATTAAAAAGTGTAATCATACTAATTATCGATGTCAGCAATAAGAAGTTTCATATACTACTGGTGGATGTATACATTGTTTAATTCATATTAGAAAACAAATTGAAATTATAGAGCAAATTTGAAGACATGCCATCTCTATAACCCAGCTCTGGTAGAGAGAATTTTCATGGTTCTTACAACATTTCTCCCTGGTTTTACTCCCATGATTACGTTAAATTACAGAGCAAAAGAGATTTTACAAATGCATTTAAGGTTACTAATTAGTTCTCTTAAGACAGGGAGATTATCTAAGTGAGATGTATGAAATCATCTTTAAATCAGAGGGATTTTTTCCCCCAGCTGGTGGCAAAATAGGAAGTCACAGAGATTTGGAGCATGACAGGAATTTGAATTTGGCACAGGGGATGTACTTTGTATGAGCCTCTTCAGGACCTCAAGGAACTGTGGAGACATCAGTCCTACAACCACCAGCATCTCACTTTGCAAAAAAACATGAACAAATTTGACATAGATTCTTCCTCATAGCCTATAGGTAAGAGTCTAGCCCAGCAAACACCTTAATAATGGCTTTTTGAAACTCTGAGGCAAGAAATCAGTTGAGTATGCCCAGACTTCTGACCTACAGAACTGTGGGATCCTGAATTTATGTGATTTAGGCTGTCAAATTTGCAATAATTTGTTATACAGCAATAAAATACAAATACACTAGCCATTCCACCTCTAAGTATACACTGAAAAGAAAATATATGTGTGCATGTATGAATGACATAACCACATTCTTCTAATAGCTAACAAATACAAACTCATATCCATCAATAATTAAATTATGATATTTTCATTCAATGAAATACTTCTGTAATGCAAGTAAATAAACCACAGCCACAAAAAATGTGGATAATCTTACAATGTCGAATAAAAACGATATAAAAGAATACGTAAAATATGAATCTATTTGCATAAAGTTCAAAAACATGCAAAGTCAAGCTATGTTTTTAGGGATGCTTACATAGGTATTTATTAGTATAAATTAAAACACGGAAATGATAAACAAAATGTGTACATAGTGATTTTTTATGTACCATAAGTGATTCTTTGTGTTTGCAGAGAATGTAAACGAATAAAAGGAAAATTATAATTAAGGCAAAAAAAATTCACAGATATGAAGAAGAATTCTAGAATTGAATATTACAACTAGACCTAAAGGTTTTTTAATATTTAAGGATAGTTAGGATATTAGGCAGCTCTTGAACTTCTAAATATCTTCTTTTGTCCCTAGCTATCAAATACCAGCAGCTGAAATTCTTACTTTTGGTGCTTTTTTTCTTTAGAATTTATCCCTGTGGTCTTCTAAATCAGGAATAAAGATCAAATATTAAACTAATTCTTCTATATCAAGTGTAACTTACCAGAACTATTTTTTTGAGCATGCACAGTTAAACCTCAAGTACTAAATACTTACTGGATGTTGGACACAGAGATAGGACAGAATGTATTGAAAAAATGTGGGTCTCACAGCAAAATTAATGTAAAAGGGACATTAAGCGCATTGAGAAAAGACTTCACTCACATCATATCCCAATTTTGGATCCTCTCCCTTTATTCCAATACACACACAGAGTTTGGGCCAAAATAGCTCTTATCCTATTATAAGAAATACTGAATGAAAGAAATATTCAAAAAAGGTAGTGATTATGTAGTTATACGTAAATATGGGCCTCAACAGTGAACTTATACTTGGAAAGGAAACCTCTAACTAGAAAATGAAGAATACAGACTTTAAAATTTCTTTCATAAGAAAATACCATTTGCAATATAGAAATACAAAGAAGAAAAATGAGAGAAAGGGGGAGTGGAAATGTAAAGAATCTCCATCCCTAAAAAACTTTAAGCAGAAAATTTACCTTCAGTGGTTTACATCAGGATTTTATATCTTTATCAAATCTAGAATTCTTCATTCAAAACCCATCCAGGTTTATGTTGATAAAGGCAAGCAGATGGTTAGGAAATTATATGACTAACAACAGGCTAAAAGAGCCATCAGAATGAATGAACAATCATCATATGTACAATCCACATTCTATTTTGAAAAAGTGTAATATAAGAATTAGCTTTAAAAAGAAAGCAGAATTGTAAAGTTTCAGGAGCACCTTTCAGACAAGGAACTGAAAATCTCTCAGAGGCCACTATAAAAGGTGAGAGTGAATGTATATAAGATGAAGATCCTAGGGACAAGTTGCAGTCTCATTAGCCCTCTACTAATCAGATAATCACAACACTTCCTCCTTTCATGGTAATATATAGGTTATATAGAGAAAGAGTGTAGTAAGTGGTTAAAAGTTCAAGATGTGCTTTAAATATACAGTAAAAAATGAGTTAAATCCTCTTCTCTAGTAACTCCCTGCTCTAAAAGAACATATGCAATCCATGGCTAAAAGCTCTGACACTCAAGCCAAAGTAAGCTGTTCATGGGCAAATCCTTCCCAGGTAAAGTATAGGGGCTTCTCAACCTCACAGGTGATGTTGTCCTTCCACTTATAGATGATGAATGTTAAGTAATATTCCTTGAAATACTGGAACTCATGTCATCCAGTCAACTCATTGTCTTCCCAACTGGAAAATCTAATAGCGAAACCAAACTGATATACAGAGGGTATCTTGGGAATAGGGTGTTGAGTCATGGGTGTTAATGAAGTTGGTGGTGAAACAAAGTCAGGAGGACGAAGGACCTGGTTTCTAGCTTTCACAAGCCACACTGAGTGCCAGAGCCTCCTGTCTTACCGCAAGGCTTGTTACAGCAGGGTAAGGAACAAAGACCAGCAAGTCAGATGAAAGATCTATTAGTGTCTCAAGGCTCTGGACTAGGCTGACTATGACCTCAGCTTTGAAGAGTCTTTTGCAAACCGGGATAACCCTGTCCTCTTAATTTTCTTTCTTTCTGTAAAGTTCATTTATTTATTTTGAGAGAGAGAGGGAGGGAGGGAGGGAGAGGGGCAAAAAGAGAGTGATAGAATCTCAAGCAGGCTCCATGCCATCAGTACAGAGCCTGATGCAGGGCTCAAACTCAGGAACCATGAGATCATGACCTGAGCCACGCAGGTGCCCCTTAATTTAATTTTTTTTTTTTTTGGTGCAAGTAATCTTTTTATTTTTTTAAGTTTATAAAATTGCTTATATTAAATATAATTTATTGTCAAATTGATTTCCATACAACACCCAGTGCTCATCCCAACAGGCGCCCTCCTCAATGCCCATCACCCACTTTCCCCTCTCCCCCACCTCCCCATCAACCTTCAGATTGTTCTCAGTATTTAATAGTCTCTTATGGTTTGCCTCCTTCCCTCTCTGTAACTTTTTTCCCCCTTTCCCTCCCCCATGGTCTTCTGTTAAGTTTCTCAGGATCCACATATGAGTGAAAACATATGGTATCTGTCTTCCTCTGCCTGACTTATTTCACTTAGCATAATACTCTCCAGTTCCATCCATGTTGCTACACATGGCCAGATTTCATTCTTTCTCATTGCCAAGTAGTATTCCATTGTATGTATAAACCACATCTTCTTTATCCGTTTGTCAGTTGATGGACATTTAGGCTCTTTCCATAATTTGGCTATTGTTCAAAGTGCTTCTATGAACATTGGGGTACAAGTGCCCCTATGCATCAGCACTCCTGTATCCCTTGGGTAAATTCCTAGCAGTGCTATTTCTGGGTCATAGGGTAGATCTATTTTTAATAGCTAGTATCCAAAATCTGTAAAGAACTCACCAAACTCCACACCTGAAAAACAAATAATCTAATGAAAAAAAGGGAAGAAGACATGAATAGACACTTTTATAAAGAAGACATCCAGATGGCGAACAGGCACGTGAAAAGATGCTCAACGTCACTCCTCATCAGGGAAATACAATTCAAAACCACACTGAGATACCACCTCACGCCCGTCAGAATAGCTACAATGAATAAGTCAGGAGACTATAGATGCTACAGAGGATGTGGAGAAATGGGAACCACTGTTGGTGGGAATGCAAACTGGTGCAGCTGCTCTGGAAAAGTGTGGAGGTTCTTCTTTTTCTTAAATTATCTGTCTTCTGTGATATTCTTTCTTTTGCTGCTAAAGACTTTTGAAAATGAAAGCTTGGATAGTAGCCTGTTACTTCTGCTTTTTGTCCTTACCTGATAAAATTAAGTATAGTCCCTATATGACTATGGGGAAAAGGAAAAAAAAATACACACACACACACACACACACACACACACACAGAGGAAGTATGGAGGAAAATAAAACAAAGAATATAAGTTAATATGTAGCCATATAGTGTTGCATGAATTGGTCTTCCTGCCTAGAATTTGTGCTGGGGCCCACAGCCAAATACAAAGAATTTGACATCATGGAGTTAGCTTGAAGTGTAGCCTGTCTTCTCCCCCATGTTATGACAGCTCCACCACAGAAGATCATCAAAGGCACTTACTACAAAGTAACAATAAAACTATTCCATGATCAGATCACATAGTTGAGACTGCTCAGTAAGCCAGTAATGGGTCTTTCCAATTAATAATCGACACACATTTAATTTCTTCACACCTGTAACAACTTCTTGTTTTTAAGGTCATTTCACTTGGAAAATACAGAATCCTGCAAATTTCTTCTCTGTTCCTGAATCCCTCAAGTAGTTGTATAAGATCATGGCAAGTGTCTTAATTGGTGATACTGATTTAAGAATGGACTGATGCTGCTAATGAACTATGAGATGAGATTCTGGCCAAGAATCCAAACAGGATGGTACATTTAACATTTTTTCACTTCTCTGAAGCCCAAAAGGGAGTGAGGAGTATTTAGCATGTAAGTATGTAAGTAGGATTGCCAGATATAGCAAATATAAATACAGAATGTGAGTTAAATTTGAACTTCATATAAACAATGTTTTATAATTATGTCCCAAATATTGCATGGAACATCCTTAAAGCCAAAAAAATGTAGGTTTTGTTTATCTGAAATTAAAGATAAACTGAGTGTCCTATATTTTATTTAGCAATGCTGCGGCATCTCAGTGATCCCAAACTATAGGTTTGCATTTAGATCTGTCACCAAATTTTTCCTGTAGATCTATGCATCTACAAATGGGACCAACTTTATTAGTAAGAAACAAAGCAACTGATTTTTCAATATTGATTTTCAAAACTTTTTCAAATTTTTCAATATTCCAATTTGATGGAAATAGGAAAAAGGAATAACATAAGACATGTCAGATTGATCGAAACCAACATGATCTGAAGCTTCAAATTCTATCATTGATAGTCCATTTCTTTCTTGTCTTCTACTGGAACTCCTTTTTCAATAGGAACTGTAAGTAGTGGTCACTGAGTTCTGATGCAACTGGATGTTAAAAATGGAATTCTCTTTTATGCCAGTTTCACGTGAGTTCCACAGATACCAAAAAGAAGCAAGTATTTTTACAGACTTGAGGTGATAGCTGTCTGTGCAGGTTTTGGAAACAGTTACCTTAAAATTATGTTCATAAAAATTAGCCTAATTCCCAGCTCAAGAGCATAAAATTATCAAGATTAAAGTAGCTGGGAGAGAGGATTTTTTGAGGGGAGAGTGCTTAGTATTCAGTGAGACACGCTCCTGTCATGGAAAAGATGGAGGCTTGCTTTCTCCCATATCAACTCAGTAAGAAGAGCTTCAAGGAGATCTTGTAGAGAACATAATGTGTTCCTGGAATGGAATGCTATCTGCTTTAAGCATTAAATAAACAAATAAATGAAAGGAAAATAAAAAAAATGATCTCTAAGTACAAGTGTGGCTGAAGTGGTTTGTGGAGGCAGGTTGTAAGATTATTTGGGGGAAATAACTGTGCTCTCACTGAAAGTAGGCCATAGTTTTATGTTCCTAAGGGACCAGATACGAGAGGAGTGCCAGTTAGAAATAGTTTTAAAATCTCAAGAGGGTTTCCTATAAGAAGTGACACTAGTTATCTAGAGGCTGAGGTAAGTTAACATGTGGCCAACGAAAAGAATAGGCTTTGGCCATTTCTAGGTAGTTCCAGGTGTAGGCATTCAGGAGCGGATCTCCAGAACATTGATGCAAGTACTAGGAGAAACATATTCAGCTTTAAGCAATGGCCAAAGCCAGGGGAAACAAAGCTAGTTCAAAGAATGCCAGTCTCACATGATATTTTTGCACTTACCTCTGTGTCCTTCCAGTCTGAAACTACAGAAGCCAGGGCACTCAGTGAGTGGAGGAGGATGGAAGAAGAACTTCATAGATATGGAAACAGAAAAAGATGCAATCATAGGCCATCCTCAAATGTCAACTACCAACCTGATGCAGGCCCAAGCTGAGGGAGAAATCAGAGAAACTTAACTTGAAATGAACTTTCTGCTATTCTCCAGAAAGAAATATTGTAAATACTACAAGAGTCTATTCTTGGGTTAAAAGTAACCAGAGGACTGTTTATTACCTAATTAGTACAGAAAATTCTGCAACTTTCCCAAGATAGACCTCGCAAAGTGGTGAGGAGTAAATGACTGACAGTACATTTGCAAGGTAAACAGAGACTTTTGTCTGACCTCTACAGCAGGGCTCAACTAATTTTTTCTGTAAAGGGCCAGATAATAAATATTTTAGGCTTTGGATGTAAACAAGAAAAACTGAGGACATTATGTAGATGATTATAACAATAGTTAAAATACAAAAGGTTTATTAAATGAATTCCAAATGTAATAACACTTAGTAATTTTATTTTATTTTTGGTAATATAGGTCTACAAATTAGAATGGAATTCTTTTTTCAAAAAAGTATTTACTTTAAGAGAAAGAGAAAATGCTTGTGCATGCACATGAGCAGGGGAGGAGCAGAAAGAAAGAGAGGGAGAGAGAATCCCAAGCAGGCTCCACACTGTCAGCACAGAGCCTGACTGACTCACGGCTTGATTTCACAAACTGTGAGATCATGACCTGAGCTGAAATCGAGTCAGGTGCTTAGCTGACTGAACCATCCATGCGCCCCAAGAGTGGAATTCAATTTTATCAGATGACATTTCACATAATTGGGCTTAAAGGTCACCATTCCCTATTATCAAATCAATTATAGATGTTCATTTGCAAAATCAGTTCTTACTCATAAACTATACAAAAACAGGCTGTGGGCTAGATTTGACCCCTGCGCCATTGTTTCTACCCCCCAGAGTAGAGTCCCAGTGCTTTCATAGATTTCATTACAATTGTATTTGGGTAAATTACCTAAAAATTCCTAAACGAAGCCACCAGGAGTGAGGAGGGTCAGAGGCAAGAGAGACAGTTGTCAAGCCCTAGGAGGGAGAGAAGAAGTGGGAGGCTACAAGACATCACACTTCCTCTGTTTCTAGTGCTCACCCTTGTGCGAAATACCCTCCATGGTAACCTTGCTCCATTAGCACCTACAGAAACTATCAATTGACACCAAAACCTACCAAAGAAAATGAATTTTCTAAAAGGGAGAAGAGACATCACAAAGGCACTCCTCTCATACAAGAAAGCAACTAAGATGTTTGCTCCATAGATTTCTTCTTATTGGTCCTCTCCCTGAAAAGTATTAGTCAAGTTAAATTGGTGCCACTTGTAAGGACACTGAGATAAGTAAATGACAAACTTTGCAGTATATTTGATCAATATCTGAAATTATGTTAATTTTTCTCTGAATGGTAGATGAGATTTCTTCAGCAGAAAACACACTACTCCAAATAATACTGCATTTAAATGTGTGACACTTCAGCATTTTCAATACTTTTCTCTAAAGTAAGGCACCCAAAATCAAAATCCCCAAAATGTAGTGATACAGTTTGATTCAGTGCTACATCCAGTGAGGCAGTAGTTATTGACTTGCAGAGATGAAAGAATTTTGTTATTGTTTTCTGAGGTAGAAAATGAGCAAAATATATATAGCATAAATGTAATATGAGCTCAAGGAAATGCCAACAAGTTACTATAAATCATTATGTGAGACAGAAAGCAAGGAACAGCCATGAAATCTCAAGATTCCTTCGTTTTGATTCAGAAGCTATTTGGTTTGCTTCGATACATTCCTAATGTAGTGTGGAAACGGGTTTACTAGATATATAATGCATCATCTGGTTACCTGTAAAAGAGGAGAAAATTCCCAGGGAATCACTTCAATGTCATTTTGGAAGCCCATATGATGCTCAGTACCAGTTAATTGAAGAAGTTAAGGAGACAAGCCCTGCTTATTGACAGTTCTCTGTGTTCAGGATTTCTCAGACTTTGTTGACCCTTTCAAACAGGAGGTGCCAATTATTCCATTAGATGTTAACAGGGATGCAAATTGGTACAGGGAGCTGATCTCAGAGTGGGAGGCATTAGCTTCCCTGTCGCCTGTCTACACTGGTTGAAGGTAGCTAAAGGTCATTTGTAAACCTCATGTCAACTTCCAGAGATCTGACGAAGCTTGTAACCTCAGGACTTACAAGAACCTTATTCACACATGGCCTGCTAGTTAAAAAGAAAAACAAAAGGAGAGACCAAACAAACAAACAAACAAACCATAAAAAGAAACATGACTAGCTTTTTAAACTGGAGTATAATTATGCTTGGTGGGGCAAGAAACAGCTCTTATACGTCTGTAGTAGAGAAAAACTTAAGTAAAATTTAATCAGAAATGTACCAGCAATCCCTAAAAAATGAAACCTAAGAAATTTTATCAAATATTACTGCAATATCATTTGTGGACATTTCATGGTACTTCATATTTTCCAGTTTGCAAATGTTTTGTGAATATACACTGTTTTCAGATATTATATTAAAAATCAATTCAATCATAGGCAGCCAGATCCTAGAAGGGACCTTCAAAATAAATTGGGCAAGAATTTCCCTGGCTTCTGGGAAATAAACATCAGTGGTAACATCTACTCACATGTCAAACAAAAATCATCACCATATTACTCCCTTGTTTTATAGATGGGGTAGCTAAACAAAAGAAATTAGATGACAGTAAAGATACCATAGCATAGTCTTTTTGTTTTTTGGTTTTTTTTTTTTCTTAAAGGTTAATACACCTAGACTAGCCTGACTCAAATCCTAGTTCCCACATTTACCCAATGGAAGATCCTGAGAAATCTGTTTAACCTCCATCAGCATTTATTTGTTTTTCATGTTAAAACAGAATATAACAAAACAAAACATGTAGCTGTATTTACTTCTAAAAGAAGTTTTTACTTGCTTTTCCAAGTGATCTTAAGTATTTTATAAGCAAAAATATTATCTTCAATGTTTCTGAGTGTTTTAAATTTATCTTATTAATTATGATAGCCAACATGGAAGTCTGTGATTAAGGATTCTGTACTTTGAGGACTTTCTGTGGCTTCTCCTTAGACCCTACCTTTCATTTCTTCCAAGATTCAGAAAATTCTGAAAAGATCCCTGAAACTAAAGTTCAAAGTCTAGTTACCAGATCAATGACATACCAACTCTGTGGCTTAGACACCAAATTTATTCCTCTTCTTTATTTCCCTATCTGTAATATAGTGATAATAAAACAACATATATTAAACATGTTTTTTTCCTAATAATTAAATATAAACTACCATACAATTTAAAAGTATACATGTTCCTTAAAATTTTTTTTTAATGTTTATTCATTTTTGAGAGAAAGAAAGAGGGAGACAGAGCATGAGTGGGGGAGGGGCAGAGAGAGAGAGAGTGACCCAAAATCCGAAGCAGGCTCCAGGCTCTGAGCTGGCTATTGGCACAGAGCCAGACGTGGGGCTCAAATTCACAGACCACGACATCATGATTTGAGCTGAAGTCAGATGCTAACCAACTGAGTCACCCAGGTGCCCCATAAAAGTTTACATGTTCTTAAGAGAAGATTTGTGTCTAGAAAAAATATTTATTTACAATTTTCTTTATACTATAACATCACTGTTATATAGTAGGGCAAAGACTGTACCTTGTAGCATTTTTACTGGACAGTTTCTTCCCACTCAATTGGATTATCTCTTACAATTTTTCACAATTTCTAGATACATACTTCCCTGGTTGTTGAGAATAAAGTGTTGATACTCTCTTGTAAGGCAAGCCTAGATAGTTGGGGGCATACGTGAGGTTTCACAGAGTTTAGGGTTAATATTAAAATGCAGCTGCGGGGCGCCTGGGTGGCTCAGTTGGTTAAGGTCTGACTTCAGGTCAGGTCATGATCTCACAGTCTGTGAGTTCGAGCCCCACGTTGGGCTCTGTGCTGACAGCTCAGAGCCTGAAGCCTGCTTTGGATTCTGTGTCTCCCTCTCTGTCCCTCTCATGCTCATGCTCTCTCTGTCTCTCTGTCTGTCTCTCTCTCTCTCTCTCAAAAATGAATAAATGTTAAAAAAAAAAAATAAAACAATACAGTTTAAAAATAAATAAATAAATAAATAAATAAATAAATAAATAAATCGCAGATGAGACATTGTCATAACAGCAGCATAGGTAGACTAACAACTATGCATATAAAATGCCACCTAGATAGAAAATCCTATCTAGGATTTTCTAGGGATTCACCCTAGAAAATGGGGTGAGGCCAAACAACCCCTATCCCACAGAGACTGTGGGATAGTCTCTCTATTGGAAGGCTAAGAGGATTGGCTACACTCGGATACCCCAGACCAACAGAGCCCCACACTGAGAGGTCCTCTTTGGGACTTCAGTTTCTCTACTGTGAAATAAAGAGCATAAAGTGGACATGCATATTCTCCAGAATTGGAGGGTGCATCCTAGGAGGCTCACTTGGGCCTTGTCTCAGTGGAAATCTGCTGGGCCTGACAACTGAGGATAGAGATGGAGAAGGGGAGTGGGTCTTACAGAAACCATAACTCAGATTTTAGCAGATTGCATTTCTCCTCACAGCTGCACCCAAATGGAGATCTCAGCCAGTGGCCTTGCTGGCCACAGAGCTTAGTGGGCAGTTCTGCTTGGTGCAGGTCACCAGAAGTAAGCTGTGCAGACCATGACTTGCATTCTATGGCCCCACCCAGGCAGGGAACCAAATTTCAATCCCCAGAGCCAACAATGCTGCCCTACCAGAAGCCAAACCAGAGAATCCACGTAGCTGTGTAGCCCACTTTTCAGACATGCTTGTAGTGGCACCCAAGCAGAGGACACAGCCAGTGGCTCTGCCCATCTACAAATCCAATATAGTGATTTTATCACCAGGGGAGTTTGGTGTGTAAGTTCTGCTTGATTTAAATCACCAACCAGCAAGCCATACTGGCTGTATGTTCTACAGCCCTAATTTGGCAGGGAAGGCAATTCAAAGCCTTGCTCAACTGTGGAGTATAGCCTCTAGATCTGCATAACCAGGATGTCTGATCAGAATCTAGACATCCACAGATGCCATTTTATAGTCATGCTTGGACAGAAAGCCAAGCCAGCAGTCCTATCTAACTGTGAAATACAGCCTCTGGCCCCACATAACCAGGGAGCCTTAACAGTGACACTAGAGAACCTTAGAACCTAGCCAATAGTACCACCAAGATGGGGAGCCCAGCGTACAGCCCTGTCCCATAGTAGAGCCCAATCATGACCTTGCCCAATTGCTGAATGTAACCTACAGCCTTATCCAGGCTGGGATCCCAGCCAGTGATCTAGTCAAATCATGGAGCAAAACCTGAAGCCCCACCCAATGAGGAATCCTGGACAGTGACCCTACTTAACCAAAGAGCATAGTCTCTAGCCCCACCCAACTGCAGGATACAGCTGGAAGCCCCTGCCAACCACAAAGCCTAGCCAGCAACCTTGCCCAATAGCAGAGTACAGCCATGGTATCTGGTCATGGATCCTAGTCTGTGTACACATCCAACTTTGAGATACTCTTTGTGTACTTGCCTGACCACAAAATATAGCCTAAATCCCTATCCCACTGCAGAGTCCTGCCTATAGATTTGTCTAAACTCACAGTCCAGCCAACAGCACCATCTAGTCAAGAATCACACCCTGAGACCCCATTCAACCATGAATGATTGTGAAGCCAAGCCCATAGTCCTGCCAGTCCAACCAGTGGCACTGCCATGGTAAGGAAGATAGCCAGTGACCTCATCCAATCAGAAGTGACTGCAAAGCTCAGCCAGTGGTCCCATATAACCACGGAGCATAGCCAGCAGCTGTACCTGACCAGGAAGTGTACCCTACAGCCCCACATAAACACGGAGCCTAATCAGCACACCTACCAAATCACAGAGTTCAGCCAGTGGCACACCCATTCCCACCTCAAAGCATAGGCAGTGGCCTCACCCAGATAGAAACCCTGATAGAAAGCCCTACCTGCTCCAGGACGCTACCAGCTAACCCCAAACTGAGGTGACTGATGAACAATTGTCTCTTCCAAAGAGAATCTGGACTTTGGAAAAGGAAACTTTTACTCAAATGCACACATATAAGTGCAAGAACATAAGGATCATGAAAAATCAGGTAAACATGAAACTACCAAAAAGAAAATAATAAAGCTCCAATAAGCGACACAAAAGAAACAGACATCTAAAAAGTATCTTGAAATGATTAGGAATAATCCTCTAAAGAGGCTGAATGAAATAACAAGGAAATGCAGACAGACATCTAAATGAAACTAGGAAACCAATGCATGGGTCAAATGCACAGTTCAACAGAGATTTTTAAATTATTAAAAAAAAAAAGAAGAAAAAAAGCTTATAACTGAAGAAATACAATGACCGAACTGAAGAATTCTATAGAAGACTTCAAAATCATACTGGAGCAACCAGAATAAAAACAAAACAAACAAACAAAAAAACAGTGACCTAGAGGATAAGTCATATAAAATTATACAGTCAGAGGAGGAACAATGAAAAAAAGATATAAAGAGTGAAGAAAGTATACTAGACTAATGGGACACATTCAAAGGAGCAATGTATGCACTATGGCAATCACAAAAAGAGAAGAGAAAGATAAATGGACTGAAAGTCTATTTAAAACAGGAATAGCTAAAATTTTCTCAAATGTGGAGAGAGGTGGATATGCTGATTCGTGAGGACCAAAGGACCCCCAAATAGGGTGAACCCTCAAAGGGCTGGACTGAGGCACATTATAATTACCAAAAGTCAAAGAAAACAAGAATTTGGAAACCAGCAAGGGAAAAACAATTCATTACATACAAAGAAACCCCCATTAAGAGGGGATTTCTCAACAAAAACTTTGCAGGGTAGGGAAAAAGTAGAATGTTATATATATAATATTATCAACATTATATATATATATATATATATATATATATATATCAATATTGGAAAAAAACACTATTAACTATGAATACTATGCACAATAAAGCCATACAAAAGTAAATTTAAAAACTCCAAATCCAAAAAAAAAAATTGAGGGTGTACACCTAAACTAGAATTTCCTGGCAAGAAATGCTCAAGAGCATTCTTCAAGCAGAAATAAAAGGATGATAATTAACAACAGAAAATATAGGAATGTGTAAAAGTCACTGGTAATGGTAATGATATAGTCAATGTTAGATTCTCTAATATTATAATGGTGGTTCATTCAATCACAACTCTAACTTAAAAGTTAAAAATCATGTTAAAATCACCATTACTGGAATAAATTGTCATTGGATATGTAATACAAAAAAAAAAAAAGAGAGAGATGTACATTATAACATCATTAATCTAAAATGTCAATAGGGGTAGTTAAACGTATCAAGTTTCTCTGTCCTTTTGAAATTAACTTGTATTCAGCTTAAAATATGATGTTTTAAATATATTTTATATAAGCCTCATGGTAACCACAAAGGAAAAACCTACAATAGGCAGAAAAAAATATCTATGAAAAAGGAGTCAAAGCATACCACCACAAAAATTCATCACATCATGAAGGAAGGCAGTAAGAGGGGAAACAAGAAACAGAGGACCTACAAAACAGTCAGGAAAAACAATTAACAAAATGGCAATAATAAGCTCTTAACTATTAATAACTTTAAATCTAAATTAATTAAATTCTCCAATAAAAAGACATGGTATAGCTGAATAGGAAACAACAAAAAGATTCAACAATATGCTCCATCAAAGAAACTCATTTACCTTTAAATGAGAGACATGTAGATTGACATGACATGTAGATTGGGAGTGAAGG
Organism: Acinonyx jubatus; assembly: GCF_027475565.1. Taxonomy (NCBI): domain Eukaryota; kingdom Metazoa; phylum Chordata; class Mammalia; order Carnivora; family Felidae; genus Acinonyx; species Acinonyx jubatus. The sequence goes on from NC_069388.1 coordinate 95,150,196, forward strand.
AATGGAAAAAGATACTTCAAGCAAATGGTAACAAAACAAAGCAGGGAAGCTATACTTTTGTCAGAAAAAATAGACTTTAAGTTAAAATGGTCAAAAGAAACAAAGAAGGTCATTTTATAAAGATAATTATATAATGATCAAGCCATCAAGAAGATAAAAATTGTAAATGGTTATGAATCAACATCAGAGCACCTAAATATACAGAGCAAATACTAATAGAAATATAAAGGGAAACTGAATGACAATACCTTACTATTTGGAAACTTTGACACTCCACTCTCAAAAATGGATAGATCACCCAGATAGAAAATCACAAAGGAAACAGTGGATATGAACACCATAGATTAAATGGTTGTAACAAACATAGATACAACATACTACGGATGATAGAAGAATACATACACCTCTCAAGTGCACACAGAACATTTTCTAGGATAGAGCATGTTAAGTATCAAAACAATTCTCAAAAATTCAGGAGACAGAAATTATATGAAGTATCATTTCTGAACACAATGGAATGAAACTAGAAATCAATAATAAGAGAACTGGAAAATTCCCAATTACATGGAAGTTAAACACCATGATCCAGAACAACAAATGCATCAAAGATAAATCAAAAGGAAAAAAAATCTTGAGACAAACAAAAATGAAAATGCAATAGAAACCAAAACTTACAGGATGCAGAAAAAACAGTTCTAAGAAGTTCACAGTGATAAATTCATATATCAAGAAAATAAATTGTCTAATTCAAATGATGAATTTTTATTTGATCTATGTGATGGTTAGAATATTTTATTTTTGGTCATATGGAAATTGATAATATATTACTTCCATCCTTTAAAAATTTTCTAAGATTCCCTTATAGTCCAGAATGGCCAATTTTCTAAATGATATGTATTCTATTGAAAGAAAATTTTTATTTTGAAGTCATTGCATGCAGCATTACATGCATTTAATTTAAATGTACTTTATTAAAAGTTTGGTATCTCATACAATCTTTATTTTTTTTAATTTTCAGGTTTTTTGACCACTTACTATAGAAAAGGGTTCATTAAAATTAAAATCTCTCCTTATTTTCATGGATTTGTTTATTTTCCTTTTAATTTTGCCAGTTTTCCTTTGTATATTTGAATGATATATTGTGTACAATTTGGTACTTTTTATCACTAAAATAGAACAAATTTTTTATCTTTATGAATTGTTCTTTGTCTTTAGTGGTGATCTTAACTTTAAAAAGTCCCGCCTGATAGTAGTATAGATCCACAAGATTCATTTTTGGAGAGTGTTTCCATGATACATCATTTTGTAATCTTCTAACAATTCTAGGTCCTTATATTTAAGTATATCTCCTGTAAGCAGTAGATAATTGATTTTTTTTAGTGCAGTTGCTCAATATAATCTGTGCCCTTTCATATAATATTTAATTTGTAACAATTACTTACTATTGGTTTTTAAATCTAATATCTTAACATTTACTGTGATGTTATTAGGGTTGTATTTACCCAGCTTTCTGTCAGTAATGCCTTTCTGATTTTTGATGTCTTTTAACAGTTTTTGAAAAATCATTAGCCATTATATCTTCAAAAATATCTCTTTTCTCCTATTGAAACTCAAACTACATTTAATATTAGACCATGACACGTCTTTATCATTTTAATATCCTCTTTCTTATATGTATTTCAGTTTGTATATTTGCTTCTGTTCAATATTCTAGGTAATTCTTTCTTCTGCTAGGTCTGATTTGTAATTTTACCCACATACCGTATTCCTAAATTAGCAATGTATTATTTCAATTATAGATATTATTTCTTTTTCTATATTTTTCCAATTATTTAACAAAACTCTTCATGTTGAACTTTAATTCCTTAAAATAATAACCATAATAATTTTAGTGTATATCTTATTCCTCTATTATTTGAAATTCCTATGTATCTATTTCTATAATCTCTTATTTTTCTAGATTTGTGGTCAAGTTGTACTTTATTTTATTCCTGATTGATTTTAATGAAATTCTAGATATTATGTATTAAAATCTGGAAAGATACTTTGGCTTCTGGCAGAGAGCCATATGAGGAGCATATCATTCAATACAAATTAATGGGTTGAGATCATTCAAGTTCTAGTTTTCAGTTTTGATTTGTTTCCTTTTCATTCTTTAAAAAAATTTTTTTAACGTTTATTTACTTTTGAGACAGAGAGAGACAGAGCATGAATGGGGGGAGGGTCAGAGAGAGAGGGAGACACAGAGTCAGAAGCAGGCTCCAGGTTCTGAGCTGTCAGCACAGAGCCCGAAGTGGGGCTCGAACTCACGGACCATGAGATAATGATCTGAGCCGAAGTCGGACGCTTAACTGACTGAGCCACCCAGGTGCCCCTATTTTCTTTTCATTCTTACTATACTTTCATATTCCTGTGAGATCTCATTTCACAGTCTAGGTGCTTACTGGGATATCTTCTACTCAGGAGGTGCTGACGTCTAATGTTTTCCATCATCTCTGAAAGATCTACTTACCTTCTCAGCCTCTAACTACCAATTTCATAATTGGAAAATCCTCCAATGTGAAATGTATCCCCCCAAAGTCTGCCTCACCTGTGTAGACCTTCTTTCTCTGCATTTTCAGCACCTAAATGTCATTACCTCTAAATCTCATTATGCCTTCAAACAATCAAAACAAGTAAGCAAACAAACAAAAAATGGTTTTAGCAGGAGGGTGATCTGTAACAATGTAATCTTTTCTTGGACAATAGCAGTTATCTGTCAATGATATGATGACAGGTTTTTTTTTTAATTTTCTTTTTTAAAAATACATACATTTATCAAATTTTTTAAGTGGTGATACATTTCTTTCATGGAATTTATTAAAAAGCCATATTTTTACCTATAAAAATAATACATAGGGGACATCTGCTTTCAGGTCTGACATGAAAAAATAAAAGTAGGAACCCATCACTCCTGTACCTATAATAAGAAAAAGCTAAACAAAATGAAAATCAATGCTTTGGACTTATCAGGCAAATACAGATAATTACAGATAAGATAGTATGACCTGGATTAAAAAATACAAGAAGTACAAACAGTAGGAACACATAAACAGTAATATCCTTAAATTCCTGAAAGCTGAGTATGGATCACCATGGATTTGAGAACATTCTATATACTTTTGAGTGTTTTATCTCTAGAAACATCACAAGATTCTCACAGGAAAGAGCCAAGAAAAAAATCCCCTCAGTTCTCTAGCAGAGGAAGGAGAATAAACCATTTTGAAATACTTCTAGAGGGTTCTGCATAATATAGGATCACTCTCAAGGGGAGAAAAACAAACAAAAAATAAACAAACAAAAAAACAACTCTATCAGAGTGTAACTCACTTATGTGGAATGAAAATCAAACAACTCTAGCTCCCATTAACCTGTGTTTCAGCCAAGAAGGGAAAAGGTTAAAAAAACAAACAAACAAACAAACAAACAAACAAACAAACAAAAAATACCTGTGTGGTCACAGTCCACAGTGCATGCAGAGAGACACAGGCCTACTAAAACCCAGAGATTTAATAATAAGGCTAAAGAGCACTTTCCTTCCCCCATACCACACCATCCAATCAACAGGGCTCCAGGATAACAGTGGATTAGTCCTGAAAGAACTATAAAGCTGAGAATCCCTATAAAAAGAGGTTCTTAGGAAAACATGAAGAAAATAGGGAACATGCACATGCATACACACACACACACAACAACAACAACAACAACAAAAACAAAAACAAAACAAACAAACACCAAGGACCTAGAGGAATTTGAGGCATCTGGCTTGCACAGCTATGGCAAATATTTAACACAGTCTAATTCCTAGCCACATTAACATAAATCCTATATATTTCACTTTCAGGAACTAAAAGCTTATTTCTTTTACTTCCAATTACCAGATACATCATGTTTGGCTTTCAGGAAAAAATGGTAAAGCGTGCTATGAGGTAAGAGATGAGAATAGGTTAAGAAAACTCAGTGACACCATCAAGCATAATAACATTTGCATTATAGGGATCCGAAAAAAGAGAGAAAAGAGGGCAAAAAATTTTCTAGAAGAATTAATAGCTGAAAATTTCCCAAATCTGGAGAAGGGAACAGAAATCCAGATCTAGGAGACATAGAGAGCTCCCAAGAAAATCAATCCAAAGAGATCTACACAAAGACACACAGTAATTAAAATGGCAAAAAGTAGTGACAAAAAAGAGAATTTTAAAAGCATCAAGAGAAAAGAAAACAGGTATATACAAGGGAAACCCCATAAGGCTATCAACTGAGTTTTCAGGAGAAACTTGCAGGCCAGAAGGGAGTGGCATGATATATGCAAAATGCTAAAAGAAAGAAAAAACAAAAAAGCCTGCAACCAAGAAAACTCTATCCAGCAAGACTATACTTCAGAATAGGAGAGAGAAAGTTTCCCAAACAAAAATTAAAGATATTCATCACCACTAAAGCTCCCTTACAAGAAATGTTAGAGGGAATTCTTTGAGTGGAAAGGAAAGACCATAAATGTAGGAGTAAGTAGGAAGCACAAAAGCAGTCAGATCAGCATATCAATAAAAATTTTCAAGGACTTCACAAAATAAAAGGATGTAAAATATGATATCATACACCTAAAACATGGGAAGGGAGGGCAAAATTTTAGTGCTTTTAGATTGTATTTAAATTTAAGTGACAATCAACTTACTACAGATTGCTATATGCATAAGATGTTATATATAAACCTAATGGTAACCACAGATCAAAAACTGGTAATAGATATACAAAAATAAAGGCAAAGGAATCCAAGCTATCAGTACAGAAAGCCATAACACCACAAGAGAGGAGAGAAAGAGAAGAAAGGAACAGAGAAGAACTGTAAAACAAGTAACAAAATGGCAATAAGTACATTATCTATCAATAGTTACTTCGAATATAAATGGACTAAGTGCTACAATCAAAAGACACAGGGTGAGAGAATGGATAAAAAAAGCAAGATCCACCTCTATGCTGTCTACATAGACTCATTTCAGACCTAAATCCACATGCAGGTTGAAAATGAAGGGATGGAGAAATATTTATCATGCAAATGGAAACGAAAAGCAATACTTATATTGAACAAAACAGACATTAATACAGAGACCATAACAAAAAACAAAGAAGGATACTATATAATCATAGAAGAGACCATCCAAAAAGAAGATATAACAATTATACATACCTATGCACCCAACATGATATATAATACATACATAAGGTGGCTATTAACAAACATGAAGCAGTTATGAGCAAACATTAAGTGATAATAATACAATGACAGTCAGGGACTTTAACATGCCACTTGCATCAGTGGATAAATCATTCAAACAGAAAATCGACAAGGAAACAGTGGCTTTGAATGGCACATTGGACCAGATGGATCTACCATATATATTCAGAACATTCCATCCTAAAATACCGGAATATACATTCCTTTCAAGTGTAGAAGGAACATGCTACAGAATAGATCACAGGGAGGACCCAAAAACAAAAAAAAAAGTCTCAACAGATTCAGAGAGACTGAAGTCATATTATGCATATTTCCGAATACAATGCTATGAAAGTAGAAATCAACCACAATAAAATAAATACATGGAGGTTAAATAGCATGCTACTAAACAATGAATGGGTCAACCTAGAAAGTAAAGAGAAAAAGAAATACATGGAGACAAATGAAAATGAAAACAAAGATTCAAAATCTTTGGGATGCAGCAAAAGCTACCCTAAAAGGGAAGATTATGGCAATACATGCCTATCTCAAGAAGCAAGAAAAATCTAAACCTAGCCTTAGTCCTAAAGGAGCCAGAAGAAGAGAGCAAATAAAACTGCAAACTGGTAGAAAGGGGAAATAATAAAGGGGAGGGAGCCAAGAGGGCGGAACAGCATGGAAGTTTTTTGTGCGTCTGGCATCCATGAAATACAGCCAGACCAACACCAAACCATCCTGTACACCTAGAAAACTGATTTGAGGATTAACACAACAATCTGCACAACCTGAACCACAGAATTCAGCAGGCATGCAGTGCGGTGAGGTGAACTTGGGGAGCGAGAAGCCATGGCAGGCAGGGAGCCACATTTGCAGGCAGAGAGAGGACAGAGACCGGGGGTGGGGGGAGAATACAAGAAAAGCACCCCTCCCTAAAAGCAACTGGAAAGAAAGTGGAAAATTGGAAACAGCCACAGGGACTAAACTAAAAAGGACTAAACTAAAACTAAAAACTAAACTAAAAGGAGAAAGGAGAGGGTTTAAATTCCAGTAAGACTGTAAACAAGGGGAGTGCAAAGTCTGCAACTCTGCAGTTCCATACCTGGCAGTGCTCTGGTGGGAAGGGCGAATCCCCAGGAACAGGGTGGGGTCCGGGAGATTCTCGGGCCACACATGGAAAAGCGGTTCCACTGCTGGAAAGACATTTGGTAGAGACTGTTAAAGCCTCCTGGTCTCAGCAGACCCCAGAGAATGGCCACATTCGCTGGTGCTGGAACACGGTCGTTAAGAGTGAAGCCTGGTGCCAGATGCGTGTTGTGATTTTCCATAATCCCTGAAATGCTGTTGTTACACTATCTTGCAAACTTTTTCTGGGGCGGGCTGGCACCTGGCCACAGTCTCAGGGCACCAGCAGTAGCAGAGTCCAGCAAATGTTCCTGGGTGCTGATTTTTGGCCATCGCTCAGTGAGACCCTCCCGCAGAGGAACAGGTCAAAGCCACAGTCCTTCAGAAGTAAGGGGCTGGGGAAAACAGCTGCATCTGAGACAAAACTTGGAAGAGAGGTACTGCCTGGGGCTTGGTCACGGACTGTGTAAAAGCAGGGAGTGGACGAAAGCTGAAGACAGAGGATGGGTGTGTGATAGCTGATTGGGGAGAACAGAGTTCCGATACTAGAGACTGGGTAGCTGGGTGACAGCATTTTCACCCTCCCGCACATGCACATAAGCACTTACAAGTGCCCCAACAATCTACCCCAGTAGGCTAGCAGCGCCGTCTAGTGGAGAACAGAGCCATTACACTAAGCCCCACCCAACTGGGCCAACCTCGCTCTTCAAGAAGACAAGTCTCACTGCCTGCTTAGTTTATGGACAATAAACCATTTCACAGTCTGACTTCTAGGGGAAAATGAAGTAATTTCAGTCGTACTTCAATCTGTTAGCATGTCCATCTATTCAATTTTCTTTCTTTTTTTCTCCTTTTCCCTTCTTTTCATTTTTGTAGATACAGAAAGAGAAAAAAAATCAATTTTATTTTCAATTTTTATTAAAAATTTTTTCTTTAAATTTTTTACTATATTTTTTACTTTTGTGTAAATTTCTTCAAATTCTAATTTACTTCCATTTTATTTTAGTCTACTTCAATGTATTCACTTTTTCAAACTTTTTAAAAAATTTTTTCTTAATGTTTTATTTATTTTTGAGACAGAGAGAGACAGATCATGAGCAGGGGAGGGGCAGAGAGAGAGCGAGACACAGAATCCAAAGCAGGCTCCAGGCTCTGAGCTGTCAGCACAGAGCCTGATGTGAGGCTCGAACTCATGAACCGTGAGATCATGACCTGAGCCAACGTCAGACACTCAACTGACTAAGCCACCCAGGCGCCCTTACTTTTTCAAACTTTCAAACTGTTTCCTTTTTTTTCTTTTTGTTTTCTCTCTTTTTCTTAAATACAGGAAGAGAAAAAATTCAATTTTATTTTCAATTTTTATTAAAAATATTTTTCATTAATTTTTTTACCAAATTTTTTACTTTTATGTATTTTTTCAAATTATATTTACCTCCATTTTATTTTAGTCTACTACAGTGTATTCACTTCTTCAAATTCTACACAATTTCCTTTTCTTTTTCTTTTTCTTTCATTTCTTTTCTTTTTCTTGAATATAGAAAGAGAAAAAATTTGTTTTTATTTTTAATTTTTATTAAAAATATTTTTCTTTATTTTTTCTACTATATTCTTTACTTTTGTGTAAAGTTTTTTCAAATTCTATTTTAATTCCATCATTTCATTTTAGTCTACTTCAGTGCATTCATTTTTTCAAATTCTCAAATGATTTCCTTCCCCCCCCACCTTTTTTCTCAAATCTATCAAACCACTTTCAACACCCAGATCAAAACACACCTGGGATCTAGCATCATTTATTCAATGTGTGTGTGTGTGTGTGTGTGTGTGTGTGTGTGTGTGTGTGTGTATGTATGAGTCTGTGTGTTTAATTTTTCAATTTGAATATATTTTTAATTTTAATTTTTCTACTTCATTAATTCCTTTTCTCCCTTCAAATTGACAAAATGAAGGAATTGACCCCAAAAGAAAGAGCATGAATAAATGACAACCAGGGACTTAACCAACATAGATAAAAGCAAAATGTCTGAACCAGAATTTAAAATCACGATAATAAGAACACTAGCTGGAGTTGAAAATAGATTAAAATCCCTTTCTGCCGAGATAAAAGAAGTAAAAGCTAGTCAGGATGAAATAAAAAATGCTATAACTGAGCTACAAACGTGAATGGATGCCAAAGCAGCAAACATGGATGAAGCAGAACAGAGAATCAGCGATTAGACTACAAACTTATGGAGAATAATGAACCAGAAAAAAAGAGGGAGAATAAGGCAAAAGAGCATGATTTAAGAATTAGATAAATCAGCAACTCATTGAAAAGGAACAACATCAGAATCATAGGGGTCCCAGAAGAGGAAGAAGGGGTAGAAGGGGTAGAAGGGTTATGTGAGCAAATCATAGTGGAAAACTTTCCTAACCTGGGGAAAGACACAGACCTCAAAATCCAGGAAGCATGGAAGACCCCCATTAGATTCAATGAAAACTGACCATCAACAAGGCCTATCATAGTCAAATTCACAAAACACTCAGGCAAGGAGAGAATCATGAAAGCAGCAAAGGAAAAAAAAGTCCCTAACCTACAAGGGAAGACACATTAGGTTTGCAGCAGACCTATGCACAGAAACATGGCAGGCCAGAAAAGACTGGAAGGATATATTCAATGTGCTGAATCAGAAAAATATGCAGCCAAGAATTCTTTATCCAGCAAGACTGTCATTCAAAATAGAAGGAGAGATGAAAGTTTCCCAGACAAACAAAAATTAAAGGAGTTTGTGACCACTAAACCAGCCCTGCAAGAAATTTTAAGGGGGACTCTCTGAGGAGAGAAAAGATGAAAAAAAAATACATACATACATACATACATATACATACATACACACACATACATACATACATACCAAAAGTGACAAAGATTAGAAAGGACCAGAGAACACCACCAGAAACTCCAACTCTACAAGCATCATAATGGCAATAAATTCATGTCTTTCAGTACTTACTCTAAATGTCAATGGACTCAATGCTCCGATCAAAAGACATAGGGTAAGAGAATGGATAAGAAAACAAGATCCATCTATATGCTGTTTACGAGAGACTCACTGTAGACCTAAAGACACCTTCAGACTGAAAGTAAGGGGATGGAGAACCATCTATCATGCTAATGGTCAACAAAAGAAAGCCGGAGTAGCAATACTTCTATCAGACAATCTAGACTTTAAAATAAAGATTGTATCAAGAGATGCAGAAGGGCATTATATCATAATCAAGGTGTCTATCCACCAAGAAGACCTAACAGTTGTAAACATTTATGCACCAAATGTGAGAGCACCCAAATATATAAATCAATTAATCACAAACATAAAGAAACTCATCGATAGTAATACCATAATAGTAGGAGACTTCAACACCCCACTCACAACAATGAACAGATCATCTCATCAAAAATCAACAAGGAAACAATGGCTTTGAATGACACACTGGACCAGATGGACTTAACAGATATATTCAGAACATTTCATCCTAAAGCAACAGAATATACATTCTTCTCCAGTGCACACAGAACATTCTCCAGAATAGATCACATACTGGGACACAAATCAGCCCTCAGCAAATACAAAAAGATCGATATCATACCATGCATATTTTCAGACCACAACACTATGAAACTCAAAATCAACCACAAGATAAAATTTGGAAAGGTAACAAATACTTGGAGACTGAAGAACATCCTACTAAAGAATGAATGGGCTAACCAAGAAGTTAAAGAGGAAATTAAAAAGTATATGGAAGTCAATGAAAATGATAACACCACAACCCAAAATCTCTGGGACGCAGCAAAGGCGGTCATAAGAGGAAAGTATATAGCAATACAGGTCTTCCTAATGAAGGAAGAAAGATCTCAGATACACAACCTAACCTTATGCCTTAAGGAGCTGGAAAAAGAACAGCAAATAAAACCCTAAACCTGCAGAAGACAGGAAATAATAAAGATTAGAGCAGAAATTAATGCTATCAAAACAACAACAACAACAACAAACAGAACAGATCAATGGTTCTTTGAAAATATAAACAAAATTGATAAACCACTAGCCAGCTTGATTAAAAAGAAAAAGGAAAAGACCCAAATAAATAAAATCAAGAATGATATAGGAGAGATCACAATCAATACAGCAGAAATAAAAACAATAATAAGAGAATATTATGAACAATTATACGCCAATAAAATGGACAATCTGGAAGAAATGGACAAATTCCTAGAAACATATACACTGCCAAAACTGAAATAGGAAGAAATAGAAAATTTGAACAGACCCATAACCAGAAAAGAAATCGAATTAGTAATAAAAAATCTGCTAAAAAACAAGAGTCCAGGGCCAGATGGTTTTCCAGGGGAATTCTACCAAACATTTAAGCATGAGTTAATGCCTATTCTCTTGAAGCTGTTCCAAAAAATAGAAATGGAAGGATAACTTCCAAACTCTTTCTATGTGGCAAGCATTACCTTGATTCTAAAACCAGACAGAGACCCCACTAAAAAGGAGAACTATAGACCAATTTCCCTGATGAACATGGATGCAAAAATCCTCAACAAGATATTAGCCAACCAGATTCAACAATACGTTAAAAAATAATTCACCAACATCAAGTGGGATTTATACCTGGGATGCAGGGCTGGTTCAATATCCGCAAAACAATTAACATGATTCATGACATCAATAAAAGAAAGGGCAAGAACCATATGATCCTCTCAATAGATGCAGAGAAAGCATTTGACAAAATACAGCATGCTTTCTTGATAAAAACCCTCAAGAAAGTAGGGATAGAAGGAACATACATTGAGATAATAAAAGCTATATATGAACGACCCAATGTTAATATCATCCTCAATGGAGAAAAACTGAGAGCTTTCCCCCTAAGGTCAGGAACAAGACAGGGATGTCCACTCTCACCACTGTTATTCAACATTGTATTGGAAGTCTTAGCCTCTGCAATCAGACAACACAAAGAAATAAAAGGCATCCGAATCGCTCAGGAGGACATCAAACTTTCACTCTTTGCAGATGGCATGATACTCTACATGGAAAACCCAAAAGATTCCACCAAAAAACTGGGAGAACTGATTCATGAATTCAGCAAAGTTGCAGGATATAAAATCAACACAAAGAAATCAGTTACATTCCTATACACCAACAATGAAGCAACAGAAAGAGAAATCAAGGAATCGATCCCATTTACAATTGCACCAAAAACCATAAAATACCTAGGAATAAATCTAACGTGAGGTGAAAATGTATACACTGAAAACTATAGAAAGCTTATGAAAGAAATTGAAGAAGAAACCAAATGATGGAAAAAGATTCCATGCTCCTGGATAAGAAGAACGAATATTGTTAAAATGTCAACACTACCCAAAGCAATCCACATATTCAATGCAATCCCTATCAAAATAACACCAGCATTCTTCACAGAGCTAGAACAAACAATCCTAAAATTTTCATGGAACCAGAAAAGACCCCAAATAGCCAAAGCAATCTTGAAAAAGAAAACCAAGGCAGGAGGTATCGCAATCCTGGACTTCAAGCTATACTACAAAGCTGTAATCATCAAGTCAGTATGGTACTGGCACAAGAACAGACACTCAGATCAATTGAACAGAATAAAAAACCTAGAAATGGACCCACAAACGTATGGCCAACTAATCTTGACAAGCAGGAAAGAATATACAATGGAATAAAGACAGTCTCTTCAGCATGTGGTGCTGGGAAAACTGGACAGTGGCATGCAGAATGAACCTGGACCACCTTCTTACACCACACACAAAATAAACCCAAAATGGATGAAAGACCTCAATGTAAGACAGGAAGTCATCAAAATCCTTGAGGAGAAAGCAGGCAAAAACCTCTTTGATCTTGGCCATAGCAACATCTTACTCAACATGTCTCTCGAGGCAAGGAAAACAAAAGCAAAAATGAACTACTGGGACCTCATCAAAATAAAAAGTTTCTGCACAGTGAAGGAAACAATCAGCAAAACTAAAAGGCAACCGACAGAATGAGAGAAGATATTTACAAACAACATATCAGATAAAGGGTTAGTATCCAAAATCTATAAAGAACTTATCAAACCCAACACCAAAAAAAACCCAAATAATCCAGTGAAGAAATGGGCAAAAGACATGAATAGACACTTCTCCAAGGAAGACATCCAGATGGCCAACCGACACATGAAAAAATGCTCAACTTCACTCATCATCAGGGAAATACAAATCAAAACCACAATGAGATACCACCTCACACCTGTCAGAATGGCTAACATTAACAACTCAGGCAACAACAGATGTTGGCGAGGATGTGCAATGCAAGTTGGTGCAGCCACTGTGGAAAACAGTATGGAGGTTCCTCAAAAAACTAAAAATAGAACTACCCTACGACCAGCAATTGTACTACTAGGCATGTATCCAAGGGATACAGGTGTGCTGTTTCAAAGGGACACATGCACCCCAATGTTTATAGCAGTATTACCAACAATAGCCAAAGTATGGAAAGAGTCCAAATGTCCCTCGATGGATGAATGGATAAAGAAGATGTGGTATATATATACAATGGAGTATTAGTTGGCAATCAAAAAGCATGAAATCTTGCCATTTGAAACTATGTGGATGGAACTGGAGGGTTTTATGCTAAGTGAAATTAGTTGCTCAGAGAAAGACAAATATCATATGACTTCACTTATATGAGGACTTTAAGAGATAAAACAGATGAACATAAGGGAACAGAAGCAAAAATAATATAAAACAGGGAGGGGGACAAAACAGAAGAGCCTCATAAATATGGAGAACAAACTGAGGGTCACTGGAGGGGTGGGGGGGGGGATGGGCTAAATGGGTAAGGGACACTAAGGAATCTACTCCTAAATCATTGTTGCACTATATCCTAACTAATTTGGATGTAAATTAAAAAAAATAGAAAAGAAAAAAAAAGGAAACAATAAAGATCAGAATAGAAATAAATGAAATAGAAACTTTAAAAAAAAGCAATAGAAAGATCAACTAAACCAGGGCTAGTTCTTTGAAAAGATTAAAAATGGATAGCCATACTCATTAAAAGACAGAGAAAGAGAAAGAGAGAGGGAGAGGATGCAAATAAAATCAGAAAGGACAGAGGAGAAATAACAATAAACACCACAGAAATACTAAGAATTATAAGAACATATTATAAAAAATATATGACAACTAATTAGACAACCTAGAAGAAATGGATAAATTCCTAGAAACATATAGCCTTCCAAAACTGAATCAGGAAGAAAAAGAAAATTTGAACACACATATTACAAGCAAATAAATTTAGGGGTGCCTGTGTGATTCAATCAGTTGAGCATCCGACTTCAACTCAAGTCATAATCTCGCAGTTTGTTGGTTCGAGCCCCATGTCAGGCTCTGTGCTGACAGCTTGGAGCCTGGAGCCTGCTCCAGATTCTGTGTCTCCTCCTCTCTCTGTCCCTCCCATGCTCATACTCTGTCTCTCTCTCTGTCTCTCAATAATTAACATTAAGAAAAAAAATTTTTTAAAAAAGCCAAGAAATTTAATCAGTAGTCAGAAAACTCCCAACAAACAGAAGTCCAAGACCAGATGCTTTCATATATGAAATCTACCTAACATTTAAAGAAGAGTTAATACTTATTTTTGTCAAATTATTTAAAAAAATAGAAAAGGAAAGCTTCAAAATTCATTCTGTGAGGCCAACACTACCTTGATACCAAAACCAGATAAAGATGTGTGCACGCACACATGCACACACACACACACACACACACACACACACACACACAAAGAAACTACAGGCCAATATCTCTGATGAACATAAATGCAAAAATCCTAAACAAAATATTAGCAAACTGTTGCAACAATACATTGAAAAATCATTCACACAACAATACATTAAAAATCATTCCCACAATCTAGTGGGCTTAATTCCTGGGATGCAAAAGTGGTTCAATATTCACAAATCTATCAACATGATACAACACATCAACAAGATAAAGGGTAAAAATTATAAGATAATTTCAATAGATGCAGAAAAAGCATTTGACAAAATACAACATTCATTCATAATAAAAACCCTCAACGAAGTAGGTTGGGAGAGAATATACCTCAACATAATGAAAGCCTTATATGAAAAAACCATCATACTCAAAAGCTAAGAGCTTTTCCCCTAAGAAAGAAGACAAAGATGTCCACTCTTACCACTTTCATTCAACATAGTACTGGAAATCCTAGCAACAGTAATTAGGCAACAAAAAGAAGCAAAAGTCATCCAAATTGGTAACGAAGAAGTAAAACTTTCACTATTTGGAGATGACATGACACTATATACAGAAAACCCTAAAGACTCCACTGAAAAACTATTAGAACTAGAAAAATGAATTCAGTAAAATAATAGGACACACATAGGACACATAGAAATAGGACATGTAGAAATCTACGGCATTTCTATACACTAATAATTCATTTCTATACACTAATAATTAAGTAGCAGAAAGAGAAATTAAGAAAATAATCCTACTTAAAATTGCACCAAAAATAATAAAATACTAAAAATAAACTTAAACAAGAAGGTGAATGACCTTTAATAAACCACTGATAGAAATTGAAGATGACACAAACAATGGAAAGATGGTCCGTACTCATGATTGGAAAAACAATTATTGTTAGAATGTACATACTACCCAAAGCAATCTACAGATTTAATGTAATCCCTATTTAAGTACCAACAACATATTTCAGAGAACTAGAACAAATAATCCTAAAGTTTGTATGGAACCACAAGCAACCCCAAATAATCAAAGCAATCTTGAAAAAGAAGAATGAAATTACAGGTATCACAATTCCCATTTCAGGATATACTAAAAAGCTGTTATAGTCAAAACAGTATGGTACTGGCACAAAAACAGACACATAGATCAACAGAGCAATATAGAGACCCCAGAAATAAACCTCCATTTATATGGTCATTTCCTCTATGAAAAAGAGGGCAAGAAAATGCAAAGGCCCAAAGACAGTTTCTTAACAAATGGTGTGGGGAAAACTGTATAGTAACATGCAAAAGAATAAAACTAGATCACTGGCTTACACCATACACAAAAATTAACTCAAAATACTCACACATGAGATCTGAAACCATGAAAATCCTAGAAGAAAGCACAGACAATAATTTATCCAACATAGGCCATAGCAACATTTTTCTAGATATGACTCCTTAAAGCAAGGGAAACAAAAGCAAAAATAAACAATTAGGACCATATCAAAATAAAAAAAGCTTCTGCACAGCAAATGAAACAATAAAACTAAAAGACAACCTACCAACTGAGAGAAAATATTTTCAAATTACATCTCCGATAAAGGGTTAGTATGCAAAATACATAAAGAACTTACACAACTCAACACCAAAAAAATAATAATCCAATTAAAAATGGGTAGAAGACATGAACAGACATTTCTCCAAAGACATCCAGATGGCCAACACATATGAAAGATGTTCAACATTACTCATCATCAGAGAAATGTAAATCAAAACCACAATGAGACATCACTTCACACCTGTCAGAATGGCTAAAATCCACAACACAAGAAACAAGTGTTAGTGAAGATGTGGAGAAAAAGGAACACTCATGTAAATTTGGTGAGAATGAAAACTGGAACAGCCACTGTGCATTCTGAATTGATCAAATAGGCAATAATTCAAAGCAACAGAAATTACAATGTATTGGGTGATTGGAGCATATGGGTATGAAATAAATGAGAACAATGCCCTATATGATGGGTGAGAAAAATTAGGAACACTCTGTTATAAACTATCCACCCTAACTTTGAAATATAATAGTTACTTGTGGCGTTAGGTCAGTTGTAAATGCATGTTGCAAAGTTCAGATCACTTAAAAAAATTGAACACGTAGTCAATATGGCAATAAATGAGGGTAAGTGCAATCAAATATAATTCTAAATTAGAACCAGAGTAGGCAGAAACAAAAAAAAGGAGAAAGAAACAAATAACAGGCTCAGTCAATAGAAGAAAACAGTTACAAACATGGTAGATATAGTTGAAGTACATGAATAATCACTTGTAATTTAAATTGTCTAAATGTACCAATTCAAAGAGATTCTCAGAGTGAATTAAAACAACCAACAACTATATTTGTTGATAAAAACCTATAAATATAGACATAGATAGTTTAAAGAGATGGTGAAAAATACATTTTAATATTAATCAAAATAATAGTTTCAAATGTGGAAGTGGCTATATTAAAAACAAAGAAGCATTCAGAACAAGAAAAATAATTAAGAGTAAGAGGGACACATAATGATGAAGGGTAAATTATTCTAGAAGACAGCAATTATTAACACGTTTTCATCTAAAACAAAGTGTCAAAATATATAACAACTGGTAGAACTGCAAGAATACACAAATCCATTATTACAATTATAAACTTCAACACTCTTCTTCCAATAACTCATAGATCAAGAGAGAAAAAAATTAGTGAAAGTTTAGTAGACCTAAACAATACTATTGACCAACATACCTAATTGATATTTATTGAATACAGAGTCTAACAATAGAATACAAATTTTCAAGTTTACATGGAACAGTCACCAAAATAGACCACATTCTAGCCCATGAAACATACTAATAGATTTAAAAGAATAGAAATCATACAAAATATGTTCTCAGGCCACAATGGCATTAAAGTAGATATAATAATAGGCAGATAGCTGAAGAACTTAAAAAACTTCTGGAAATTAAATAACAAATATTTGAATAATAAACTGGCCAAAGAAGTCTCAATTGAAATTTAAAACCAAGTTTCAATGAAACAAATATGAAAATACAACCAATCAAAATTTGTGGAATGTAGCAAATTCAATGCTTAGAGGGAAATTTAGAGTATTAAATGCAAACATTAGATGCATATTACAATTGTCTACAATCATTTCAAGAAAATAGAATAGAGGGAACACTTCCTAATTTAGTCTATGAGGTCAGCATTACTCTAACACTCAAACCAGAAAAAGACATTGTAAGAAAGGAAAACTACAGATCACTATCTCTCATGGACAAAAATGCAAATAAATAAATAAATAAATAAATAAATAAATAAATAAATAAGTTTATTTATTTATTTATTTTGAGAAAGAGATCAGGAGAGTGGCAGAGAAAGGGAGAGAGAGAGAGAGACAATCCCCAGCAGGCTCTGTACTGACGGCATGGAGCCTGATGCAGGGCTCTAACCCATGAACTGTGAGATCATAACCTGAGCTGAAACCAAGTCAGATGCTCAACTGAGCCACCAGGTGCCCTGCAAATATTTCAAACACAATATTAGCAAATTAAATCTACCTATGTATTAAATATACATACATATATATACACATACATACACATATATATACATATAAGTATATGCATGTGTATATACATATGTATGTATGTATATATATATATATATATATATATATATATATATATATATATCTCACAACCAAGTGGGACTTAGTCCATGTATGTAAGTATAATTCAACTTTCAAAATGAATCATTTGATGTAATCTATCACATTAACAGGCTAAAGAAGAAAAATCATATGTTAATACCAATTAACACAGGTAAAGCATTTGGCAAAATGAGTTTTGGAGTTTCGGAGGAATTTAAGAGTTTGGAGGACCCCATAATGTAACACAGAATGTGAATGAAGAATCTAAATGTGTTACCAACGTGTGAAACATCACTAAGGGGTGACAGGAATAAGGTCATGACTTACTTGTTAAGTTAATAAGTAACTTCAGAAGTGAGCCTAATCTAAGAATAAAAGCAGGTTTAACTGTATATAAAAAATGTACTTTGGCTGATAAAATTATTTTCCGTGGTAATATGCACTAACAATTCTGGAACCAATATGCATGCCTACTGGAATTGGACAATTAAGTAAATGAACGGGAGATGGTGGGAACAATGTTTCTCATGGTTGGGATGGGGGTATAGACATAAGGGGGAAGAATAGAATGATTCATGTGGTAGTGAAGGATTTGAGGTGGACATATCAATATGAACTCATATTTATTTTAATATAGATGCAGATGGTTACATATAGAAATATTTGTATATTAGTATACATACATCATACATTTTCTTGATGTGTCAGCTAACAAGAGTCTTTATGTAACAACTCTCCAGTATTAATGAGCACAACTAGCACCCAGATCTTGGTTTCTAATACCATCCTCCAATGAAAGTAATGGCCCCTTTGAAAAATGGCTGATGCTAGGGTGAAGCAGAAAACACACAAGATGAATTTGAAGCTTTTTGTAGTGCCAAATAGTAAGAAAGTGCTCAAAATATAAAACAAACCACATATTGATTGGGGTATGTCAAAGGGACATAGAAGCCAAATGAAAATTTTCCCAATGGACAAAGTTAGAAAAAAATTTGAGCAACAAAAGAAAATACTTTTAGATTGTATCTTAAAGTATAAAATAAATATCTGTGACTTCATATTAATATAAGTAAATGATTGAATATTTAATAAAAAAGAGACAAATCTGTGCAGAAGAATTCCAAATAATACATGTAAACATTCCACTCTTAAGGAAGGGCTACATAGTTCCTAACTCCTTACTATAGGCTATGCATGTGACTTTCCTCCAATGAGTACAGTATGAAAGTACAGTATAGAAAGGGAGGGGAAAAGAGCAAATTACAGTGCAGAAACCTAGCAACACTACCTCAACCAGTGATCAAGATAAACTTTTATTACATTGACAGCATATTCCCTGATATGATGAAAATGGCCCGTTAGCTTTGTGTTCTTCTTCCCCCAAACCTATATTCTCAGTCTAATTATCAGACAAATTCCATTCTGCAAAATACCTGACCACAACCCCCTTAAACTCACCAAAAACAAGGAAAACCTGAGAAATTTCATAAACTAAGAAGAGCCTAAGGAGATGTTACAACTAACTACAATGTGATATCCTGGAGGGGATCCTGGAACAAAAACCAAACAAACAAAAAAAGACAGTAGCCAAAAATTAATAAAATGTAAGTAGCATGACTTTCATAACAAAGTACTGATATTGGTTCTTTAATTAAAACAACAATGTTAAGAAATGTATCATACTGATGTAACATGTTCTTTAAAAAGGGGAAATTAGGTATGGGGTATATGTAAACTGACTTGAGAAACCATAAGCTCACCAGGTATAGAAATACACATGGCTCATACTAAGCAGAGTGCACTCACTGCTCTTTGAGAACTTGCGGTATGAACTTGTTCTGCTGATGTATGATCCCCTCTTTCTTGAACAATATGCCTTAACTCTTTAAAACTGAACCAGGACTGTTGGGAATTGATAGATTAAAATACTCTGTGTACGATTATTTGTTTCTAAGAATCTCCTGTGAAATCATATTGTGTTTTTGAAACCAGAATTCTAAAAGTGGATCTCTATACCTATCTGTATGAGAAACACCTATTATACTTGTTAAAAGGCAAGGACCTGGGCTTTCCTACAGTTTTTCTGAATCAGAATCTCCAGGGTTTCTCTTTGAAAATACCAGATATCATCTTAAGCTGTCAAATGGCATAACTTATAGAGATTTAAAAATAGTGATGTTTGGGTCCCACCCTAAGAGAGTCCGAGTTAATGGGTCTGGAGTGTCAGTTGGGCATGATATTTAAAAAAAAATTTTTAATGTTTATTTATTTTTGAGAGAGAAAGAGGCAGAGAGCGAACGGGGAGAGGCAGAGAGACAGACACAGAATCCGAAGCAGCTCCAGGATCTGAGCTGTGAGCACAGAGCCCAAAGCGGGGCGAGGGGTGGGGGGTGGGGGGCGGCGCGGCTCAAACTCACAAACTGCAAGATCATGACCTGAGCTGAAGTTGGATGGTTAACCAACTGAGCCACTCAGGCGCCCTGGCATGAGATTTTTTTAAAACTATCCACAAATGATAATAATGTGCAGCTAAGATTAAGAATCACTTTTAAAACAGTTCCCCAGGTGGTTTTCATGCATATAGGGTTTGAGAATCACGGCTTTTAAACAATTTCTAAGAAGCCTTTCCTGAACCAGGCAACCTTGAAAAATCTACTCTGTCAGGGCTCTGATTTGCAAAAACTAGATTTAAATATCTCCCTAGATTTAAATATCAATGTAGGAATTCAGGCTATCTAATTTTGTAAAATGTTTCCCTTAGTTTAAAGAGAGTCTAGTTCAAATACAATCTTTCATTTAACAAGATTCTACCACATATTTAATGAGCAGCTTTTTGCAGTGTTCCAACTCTGTCTTTGACTCTCCTTCTAGCATTCATTCATATCAGCTACTGGTTCCTGGACCCTGAACTGTAGCCCCTAGACTGGATTCCGTACAGCTCTAGTTCTTTTCACTCAGGTGAACTACTCTAGCATCTTTTGTTGTTGTTGCTCTGAGTTTTCTTCATCTCCCTACACTCAGGGAACACAACCCCTTTCATCCTTACCCTTTTGAGATATACTTTCAAAAAAACATGTTAATATGGCTTATTTTCAACTTAGAAGGGATATAGGTCACAGTCATTTCACTCTTCCAGAAGAACTGATATTTTTAGCATCATGTCACACTATGGAATGAACAATTTTATAAATTAGCAGGTATTAACAAACAATGAACATGTGGGAAATGAATATTTTGATAATTTGATTTTGATATTTTGAAATTTATCTAATTTCTAGAAATCATACCTCATCTTATTTACATGTCTATACTCAACTATCAGGGTATATAGCATGGAAAGTTTGAATGTCTTTTTTTTAACTAAAGGAAAAAATTTCCAATTATTAAAATTTATTATTTTTTTAACATTTATTTATTGTTGAGATAAAGAGTGAGACAGAGCATGAGTGGGGGAGGGGCAGAAAGAAAAGGGGAACACAGAATCGGAAGCAGGTTCCAGGCTCTGAGCTGTCAGAAGGGAGCCTGATGTGGGGCTAGAACTCACAGACCACGAAATCACGACCTGAGCTGAATTTGGATGCTTAACTGACTAAGCCACCCAGGTGCCCCCAAATTTATTATCTTATTAGAAGAACAAATATTGTTAGAGTGTTCATACTACTCAAAGCAATCTACAGATTTAATGCAATCCTTATCAACATACCAACATTTTACAGAGAACTAGAAAAAAATATTCCTAAAATTTGTATCAAAACACAAACAAACCCAAAGAGCCCAAGAAATCTTGAAAAAGAAAATGAAACTAGGAGGTACCAAAATCCCAGTTTCCGAATATACTACAAAGTTGTAGTAATCAAAACATTATGGTACTAGCACAAAAATAGACACTGGCATAAAACTAGGTCGCTGGCTTACACCATACACACACAAAAAAATTCTGATCAGTAGAACAAAATGAGACCCTGGGGGGTGGGAGACACCTGGGTGGCTCAATTGGTCAAGCGTTTGACTCTTGATTTCAGCTCAGGTTATAATCTCACAGTTCATGAGTTTTGCTACAAGTTAAGCACTGCTCTGACAGATTCTGTCTTGGGATTCTCTCTCTCCCTATCTCTCTGACCCTGCCCCCGGAAGATAAATAAATAAACATTTAACAAAAATAGAGACACCAGGTGCGCCTGGGTGTCTCAGTCAACTTTGGCCTAGGTCAAGATCTTGCTGTTCCTGAGTTTGATCCACATCAGGCTGTGTGCTGACAGCTCAGAGCCTGGAGCCTGCTTCGAATTCTGTGTTTCCCTCTCTGCCTCTGCTTCTTTCTCTGTCTCTCTCTCTCCCTCTCTCTCTCTCTCTCAAAAATAAATAAAATCTTTAAAATAATTATAATTAAATAAATTAATTATAATTAAAATACTTAAAATAAAATAAAATATTTAAAAAAATAGAGACCCCAGAAATAGACCTACATTTATATGGTAATTTACTCTATGAAAAAGAGGGCAGAATATGCAATGGGACAAAGATAGTCTCTTCAACAAATTGTTGTGAGGGGTGCCTGGGTGGCTCAGTTGGTTAAGTATCTGACTACTTCTCAGGTCATATCTCATGGTTCATGGGGTTGAGCCACACATCAGGCTTTGTGCTGGTGGTGTAGAACCTGCTTGGGTTGCTCTCTCTTCCTCTCTTTCTGCTCCTCTCCCTTTGACCTCCCCCCCCAAAAATAAGTAAATAAACTTTAAAAAAAAACAAAAACAAATGGTGTTCAGAAACCTGGACAGCAACATGCAAAAGAATGAAACTAGGTCACTGGCTTACACCATACATAAAAATTAACTCAAAATACATTAAGGACTTACACATGAAATCTGAAACCATAGAAATCCTAGAAAGGAGCACAGCAATAATTTATCTGACATAGGCCATAGCACATTTTTCTAGACATGATACCTAAAGCAAGGGTAACAAAAGCAAAAATAATCTATTGGGACCATATCAAAATAAAAAGCTTCTGCACAGCAAATGTAACCATCAGAGACAACTAAAAAACAACCTACTGAAAGGATATATTTGCAAATCACATCTCTGATAAAGGGTTAGTATTCAAAATACATAAAGAACTTACATAACTCAACACCAAAAAACAAATAATCCAATTAAAAAATGGACAGAAGACATAAACAGACATTTCTCCAAAGAAGACACCCAGATGTCTAATAGATACATGAAGAGATGTTCAATATCATTTGTCATCAGAGAAATGTAAATCAAAACCACAATGAGATATCACTTCACACCTGTCAGAGTGGCTAAAATCCACAACACAAGAAACAAGTGTTGGTGAGGATGTGGAGAAAAAGGAACACTCATGCACATTTGGTGGGAATGAAAACTGGAACAGCTACTGTGCAGTTTCCTCAAAAAATTAAAAATAGAACGATCATATGATCCAGTAATTCCACTATTGTTTATTTACCCCCAAAATACAAAAACAAAAAATTCAAATAATATAAACAATTGAAAATGATATATGCACCTCTATGTTTATTGCAGCGTTATTTACAATAGCCAAAGTATAGAAGTAGCCCAAATGTCTATTGAATTAATAAAGAAGAGGTCACACACACACACATACACACACACACACAATGGAGTGTTACTCTGCCATAAAAAATAATGAAATCTTGCCATTTGCCACTACATGGATGGATCGAGAGAGTATAATGCTAAGTGAAATAAGTCAGTCAGAGAAAGGCATATACCATATAATTTGACTCATATGTGGAATTTCAGAAACAAAATAAAAACAAGTGGACAAAGAAAAAAGGGAAAAACCAAAAAAACAGACTCTTAACTAAAGAGAACAAACTGACGGTTACCATAGGGGAGGTGTATGGTGGGTTGGGGGAGGATGGGTGAAATAAGTGATGGGGATTAAAAAGCAAACTTATCATGATGGGCACTGAGTAATGTAAATAATTGTTGGATCACTATATTATACACCTGAAACTAATATAACACTGTATGTTAAGAACACTGGAATTAAAGGGGCGCCTGGGTGGCTCAGTCAGTTGAGTGTCCAACTTCAGCTCAGGTCATGATCTAGTGGTCTGTGAGTTCGAGCCCTGCATCAGGCTCTGTGCTGAGAGCTCAGAGCCTGGAGCCTGCTTCAAATTCTGTGTCTCCCTCTCTCTCTGCCCCTCTGCCACTTACTGTCTGTCTTTTTGTCTCTCTCTCTCTCTCTCTTAAAAAATGAATAAACATTAAAAATTAAAAAAAGAATACTGGAATTAAAAAAATAAACAAAATTTATTATCATGCATGAATATAATGTGAACTTCTTTGGTCCGAAATGGAAATAAATTTATTTGAAGCCTTAATATATATTTAGCCATTATAACTCAGGCATTATTTTAAGGACCTTTCATTTGTTGTCTCAATCCCAAAAACAACACATAAGGGAAGTATTCTTTCTATTGCTATTTTATAAGGAAGGCAACTGGAGTACAGAGACTTTGACAAATTTTCACAGCACAGTGGGGCTAAAATAGGAACCCAAGTAACCTTCCCCAAAGCCTGTTTTCTCCTCATTGTATAGCTATGCTCCCTAGTACAATATACTCTTCCTTATAGTATTTTGAGAATGTAATATGTCTCAACAATACTATAAGTAGTCTGAGGTCTAGATACATATTTGTTTTAACTTTTACTATGCCATAGTACCAAACATATAAAGTCTTTCAAATAGCAAGCTTTTAAAAAGAATGAACAAATGAAAAAAAATAGATACATGAAAGAGTAAATATGAGACAGTTATTATCAGTTCATATGGAAGCTTTATGGAAATATGGACTTGGATTCAGGAAAAAAAAGAAAAACTTACACACTTGCTGGTTGGCCAGTTGTCCTGACATGTAGTGAAGTACACCTCAGTTGTCAGGGGCATCAAGCATGATGTCACGGAATTTTTCGCTTCCTTTGTTGAATTAATTTCACATTTAGCTCTTGGGATTACTATGGTGTAATTGTTTATCATATTTGGAAGCTCTGAGACAAGCAATAATCTAACTGGAATATAATTTAATAAACAAAAAACAGGTGTGTTTGGAGTATCTGCTAAGATAAACTTTATTAAATACACACTCTAAGGACATTATATATAAATTCTTCCACATTTCTAACAAACTTGGCCATTTATGCATCCAAAAAAAAATAAGTAAAGGAGTAAATGCCAACAGAATTTAAGCCAATGCATGACAATATTCTTTATGTAACCACAAAGTCAATTCATTAGTTCCTTACTTGCTATTGTTCATTCATTCATTTTTTCATGGACTTTTAAGAATGGACGTGAAACAGAGAGGTGCCATTTTCTACTTTTTTAAATAGAAAAGTTGTATGTTGAAATCAACACAATAGCTCTCTCAGCCTCCCAGGACAGACTTTTCAAAAAAAAGAGTATGAAGTCGAAAGAGAAAATTACTGATGCAAATATGATGCATACATATTAAAAACTTTTTAAAAGGTTCCTTTCTTCCTTGAAATGAGGCACCTAACTTCCCAACATTTCTAAATAATTTTAGGTTCAGCAGTGCCCTCCAGGGTGAATATGCTGCAGCCAGCTTGCAGCTTTGTGGAGCCCAAAGGAGAGCGATTTATCACTTACTGATCCACGAGGTAAATAGAGGTTATAATCAATCTGTACCTTTCAGCACACTCTAGGACATTAGAATTCATCCCCAAAGGGAATATGCTGCAGGATGACTATTCTTTAAACAATTATAAGGTAGAATTCTACCTAGAAGTAAAAGAAACAACAAAAAGGATGGAAAGTAACTGTAAGGATGATTTCAATTACATGCATGTATTTACGTGTGTACATATATATGTGTTATAAAAAAACACAAAAAGGGATTGGTTTTATTTCCTTGAAAAACAAGATAATATTATAATCAATGAAAAATCTAATAAGATGGGGCAATTTGTATGACATTCACACATGTCTTCAAGTTTTACTACCCTGTTCCATTGTAGCTATACATATAGTAATGATACACATTGAGAATACTGACAGAAGGAGATATCCATTATATAATTTTTATCATTTTCTTTCACCAGGTCTCATGTCTTGTCTTAGGGTATACTATGAATTTGTATTTTTCAAAATCCCGCTTTCATCTTGTTTTACACTGTTTACCTTAAGTAATTTCTGTTGGCTCCTTTTTCTTTTATTTAAATATGGCCTCATGTCCAAGAAAAGGGGAATTGATGTTTATTGATAACAGCATCTCCTCGGGACTATAAACACCTTACCTTGCATTGTGTGTGTGTGTGTGTATATATATATCATAACATTATAAAGGTTTGCATATTTTACGTGTGAAGGAACTGGATATTCAGTAGTTAAGATTCTGGCACTAGATAGGGCAACAGAGAAATATCTTTTGGGAGAAACTTACTAGTCCCTTTAACTCGCACCACATTGCTGACACACTAAAGTGTTTTCAAGGCACATGGGAGGCTGACTGAGGAGATCAGAGAATATAAAGCCTTTAACCTTCAAAATGAGGCCTTATTTAGAATCAGAATGTTAGATAGGACTATAATATTTCAGATGCTTCTTTAGAATCCATTCATTGCTCCCTTCCATAGGAGGAAGAGTTTGTTGGCCAATAAGATAATGTAAAGTTATGTTTGTACAGGTAAATCCTCAATCATATTCTATGTCACAAAATTTTCCACATTTATTTTACGAAAGAAGCCAATGCTAAGAGTACAAAGTGAATTTCATGATTTAACCCTTTTGTGCCATAATCACAAGCCAGTTTAAGTCACCAGGCCTTTCTTCAATTCCTCAAATGCACTTAACTTTTCCCATTCTTAGGCCTTTGCTCACTGTTTTCTCTCCTGGAAACTTTTCCACATCTCCTTGCCTACTTCTACTCTCCTTTGTTTAATTTTTGCTTTTTCTCAGCCATCAGAATTTAGCTATTATTTCACTTTCTCAAGGAAGCTGTTGCTAGTTCTCTATACTAAATGCGGTCACAGAGACACCCCTTAGGTTAGCTTTGCAGCTTTTTCACAGTTATAATTAAGATATTGACTTCTTAAAAACTTTACTAAAATTATCCAAAATATTAAAAATACCTCAGGTCTGGTTTTCTTTAAATACTCTCCTTTAATGTGAAGATAGCCCTCAAAACAGTGGTTGCAAACTAGTGATGCAGCATGCAGATGTATTTGCTAGGCTCACACAATGTTTAAAAATATGATTAGTTACTAATATGTGAATAATTAAAAATTTAACTGCAAAAAAATTTCCTCTCCTAAAATTCAGAAGGTCTAACACATCTAGAATCTACTTTCCTGAATGACAATAATTAACGAGAAACATGTGGCCTCTGCACCATTTTAAATGGAACATTTATAAAATACATTTCTCGTTTACCACTACTCCTGGCTGGTTTTATGTCTGACTTTCTTGTCACATTTGCATTGCCTCCATGTCTTTTGCAGGCATTTGAATAGCCAATTCGGCCTGGGAGGTTTATATCTGAAATCATTATCTACCCCTAACCCCCAAACCAGTGCTCCTCATTTTAATGTATATATGGATCCTGAGGAATCTTGTTAAAATGCAGATTTTGATTCAGTACATAGAGGTGCTGGGTTCCGAGAGTTTGGACTTCTAACATGCTCCTAGGTGATATGCTGAAGCTGTTGAAACATGAGCCACACATTAAATAGGAAGGCAGAGCTACATGTATCTAGGTGAAAACGAGATTCATGTGGAATTGCTCAATAGAATCAGGTTGATCCTACTATGAGGCAAAATGATGAGGTTGGGTCTGTGGCCTCGTGTCTTGACTCAGGGAGATAGATTTGAAGAATTCTCTGGAATAAGGTACTCTGAGCTATGCGAATGGAACGCAAAAGTGAGTAGTACTGAAGGAAGGAGTGTCCTTAGGTACTAATGGTAGACTTGGCCTAGATCACAGGCATATATTCTGTCTTAACAATGGATTGACAGCACTAAGAGTTCTGGACTTTTAGGGAGAGTTCTAGAATGCATGGCACAGGTCGCAGAATATGGTAAATTGTGCCCTAAATAGTATAAGGCTCCATTGATAGAGAAATAGAGAAGGTATATAAATGTATTTTCTGTTTATCTGATTAATTGTGTTATAACTTAGAGAGCAGACAGAGTAATTATTAGGTATCTAATTGTTGTATGATTATTTCTAAATAATACTGAGTTTAGTCAGCAGCAGTACTGTTTACTACCATGTATTGAGTTACTGTCATGAAGGATCACAATGTTCTTGGTGATTACCTCTATATGTTGTGTCATGGATGGAGTATGTGTGTGTTGGGGGGAGGTTTGAAAAATTAGTGACTCACAATATCATTCCCTTTTCTCAGTCTCTCTACCTCATTTCTTTCTTGCCTAAACTGACTTACATAAGAAACAGATGAAAAATAACACATGCAAAATGTGGTAGACAGAAAAGGAGAGGGGGAAATAAGGCAGAACACATGCCTGAATTTAGTTTGTGGAAAAACAGTGAAGAGAAATTATGGGGAGGGTTGTCGATATAAAATCAATTATTAATTATGTTTTGGAGAATAATCACCGCTCCTAACTTTGCTCTTCAGAGGAATTCAGAAGACATAATATAGTTATTCAAGGCTTTGAAGTTAGAACAACTTTTCTTCATATTATAACTAGACATTATAGAACTTAAAGGAAGCAAAATCCAGTATAATTTTATTAATTAAATACCTAAAACATATTCTTACATATTGTGAATGCAAAATATATTTATTAATTAGCCATTGATTTAAGTTAACATTTTTTTATAACTGATAGGTTTATGTAATGACTAATATTTTGCATGCAACTTAGGATATTTGTGTTAAAGTTAAAAAATGAAATTATTTTTTTTTATTTTTTTAATGTTTTTTTATTTATTTTTGAGACAGAGAGAGACAGAGCATGAATGGGGGAGGGGCAGAGAGAGAGGGAGACACAGAATCGGAAGCAGGCTCCAGGCTCTGAGCCATCAGCCCACAGCCTGATGCGGGGCTCGAACTCACGAACCGTGAGATCGTGACCTGAGCCGAAGTCGGACGCTCAACTGACTGAGCCACCCAGGCGCCCCAAAAAATGAAATTATTTTTAAATGTGGAGACCCTCAGTCCAGGGATAGGCATGGTGTATATACCATCACAAAGGATTTCTCGATTCCATATGTTTGATGTTAATATACTGATCTCAAAACCACACCATAGAATTTAGGAGTTGGTTAAATTTTATATTATATATATGTATATATATATATATATATATATATATATATATATATACATGTACATATGTATATATGTATATATATATGTACATATATATCTACTTCATATTGGAAATATCTATAGATAATTTATAATTACAAAACTGGTTCATAAATATACTACAAATGTAGAAAATGACCCAGTGCTGAAACACAAAAAGATTAACAAGATGAAAAATATTTTTGATTTTAATATACAGATTCTAGACAAATCAAGTAGTAAGTCTTATTGATAACAAGAAACAAGTGAGTATTTAGGACAAGTGAAGACACACAAATGCACACACACACAGTTTTTTGAATAAGATCTAGAAAGTAAAATAACATTTGCAGTTCATTATTAAACTTTTATCCAAAATGTCCTCCTTTAGAGACTTATGAACAGAAGTCACAGAAACATTTTTAAAAAGTTAATAATAGCTAGAATATCTAAAGGGGTATTCACTGTTCCACCTGCACTGTCTCATCCTTACAAGACTTAACTATGTGAACACATAATCTGTGTTTCTTTCTCCTTAACTGACTGACAGATTTTGTTTTGAAGAATCCATAGTGAGATACTTCCAGGGAAGTGTGAACAACTTTGCAAGAAATAAATAGAGGAGAACTTGAGTAAGTGTCACAGGTAATTAAATCATTAGCCAAGTTTTAAGAATCTCATCCAGGGCAGAAATTATAGTCGTGGCTTCTTTATTGTGGTGGAAGTTAATTGTGCCACTAGTAAAATGTCTGAAAGGGAGTTTCTAATGGTTCCTTGCCCAGCTCCAATCTCAAAATAGTTCATTTGTTTGTGTGCAGGAGCATGTAGAAAAGAAACATCAAAAACTTTACAGCTTATAAATAAATTCAAATTAAATGGATTATCTCCTTTTTAAGTTTTTACTACGTATTTTAAATTAAAAGAACGTTATGAGGTAGGAGAGAAACGTGAAAATGTATGAGAAGTATATTGTTCTTGGTCACTTCTTTTGGAGAAGGCTTCCCAGTGATTTTTCCATAATATTCAAGCTCTTTGAGATGGCTTTTATAGAATCTCTCCTACAAAAGACAGCCAAGGTTCCCATCATTGCCATTTACTCAAGGATCATTTATTTTCCATCTTGTCTACTGTCTCCATTTCAATGTTATCACTGTTGAGTAAATTGTCCAAAAGCAACAATCTGTCATTCACCAAAAACAACTTCAACCCTCTCAGACATTTAGAGGGAATATATCTGGAGCACTATGGAATATAATTTGCAAAATGACATCGTGACATCCTGAAATCTTTTGTTCACTTCACATGATAGGTCATTTCTCTGAAAGTAGTTATGTCATCACTGCATTGTGGCAGAGTTCCAAGAGCAGATCCTTATAGCTAGTTGAGGTCACTTGGCAAACCTGCTGACAATTCCTGGCCATGGTGAGATTCATCCCAGTGACGAAGTAAATATTCATTTGGAAACACAGACATTGAGCCCTACTGGCTAGGATATATTAAAAGAGTGCAAGTACCCATATAGAGTTCTAAGATAAGATGAAATTTAATTTTTCCATATCCAAATAAATGACCATGGAACAATCATATAAACACTGAATGAATGATTGATTCATTAAATCATTTATTCCCTCAACCAAATTTATGGAGTGCCTTCTACACCACTGCATCAGATACAAAGGGAGAAGGTCAATGAATTAGTATCAAACAAATATCTTGCCTGTCAAGAGTTATGTAAGAAATGTGGAGGGATATTTAGCAAGAAATACAAAACAATTTATAAGAAACTATTTAAATATAGATCAGGGAGGTGTGGTCTGGGTACCTTTTTCATTCCTGAATCATCTTGTGATCTCAAAGGTAACTATGCAAAGGCACCACACGTCACAGAATCCCCAGTGGTGGACATCTGTTACCTCTTGGTAGGGCTCCCTAAAAGGGGAATCTGGATTCTTTCAGGAAGTGGATCTGTCCACAAAAGCACGGGATGTCTCCCTGGGGAATGGAGGCCAAGACTTTTTATTTTACCACTATGTCCATGAAGAGGTTTGCTGTCAGAGCAGACCCTATGTCAGTGAGAAACATGCCTATTTTGTGTAGTTGTTTGCTGCTTCCTTTCCCGACTTTCCCCTATGATTAAGGAATAAAATTTCACAATAAAATCAATATTTCAATCATAAAAAAACCCACAAACTTCCTCTATGACTGATCAAACTTGATAAATCCAGCCCCATCAACCCAATACCCACTGCAGACTTGCCTTCCTTGCACTACTGGGCCCCATACTCTCCTCCTCTGATGAAATTCACATTCTAAATTGCTCAACCGTTTAAAATTAATTAAGGAAGGCAAACTTGATTTGAAAGTATTTCAGTGGCCCACTAGTAAGCCCGCTCTTTTTATCTTAAGACATATCAACAATTCTGGAATGGATTTTTTTTTTTTTTTTTTTTAGGAATCATGATCTAATTCATTCCTCTTTTGAAAAGGAAGACAGGCTAGTTAGTAGCAGGTAATTAGCACTGTTCATTTCTGATTTCATGTTCCAGAATTTTAAAATATATGCTTAATGGAGCATCTGAAGGAATCAAGTTAGAAGATAGAAGGTGGTGGAGAAGACATACTGGAAGAGACAGTGGCATTTGACAAGTACTGCAAGCCAGTTAGAATGAGAGAGAAAGAGAAAAAGAGAAAAAGAGAAAAATAAAGAAAGGAAGGAAGGAAGAAAGAGAGAGAAAGGCAGGAGAGGACTGCTGGCCTAGTTAGACATTTTCAATTTCACTTTACTTGAAGGCATGAACAATCTAAATAAAAGGTAAGAGAGAAGATGTCACTTGGTTAGAAGTTAGACAAATCTTAGTAAGTCCAGACAATTAACCATTTGGGAAAGCTATTTGCCTTCATGAACATCAGTTTCCTAAGGTCTAAAAACAGTGATCAGTTGTTGTGAGGATTAAGTAAGATCATATGTGCGCAACTATGTACTCATAATAGATCCATGACAAACATTTGAATCCTTCCTTGTTCCCCTTAGTGCAGACAGCTTGTTTTATCTAATTCTGAGACAATCACCACAAGGCCCCAAAATATTCCTATTAATTTTGCCCCTAAAAACCAAATCTATAGAATTCTGAACTGAATACACCATGGAAATACTTTCCAAATAATTTTTATCCTTGTACCTAATAGAATAACTTCTGAATGTATTCTCATGAATCTAGATTCTTTTATATTTTTTGTGTTTGTATTGGCAGATCAGTGGTGTGAGAAAACATATTGGAGCTTTGGACAAAAGAAAAAAAAAATCAATAATACTGATCATATCTCCATTGTAATATCTCACTTATTGTTCATTTTTGCAATAATTTTGATTTTAAAAATGTTCTAATAAGTATTATTATCTTGATGACTGAGTCCTTTGGAACCTCCTTAAATTGTATGCCTAACATAAATATCTGAATTGCCTTACCCTAGACCTGGCCCTGTGTGAGATGTTTTTAGATGCAGATTCAGATATTTTGTTTTTGTTACTTTATACTACATTTCAGGATGAACCTCACCAGAGTATATTCTGTGAAATTAGCAACAAGGATTGAGGTGAAAAAAAAATTACCACCAGAATATAAGTGGGATTAGTTTATCCTAACCAATAAGGTGGGATCCCTGGAATATTCTCCCTTTACTTTTATTATCTTCAGTGTGACTCCTTTGTGGTCTGCAGCCCAGTGTTCGAAGGCCCCTGAAGGTGTGTGCAGTGAAGGTGGTGCCACTGAAAAACCAGGCATCTCCTCTTTTTGTTAAAACACGCCTAATGCTTCATGTTTTTTCTAACAATAAATTATGATTCATTGAACATTTATAACATATTGGGCATTAGAATAAATGTTTTTCCCCACCTTGTTTAATTCTTTCAAAGAAGGCAATAGGAAATTATTACTAATAACATTTTCAAAATGAGCATTTAACAGTTGAACAGATTTAACATTTACAGTGACAAATCTAAAATTCATAGTGACCAACCTATCAAAAGTTTGTTCTTTGAGTCAAGTCCCAAATATGTTAGCCTTGCTCAAGCAAAAGAAAATTGGAAGAAATGAGACAAATTAGAGTTGGTACTCTAAACTCTGGAAATAAGAATTAGACTACAGACTACTATGTCTATAATTAACAGATCTTATGATCCACACAATACCAGAAACAACATCCTAATTAGAGTATTACAACATTGGGGTGAAAAAAAAACCAATCCAACAACACACACAACAAAGTAAAAGTGTAAGTGCTGAGAATAGAGAAAAAGACATGAGGCAAGGATATTATTGTAGAAGAGAAAAACTGGCCAGGTTCTAGGGAAATCCCAGGAGCTCATATTGGCAGAGGTTGGAGAATAGAACACTATGATTATTCTAGAAAAGATACAGGCAATTAATCAGATGGAGCTTGGCAAGCTCTCTGCTGATTAAAAGCCAAATAGAAAAGGGGCATAATTATCAGAGGGTAAGGAGATGATAAACCATCCTTGTTTACCTGGGACTGAGAAGATTTTTCCAGACATACGTTACACAGTGCTAAAAGCAGGACAATCCCAGGAAAACTGAGACAGTCTCAGGCAAGCCAGGATGATTGGCCACTCTAGAGTATATTAGAGGTCCTAAGTCTTAGCAATCAATACACAGAACTGGTGGAACTGGATGAGGCAAGCAAAGTCAAGTGTACTAGATTTGGAGATGGGAGGACAGGCAAGTCAACTGTAGGACGGGGCAGATTCAGAGATGGAAGTACAGAAAAGAGCGTCAAAGGTCTTAGTCATTCAAAACTCCATTAGGCTAATTACGAGATAATACATGTACACAATGCTGCAAAGTAAATGGTAACGAATTTCATAACAGGAATAGAACAAGGGTTATGGGCATTGAGAGGGTAAAGAATTGCCATTTTCAATGAGATGAGAAAGGACACATTAAAACTGTGGTTTTAAGCATGATTGGTTTGTTATTAAGCAGATTTGGAAGAAAGTCAGAAAAAGAAAATATGATATTAGAATGTACAGGAGATGTACAGGTTATACACTGGATTTGACTTTTCATTAGTAGAATTTGAAGGTGAAATAGAGTTTGTAGAAGACAGTATTTGGAATTAACTTTGTGATTTGTGTTTGATGTCAAGATAAACATTTCAGATTTTATTCATCAAACATCAATGAACCCATCATTTAAAAGATTTTGATCAGGGAAGTGGGCAATAATGCTGACCTATGCTTCCAAGGATTTTGTATCCACAATAGTGAACAGATAGATCTGGGATAGGAAGTCACTGGATACACAGAGTTCTTGCAAAAGACAGTAATAATTACACAGAAAATGAGAAGAGACAAAGGCTTGAAAGAACCAGAGAAGGATGAAAAGAATAGGATAGTGAAAGGATTAGATTTCAAGGCAGTGTGGCAAATAAGATAAACTCAGGGTTCAGAAATCGACAAGCTTTGGCTGATGTCTCTGATTCTCAGTTTACTGAGGATCTGATGAAATGGCCTGACATACTGACAATATAGCCTCAAGAAGAAATCTCAACTTTGCAAAGCCTCAGATCCTATACATAAAATATATATAATATGACCCATCAGAGGCCTTTTGTTAATTATCAAATATGACAATAAAGCCCATATTATAATACCCAGTACCTAGACCTTTAGTGAATGATGACTATAATACTATAAATAGAAATTGGTTAACTGATTGAAGATGGCAGTAAATTGTATAGAAATGTCAAAGATGTTTTCAAAATTTTAGAGTTATATGAGATTCTGCAAAAGTTCATAATATAGCTATTGAGGGTCTCTCTGTATAGTTGTAAATAACTTTCCTGGTTTCAAGCCCCATCTTCCCCACATTCTAGCTCTATAGACTTGAATATTCACCTAATTTTTCCAGTTATTATATGAAGTATACACACAGAAATTGTAAATATATATACATTTTTCATATATATATATATATATATATATATATATATATATTTTATTTCATTTACTAGTTGGTATATATCCTGCAAAATGCTCATATTCCTAAACTTTCTTAGGACTAGATTTTAGTATCAGGCATGTCAAAATGAAAAGAATCATTCTCTAAAGAAAATGACTCTCAATTTTGCAACATATAATAGGTTATCAATAAAGCTATGATGCAGTGCCTGAACGGATGGTACTGAATTAAACCGAGGAGATGCTCAGACAAGAAAGGCTGTACTGTGGGATGGGTATTCCCTTGGCAGGTTAATGGAGGATTCAGGGTTTAAGCATCAGCACATAGCAGGATTCATTTGATGGGATTCTTAAATAGGAATGTGTTTACAATACTCCATCCAACCTATTCCTTAGAGTGCAAGCGCCTTGATCTGTGATAAAACCCTGTGGAGTCTTTCTCTTTTCTAGATTCATAAGCTGATTCTACTTATTGCTTGGAGATCCTGATGATGGGGATTTGCATGTTAAGGTGTTAAAGTGGGACCAAAAATTTTCCAGGAGAAGTCATGCGACACCAAAGTAAAAACGTCTTGAATGATGGCAACTTAAAAGACCTAATGGTCCAGGCTAAATGGAAAATAAACCTGAATATAGTACAGAACCATTTCCAAGAAATGTTGGCTTTGAAGGAAGTTCATTTTGCATGCCACATTGGTCCTCTCTGAAGGTGATTTTTTTTAAAAGAGGCAAACTGAGGACACCTGTGCTTTCCACACAGACGATAGTAAAAATTGAGAATACCAGAGCTCACATTGGAATTTCCATAATGACTAGAGAATATATATCCATATGGCTTGGGAATGTCCCTCAGCCAATAACTCATAGAAGGAAATTATAAGTGCACTAAGGGGCATCGTTAACAATGATATTCTCTTAACCTTACAGCAATGTATTTCAGTTTATGGAACTTATACCAGCATTTACAAATCTTTGGGGAAAGTACTAAATATGGGTTTAATCACCATGGTTAGATATGTGAATGACCAGGCTGGTAAAACTGTTTTTGAGAGTATACTCCTTCTTTTAATTTCAACAGGTATTGGAAAAATGGATCTGCATGGAATATTCATGCCTTGTATAAAGATATCTATCTAGTAAAGAAAATGAAAGGTGCTCTATAAGAATTCATTACCAATATGAATATATTAAGGAAACCGAATTGTTGGTTGCTAGCATAAAATTAATTGTGCTTTGTTAAAGTTGAATTCACAATACAATTGTGAAGACATTCATAAGATGGTAGGCATTTATTGGATACAACAGCTCAAGCTAATACATTTTTATGAGAGGTAGATATGATTCAATTATTTGCTGTTAAGTTACATTCCCTTCCCTCCTTCTGTGTCTAAAGCGGTTGCCTTAGCCACACAGGTGCCCAGATGACTCATCATGCATATTGTTTTGTCTTTTCCTCTGCTTTGATCTGTTCTCTAATATGTCAGGTTTAAAAAAAAGAGAGACTTTAAGAAAATGCTTTGGGGACATTCATCAAGAAACGACCCTAGGAAAGGGGAGTTTTAGATACTTTTTTCTTCTCCCACCACATGCATTTAATCATATTAGTCATGCAATGTGGTCTGTATACCCTGCTCCATTCTCTATCCATCCTTCAATGTTTAGTTCATCTGGCTCTTCCATGAAGTTCCTTGGTACCATATTTGCTCAAATCTCTACTGCCCCTGAAGTTTTGTAACAATTCATAAGTGGACTATTGATCTGCCTTGTCCTGTGATTATTGTCTTTTTTTTTAAATGTATGATAGTACTTAATAGGGCTATGATAGAAATAAGCAGTTTGAGATATGAGCACAAAGTAGGAAAATCTGACCCAGTAAAGCCAAAACTTGTTCAATACTCTGGTGCACAAAGGAATAGTTATCCTGGATGGAAACAGGCCATTATTGTACATGAGTTCTGCTCATATATATAAGCAAAAGATGTCCATTTTAATAATTTTCCTTGCTGGATAACATAAATGGTATCTAAAGTGTAGTAGGTACATTTGTCTAAATAATTTAAGCAGAGGTTATTGCCAGAAAGGGATTTTGGGGTCTGGACTTTACCTTTACTTACTACAACACACACAGCCTGAATTAAGTGGTTAATGAGTTGCTGATACATACATTATACAGAACCTACACTTAACAAAGGCATAGAGTGGATGGGTACCATTTTTAACATAGCTCTATTCCCTCTTAGCAATCACTTCTTCTCAACAAAGTTGCAGGACTTTCTGAGTTTTTGAATATGGCAATTTCTTTCTCATTACCAGCACCTTATGCCAACAATGCCTCTCTTTCCCCACTATCCCATGACTGTGTCATCCCCAGAGAGAAGTCAATCTTCACTACGGTGGCATGAATGTTGCTTGCCACATGTTTAGCACATTCTATCTCAGACATAGGACGTTTATATTTAATAAATGTCCAATGGCATAACTTGATGGTGTTATGGGGGATTTGTGGACAAAAGACATTTTGGAGCACACTAAATAATATAAACGTCTTTCTGTGGCACCATGTTTTCCTCTGCTACTAATCTGGCATTACAAGTGAAGAAATATCAATTGTCTAAGGCCAACTCAGTTTTGGAGAATGGAAATTTTGCATTTTTCTTTCTTTTCCTTCCTAGAAAGGATTGCTCCTCTCACATGGACCACACCAAGTACTCTTCCTAGGAGAATGAAACATCACTTAGGAGACTGAATTGAGATGGACTGAGAATTCACTTTATTAGAAGAAACACCTTCATTTTTCTCATTAGTAAATCTAACTAGACGGTGCTATGCAGTCATGATCATATTCATCTAGATCTCACATCTTTGCAATTCAGGACCAATGGGATGCATAAATATTACATGAATGTGTTCTAGTGGTAACTATAAAGAAACACAAATAATTCGGGGCGCCTGGGTGGCCCAGCCAGTTGAGCGTCCGGCTTCAGCTCATGTCATGATCTCACGGTTCATGAGTTTGAGCCCTGCATTGGGCTCTGTGCTGACAGCTCAGAGCCTGAAGCCTGATTCGGATTCTGTGTCTCCCTCTCTCTCTGCTCCTTCCCACTCATGCTCTCTCTCTCTCTCTCCTTCAAAAATAAAAACATTAAAAAAAATTAAAAAAAGAAACACAAATACTTTGCCTAAATCAGCACATGAAACATACACTTTGTAGAAACCAATTCTTCAGTTAAAAAAAAAAAGGTAGGTGGAGTCATGTTACTGTACTACTGATTAAGTCCCTTCAAATGCCTGAGATCTAACTCCCTTGTTCAATTTGTCAACTTGTCTCCCCAATACTCATTTTTGGTATTAAAAAAAACACATGACTTTTATTAAAATACTTGTCTATGATCCTTTATGGATGTCTTTATGCTTTATTTTCCTTCTACTTCCTGTAAAGTGTGACATCTTAGCTCAGTGGAGGTATAAAGTAATTCAAGACTACTTGCCCTTCCCTTTCTCTACCTACTCATAGGAATGTGTTTGTACACCAAATATGATGTCACAGTCTAGTTCACAAAAAGATAATGATGTTAGAACTTAGTGCTATATCACGCTGTATTCCCTCCCTTAATGCTCCCAAGCACTGAGTGGGTGGTAAGAGGAGAGGTTAAGTGAGTATTGGAACATCAGACATTAGCGATTATCTAATCACAACACTGAATCTCATGGCTGAAAAGTCAGCTCTTTCCTCAACTTCTTTCAACTCTTCTAATTTATGAAATAGGAAAATTTGGTTTGTGTCTCATTTGTCTCTAGTAATATCACTGTACCACTTGCTAAATAAGTCTCTATAGTTTCCTTATCCTTAGAGAAGAGATAATAAAATATCCTCCCTCAAGCAGTTGTTGTCAGGATCAAATGTGGCATCGTACACACATAAAGTATTTAAAAAACAGAGTGCCTCACACATAATAAATGCACAAATTCAATGAACAATTATTTATATCATTATAATTTTCCTTTAAAATAAATGAAAGGCAGACTCCAGACTCAGAATGTTAGGCATGCAGACAGGCATCAACATCTTAACTAGAATTCAAGAACTTATTTTCCTTCCAGTTTACATTATGGTTTACTACTATGCAAAACATGTTTTCTGTTTGTGGATGTGCTATAGTGTTTTCTTTATGAGTAAGTTTATTTCAGCAAAAAGTGAGTCACTAAAAAGAATATATGAAATAAAGCATAATTCAGTTCATGCACTAATATAAAATCTCTGAACGAAATGACTTACACTTGCGACTATGTATAAACGGTATGCATGTTAGCTCTTTTTACTGTCACGTGCTTCCCCATATCCCCAGAACCACACCCTTGCATCTATCAGTTACTTTGCTCTCCTGCCTAAAATGCTTCCTCATCGCAGTTTGGTTCATCTTCTCCAGGAAACTACCCCCATTCAACCTGATGTGCAATTACCTTCTTGTTTTGTTGTAAAAGGGCTTTGTGGTCAAACATCACTATGGTCACTCCTGACTGTGCCCCTTGCTAGATGTATGATTGTGGGAAAGATACTTCACAGTTTCATCGGCATTAGTGTAAAGAACATAAAGTCAATGACTATTTGTATGTTAGTGGTAAGGATTAAATGAGATAAAATATAGGAGACATTCATTAGCTAAAACCTCAATAAAAGTTCAATGGTATGATGGCTATACTTGTATTTTAAAATTGCATCTGTTTTAATTTTCCTTCCTTCATCCCTTCATCTTCCTTTTACATCTATTCTTTGAACATCTTCTCTGGGTAGGGCCTTTGCTTACTACAGAAGGTCCCCAGACTTACACAGTTCGAGATATGATCTTCTGACTTTACAATGGCGTGAAAGTGACACACACTCAGTAAAAACTATACTTTGAATTTTGAACTTTTCGACGCACGGTAATATGTGGTATGATACTCTGTCATGAGGCTGGGCAGTGACAGCAAGCCTCAGCTCCTAGTCAGACATGTGGTCACGAAGGTAAGCAACCGATACAACCTGTACTCATACAACCCATACAGCCACTCTTTTTTTTTCCACTTTCAGTAGAATGTTCAATAAATGATCACATATTTAAAGCTTTATTATACAGTAGGCTTTGTGTTACATGAGTTTTCCCAACTGTAGGCTAACATCAGCATTCTGAGCACATTTACAGTTGGCTAGGCTAAGCCATGGCGTTTGTTAGGTTAGGTGCATTAAATGCATATGTGACTTAATGACATTTCAACC
Organism: Acinonyx jubatus; assembly: GCF_027475565.1. Lineage (NCBI taxonomy): Eukaryota > Metazoa > Chordata > Mammalia > Carnivora > Felidae > Acinonyx > Acinonyx jubatus. The sequence continues at coordinate 95,190,599 of NC_069388.1, forward strand.
TACAATGGACTTATTGGAAAGTAATCCCATTGTAAGGAGAGGAAGATCTGTACTTTGTAATATAGACAGAACAATTTCTGCTCTCTTCCCGAGGTCTCTCACCAAATCCATATTTATTCATTTAATTTTTGTTTACTGAAGCCTTAATTTATATCTCCTTTAAAAGTTTTTGAGTTTGGTTACAATAAAAGACATTTAAAATAAACCCACTTACATCTCAATGTTATGTTCAAATATTATATGGAGGGAATGGGATATAAATATGCCAAATACTTCGGCTAATAGAATTACTGTAATTGGACATAAATTCAACTGTGCAGTCTTGACAGCCTGGGCAGAAGGGGGAATTGAGACAGGTTACAAGTCTGATGAGTATTTTCAAAGTTTGGCTAGACATGACTCTGGGCCCTGTAAGCTAAAAGTGGCTTTCAACAAGTTGGATCAGGGATAGTTGATCTATAAATTACTTCCCTAAGTGTTTCCTGTTGGGAAATATTTGTCATATAAGCATGGTAGAATTTTATTAAATATAACTAAGTCAGGCTACATGTTTTGAAAAAAAACATTTGTCCAGCTTGCCACTGTTTTTGTGTTTTCTTATAAAACATTCAACTATAAATTGGAATTTGATATATTGCCCACCAAGTGACCAAACTGAATGCATAATGCAATATTTGGAGCTGTGGAATAATTTTTGGATAGCTGATGTATCAACAAACTAATTCTACCCATTTGTTTAGTATTTTACAGTTTACAGAGTGCTTTGGAATATATTATCACTTTTAGAAACACAGCTGAAATATATTAGAAAGAGCTCTGGAGTTGAAGTTAGATGATTTGCATTCAACTCTGCCCACCGCAGCCTTATAACAGCTCCCCCTATTTTTGTAACTTCCTCTTCCTGACTCATCCATTCAGAATGATTCTGCAGATAGGCATCTCCAAGTTAGCACTAATTTTGATGATTAATTCTTTTGTAACTTTCTTTTTTATTCCTACAAGGAATGCTGGTATAGGTTATAATAAAAAAGAAAATGATTAAGTTCCTAGCCAACCATATGGTAAGGTTATTCCTTGAGGTTTTATTCAGTCCACGTACCACTGACTTCACATAGTGTTCTGGAATCCCTTCATCTTCTGACCTTCTCAGTCACCCTCCCTCTTGAAACTATACCCCTCTGCACTGCTGGCTCCATTCTGGATAGATGAAGAACTATCATAGAGGTTGGTGTTGACCGTTAAGAACAAATGAATCATCAACTCTGGTCTTTCGGATAATATTGGTCACTTTTGATATAACTGCTATATATCCTTTTACTAAAATCCTTCTGTCTAGTTTTGCTGCATTGCCAGCGACAACTTCCTCCTCCTCCAAAGAGTAATAGAAGGGAAAACAGAGAGGAAAGATGTGTATGTGCCCTTCCCACCCAGTAGACAGAAGAGACCTTGGAGGGAGAACCAGTCTTTACCATTCAATGTTGTTGTTTTATCATCTATGTAACCCCATTTGAAATGGGTTTTCCATAATGTACAGTAAAAATTTGAAAATTGATGAATTGATGGTGTACTTTATGAGAGAAAGAATACTTTCCCTGGGTCCTAATTCTAAGAGGGTTCTTTTCATTTTATCGTTCAGGTACCTAATGCTGATTTAATTATGATTTGTAGTATGTGGCACAGTATGCTCATAGGTACCTGATGTTAGGTCAGTATATATCTCTCTATCTCTGGGTTTATCTCTATCTTTATCTAGTTTGTTTTGTCTTCCTCTCAGATCCCCCACTCCCATTCATTCTTTACATACATCTTCATAGGCACCAATTCATTCTATTGAATATTTGCAAAATCTATCGCAATAATTCATTTGTTTGGCTTAGTAAGAAAAACATTGTGCTATAAATCCTGTCTCTTTACTTTATTCCTTTTACATCTTTTTAAAAGATGTACCCATTCTGTCCTATATCTTTTCTTCCCTATACCCCTTTGAACTTGTATTTATCTAATAATAAATTAAATTGAACATTTTATATTCTCATGTCCACACTATTTTTTAGACAATTATTTTCAGAGTAGTTTTTGTTTTATAACAAAACTGAGGGAAACCAACAGAGATTTTACATATATCCTCTGCTCCCCCCCCCCACTCCCTGCATAGCCTTCCTCATTACTGACATTCCCTACCAGAGTGGTACATTTTTTAATCAAGGAGCTACATGAAATTACCATGAAGCTACACTGACACTTCATACAACCCTATGTCCATTGTTTATATTATCGTTGGCTCTTAGTGCTGTACATTTAATGGGTTTAAACAATGTATAAGGACATATATCCATGATTATAATATCATACACAGTATATTCACTGTCTTAAAAATCCTCTGTGCTATGCCTATTCATCTCTCACAGGCCTCTTCCCCACCCCTGGCAAGCACTGATCTTTTGATTATTTTCATAGTTTAGCCTTTTCCAAAATGTCTAATTAGTTGGAATCATATAGTACACAGCCTTTTCAAATTAGCTTCTTTCACTTATTAAGATGCATTTAAGATTCTTCCAGGTCTTGTCATGGCTTGAGATCTCATTTCTCTTTAGTACCGAATAACATTCCATTGTTTAGTACACCAAACTTTATCGGTTCACGCTCTGAAGGACAACTTAGTCACTATAAACTTTCCTATAAATTTAGTTGCTATAAACATTCATGTGCAGACTTTTGTTTCAACAAAATACATAGTTTTCAACTCCTTTGGGTAAATACCAAGAAGAGTGATTGCTGGGTCAAATGGTAAGAGTGTGTGAAGTTTTGTAAAAAAGACTGCCAAGCTGTCTTCCAAAGTGGCTGTACACCATTCTACATTCCCCTAAGCAATGAATGAGAGTTCCTTCTGTTCTGCATCGTCGTCAGCATTTGGTACTGTCAGTGTTCTGGATTTTGGCCATTCTAATATGTGTGTGGTGGTATATGATTCTTTTAATTTGCATTTCCCTGATGGCATATGATATAAAGCATCTTTTCATATGCTTCTTTGTCATCTGTATTATATCTACTTTGGTGGAGTGACTCTTAAGGTCTTTGGGCCATTTATTAATTGGATTTTTTCTTACTGTTGTTTTAGGAGTTCTTTTTATATTTTGGATAAGAGTCTTTACCAGATGTGTCTTTTGTATGTATTTTCTCCTAATCTGTGTCTTGCCTTTTTTCTAATTCTCCTGAGGTTTCCTTTATCAGAAAAGAATTTTTTTTTTAATTTCAATGAAGTCAGGTAATCAATTTTGTGGATGTGGCCTTTGGTGTTATATCTACAAAGACATCACAATACCCAAATTCATCTAAGTTTTCTCCAATGTTGTCTTCTAGAGGTTTTATAGTTTGGCATTTTACATTTTGGTCTGTGATCCATTTTGAGTTAATTTTTAAGGGTGTAAGATCTATATCTTGATCAATTTTTTTTACATGTGGATGTCTAGTTATTCCAGCACCAGTTATCAAAAGACTACCTTTGCTCCATTATATTGCCTTTGAAACTTTATCAAAGATCAACTGACTATGTTTATGGGGACCTATTTCTGGGATCTCTATTCCGTTCTTATTGTTCTGTTTATCATTTCATCAATACCACACTGCCTTGATTACTGTAGCTTTATAGTATGTCTTGAAGTCAGGTGGCCTAAATCATTTGACTTTGTTCTTCTCATTCAATATTATGTCAGTTATTTTAGGCCTTCTGCCTCTCCATGTAAACCTTAGAATGAGTTTGCTAAGATCCACAAAATAACTTGTTGGGATTTTTGACTGGAATTTCTTGAATCTATAGATCAAATTGAAAAGAACGGACATTTTGATGGGCATTAATCCTCCTGCTCATAAACATAATCTCCCCATTTATTTATTTGATTGCATTCATCAGAACTTTGTAGTTTTCTTCACAGTATTCTTATACATATTTTGTTGTAGTTAACAATTTAATTTTGGAGGGAGTGCTACTGTAAATAGCACTGCATTTTTAATTTCAAATTCTATTTGTTCACTGTTGGTATAAAGGAAAGCAACTGACTTTTGTATGATAACTTTGAATCTTGCAAACTTGCTATAATTTCTCACTAGTTCCAGGAGTTGTTTTTGTTTGTTTGTTTGCTTGTCAATTCTTTTGGATTTTCTATATAAACGTGTCATCTATGAAGACAGTTTTATGTCTTCTTTTACAATATGTATACTTTTGTTCAAGCACTACTTTTTAATAAAGATGACTACCTTTATGAGGGCTATTTTTCCTTCTTCTGCTTTTTTAAAATGTTATATGTTTTGTCTTTCTTGTTGGTTATTTTTTTAAGTTTGTTTGTTTGTTTATTTATTTATTTATTTATTTATTTATTTGGAGAGAAACAGAGACAATGTGAGTAAGGGGGGGGGGGGGCAGAGAGACAGGCAGAGAGAGAGAGAATCCCAAGCAGGTTCAACACGGTCAGTGCAGAGCCTCATGCAGGGCTCGAACTCACAAAACCATGAGATCATGACCTGAGCCAAAATCAAGAGTCAGATGCTCAACAAGGTGAGCCAACCAGGAAACCCATTTCCTTGTTGTTGATTTTAGAGGTTTATTATAAATTCTAAATAATTAATTTATTATTGGTTTTAGACATTAAAATGTTTCTCTATTCTGTCAGTTGTCTACAATTCTGTTTGTCATTTGTTGAAGAAAATTCTTAATTTTGCATGAGTCTTTAGGTAGGAATTTTTAACAAAATGATAGATAGTAATTTCAAAGTTAGTTTGGCAAAAGAAAAATGTAAAACATTTTATATTTCTGATTCAATCATGAACCTTAAATACTGTAAGCACAGAGTTGAGGCCCTACCTACTTAAAACAGATGAACAGACTGAATCTATTTGTTTTGATAGCAGATTGCTTGCTTTGTTGGCATTTGTCCATCCATTGTATAATCTATTACATTGCTTCCCATTGGTCTTTGTTGTTATAGTTTCTACTTCTTCAAGAATTATGGTATGAATAATCCACAAAATAAAATCCATAAAATAATTATAAAATGAGAGCTAAAACTTAATCAGAAAAACGAAAACAGATATGGAAAATCATGAGAAGATACATGAAACAATAATCTAAGGCAAAACAAAGTCATTTTATCCTACAAAAAAAGAAGAAAATATACAGTTGATTACATAATTTTTAGAAGGCAGAAAAGGAGTTAAAATGTTTTAAATTTTGTAGGTGAAATTTATTTTCTAGTAGCCAACAACCAAAGTTATCCCTTTGGACTTTCTGATCAGATGTAATCTTTTTTTTCCAATTCAACAATCTCCAAAATCCTTGAAAAAATGAATTAACCACTTTCCTTTTTGATTCCATGGCATGTAAGGCTCTACTCAAATTTTAAAAGCCTTTTAACCTAGCATATTTCCTTTTAGGCAGGAGTTTTGAAGGAGGAAATAACTCATTTCAAGAACCAATAGTCAAAACCACATGATGCCAAAATAATGGACTGATTTGTACAATACTAGTGAATATGGTATCAACCTGGATTTTAGTGTCATATTAAACCCAGGAAAATATTAACAATACAATACAGATGGTAAGACTTGGGAGGGAAACACAATAGTTCCATCAATTATTATAAAAACTCTCAAGTATAAGAATTTGATTTGTCCTGAATTGTTTCATAGGAAAGAAGTAGAAGCAGACAAATTTTAGCTTAATTTAAGAAATAATATTATAAACCTGGAATGGTTCAACAATAAAATAGACTGATTCAAAAGACAAGGAGTGTGTTACAAAAGTCAAGCTGACCCTGGAATCCTAGTGTTAGGAACTGGAAAAGACAAGGAGAAAATGGGTGACTTGGAAAAAAAAATTAAGACTTATATATGGTAATTTTACTTTCCAAAGAGCTGCTCTTCTTTTGGACAGGAAAGTGATGGAAGGAAGACCTATCTTGTTTAAAATCATTTATAATGCCATCATTGCCAATTTCTGTATCTCTCTTTCTCCTGCTCTTTCTTCAAAAGATTCAAATAACAAGTATCCTTGGTTCTATTCTCCCTTCTACTCTTACCAAATCCATGCTTATAAAATAATCTGTAACTAAATACATAAATAACAGTCTTTGATAATATTTGCACTTTACCTAAGATGAAAGTTTGACATGAAATTAAGATAATGTGATGCTGGCGTTGTTCACTGAGATTAGAACTATTAGAGGAGCTCAAATGCCTAGAAGTAAGGTTTAGGGCATGTTAATAATGGAAGTGCAGTTCTAATTTTAACACATTTGTTGCCTCCTGCTGCCACAGGGCCCTGCCTGAAGTGGATCACCTAAGGAGAAGCAAGCTAAGCCTGCCCCTCCTGCCCCCGTGCACCTTGCCAAACCACCCCAGCTAATACGCCAGATCCCCAGCACCACAAGCCTGGCAGTGTGCAAGTAGCCCAGACGGGCCACGCCACCCCACAGTGAATCCCGCCCCTAGGAGAGGGGAAGAGAAGGCACACACAAGTCTGACTGTGGCCTCAGCAGCGGACTGGGGGCAGACATCAGGGCTGACTGCGGCCCCACCCACCAACTCCAGTTATACACCACAGCACAGGGGAAGTGCCCTGCAGGTCCTCACCACTCCAGGGACTATCCAAAATGACCAAACAGAAGAATTCCCCTCAAAAGAATCTCCAGGAAATAACAACAGCCAATGAACTGATCAAAAAGGATTTAAATAATATAAAAGAAAGTGAATTTAGAATAATAGTCATAAAATTAATCACTGGGCTTGAAAACAGTATAGAGGACAGCAGAGAATCTCTTGCTACAGAGATCAAGGGACTAAGGAACAGTCAGGAGGAGCTGAAAAACGCTTTAAATGACATGCAAAATAAGATGGAAACGACCACGGCTCAGATTGAAGAGGTAGAGGAGAGAGTAGGTGAACTAGAAGATAAAGTTATGGAAAAAGAGGAAGCTGAGAAAAAGAGATAAAAAAATCCAGGAGTATGAGGGGAAAATTAGAGAACTCAGTGATACACTAAAAAGAAATAATATATGCATAATTGGTATCCCAGAGGAGGAAGAGAGAGGGAAAGGTGCTGAAGGGGTACTTGAAGAAATAATAGCTGAGAACTTTCCTGAACTGGGGAAGGAAAAAGGCATTGAAATCCAAGAGGCACAGAGAACTCCCTTCAGACGTAACTTGAATCGATCTTCTGCACAACATATCATAGTCAAACTGGCAAAATACAAGGATAAAGAGAAAATTCTGAAAGCAGCAAGGGATAAACGTGCCCTAACTTATAAAGGGAGACCTATAAGACTCGTGACTGATCTCTCTTTTGAAACTTGGCAGGCCAGAAAGGATTGGCACGAGATCTTCAATGTGATGAACAGAAAAAAATATGCAGCCGAGAATCCTTTATCCAGCAAGTCTGTCATTTAGGATAGAAGGAGAGATAAAGGTCTTCCCAAACAAACAAAAACTGAAGGAATTCATCACCACTAACCCAGCCCTACAAGAGATCCTAAGGGGGATCCTGTGAGACAAAGTACCAGAGACATCACTACAAGCATAAAACATACAGAGATCACAATGACTCTAAACCGGTATCTTTCTATAATAACACTGAATGTAAATGGACTAAATGCGCCAACCAAAAGACATAGGGTATCAGAATGGATAAAAAAAATAACCCATCTATTTGCTGTCTACAAGAGACTCATTTTAGATCTGAGGACACCTTTAGATTGAGAGTGAGGGGATGGAGAACTATTTATCATGCTACTGGAAGCCAAAAGAAAGCTGGAGTAGCCATACTTATATCAGACAAACTAGACTTTAAATTAAAGGCTGTAACAAGAGATGAAGAAGGGCATTACATAACAATTACAGGGTCTATCCATCAGGAAGAGCTAACAATTATAAATGTCTATGCGCCGAATACCGGAGCCCTCAAATACATAAAACAATTACTCATAAACATAAGCAACCTTATTGATAAGAATGTGGTAATTGCAGGGGACTTTAACACTCCACTTACAGAAATGGATAGATCATCTAGACACATGGTCAATAAAGAAACAAGGGCCCTGAATGAGACATTGGATCAGATGGACTTGACAGATCTATTTAGAACTCTGCATCCCAAAGCAACAGAATATACTTTCTTCTCAAGTGCACATGGAACATTCTCCAAGATAGATCATATACTGGGTCACAAAACAGCCCTTTATAAGTATACAAGAATTGAAATTATACCATGCCTACTTTCAGACCACAATGCTATGAAGCTTGAAATCAACCACAGGAAAATGTCTGGAAAACCTCCAAAAGCATGGAGGTTAAAGAACACCCTACTAACGAATGAATGAGTCAACCAGACAATTAGAGAAGAAATTAAAAAATATATGGAAACAAACGAAAATGAAAATACAACAATCCAAAACGCTTTGGGATGCAGCGAAGGCAGTCCTGAGAGGAAAATACATTGCAATCCAGGCCTATCTCCAGAAACAAGAAAAATCCCAAATACAAAATCTAACAGCACACCTAAAGGAAATAGAAGCAGAACAGCAAAGGCAGCCTAAATCCAGCAGAAGAAGAGAAATAATAAAGATCAGAGCAGAAATAAACAATATGGAATCTAAAAAGACTGTAGAGCAGATCAACGAAACCAAGAGTTGGTTTTTTGAAAAAATAAACAAAATTGACAAACCTCTAGCCAGGCTTCTCAAAAAGAAAAGGGAGATGACCCAAATAGATAAAATCATGAATGAAAATGGGATTATTACAACCAATCCCTCAGAGATACAAACAATTATCAGGGAATACTATGAAAAATTATATGCCAACAAATTGGACAACCTGGAAGAAATGGACAAATTCCTAAACACCCACACTCTTCCAAAACTCAATCCGGAGGAAATAGAAAGCTTGATCAGACCCATAACCAGCGAAGAAATTGAATCGGTTATCAAAAATCTCCCAACAAATAAGAGTCCAGGACCAGATGGCTTCCCAGGGGAGTTCTACCAGACATTTAAAGCAGAGATAATACCTATCCTTCTCAAGCTATTCCAAGTAATAGAAAGGGAAGGAAAACTTCCAGACTCATTCTATGAAGCCAGTATTACTTTGATTCCTAAACCAGACAGAGACCCGGTAAAAAAAGAGAACTACAGGCCAATATCTCTGATGAATATGGATGCAAAAATTCTCAATAAGATACTAACAAATCGAATTCAATGGCATATAAAAAGAATTATTCACCATGATCAAGTGGGATTCATTCCTGGGATGCAGGGCTGGTTCAACATTCTCAAATCAATCAACGTGATACATCACATTAATAAAAGAAAAGATAAGAGCCATATGATCCTGTCAATCGATGCAGAAAAGGCCTTTGACAAAATCCAGCACCCTTTCTTAATAAAAACCCTTGAGAAAGTCGGGATAGAAGGAACATACTTAAACATCATCAAAGCCATTTATGAAAAGCCCACAGCTAACATCATCCTTAATGGGGAAAAACTGAGAGCTTTTTCCCTGAGATCAGGAACACGACAGGGATGCCCACTCTCACCTCTGTTGTTTAACATAGTGTTGGAAGTTCTAGCATCAGCAATCAGACAACAAAAGGAAATCAAAGGCATCAAAATTGGCAAAGATGAAGTTAAGCTTTCACTTTTTGCAGATGACATGATATTATACATGGAAAATCCAATGGACTCCACCAAAAGTCTGCTAGAACTGATACATGAATTCAGCAAAGTTGCAGGATACAAAATCAATGTACAGAAATCAGTTGCATTCTTATACACTAACAATGAAGCAACAGAAAGACAAATAAAGAAACTGATCCCATTCACAATTGCACCAAGAAACATAAAATACCTAGGAATAAATCTAACCAAAGATGTAAAATATCTGTATGCTGAAAACTATAGAAAGCTTATGAAGGTAATTGAAGAAGATATAAAGAAATGGAAAGACATTCCCTGCTCATGGATTGGAAGAATAAATATTGTCAAAATGTCAATACTACCCAAAGCTATCTACACATTCAATGTAATCCCAATCAAAATTGCACCAGCATTCTTCTCGAAACTAGAACAAGCAATTCTAAAATTCATATGGAACCACAAAAGGCCCCGAATAGCCAAAGTAATTTTGAAGAAGACCAAAACAGGAGGCATCACAATCCCAGACTTTAGCCTCTACTACAAAGCTGTCATCATCAAGACAGCATGGTATTGGCACAAAAACAGACACATAGACCAATGGAATAGAATAGAAACCCCAGAACTAGACCCACAAACGTATGGCCAACTATTCTTTGACAAAGCAGGAAAGAATATCCAATGGAAAAAAGACAGTCTCTTTAACAAATGGTGCTGGGAGAACTGGACAGCAACATGCAGAAGGTTGAAACTAGACCACTTTCTCACACCATTCACAAAAATAAATTCAAAATGGATAAAGGACCTGAATGTGAGACAGGAAACCATCAAAACCCTAGAGGAGAAAGCAGGAAAAGACCTCTCTTACCTCAGCCGTAACAATCTCTTACTCGACACATACCCAAAGGCAAGGGAATTAAAAGCAAAAATGAATTACTGGGACCTTATGAAGATAAAAAGCTTCTGCACAGCAAAGGAAACAACCAACAAAACTAAAAGGCAACCAATGGAATGGGAAAAGATATTTGCAAATGACATATCAGACAAAGGGCTAGTATCCAAAATCTATAAAGAGCTCACCAAACTCCACACCTGAAAAACAAATAACCCAGTGAAGAAATGGGCAGAAAACATGAATAGATACTACTCTAAAGAAGCCATCCGGATGGCCAACAGGCACATGAAAAGATCCTCAACGTCGCTCCTTATCAGGGAAATACAAAAAAAAACCACACTCAGATATCACCTCACGCCAGTCAGAGTGGCCAAAATGAAATCAGGAGACTATGGATGCTGGAGAGGATGTGGAGAAACGGGAACCCTCTTGCACTGTTGGTGGGAATGCAAACTGGTGTAGCCACTCTGGAAAACAGTGTGGAGGTTCCTCAGAAAGTTAAAAATAGACCTACCCTATGACCCAGCAATAACACTGCTAGGAATTTACCCAAGGGATACAGGAGTACTGATGTATAGGGGCACTTGTACCCCAATGTTTATAGCAGCACTGTCAACAATAGCCAAATTATGGAAAGAGCCTAAATGTCCATCAACAGATGAATGGATAAAGAAATTGTGGTTTATATACACAATGGAGTACTATGTGGCAATGAGAAAGAATGAAATATGGCCCTTTGTAGCAATGTGGATGGAACTGGAGAGTGTGATGCTAAGTGAAATAAGCCATACAGAGAAAGACAGATACCATATGTTTTCACTCTTATGTGGATCCTGAGAAACTTAACAGAAACCCATGGAGGAGGGGAAGGAAAAAAAAAAAAAAAAGAGGTTAGAGTGGGAGAGAGCCAAAGCATAAGAGACTGTTAAAAACTGAGAACAAACTGAGGGTTGATGGGGGGTGGGATGGAGGAGGGGGGGGGGTGATGGGTATTGAGGAGGGCACCTTTTGGGATGAGCACTGGGTGTTGTATGGAAACCAATTTGACAATAAATTTCATATACTGTAAAAAAATAAAATAAAATCATTTATAATGCCATCATTGCCAATTTCTGTATCTCTCTTTCTCCTGCTCTTTCTTCAAAAGATTCAAATAACAAGTATCCTTGGTTCTATTCTCTCTTCTACTCTTACCAAATCCATGCTTATAAAATAATCTGTAACTAAATACATAAATAACAGTCTTTGATAATATTTGCACTTTACCTAATATGAAAGTTTGACATGCAATTAAGATAATGTGATGCTGGCGTTGTTCACCGAGATTAGAACTATTAGAGGAGCTCAAATGCCTAGAAGTAAGGTTTAGGGCATGTTAATAATGGAAGTGCAGTTCTAATTTTAACACATTTGTTGCCAGTGAAAGTGTATCCATCCTTGTGAAGGCATGCTTGCATCCTCCTTCCTTAACACAGGAGCAGGGAGCACACACACACATCCCATTCTCTCATTATTTTCCTCTAGCACATAGTTACTAAAGAATCAAAAATAATATGGCCAGAAATGCCTGTTTAAATCTCTAAATCTCAGGGATTCTGAAGATCAGTATATAGTACTAATCCAGATCTCTTGACTAACAAAGGCATGAGTAATGTAAGAACCCTCCCTGTACCCAAATTTAAAATGTGTCATTCACCTTCAGATATTGTTGCTTCTGGAAAGCCTTATATCTAATAATTTGTTTCCTTTGATTTTGTGGTGACGTGACACATAATGTGATTTTGTTTCCAGGAAATCGAGTATCAGAGCAGTGGTGTAGAAAATGGTTCATTTATGTGAAGTAGTTTTTGGCCTTCTTTATCTAACTCTATTTTCCAGTGTTAAATGCTGACATTATAATTTTGCTTAATGGGCCTCAGAATATCATCCTGGAAGTGATAAGGGACGAAATTTAGCAGGAGAAGGAACTAATGAGCTTTGAGGGTGGGGGCGGAGTAAAGTAGTTCCTAAATACTTAAAAAAATGTCATATCCAAATAAGCATTTAGATAACTTGAACCTAGAGAGAAACCCAAATCCAATAGGCATCCAATCTAGGGACAAGAAAAAAAAATACAGCCTTTGGAGTATAAAAATTTAGTGGGAGAATCAAGGTCCAACTAAAGGAAACCCTTAGAAAAAAAAGCTCATATAATAAATATAGAGTCTATAGAAAAGAAAAGTCCTACATATTTGGCTGGGTGTAGAGGAGAGCTTCTCCACAATGCTGGGTTACACAATGGAGAGTAAAATAACCTTACTCTCTAAGACACAAGGTTAAAAAGAGCAAGTGGTAAGATTTGGCTTCAGCATGGGATACCCAGGAAAGCCCTCTAGCAGACATTTCTTAAAGTGTTTAATACAGCTGCCCAGGAGTATTTCTAACCAAATACTGCCATACTATGGGCTAATTATCACCCCCTGGTTCCTGAAGTGGAAGGTTAGTCTGCAGGTGCCTGGGTGCCCATTAGACAGGAGAAGGATGAATCTACACTAAGAAAAGAATTTATGCTGACATAGATTTTTCCCCGCACAATCCTTATAAACTAATTTTCTTTACATACGTATTATTATAAAGCATATTTTTGCTCTGTGTAATGAGGGTAACTTAGCTTTAATTAGTGTGTTGAATTTGTAGCTTTTATAATCAGCCTCACATAATTTCACTTGGGAGAAAGTTCAAGCATTGCCAGAAGCCTCCCTATATGTTCATCAGGTCAACTAGACTAGATGGACAAGAAGAAAGTTTTGGTTGGCCAACTGCTTCCCTTCCTTTGACAGTGAAGTTCCAGCTACTCAATGGCTAAGAATCATTTCATTTTCATATGGTCACAAAATCACTGAACATAGAGTTCATCTTTTTTTTTTCCTTAAGACTGTAAAGAACATTGCCATTGTTATCTTTGTCATGTCTTAAAGCACTGTCTAAATTACCGTCTGTTCAAAATGAATTATGGTCAAGAGTGTATAACCCTTAATTTTTCAGGATACACTAATTGATATAACACATTTGGAGAGGAAAATTTTAAGATCGGAGTCACAAAATCTGGGAATATAAAAGATTAAAAGTGGATAGTAAAAAAAGGAAAAAAAAAACAGAAATACTGGATTAAATTTGGGGAAAAAGTCTTTTATTAACTTTCTTAGTGGCCATTGCTTTGGTTCCAAAACAGTCACTTAGAAGCATAATTTTGTTGGCCTATTGTGAGTCTCTGTTCCCAAATAGTGTGAGTCCAGTGCTCCCTATGGGGAGAGGTGGACCTGAAAAGGAGATGATGAAAAGGTGAATGAAAATAATCTTCTTCACATTTTTAAATTGTTAGTTCTTGCCCGGAGATGGTTTAGGGAGCAGGAATCACTGTGGTTATCATGCCTGAAAATGCTGCTTTCTCTTCCTTCCCCCAGAAACCATATTTATGACCATCTTAATATCTTCTTGCTCCCCTCTCCTCATGTCAGCAAGTTGTATTTTTTGTTCTCCTTCTATAGCACCTCCCATGTATATAACTATATAAATATATATATATATATATATATATATATATATGTACATATACTTCACTCTACAGTAAATAATAGAAATGATAATAATGCAATCTTGTTAACTATTGAACACTTGTTAAGTGCCAGGCACCTTAAGTAATTCACATGCATTATCTTAATCAATTATCACAGAAATGTTGGAGTTCTCCATGTTACCAGAAAGGAGAATGAGGCTCAGAATAGTTAAACAATATTGCTCCAGGTCACACAGCAAGAAAGTAGACTGAGGATTTGAACGGAGAAAAACCTGAGCTTTTGAGCACTGCTCAACACCTCTTCTCTCCATGTCTCACTTTCTGCAGACACTAGTCCTAGTTTAAACTTTCCTGAAGACTGCCACCTGAACCATGTCAGGTTTCCTTCTCATGGATTGTTCCCACTTACTGAAGGGAGCATAGTAGTGATCTGTATTCTGGGCTCTAGTAGCTGACTGTCTGAGTTTAACATTTTATTAAAGTATATCAAATCTTCTAATGTCCCCTTTACAGGATTTTAAGAGTAACACTGAGTCTTATTGATCCACATATCTGCGATAAATCCTGGTTCATAGTCTTAGACACAGTACTCACTGTACAGATATTTATAGGATGAGCCTTACCTGAAAAAAGTGAATTTTTTTAAAGACAATTTTGTTTACAAAAACAAGTCTAAGGTTGCCACGTTTTTTAATACTGATGGCATTACTGAGACAAGAGAACTAAACTCTTTGTTAAATGATGTAGAAGAATACAAATAACAGAGAATGATGTAGTGGAATGATCAAAAAGACATAAAGCAAGGTCTATCTCTACTTTTCTGTGAAGGAATATGCTGTGGTGGAGAACTCAGTAAACCCCTGAGTTGTAGTAAGTCATCACTCAAACTAGATAGTCTCTGTTGGACTGTCCTATCCTCTCTCACTCTCATTCTAGAGTCTGTACTCATTCGGTCTAGTAAAGACTTCCAGGATCTTCTAAATCATAAAACCTGTTTTAGGTTTTCCACCTATTTTTTTGGGTTCAGCTGGTAAAGGAGGAATTCTCTTCTCCCATGCTTCCAACCAAACCAGAAATTCTATTCAAGGACCAGGAATCATGGACACAGCCTTGCCTCACAGATGTGTCACGCTGGGCCACCACTGAAATTTTAGACTGAGGAATCCCACATGTACAATCTTGATAATTTACCTCTCTCAACGCGTAAGACAAAAGATTTCTTAAAAAATCTACTTTATAGGCAAGAATGTATACTTATATGGGATTATCACAGATAACTGAAAGTATATCAATCTGCAAGGGTAAGTCTGTGGATGTATTTCTAGGGTACGTAAGTCCAGGGTACTGAACTGCTTCAGCTAAAATCACCAGCTACCATTCACAGTCTATATGATACTCAAAAACACATTTAATTTCTCTGTTCCTCCATCTGTAATATAAAACAGTAGCACTCATGTGATAAAATTGATTTGAAGATTCATGAGAAATTACTTGTGAGCAACATCTCCAAACATATAAGTAAGCAATAGAATAAGTATCAGATGTTAAGTTTGTTACTATAAAGTACTACCATGTAATTACTCTAAGTGTGGCTCTACACAGACAGAATGAGGCTAAGACACTGCTTCTCATAGTATTTTTTTCTTTTGAAGGATATGAAAAAAAAAAAAAAACCCTCCGCCTCCTGTAACTGGTGCTGGTGTAATACACTTGCTAGTTTAAGACTTGTAGAAGAAGGATTAGGAAGAAAGAAAAGATCTAGCTCACAGAGCAGACCCAGGGTGAAATGTCATAGGGGAGAATTTTTTTTTTAAGTAGTCTCCATGCCCAATGTGGGTCTTTAACTCACAACCTTGAAATCAAGACTCACATGCTCTACTGACTGAGACAGCAGCCAGGTACCCCAGAAAAAATCTTTCATTAAAAAATATTAAGCATTTAAAATGTGCCAGGCTCTATGCAAGATGCTGTAGGATTGTATATTGTATATTGATAACTAAGCCATTCATGCCAGCACGCTCAAGGTACATATTTTCCCTTCTTAGAGAAAGACAAGCAAGAAAGTAATCACAACACAACGGTGTAAGTACTCTAACATAGGTGAATGCAAGATCTGTAGAAAATGAAGTACCTAATACTTTCAGGGAAAGTGAGAATGCTTTATAGGTAAGGTGACACTGTCTGTACAAAATGTTAGTCAGGTTGTCAGGCAGACAAAAGAAACCAGCATGTGCAGAGACAACAGGAAGAAAAGGCAAGAGATTGTTATAGATTCAAAAATAATTTGGTATAACTAATATAGAGTATATGTTGGATGGAATCTAAGGGCTTTTGTAGGAAGAGAGGCTGGAACTTAAAGCTGGGATTTATTATTAGAGATCTTACATGGGAAGCAGTTTGTTTTTAATTATACCTGCAAATTGCAAGAGGCTGCTGTCCTCAGAATTCAGAATTTACTTCTGACAGTGAAGCGTAAGGCATATGAGCGAGGGAAGAGAACAGAGACTGGAGTTCTAGAGCAGCCCTTGTCCAAATGTTGTCCCTAGACCAGAAGTATCCGCATCACCTGGAATCTTGTCAGAAATGCATATTCTGGGGCACCTGGATGGCTCAGTAGGTTGAGCGTTGGACTTCAGCTCAGGTCATGATCTCTCTGTTCCTGGGTTTGAACCTTGCGTTGGGCTCTATGCTGATAGCTCAGAGCCTGGAGCCTGCTTCAGATTCCATGTCTCCCTCTCTCTCTCTCTCTCTGCCCCTCCCTGCTCGTGCTCTCTGTCTCTCAAAAATAAATGTTTAAAAATTCAAATTCTCAGTCTCTACCCCCAGAAATCCTGAATCAGAAACTCTGGAGTGCAGCCCAGCCACAGGTGTTTGAGCAAGCTCTCTAAAGAATTCAGACATTCACTAGTGTCTGAACTACTAGTGTCACTAGTGTCAACACTACTCTAAGTGTGGCTCTACACAGACAGAATGTTTGGGAACTATGGTCCTAGATGGATTTGCTGATTTTATCCAGGTAGAATCATATGCTATTTCCCATAAGCAGAAGCAGTGCAGTTGGAGTTTGAGAAATAGTCCTGAGGTTAAAGTGGGTCATAATTGAGTAAGAGCGAGATGTAAGAACGAATTTGGTAGGTAGGGTCAATCAAGTCTATAAAGCTTATTAAGGAGATAGGAATATAGAGTGATGCAATTTGAAGGGACAGGGAAGGAGTCTGAGACACCATACTAGTAAAATATTACAATCAGCATCTTGAGTGTCTGGCAGAAATACCTAACATGAGGGTGTGGGGAGAAACAAGAAAAATAGCTTTATTTACATCCTCGATTTCATCTTATTTTATTTGCATCCCTCATGAGCTTCAGTGAGTTTTGGTATTGGTCTGTATGAAAATAATGATTGTGTTTTTTTAATAGGTAGGGCCAAAGCTGGGGAGAAATTTGTGGAGATACATTATATTCCTTGAAATCTTGGTATATAATAAATATAATTTCCATTCTCTTCCCTACAACACTACTAAAAACATCCCATCCTCCACCAATTTACACAAGCCCAGATGTTCATGAACTCCACATATTTCATATGGAAGCTCTTTGTTTCTGCCTCTTAAGCCCTTGCCAATTCTCAGTTTGACAGTGTTCTTTTTCCAAGCAATTTGAACCAATTTTATATGTGAAACTTCATGAGACACTTCATCAAATTCGTTGTTTCAGCCCAAATATATAGCATTCAGTGCACACTCTCAGCCACTAATCTTATAATTCTATCTCAGTGAGTTTGACTGGCATGGAGTGCCTTCTCCTCCAGGTCACTTAAACATCCTATGAAACCCTGGGCTCAGGAATAGTGGGTCTCTAAGGTGGGGTCAGGGAAGAAGAGCAGGGTCAGAAACTGGGGACACAGGGGAACCCAGAGTAGTTATAAGGGGAAATAATCCTACTGAAGGCATTTACGGAGTGGAGAGGGACGGAAGAACTCAACATTGCATCCGCAAGGTGGATACAAACACAGAAAGTGTTTTTATATAGTCAGCCCTAAGTAGTATAAGAGAAAGCTAATCTCTTGTTTTTATCATTCTCCCTTAAGCTACAAGAAGGCAAGAGACATTTTTTTCCTCCTTCACCTCCTTCAAACGGCCAATGAAAATCTTATCACAAATTAGACACTCCTAAGTAATTTGTTTCAATGTATGAATGAATCCACCTCACAGATTACCAGCTCCATCTCCTTCTAGCACTGACATGGTACCTCATATCCATAACATCACTCTGATAAATATATGTCACCTGCTGTATACTTCTGATGACCCACTACCTCACCTGAGGCTGGAAATCTTGCCATTGCATTTGAAAGGTAGAATGAGACAGTTTGTTAAATTTCAAAATATAAGGTGTTCAGCTATCTTCAAATGATATGAGAGAGAACAATAAAGTCTAGAGGATGCCAAGGATATCACATTTCTCCAAAGGGACAGAGAGTAAATGGTTTAATTTTTGCAGTCCATAAGTTTCTGTTGCAACTATGCCATTATGCAATTATAGCACAAAGTATCCATAGATAATATATTTGAAAATGGGCATGGCTGTGCCCCAATAAAATTTTATGTACAAAAACATGTTGGGGGCAGATTTAGCCCCAGGGCTATACTTTGCCTTCTTCAACAAGGATAGTCAAAGTCTTTGTTGCCTAGTCTTTGTTGAGCAGTTCTAACAGTGTAGCAAGATCTGTTGTTAAAATATTGATATCCATGTTCCAAATGAACATCCAAACAAGCAGACTCTTTGAGGCTAAAGTATCAATTGCAAAAATATGAATTCGAAAGCCATACTGCTAGACTTTTACTGTATGTTCTTGGCCAATAGACATACTTTCTTTAGCCTCTGTTTTCCTGTCCTCGAAATACAGAAATACCATGTGCTTTTATTTTAAGGCTCTTATGAAAATAATCCATGTAAAACATGACAGAGACTGGAGTAGAGTAAGAACACAGGGCAAGGAGAACTGGAAAAGAAACTGAAACTCAAGATCAAGTGATTTGCTCCAAGTTCCAACACCTTTTTAAAAACATTTTTTTAATGTTTATTTATTTTTGAGAGAGACAGAGAGAAAGAGTGTGAGTGAGGGAGGGGCAGAGAGAGGGAGACACAGAATCTGAAGCAGGCTCCAGGTTCTGGGCTGTCAGCACAGAACCCAGTGTGGGGCTTGAACCCACGAACCACAAGATCATGACCTGAGCGAAGTCAGAAGCTTAACTGACTGAGTCACCCACGTGCCCCAAGTTCCAATAGCTTTTGACAGATGATGATATTCCACATATCCACCATCATGCTTTTCTATCAAGATATGGTCCTTTCCATACTAGGCAACAATGTCCTGCAGTTTCAGACGTCAGAGAAATGAGTTTACCCTTTTTATGTGACATGTACCAGTACAACTGAATCTATTCCAAAAATACAGCATGCCAATTGATGAAGATACAGATTTAATACTGAGAACAATGTGCTAGGATAACTGTGTTGTCTTTCTAGCTAATGATCAATGTCAGGCAGCATATTCTTTTGCTTTGTTAACATCTGCTTACATACCGATTAAGAACGTATTTCTGGGTTTCAATCATTTCATGAAAAAAGTTAATGGAACATGAGTGGGGACAAACAAAATTGCTGTCTCACTGCAGCATACAAAGTGCATACATTATTCTGTTCCTGGCATCCTGAGGAGTCAGCATTCACTATTTAGTTCCTTACTAACCTGACTTTCTATGATCTCCTGACAGAGAGGAACTCCAGATTGACATGTGGAAACAGCCCCATGTTTCAGTGTTTACATGGTCATATCATAAAAGGTAAAGTGCAAGTAAATCAGATAGAGCTGCCAATTTGTTGCCAGAGGCAGTTATTATGCTACATGCAAGATTGGAATTAGGGAGAAAAGTCTTGCTGACAAATGGAAGAAAAGCAACTCTTTTACATAAATTCTTATTAAAACTTTTTAAAAAGTTCTATATAGAACCATCAACTATTAGAGTTAACAGATATCTGGCCTTAAAGATAACTGCAAAGCAGAAACAAACCGAGAACACAGGTCATATACCTCTAGTCTTATTTCTTTTTCCATTAAAACTATGCTATCACATACATCATACACATCTAGTACACTTGAATATTTGGTGATAAGAATAATTTCAAATATTATTTTCTTTCCACTGAATTATATCCATAAAAACTAAGTAAGTGAATTAAGATTATTTTTTATATGCACAAAATTGTTCAGTATTAAAAAACAAAACAAAACACTGTGACTCTAAACATTGCTCTTCATTTCACAACTGAATTATGTCATGTTCTCTCAGAACCTTCTACTCCAAGGCTGAGGTATCAGCCTGGGCAGAAGATGGAAATTTCCTGCATAGCAAAGAGGTTACTATTAAATTGACTTCTTTGACTGCTTTTAGGTAAATGATAGTTGTGTGTATTTCTTTTTTTATGTCAGCCCTTTATGGTAAGAGAGAGAATACTTAATTTGCAATCTACTTAATGTCACAAAAACCAGGCCATATTTGGCCTCGGTGTTTGTGTCTGCCAGAAGGGAGAAGACCCAAGAAAGGACCTGGAGTGTATGAAGAATCTGCCCTTTTTAGGTCAGAGATTCTGAGGTAAGAAGAAAGGGGGACTGGCATATATAATGGGATATGTCCTCCTCTCCCTTTTTCCCTTACGTGGTGGGAAAGGGGATAGGAAGATCCAGATGGCTGTGGAAAGTCAGATCCCTGCAGACCAAAGCACTCAAGTCTTAAAAGAAATCCTGCAAGTAATTACTTATAAAGAGTTGAGGAGCAGTGGTGAATGCCCTAGGAATGAAATGTCTGCATAGATTAGTCAAACACCTTATTCCTGGCTTCTCAGAGATCTATGGAGGGCTGGGCCCAGGAGTTGCAGCTTGCTTTAATGAGTGCCCTGCATAAGGCTTAGCTTCTGGCCCCAGAGGCCAGGGTGCCTATTGTGTAGGGGAAAAAAAGATTCTACTCTACCCTCTTTGGGTCTCTGGCTGGTCCTAAGAATTACATTCATAAAAGACAGGTTAATAGGAAAAAAGCATACAACGTATATAGAATTTTTACACATACATGGGAGTTTTCACAAGAGAATGAAAACCATAAGTGACCAAAGAAGGAAGCTTTTATACCTTTGGGAAAAGAAATAATACATTTGTAAAGAATTGATAAGACAAAGGGGTTTGGGCTACAGAAGTAAATGATGAAAATGAAAATAGGAAAATAAGGATGAGAGTAACAAGGTTTGTGTGTGTAGATTTCTTGGTCCCAAGAACCTCTTCTATTCTCTTGCTACAGGGGGGCATAACTTTCTTTCTTTTTTTTTTTCTTTAATTGTTTTAATGTTTATTTCTTTTTGAGAGACAGAGAGAGGCTGGAGGAGTAAAGTGAGGGAGACAGGCTCCCTCTGCATTGACAGCAGAGCCTGACGCAGGGCTCGAACTCACAAACTGCAAAATCATGACCTGATCTGAAGTCTGGCACTTAGCCAACGGACCACCCAGGGGCCCAGGGGCATACCTTTCATGTGGGAGTTTTATCTGCTGCTTTCAGGAAGACAGAGGATCAGAATTTCCTTTTCACAGGTACTATTCTTAAGTGCCTTTGTTTTAAAATAATGAAAATGCCAAAGTGACATATTTTTGGGGTGACATGTTCTGAACTCCTTCAGTGGCAACAGCAAACATGAGCAAGTGCTCAGACCAAGTACTCTGGCAATGGTTCCAGCACTTCACCTTGCAATGTTACCTCGACTATCACCTTTGAGAGAGGGCTCTCAACTAATTAGTCCATATGCAACAGATAACAATGAAGATTCACAAAACACTGCATTCAAGTAAGAGCCTCTTCTATTCACAAGCACAAAATGTTAAAAGTCCCTGTATATACCCAGGTCCCATGAAGGGGATTTAAAAAAAAGGACAGAACTCAGGGATGAGTAAATGTTCTAAATACACCGAATCTTCCATAAGATTTTATTTAAGCTATTTATTATAAAAAATAGGAGTTTCAATATCTATAATTTTATTAAATATAATTAAATATTTGGAAATGTATAAGGCTAAATTATTACACTGAAATATTTTTTTTTAATTTTTTGTTAACGTTTATTTATTTTTGAGACAGAGAGAGACATAGCATGAACGAGGGAGGGGCAGAGAGAGAGGGAGACACAGAGTCGGAAACAGGCTCCAGGCTCTGAGCCATCAGCCCAGAGCCCGACACGGGGCTCGAACTCACGGACCGAGAGATCGTGACCTGAGCTGAAGTCGGACGCCCAACCGACTGAGCCACCCAGGCGCCCCATATTTTTTTTTTAAATTGGAAGAAATAAAATGTTTTTGATTGGGAAATATAACTGTCTCAACTAATCTGTGGGACAAGGGTCACAAGGAAAGGAAGATTAGCTACTTAAGTGAATGAAAAAATATGGTTAGTTACTAGGTTTTAGTAACTAAAAGAAAACAGATGAGCTGGATATACCCATAAGATATAACTGGTTCCATAAACTAAGATAGTTTAATTTAGGGAAGGGTGAAAGTAATAAAGCTCATGACATCATTTCTATGAGACTGATACCATTAGTGTGTATCTTAAGTAATGAGGTTATCATTCCCATTTTATATATAAGGCCATTGAGGATCGAGGTCATTAAAAAATGTTAGGACCACCTATTTGAGTTTTGACTTATTTGACTACCTGAGATAACTGCAGAATATTTGAGAGTATGAATCTCTAGAACCTCTCTGTAGTCTACAATTTTGGGGGGTGAGTCAAGTGCCTACAAACACTGAAATAATCAAATATATGTACATCATACCTATATATATCAAAATAAACTGGATTTTAGATGGTTTACTCTATCTGTATTAATATAAGGGAAGATATTTGTCAAACTATAATGCTATGTCAATTTCTGGAAAGATTCTTCACATTAAAAATCTGTTTCTTTCTTTCTTTCTTTCTTTCTTTCTTTCTTTCTTTCTTTCTTTCTTTCTTTTCTTTTCTTTTCTTTTCTTTCTTATTGCTCAAGAAAATGATAGGGATAAAAATGATAGAACTCATCAATCAGTCTCCAAATGTAGCTTCACAACCTCTGGGCTAACATGTCTTTCACAGACCTCAGAAGTTTGTTGATACTTCTTTTCCAAGAAAGTTCCAGGGATACTGAAAGGGGGAACCCAAGGCCAACAAACTTCTCTGCAAGCTTTCTGGAAGACACTAGAAGTAGAGAATATGATGAGGTGATGATGGCCAGCATCTTAGTTGCTTTAAACTTGGAGAAATTCTAGGGAAGAAAATAAACCTATTCTAGAATAGTAAGAGATAATCTATCGAACTTAAATGAAAGCACCACACTTTAATTTATAAACTATTTCAAGTATCAAAACAGTAAGGGGTCTTTATTCAGTTCTTCTGTGTCTCTTCAAAATTAGATTTTATCTTTTGATGCCAGGAAATACCAATTTCTCTCACTCTCTCTCTCTTCCCCCAATTTCTCTTAATTTAATAATGTTTGTTCTTTTGAGGTGGGGTGGGGGGAGTTGGGGGACTACCTCAAGGCTAGTAATTTGGAATTTCTATATTTGGCTATTATAATTTTTGTTTCCTGACTTCTACAATAATACTCTCATATTCTACATATAAAGTTCCTAATGCAAGGTAAAATATCCAGAAAACCTGCCTTTTCATTTACTTTTATCTCTTTTATGAAATATTATTGACTACTTACTCCTTTTATTATGCTAACCTCTTTGAATCAATATTGTACCAGGCTATTGTCCTATCAGCTGGTATTTATAGTATACAAGATATCCAAAGGTAAGAGCAAAATCTTCTCTGGAAAACATGTAATTGAATACCACTCCTATAGAGAAAGAACCTATTAATTTCATAGAGTGTCCAAATATATTAATAGGATTATAACTAATCCCATAATTATATCTTTTGGTAGAAGCAAGGAAAAATAGTCAATTCCATAGACACAAAAAGGAAAAGGTAAATATCTAGTTTAATTTTCATGTTTTCAAGTTCATTGCTATTATAAATTGTTGAATTCTATCAATGTCTTAACTTTTCAAGATTTAAAAAGTGAATTCTCATCAATTCAGGGCTTTTTAAATTATACTTCAAAAAGTTAATATCCATCTATTAGATTATATATATATATATATATATATATATATATAGATAGATAGATAGATATGTGTCTACTATATATATATACTATGTCTATACTATATAGACACTATAGATATGTGTCTACTATATATATATATATATATATATATATATATAGTAGACACATTAGGTTCTTCATCACATAACAGAAAATAAATATTTAAGAAAGAGAACACTCAGTTATATGCTTAATCAAGCAAGGAATGTGGAAAATGCAGTTCCCTATGGACAGAAGAGTTTACCTAGCCTCTGGAGTCTTAAGGCATGAATCAAAATAAATCATACTGTTTTATTTTTTTATTTTTTAAATTATTTTTTAAACCTTTATTCATTTTGGAGAGGGAGAGAGAGACAGAATGCTAGCAGGTGTGGGGCAGAGAGAGAGGTAGACACAGAATCTGAAGTAGGCTCCAAGCTCTGAGCTATCAGCACAGAGCTCAAAGCAGGGTTCGAACTCATGAACCATGATGGTGACCTGAGCCAAAGTCAGAGATGCTCAACCAACTGAGCCACCCAGGCACCGCAACCATACTGTTTTAAAGTTGAAATTTGAGTCAATCAAGCAAAAATGCAAAGGAAAAGCAGAGAAAAATACACAACATCTAGAAACAGGAATCATTTTATGGGCCTAACTTTTCTCCCTAAATAGCTTTATGATCTTAGATAATTTAATTAAGATCTCAGCTTTACCACTGGACAAAATTATAAAAGGATATACAATGTATTTTTCCAAAATATATAACAAAAGGAAACACTGTATATACCCGTTTAAAATATTTTTTCAGTTAGTTTTTAATTACCTTTATATGAATTGCTTTATTATAATACCATACATGTTATTAAATTACATGGATTATATAGATTAGATTCCCAAAGAGTTTATAATCTCAGATTAGTTCACAAAAAAAACATCTTACCCATCATCCACTTTTTCTGAGTTCTTTCTCTGTTTAGCACTTATCACCCCCTACATACTAAAATTTAAGATCCATTAGAGCAGGGACATAAGTGGTTTTTGCTCATTGTTTTTTCTTTTGCATATATTTATGGATAAAATATTGTTATTGAGTGAAATACATCATTTGGAATTCCCTAGATTATGCTCCAGTAACTAAAACCTACAAGTCTTTGTTAATCAACAGGCACAAAAATGTATTAAAATTTTGTTAATATTCCTTCAGTACTTTAGAATGCAACTGCATTTGGATAGGGCCTTTAAAGAGATAATCTCCCACCTTCAGAGTTTTTTTTTTTCCCATACACTAGCAATGAATAATCCAAAAATGAAATTAAGAAACAAATTCCATGCACAATAGTATCAAAAAGAATAAAATGCTTACATATACATTTAACCAAAAAGTGTAATAACTGTACACTGAATAATATATTACTAAAAGAAAATGAAGGTCTAATGGAAAAACATCCTGTATTCATGGATTGAAAGCTTTAATTTTTAGGATAATATATTACCTAAGTTGATTAATGGATTCAGGGCAGTTCTATCAAAATCCCAGCTGCCTTTTTGAAGAAATTTATAAGTAGATCCTAAAATTCATACAGATGCAAAAAAAAAAAAAAGGATCTAGACGAGTCAAAACAATCTTGGAAAGAAGAAAATTGGAGGATTCATACTTCCCAATTCCAAAACTTACTAAAAAAAAACTACAGTAATCAAAACAGTGTGATACTAGCACAGGGGCAGACATATAGACCAATGGAACAAAATTGAAAGTCCAGAAATACATTCATAAATTTTGTTCAGTTTATGTGTGACAAGGTTTTCAAGATAATTTACTGCACACTGAATGTTTGTATTCCCATAAAATTTATATACTGAAACTTAATCCCCAAGGTGATAGTATTTGGAAGTATGGCTTTTGGGAGATGGTTAGACCACCAAGGCACTGACCTCATGAATGGAAGTAGTCCCCTTATACTAGACACCCCAGAGAGCTCCCTTGTCCTTTCTACCATATGAGGTTCCAGGGACAATGGCAGTCTACTAACCAAAAAGTAGACTGTCATCAAACAATGAATCTGCTAACACATTCATCTTGGACCTCCCAGCCTCCAGCAACATAGTGAAGTTTTGATGTTCATAAACCACCCTGTCTATGATATTTTTATAGCTTCCCAAACAGACTGAGACACAATTTAATGGGGGAAAAATAGTTTTTTTATAGCAAATGGTGATGGGGCCACTAGATATCCCCATGCAAAAGAACAAAGTTAGATCCCAACCTCACAATACACACAAAATTTAAATAAAAATGGATCAAAGAGCTACATTTAAGAGATAAAACTATGAAACTTTTGAAATTTTTTTAATTTTTATTTATTTTGAGGGGAGAGAGAGTGCAAGCAGGTAGGGGGCAGAAAGAGAGGAAGACACAGAATTTGAAGCAGGCTCCAGTCTCTGAGCTGTCAGCACAGAGCTTGATGTGGGGCTCAAACTCATGGACTGCAAGATCATGACCTGAACTGAAGTGGAACGCTTAACAGACTGAGCCACCCAGGAACCCCAAAACTATGAAACTTTTGGAAGAATACATATATATCTTCAAAAATTTGGACTATACAATTGCTTCTTAAATATGACATGAAAAAAACAAAAAACATAGATAAATTGGACATCATCAAAATTAAAACCTTTTGTTCTTCAAAAGACAATCTGAAACAAGTGAAAAGACAACTCCAAGAATCAAAGAAATATTTGCAAATCATACGTCTGATAAGGCTCTGACACAATATATAAAGAACTATCATAACTCAATGATAAAAAATAAGTAACCCAATTAAAATGGATTTGAGGGGCACCTGGGTGGCTCAGTCAGTTAGGCATCCAACTTCGGCTCAGGTCACAATCCCAGGGCCTGTGAGTTTGAGCCTCGCATCAGGCTCTGTGCTGACAGCTCAGATTCTGTGTCTCTTCCTCTCTGCCTCTTCCCCACTCGTGCTCTGTCTCTCTCTCTTTCTCTCTCTCGCTCAAAAATAAATAAACATTAAAAAATTTAAAAATGGATTTGAATAGCTATTTCTTCTTCACAAAATATATACATGGCAAGTCAGCACATGAAAAATGCTTAATGCCATTAGTTATTAGGGAAAGATAAATCAAAACCATAATGCAGTACCATTTCACACACTAGGAGAACTATTATCAAAAGGCAAACAATAATATATCTTGGATGTAGAGAAATTGACATCCATTTTAGATGTCATCCATTTTAGAATAAGATCCATTTTAGAAAATAGTCTGAGAATTCCTCAAAAGATTAAAGAGTTACCACATGATCTAGCAAATCTATTCCCAGGTACATAGCTGAGATTTGTAAAGATATGCCACAACACACACACATAAAACAAACAAGAAAAACCAAACAAACAAACAAAAAAACTTGTACATGAATATTCATAAGGGCATTACTTATGATAGCCAAAATGTAGAAACACCCCAAACTTCATCAAGTGCTAAAGGGCTAAACAAAATTCGGTATATCCATGTAATGGAATATTATTCAGCTATACAGAAAAAGAATAGGGTGCCTAGGTGGCTCAGTTGGTTAAGTGTCTGACTCTTGGTTTCAGCTCAGGTCATGATCTCACGGTTCGTGAGTTTGCGCTCCGCATCTGGCCCTGTGTTGATAGTGTGGGGCCTGCTTGGGATTCTCTCTCCCTCTTTCTCTACCACTTCCCCGCTTGCACATGGTCTCTCTCTCTCTCTCTCTCTCTCAGAAAAAAATAAACATTAAAAAAAAGAAAACAATGACTCATACTACAACATGAAGAACCTTTAAAAAATCATGCACAGTGGAAGAAGCTGGACAAACAAGGCCATATATTGTATGGTTCCAATTATACAAAATATACAAAATAGGGATATCCATAGAAAGAGTTAATTATTTTCATATTGCCTTTCTATCATCAGAGAATGAGAAAATGATTAGTAATAGTCATTTTTAAAGGTTATGAACTAAGAAGTCTCAGGGAGAAATGTTATCCAAGTTGTTTTGTTTTTCATGTTGTATTATTCTATAGAAAACTGGAAATACAGAGGGAAGCATTTCAAATGGTGAAAATACTGCATTCAAAGAACACAAAAGGAACTGGATTAATAGGGATGCTCATTTTTTAGTTAGCTGACTAGTTACCTCAGATATGGGGAGTTTTAAAAAATGCAGATACCTGGACCTAACTCAAGAGTTAATGACTTACACCTGACATAAGAAGTTATGATAGGAGGGTCCTGGAAATTTCCATCTCTGAAAATGTTTCTGGGTATTTCTAATATACCAGAATACATAGGAATCAGTTCTATAACCAGCCTGCTGGAGGGCAGGGACTTTCTTTACTCATATGTTTACCTTTCAAAACCAAGTCCAGAGCAGTTTTCCAATAGACGGTGAACTAAAACCCTCATTGTAACTGAATATAACTCACCCATAATTTAATTACCAGGGTCAAATTTCATTAAGGACTTTGGCCATGAATAACTCTTTAATACTCAAGTTACTAAACGGGCAGCCAATTGCAAACTTTCTAGTAATCCTATCAAATGACTCAATTTTTTTGTTGTTTTTTATGAGCAAACTATGTTGGTTTGGCTTTCTTTTTCAGATCTAAGTCTGAGCATCTGTATACCTTATTAATGCCATTACCTTCCATATTTCAATGCAAGACATTTTATGGGAACCTGCCATTAACAGTGTAAAAACTAATTGCAAGTTGTATGCTACATTAATTCTCCCCATAAACAAACATCCAAGAAGTGAAACATATGCTAATAGAAAACTGATCATTTTATCCACATACCTGCCAAGACAGATGGAAGGCACCTCAGACAGAATTTTGATAAGTGGAAGATTACAAGCTAAAACACACTTTTGTAAGCTCTTGACAAGTTCCATGTGAACTGCTGTCACATTTACACCTTTAGGTGCCACTTTTCTACATTAGCTCACCTTTGTATTTGAACTCATATTGTATTTCCTGATGAACTATGGATATTTTAGGTAAAGGACATGCCTGTGTGATGACTGCAATCCATACCAAACACACAGCTTTGATTGTTACACTCCTGGGCTAATAGTTGACTGAAGACATCACCTGGTCCTTCCTCCAGTCTTTACATTGGTAAAAGTCTAGTTCAGCTGAGATGATTGGCTCTCTCTTCTCCTCCTTGGATACTTAAAATATACATTCTTTACCTGTTCTTTTAGATACTCTTGAGTATTGCCCAAAGATTAAATCCTATGTACAACCTGACTCAGACTAAGGGGCTTCCTGACAAGTAAGTGCCCTATAATTATTTTCTAGGCCATGTTAGAGCAAACAGAATGATAATCTCCTCTCAATGGAAAAGGAGAATAAGTTATTTATGTCACTGTTTCCCTTTCTATCATTAGAAACCTAAGGAAAGTAATATGAGGCTAAGTCTATTCATGTTTTTAGCTTGACAAATTTGTCTATTATTTCTCTTTCCAACAACTGTTAATAGTTTTGCCTGACTTTTTTCCCCCTTATAGGATTGAGTAATTTAGGCAAAATGGCTGAACTGGTTGTTGATAGATACATGAAGTTGCAAGGGTAAAAGGTAAAGGATAAATTAGGAATTTTACAAATGTCATTCAACCATTCTAAGCATAACAGCAATTGAAAAGGCAAAAATACCCAAACAGTGACTAATTATTGAGAGCTGGCTTGAATTAGTTGAATGTCATAGAATATACATATACCCATATGCTGCTTACCAAACAACACATGCTCTTCCTCCATGCCCAGTCTTCTTGCAGTGGTGTCCATGTAACCAGCTCTTGCCAGTTGTTTCTGAAAGAAAGTGACACGTCTCTCTTTTTCATACTTAGTTTGCCACCACATGACTAACTCTGGTTAACAGAATGAGAACAATAATGGTCTGCATTCCTCACAGTCAAAGAACCAGTATTCTCTCTTCATCTCTTTTTTCCCCTGTCGCGAGGATACAGAAGCCAAGTGTTCCAAGTGGTACGAGCTTTTAAGACAGAGAATCATAGCCTGACCCACAATAGACTCTGAATGACTGAGAGAGAATGCTTTGTTACTTAATCCATTCAGGTTTTATGATTTATTTTTAACCTCATCATAGATTGGTCTATTTTCATTAATTAAATGGTCTTTTTTAACACCATGCTTTGATTCCTTAGTAACTACCATATTTTCTAGAGTGTAGCACTCACATGTGATCTGCAGACCTGTGCTGAAACAAAAGCTGAATGTCACAGTTAGTAATCACATAAATATAGAAACTGAGAGTAAGATTATAGATACTTTATATAGCAACTGAATATTTCCATGACATCTTAATGTGTGATCATGTTTCTAGAGATTTATTTTCATTGTATTTCACATAATTTATTGTATTATATTCAATTGTATTGTTCCATGACTGATTTCAGGAATAACAAGGAAAGTGGCCTCTATAACCCATCAAGCACTTGAAAATGTTCAATGAAGGAATTAAAATGCTCGTGTTCTTTATATAGAAGACAGTTTGACTTATTTTAAAATGAAATTTATCATTTTTGGTAAATGTGATGTATACTTAACTAATGTAAATAATATATTGGAAAACACATACAAGAAAACAAAAGTCACCAAAATTTCATTATCATTAACATTTTGGTGAATTCTAGATATCAACCTATATACAACTGCAGTCTTTCAAGAATATATATAATTATAGTAGACACATTTCTGCAATATTCCTTTTCAGTCAAATATATATCATGAACAAATTTACATGTCAATAACTTCAATTTTACTCCTCATTATTGATGCATACCTACATTGTATACACATACCATAGTTTTTTTTTTTTTTTTATCCAGTCCCTCATCAACACAAATTTTGGTTATTCCAACCATTTGTTATCTGTGGCAAATGGCAAATTTCATAAACATGCTTATGAATACATATGTTCACATACATAGGATGTTCCTTAGGGTAAATTGCACAGGATCCCTGAAAATGGGTATGCCTATCTCACAGATAGTACGGATTTATGATCTTTTGAACAAGGCCCATTTCTTGACCACTAAATCAAACTCAGTATTAAAAAAAAAAATCCTCACATTTTACATAGTAGGGATCCATTTTTTTTTTCCTACTCATAGAAGTAACACAGTTCCTAAGGCCTGCATACATGTGATATGGAATGGACT
This sequence comes from Acinonyx jubatus, assembly GCF_027475565.1. NCBI lineage: Eukaryota > Metazoa > Chordata > Mammalia > Carnivora > Felidae > Acinonyx > Acinonyx jubatus. The sequence goes on from NC_069388.1 coordinate 95,222,158, forward strand.
GCAATTACTGTAATTTACTATTATATTATTGGGAACAAGCCAAGGACAAACCCAGCTGGCCAGTAAGGCCTGCGGAACCATTCTCTTGGACGGTTATAAGTATATGAATTGGATAGTGGCTATTTTGTATCTCTCCCTCGGCCAGCAGGTGTAATGGGATGAGACTAAATGTTCCTTGGTGAGCCCATACTTTTATGATCCATCTGTTCAAGTAGGAAGGAATGAGGCAGGTGGGATTCTTCATGCTACAATAGGACCTAGATAGAGGCAAATGGAAACAATGATTTTCATAATCTTTGCAGAGCTATAACTCATAGTTTGTAATTCATATTAAAATTACGTTCCCACTGTCATGAAAGCTATGACTAAGGAAGGGTGAACAAAATTCTTTACCTTTAATATATCACATTTTTCCTGCTGCTTTTCAACCTTTAATATATCACATATATACCTTTAATATATCACATTTTTCCTGCTGCTTTTGAACCTTTTCAACCCTGGCGGCTGGGGCCCTGCGGAGGCCTACCTGGCGCAGCGGGGCACTAGGAGGGTGGGTCCGCACAGCGGCGCTACAGCTCCTGCTGGGAGATGTGGCTGGGCAGCCACGGCCGAAGGCAGCCGGGTCCTCGTGGGGTCACGCACGTGCACCGCGACGCCGCGAGAACGTGGAGCCTAACTGGCCTCAAGCCGCGCCACAGAACTCAGCGCAGCTGGAGGAGTGAAGCGCGCAGCACGAGGCGTGCGTCCTGCCGCACTAGCGGCCTGACCTGCGCATGAGCTGTGGCAACCCGAGCGCGCAGCTTTACCTGCACCTGGCGGGACCCTGGCTCCAAAGCGGAAGGGCGGTAGGTTTTGCTGAGGAGCCCTATTATCCGTGGTTCGACATGGAGCTCTATGAAGGTGGAGACCAGTGCCAACAAAAGCTTCATGCTACGGGGCACAAGCACCACTGCATTCCGGCACAAAATCCATATCGTGCCCAGTAACCTAAAGCCAGGTAACATTGTCATCATGGAGACGCCTGGCACTCCCCATCCGTAAGGTAGCCGGTTTTGGACCACGCAAGGTCTGTACTGGCTGGCTCCCACGAGGCAAAGAGGGCGATCAAGACAACAATAAGGTGAATGTACATGAATTCCACCTGTCCTCAGCCTACAGCTCAGACTTCTACAGGGCTCCTGAACTCTGGAACAGGCGCTAGACAGCCAAGGCCGACGTCTTTACCCTGGGCATTAACACCTGGGCAAAGATAGAATCACTTTTAATGCCTCTGAGACCAAGAAGGAGCTCTTGAGAACCTGTATCAAACAAGGGACCGAGATAGACCTTGTTGGTGAATTGCCACTTGAAAACCCAAAGATGGAGTTGCACATCTTTCACAACATAGGACTTGAATGTCTGAGGGAATCAAATAGCTTTTGAACGGCATGTTAGCCGCTAACCCACAGGACAAGCCGGATGTCTTTGAACTTGAAACCAGAATGGACCAGGTCATGTGTGCTGCTCAAAATTCAGGACAAAGCATCTGGAATGTTTTTAAACTAGGTGAGTGTACTTTTTGTTCTGCACACACCTTTCCAGCACTGGATATTTCATCCTGGGCCCTGGAGTGGGCCGGGTGGAGCTGGGGAGAGACGCAGAGCTGGAAAGAACTAAGTGTTTGTTATCAGAGTTCCCCCCTAAATTTCCTTGAGATATGTGGGATAATTTAACTATGAACTGGAAGGTCTTCTGAAGCATTTTCTGAGTAGGGGTGGCATTTGAGGTGACTTTTTTAAGTTTCATAGAAACATTTTATCTTCAATTAATAAATGATTACTGTAGAATCTGCAAGAAAAATAATAATAAAGCCTGGTTAGTTCATTTGACTTGAAAAACAACTTTTAAGTTAAAATGTCAGGAATTAGGGGTGCCTAAGTTACTCCGTTAAGGGTTCCGACTTCGGTTCAGGTCAGGATCTTGCGGTTTGTGAGCTCCACATTGGGCTCTGTGCTGACAGCTCAGAGCCTGGAGCCTGCTTCAGATTCTGTGTCTCCCTCTCTCTCTTTGCCTCTCCCCTGCTCAAGCTCTCTCTCTCCCTCTCTCTCTCTTTCTCTCTCTCTCTCTCTCTCTCTCTCTCAGGAAAAAAAAAAAAAAAAACTAAAAACATGATCAGGAATTATTTTCCTCTTGAAATGGAAAAAGACATTTTTTCCCCTTAAGTTGTATAGCTCTCTGGATTGTTTCCTTCACATTTCAGGGAGCTCTCTATAGCCTCTTTTTGTTACATACACACAAACATTCTACCAATCCTATTCTTTCAGTGGTATCTGGAAAAAAAATTAAAAAAGAAAAAGACCTGATAGGAAATGCTATAAAAAGGAAGTTAATTCCATAGGAAGGAAGTATCTTTTGGAGAAAAACCCATTTCACAGTGTGAAAGTAATGACGGGAGGAATATATTTAAAGGAGGAAAGGAGGTTCTCAGTAGTTATCATTAGAAAGATGAACAGGTCTTATCTGGAACCTGGAATCTTATTGTGGGGCTACCTTTTAAACATTAATCAGAGACTACTTTGGTTCAACTTAATAGATGTCTGGGCAGCATGGACAAATGCCATCTAGCTCAAAAGTGTACATTCTAGATAAGGATTATCCAAGAAAGAAAATGACGCAATTTCTCATATAACAATTTCATTCCATTTCAAGCCTCATCTTAGTGTGTCTGTGCATGTAGGTGTGTAGTAATTCACATCTTTGGCATGGGGACGAGGACTGTATTGAGAGACTCTAGGACATCAGGGATTGGGCACATTTTTAGGAAAGGTGGAATTCAGCTTGCCACTGTGACCTTTATATATAATGCAGTGTTGTTTGTTCAGGAAAATCACTTTCTTTGGGCCAAACTGAAGTGACTTATATAAATATTTATGGCCTAGCTTTCTAGAAGATGATCTCATACCCTAATATTCCTTGAGTCAGTACAAAATCCATAGAAATATTTTTAGTTGATTCACCCTTTACAGGGACCCAGAAACCTCTTTTTTCTAACTGTAAAGAGATATAATTGGCATATACATTGTATAATTGTATAATTATATACAATGTATATAATGTATATACATTATACAATTATGTATAATTGACATATACATTGTATAAATTTAAAGTATACATCATGATTTGATACACAAGGAATTTGTGAAATAATTACACAGTAAGGTTAGTTAACACCTCCATCATCTCATATAATTACCTTTTGTTTTACCATAGAACATTTAAGATTCACTCTCTAAGCTATTTTTTAATCTTTTTTTAAAGTTTATTTAGAGGGGGGGATGAGTGGGGGAGGGGCACAGAGAGAGGGAGAGAGAGAATCTCAAACAGGCTCCAAACTGTGCAAACCAATAGCTTCAAATCAATGAAAGCTATTCTTACTAGTTTGCTATATCAGCTTAAACTGCCTTTATGATAAATTTAAAGTATATAACAGCTGTTTGTTAGTAAAATCTTATCTTTTAAGCATTAAGAGACATGCATAACTTTCTCTGACTCCTTAAAACCTTTTTCAGACTTTAATGATGCTCTGTCCATACTCTTAATCTCCTTCATAATTGTGTACATTTTGATATTTCCTTTCCCAGAATGGAAGTTTTCAGACTGTATAAGCAAAAATCTGTCCTGTCTTCATCATTATAATAATTTTACTCCAACATTCTCCATTTTTTACTTTAGTCATGGGTAGTCTGAGAATAACAGATCCAATTACAAGTGTCCTTAATACCTTCCTTGTCTTGAACAAAAAAGGAAAAAAATTCACGGATTGAATCTATGCCATATCATGTAGTTGAAAAATGACTACACTTGAACTGAATTCTGAGGTTCTAGAAAGGTTTCCTTTCTCTTCCCTGCCTTCAGTTGTTTGGAATTATGATCAAATCCCACTACGCATTAAAACCAGAGCATTCCAGGGATTCCAGCTCAATCCCAGCTTTCTGTTTTCCAGGTAGAGCTTTTTTGAAGAAATGGTGCTCCTTTGGAATCTGTATCCAGATGGCACTGCAAAATGAGGAGAACTTGTCTGATAATCTCAGAATTTTCTAGAATGTTTGTTTTGAGTACTAAGAAATAAATTTGTCAGGCTGAACATGTGGTGGTGGAGAAGGCACAGGCAGCCTTTCTAAATTGATTCTCACTTGCATAAGAGAAAATTGTTTGCTATGTGACTTTTAAAACCATTCCTTGATTTTATGAAACAAATATTTCTTTAACAAAGAGATTGCTTATCATGCTGTGACCCTGAGTATGTATTCTCCTCAAATTACTCTTGTGTTCCTGGATTTGGGGGTTAAGAACACAGACAGACATAATATATTAATTTAAAAGTCAATTTTGGAGGCACCTGGGTGGCTCAGTCAATTAAGCACAAGACTCTTGATTTCAGCTCAAGTCATGATTGGTGATGAGATTGAGCCCCATGTCGGGAGCCTGCTTAAGATTCTCTCTCTCTCAGGGGGCACCTGAGTGGCTCAGTAGGTTAAGCGCCTTACTTTGGCTCAGGTCATGATCTCACGGTTTGTGAGTTCAAGCCCCACATCGGGCTCTGTGCTGACAGCTCAGAGCCTGGAGCTTCCTTTGGATTCTGTGTCTCCTTGTCTCTCTCTGTCCCTCCCCACTCATGCTCTCTCTCTCTCTCTCTCTCTCTCTCTCTCTCTCTCTCTCCCCCAAAAATAAATAAACATTAAAAAGTAAAAAAGATTCTCCCTCTCTCCCCCCTCCCCTGTGCACGTTCTCTCTCCACACACTCAGTCTCTCTCTCTCTCTCTCTCTCTCTCTCTCTCTCTCAATAAAGTCAGTTCTTAAAGGCCATAAATGGATAAGGCCCTATCCCACCTTTTGGTTTGAATAACCCTGTACCTAGTATGGCACTAAAAAGCGAATATCCTGCAAGATAAATTGTCAGATTCTCAAACTTTATATACTCTATTCGATTAACATATACAGTGATGCTCCTTTGTAAAATGTGAGAGCAAACAGGTTTGATATCTAAATGGTGAAAAATATCACAGCATGTATTCTGACTTTAAATAATTACTCTACTTTAAGGTGAATCTATCCTCAACTCCACTTCTTTCCTTTTCTTCTTTTTTTTTCTTTTTTAAGTTATAAGACTGAAGTCATTAGAGTCTTATCTCTCCAGGGATATCAACTTGTTTCTCCTTCAAATGCATAGATGGGCAGTTAAGCTCAGCAAGTGGTGTACATTCTTTCTTTGAAAACAAATTATAATTATGATTTATTGGAACTGGACTTTCACACTCAAAGACCCCAACTAAATGCCATAAATACAGTAGGAGATTGGGTGAGTAGAGTCATGAAATCTTGGATTAGGAAAGAAATGGCATCCGTATGCAATATATACCTATGAGATTTGGTAATGGTGGTGTGTGTGTGTGTGTGTGTGTGTGTGTGCGCGCGCGTGATTAGAAATGTTCATCACCTCTTGGTTGACCACAATAGAAGGTACTTTCCTTTGCCATTGATGCTGGGTTTTGCCAGTAACTTACTTTAGCCAGTGGAATGGAGAGCAAGCAGGAAGTTTAAAATGGCTGTCTGCTGTGCTTTCTTTTTCCTGCATTTCACCATATGAATTTGCTTCAAGTGAGGGTTGGTCTAATGAGGATACAAGTTACATAAAGCAGATCCTGATCCAAGATGCAGCTTAAAACCTAGCACAGTTGGGCTGTTTAAATCCGCCATACTTCAGCAGACCCATAGATACACAAGTAAAATGATTGTTATGGTTTATTACTCAATTTTGTGGAGTTTTTATTACATAGCATTGTTTAAAATAATGTGATAATAGTCAATATGATAATATGAAAATTATGTGTTTATTTTTAATATCCTTCTTCCAATCAGATGTTCTCACATTGATTATAGTAGTGATGGTGAACAGTATATGAGGCAAATAACCTCAGATTCTTGCTCCCTGTTTAGTATTTCCTGTGGGACTTTGAAGGTTAACCTACATAAGCCATAGAGTTCAAATTCACAAATCCTGTAGTGATCTACCCTGTGGACTGTTAAGTAAGTATGGCAGTATATTCAACTGCAAACAAAATATTTAAAACATAGGATGCAATACATAATAGTCATTGTTATCGTTTTAGTTGCTTACGTTTAGTGTATAAACATATGGAGATAAAATATATTTATTTTAATATAGCACTACACAACATGCCAAGTGTTCTGAACTCTCAGTTACCCATCTATGGAATGAGCCATTTGTGTTCATGTATATACAGTGTCAACCAATAGCTACTTCAGTTGCAAGAACAAGGCCTAGGAGGGGTTAATGTGCATTAAAGGACCACTTCTAGCAAATTCAGTTCATTTATATAGCAGCAGACATGTTGGATCATGCCAATTATGCTATCAGAAAATGTAGACTCCAAGTCCCTTCCAGAGAGTAATAAATGACATCACCATCTCTCAAGCCTAAATGATGCATTGGAAGTGTATTCAAAATGTGTATTTTCTTACTGGAAGAGGCAAATCAATCTTTAAATATTCTTCTTTTGGTATCTTGTTGACAACTGTTGGATGGATACTTTGTAGTACTTTGTTTCGTCTTACAGAGTTTCTAATTATAAATTCTTGAAGGAGTTTAAAGAGCAGGCAAACTAAAAATTTCAAATTAAGTAGATTTTGAAAATTCATCAAATCCTAGTTTCCAGTACTATTTTACCTTCTTCTTGTTAAAACTTGTTACAGTATTTCATGAATTCATCACCATAATAGAACCCCTAGTGGAAATGGGAAGGAATGATGGCTAGGTAACTACCAGGTATTAGGTATGTATATGACAGAGCAGACAAAATTGGTGACAGCATGGAAATTGAAGCTGGAAGCAGGGGTGAGTATGGTGCAGTGATAACATGCCTAAGCGACAGGAATTTTCATTCTTCTTTTGTAAACGTTATCTTTCAGGCTACGCAAACAAAGTCATACAAAAATTGATCTGAAGATAATCAATTTATGCATAAAATCGATTTAGGCAGCTCTTAAAAATATTAAAAAATATTTCTGCAACATAAGGTAGTAATTGTGATCTGTTGTGATTATTGGTCCGTGATTTTCTGTTGTGATTATTCATCTGTTGTGGTCAATAAGTTTATTCTAAAACACATTTTTCTTTTTTAAGTTTTTAATAGGCTTTTTGAAGAGCAATTGAGGTTTCTATTAACATGTACAAAAATAGACTTGCCATATACAGCTTCTCCTCACGTCCCCCCACAACAATTTCTCCATTGTTATTAACATTTTGTAATAGTGTGATAGATATCTTTGTTACAATTGATAAGCCAATATATATTATTATTAACTAAAGTACATTGCTTACATTAAAGTTTATTCTTTGTGTTGTAAAGTTCTGCAGCTTTTGATAAATGAATAATATTATTTGTCTATCATCATGGCATAATACAAAATAGTTTCATGGCCCTAAGAATGTCCTTTGCTCTAGGTATTCATCTCTGTGCTCCTTGTTCTGAAACCCTGGACACCACTGAACTTCAGTTTTGCCTTTTTCACAATGTCATATAGTTGGGATCATAAGGTTTATCACCTCCCATGTTGGTTTCTGCATTTAAGGATCATTCATATATTTTCTAAGCTTTAGAGTTCATTTCTTTTTTATCACTGAAAATGCTCCATTGTATGGGCATACCATAGTTTGTTTATCCATTCATCTGTTTAAAGAGGTCTTGGTTGTTTCCAAGTTTTGCCAATTATGAACAAAGCTACTATAAACATTCATGTATAGATATTTGTGTGGACAAAGGTTTTTAACTTATTTGGATAAATACTTAGGAGTGTGATTTGGGGATCATGTTTTAATGCACTATTTAGCTTTATAAGAAACTGACAAACTTCAGTACGTTTTGGCATTCCCATCAGCAATGAATGAGTGTTCCCATTGCTCCCCATCACCACCATGTGGTGTTGTCAGTTTTTTTGAATTTTAGCTAATAGGGATGTGGTAGTATCTTAGTGATACTTTAATTTGCATTTCCCTAATTACATATGATATTGAACACATTTTTATATGCTCATTTGTCGTTTTTTGTTTTTTTTGGTGAGATGTCTGTTCAGTTCTGTTGCCCATTGTTTTAAGTGTTTTCTTATTGCTGAGTATAAAGAGCCTTGCATATTTTGAGTACAACTTGTTTACCAGATATGTATTTGGAAATATTATTTCCCTGTTTGTAGATAGTCTTTTTCTTCTCATAAGTTCTTTTGAGGAGCAGAAAGTTTTAATTTTAATGAAGAACAACTTACCAATTATTTTTGATGAATTGTGCTTTTAATTTATCTATTTAACTTATTGGTATGATGGGTTGCATTAATGCACACATTGTTGGATGCAACTGCTAATATTTTATTGAGGATGTTTACATCTCCATTCATGAGAAATATAGGTCTGTAATTTTTCTCCCTAAGAATGTTTTTTTTTTTTGGTTTTGATGTTAAAGTAATACTGACCTCATGGAACATGTTATTAAGTATTCCCTCTACTTCTATTTTCTGAATGATACTGTAGGAGAATTGGTATTATTTTTTTAAGTGTTTCATAGAATTCACGGTGAAGCCATTGGGCCTGGCATTTTCTGTTTTGGAAAGATTATTATTTGTTGCTTCAGTTTCTGTAATATATAAGCCTATCTGAATTATTTCTCTTTGTGTCCCTTTTGGTAGATCCTATACCTCAAGGAATTGATTTTTTTAATCTAATTTATCAAATTCGGGGGTAGGGAGTTGTTCATAGTATTTCTTTATTATCATTTTAATGACCATGAGATCAGTTGTGTTGGCCCCAATTTCGTTCTAATATTAACAACTCCTGTTGTTGTTGTTGTCATTGTCTTTTTTTTTTTTTCCTGTTTACTTTGGTTAGTTTAGTTTTTTTTTTTCCTGTAAAGTTTTATCAATTCTATTGATCTTTTCTAGGAATAGCTTTTGGTTTCCTTGATTCTATTAATTTCCTGTTTTCAATTTCATTGATTTTGATTCTAATTTATTGTTGTTTCTTCTTTTCCTGCTTACTTGGATTCAGTTTGCTCAACATTTTCAAATTGCTTAATATTGAGGCTTAGACTATTAATTTTATATTTTCATCTTCTATAACATATGTATTTAACATAAATTTCTCTCTAAACACAACTTTTGCTACATCACATAGAATTTGAAGTTATATTTTCATTTTCATTTAGTTCCAAATAGTATCTGTAATTTCCTTGCTACTTCTTCTTTTACCCATGTTACTACTCAAACTATTTTTTTTAAATAACCAAATATTGAAATGTTTTGGGATTTTCTAGATTCTTTCTGTTATAGATATCTAGTTTAATTCTGTTGTCATCTGAGAATGTACTTTATGTGATTTTTATTCCATTAAATTTTATAAGATGTGTTTTATGAGCCAGGATGCAGTCCATCTTGGGGAATGTTCTTTGTGAGCTTAAGAAGAATATATACTTTGGTGTTATTAGATGAAGTATTTTATAAATGTCAATTAGATTCAGTTAATTGATGGTACTGAACACTTCAATTATAGTGATTTTCTGTCTGCTAGATCTATCAATTACTGATATTAGGGCTTAAATTCTTCAACTATAGAAGTGAATTGGTCTCTTTCTCCTTTCAGTTATATCAGGTTTTACTCACTTATTTTGATGTACAGATGTTGGGTGTGTAGACATTAAGAATAGTATGCCTGCTTGAAGAATTGCCTCCTTTATATGATGCCCTCCTTGTATCTGATAATTTCCCTTGCATTAAAATCTTTGTATGTCTGAGACTAAAATAACTAGTTCTAATTTCTTTTAGTTGGTGTTAGTATATATTTTCTATCCCTTTAAATCTATCTTTGTTTACAATTAAAGTGTGTTTCTTATAGACAACATATGCTTTGGATTCTTATTTAACCCACTCGATAGTTTATGTATAGTTTAAGACCATTTACCTTTAAAATGATTTTTGATGGAGTTGCTTTAACATCTACGATATCTCCATATCTGTTACTATTTTCTATTTATTGCCCTTGTCTTTTTTTGGTTTTGTTTTTGCTTTTGGTGTTTTGTTTTTCATTTTGCTTTTAATTGAGCATTTTATGTGATTTAATTTTCTTACCTCTCCTAGGATATTGATCATACTTTATTTTTTTATTTTTAGCGGTTGTCTTGTAGTTTGCAATATTAACAACTAATCTGAATCTACTTTCGAATAGTAGCATACAACTTCATGGTTAATTCAAATACCTTATAGCTTGAATATTCCAAATTTCTCTCCCCCATACCTTATAAGATTGTTGTTACACATTTCACTTACGGCATTTCTCCCACCCAACCTGGCTTCTCCTAATTTTTCCTCTTTGTCTTTGGTATTCTGAAGTTTGACTAGGCAGTGCCTAGATTTAGTGTTTGTAGTTTTCTAGCTTGGTGTTCTCTGTGATTCCGAGGTTTGTGCCTACCAAAAATTTTAGAAAGTTCACAGCCACTATTACCTCAAATATTTCTTCTTTCATCTTTCTATATTCCCATCATGTGTGTGTTACACCTTTTATAATTGCTTCAGAATTCTTAGCTATTGTTTTTCTGCATTTCACTTTGGGAAGTTTATGTTGTTACATACTCAAAATCATTGATTCTTTTCATGTCAGTATCCAAACTACTGATGACCCCGTGAAACACATTCTTTATTTTTGTTACAATGTTTTTATTGTTTTTATTGGTTTAATTTCTAATAGTTCCTTATGATATTCTTCTAGTTTCCATCTCTCTGCTTACATTACCCATCTCTTACAAAATATATATACTTTTTTTTTTTTCAGGAGAGCCTTTATCACATTAGTGTTGTTTTAAGTTTTTGGTCTGATAATTTGAAAATATTGGTCATAGCTGGCTCTGGTTCTTTTAGTATGACTTGTAATATTTTTGTTGTTGTTGAAAGCCAGACATGATATATAATGTAAAGGAAACAAAGTAAATAGGCCTTTATTGTATGGTTTTATGTTTATCTGGCTGGGAGTTAAACTGTTTGTTGTTTGCTGTGGTAGTAGACATCAGAGGCTAAAATTTCCTCTGGTGACCTAGTTTTTATTTCCTCTGCTGTCTTGGGTTTCCCTAAGAACTCCTTAAATGGGGTCTGAGCCTTGCAATTCAATTCACATGTAGTCTCCTATTATTATACAGGAACCCTATTGTGATAGTAGATGTAGGGGGTGAGGAAGCATTCTATAATCCTGTGATTAAATATTATGTTTTAAGGAGTCTCTTCACCTGTGCTGTGACCTAGGTGCTTGTCAGCTTTCTATTTCACACCTTAGATGAGACAGGATTACTAGAAGGGGCTAGAGTTGGGTATTTCCCCCCACACCCCATTGGTTAGGTGCTAAAAAATAGTTTCTCTTGAGAGCAAGCATTCAATGAGGAGTAAAGAAAGCTGTAGGCTTGTTTCACAATGACTTCTTTTTGTATCTTCCTTCTGGAAGCAGGAAGTAATTTTCCTCTAAAGTTTATAGTGAGAATCTGGTGGAGCTCCTGGAGGAAAAACTCATCCAGGTGTGGGAAAGCCCCCAAGGCAAGAATTCCAGGAGTTTTTGTTTCTCAAACTAGCCCATATTCAATCTCCAGCAGTCAACTATCCTTTAGGTATTCCTACTTGATGCTGGCTCCTAGCACACACATGTTCGCACCCCACCCCACACCAGCCCACCCCATGGGATATGTGTGATATTACTCAGGCATTCAAGTCTGCCCAAGGACAAAGGAAGGGACAGAAAACAAAGGGTTAAACTGATAAGAGTCTCCATCAGTTAAAAATATCTTAGTAAATTACATTAAAAAGGCAATCTTATCAATAACCTAATCTCAAGAAACATATAGATGCAGTTTCCTGAAACCCCAACATGACCCTTCCCTCCATAGTGATATGGGAAACAAAGGCAAGAAGGAAATGATAGATAAAGTTAAATTTCCTTATAACCTGCAGCCAATTGACAGATACTTAAGGCAAGCAGAATAAAATTTTCTCTGAGAACTCCCTACTGTCTTAATGTTAATGGTTTACTAGAGAGAAAGACAATCTTAGCTTGACAATAATCTGTGCCTCCCATAATCTGTGAGTCTTTAGCATATGAAAATTTCTTTGGAAACTTCCCTTTTGACTTCACCCTCCGCCCTGCCCCAGCCCCATAGTATATAATGAGCCACTCTTCACAAATCCAGTGCAGCTCTTTCTGCACATGGGTCCTGTACCCATGCTTTAAAAAATCACCTTTTGGCACCAAAGGTGTCTTCAAGAAATCTTTCCTGGCCATCAGCTCTGGACCCCACATTCACCCCCAAAACTTCATCACTATGACCCCAATTCTCTGATGGATCTCTAGAAGAGTTATTGATTTTCAGTTTTTAAGCCTTTTTTGTTGTTAGGATAGAATTGATGTTTTTAAGGTCTTTTGTATGTCAGACTGGAAATAAGTCCATTGTATTTAAATATAAAATGAAAACTCTCAAAATAAAAAAGGAAGTGAAAAGAGTGTGAAACAACATATTAAAGAAGGAAACAAAAAACACCCCCTAAACCTATAAATTTTGTACCTAACAAATATGTCTTTTAAAGAGAAAGCGAAAGGTTAGGGAAGTTTTCCACTAGAATTTGCTCACATAAACCTTCTGCCCCTTTTTCTCCCTCTTCATCTTCTGTGACTTCTATGATACAAATGCTATTCCTCTTTGATAAGTCACTGAGTTCTGTCAGTCTTGTATTGTGATGACTTGTATTGTTACCCTCCTTTTTTTCAGTTTCATTATTTTCCATAATTTTATCTTCCGTATCACTGATTCACTGATCTGCTTTGTCCATCCTCACCATCATGGCAGCCATTTAAAATTGCATCTTGGTTATAGCATTTTTTATTTTGGCCTTAATAGATTCTAGGTCTTTTAACTCTGCAGAAAGGGATTCTCTAGTGTCTTCTGTGCTTTTTCAACCCCAGCTAACATTCTTTTAAACATGGTTTTAAATTCTAGTTCAGACATCTTACTTATGTCTGCATTGATTAAATACCTGGCTGTCATTTTGTCATTTCTTTCTTTTGGGGTAAATTCCCCCATCTTGTTATTTTGGAGGAAGAAAAAAAATAAAATACAATATTAAAATTAAAAAAATTAAAAACAAAACAAAAATCAGTTAAAGGAAGCTAGATCCTAGGTGTGTTTGGGTCTGCTTGTTGAGAGAAGCCTGATAGAAAAGGGAAAAAAAAAAGAGAGACAGAAAGAAAAGAAAAAAAAGTTGAAAAATTTTAAAAATTTAAAAATTAAAAGAAAAATTAAAAAAAATAAATAAGAAAATACAATAAGAAAATAACACCATACACAATAATAATTCAAAATGAATGAAAGACCTAGGGGCACCTGGGTGGCTTTGTCCGTTAACTATCCAACTTCAGCTCAGGTCATGATCTCACAGATTGTGAGTTCAAGGCTCACATTGGGCTCTGTGCTGACAGCTCAGAGCCTCAAGCCTGCTTTGGATTCTGTGTCTCCCGCTCTCTCTCTGCCTTCCCCCATTTGTGCTCTGTCTCTATCTCTCAAAAATAAATAAAAAATTAAGAAAAAAGAAAAAAAAATCAAAATGGATGAAAGACCTGTCTCTGGAGGCAAGGGAAACAAAAGCAAAAATGAACTATCAAGACCTCATCAAGGTAAAAAGGTTCTGCGCATTGAAGGAAACAGTCATGAAAACTAAAAGGCAACCTATGGAATGGGAGATGATATTCACAAATGACATATCAGATACAGGGTGAAGAAATGGGCAGAAGACATGAATAGACAGTTTTCCAAAGAAAATATCCAGATGGCTAACAGACACATGAAAAAAATGCTCAGCATTACTCATCATTAGGGAAATATAATGAAAACCACAATGAGATACCACCTCACACCTGTCAGAATGGCTAAAATGAACAACTCAGGAAACAGCAGATGTTGGCAAGGATGCAGAGAAAGAGGAACCCCGTTGCACTGTTAAGAATGCAGACTGGTGCAACCACTCTGGAAAACAGTATGGAGGTTCCTCAAAATGTTAAAAAATAGAACTACCCTATGACCCAGTAATTGCACTACTGGGTATTTATCCAAAGTATGAACAAATGCTGATTCGAAGGGGCACATGCACCCCAATGTTTATAGGAGCACTATCAATAATAGCCAAAGTATGGAAAGAGTCCAAACGTCCATCAACTGATGAGTGGATGAGGATGTAGTATAAATACATATACAATGGCATACTAGTCAGCAATCGGAAGGAATGAAATCTTGCCATTTGCAACAGCATGGATGGAACTAGAGTGTGTTATGCTAAGTGAAATAAGTCAGAGAAAAGTATCATATAATTTCATTCATATGTGGAATTTAAGAAATTAAACAGCTGAACATAGGGGAAGGGAAGGAAAAATAAGATAAGAACAGAGGGAGACAAACCATGAGAGACTTTTAACTACAGAGAATAAGCTGAGGGTTGGGCTAAATGGGTAATGGGCATTAAGAAGGGCATCTGTTGGGATGAGGACTGGGTGTTATAAGTAAGTGATGAATCACTAAATTTTTCTCCTGAAATACATACACATCATATGTTAACTAACTTTTTAAATAAAAAAAAAAAGGAAAGCAAAATAACATTTTCAGACATAACAAAAGCTGAAAGTATTTGTCGCCAGCAAATCCATATTTTAAAACAGATCAAAACAAGTCATTCAGGCAAAGAGAAACTGTCACCAGATTTTTAAAAATGGAATAAGTTGTAACAGAAAAGGTAACTGCTTGAATAATTATATAACATTATTTTTCTTATAACATTATCTTTGAAGTATAGCTGACTACTTAAAGGAAGATTGCTGTGGGTTTATGTTTATAAAATATGTATAAATAAAATGTATAAGAACAATACTTTAGGGGCTCCTGGGTGGCTCAGTCAGTTATCTGACTTCAGCTCAGGTCACGATCTTGTGCTTCATGAGTTCGAGGCCCGCATTGAGCTGTGTGCTGACAGTGTGGAGCCTGGAACCTGCTTTGGATTCTGTGTCTCCCTCTCTCTCTCTGCTCTTCCCCTACTCAAGCTCTGACTCTCTCTCTCTCTCTCTCTCAAAAATAAATAAAACATTTAAAAAATACTGTAAAAGCTAGAAGGTGAGTCATGGAAATGTATTTTTGTCTTGTTCTTAATTATGTTTATTTTATACAGTGTTATTAAAAGTTGGCTTTTGATAAGGTAAAGATGTATATTATAAACTCTAAAGCAACTATTAAAGTATAAAAAAGTTGTAGTTAGTAGATTAACAGAAAGAAAAAAAAAACAAAATAATAAAAGAATCCAGACAAAGGGTATATAAAGAAGAAAACAAAGGTTTAAAAATATAAAACAAAGAGTTAAGGGGCACCTGGGTGGCTCAGTTGGTTAAGCATCCAACTTCAGCTCAGGTCATGATCTTATGGTTGGTGGGTTCGAGCCCTGCATCAGGCTCTATGCTGACAGCTCAGCCTGGAGCCTACTTCGGATTCTGTGTCTCCCTCTTTCTCTGTTCCTCCCCTGCTCACGCTGTCTGTCTCTCTCTCTCAAAAATAAAACGTAAAAAAAAAAAAAAAATTAAAACAAAGAGTTAAATGATAGATTCAAACTAATGACATTATCATATTAAATTTAATTAACAATTATAAATTGGTTGAAGAAGCAAGGCCCAAGTTAATACTGCTTACATTGGAAAATAAATTTTAATATAAAGACACAAATAGGTTAAAAGTAAAATAATGAGGAATGATACATGCTAACACTAATAGAAAGCTTGAATATGGCCCTTTGTAGCAACATGGATGGAACTGGAGAGTGTTATGCTAAGTGAAATAAGCCATACAGAGAAAGACAGATACCATATGGTTTCACTCTTATGTGGATCCTGAGAAACTTAACAGAAACCCATGGAGGAGGGGAAGGGAAAAAAAAAAGAGGTTAGAGTGGGAGAGAGCCAAAGCATAAGAGACTGTTAAAAACTGAGAACGAACTGAGGGTTGATGGGGGGTGGGAGGGAGGGGAGGGTGGGTGGTGGGTATTGAGGAGGGCACCTTTTGGGATGAGCACTGGGTGTTGTATGGAATCCAATTTGACAATAAATTTCATTTATTGAGGAAAAAAAGCTTGAATGGCTATATTAATATCATACAAAAAAATTTTGGAGTAGAGAATATTATCTGAGATAAATGAAGTCATTTCACAGTGATAAAAGTGTTGGGTTATCAAGAGAGCACACAAATCCTAAATATTTATGCAATAATAATCAGCTTCAAATGCCTGAAGCAGAATCTTACAGAACTGCAAGGAGAAAAAGGTGAAATCACCTGATATGATTTCAATATCTATCTCTGAAAAATTGATGGAATAAATAGAAAATTAGGAAGGTATAGAAAACTAGAATAACAATTTTAGCCAACTTGACCTAATTGAAAGTTATGGGATACATTGCACAGCAACAGTAGAATGGATATTCTTTTCAAGTCCACATGGGACATTTACCAAGAGAGAGAGCATATTCTGAGCTACAACAAAAGTCTCAATAAATTTTCAATTAATTCATACAAAGTATGTTATTTGACCATAATGGAATTAAACTGGTAATATTAACAAAAGATCTGTGAATTTTTTTCTTATTTTTAAACTAAATACCACACTTTGAAATTTGTAAACTAAATACCACACTTTGAAATAAGCTGTACTTCAAAAAAGGATTCATAAAGGAAAGTTAAAAGCATTTTGTAGTAACTAAAAATGAAAATATAACATATCAAAATTATGGGATGCCATTCATGCAGTATTCAGTTGGAAATTTATGGCCTATCAGAAAAGAAAAAAAAAGACATCATATCAATGACCTCAAATCCATGAACTAGAAAAAGTATGCAGAATAAAGGAAAAACATAGATAACAGCCAAAATTATTTAAACAGAACCCAGAGAAATACTAAAGAAAATGCATGAAACCAAAAACCTGTTGTTTGAGAAGAACAGTAAAATTGATAAATTTCCATTCAGACTGACCGGTTAAAAATGAGTGAAGAAACAAGAATGACACCTGTAATTATATAGGAACATTGCTACAGAATGCTCAGATATTAAAAATAAAATAAAGGTCTAATATAAATTAATTCATGCTAATAAATTCAGGTAAGTAGATAAAATGGACAAATTCCTTGAATGATACAACTACTGAAACTTAAGAAATAGCCTAAATTATTCTATAACTATTTTTTAAAAATTCACTATTAGTAAAAAGCAAATAAACCAAAACTTCTTGCAAAAACTACTCCAGACCCAGATGGCTTCACTGATACATTCTACAAAATATTTAAGGAAGAAGTACTATTCTATAATATTATTTTTATAATAAATGTTACAGAAAAATTAAAGAAATTTTGCTATGAGATCAGAACATATGAACTGATGTAAATCTTTGTCAGCTCCCTCACTCACTTATGACATCTGACTCTGATCACTGATGGACAAGAACGCAGATCACATGGCTCATCTGTCAAGCTGGCATGACAGTCCAAATTTGTCACCTACAAAAGAATTCTGGTCTGCAAATTCACATAAAAGTCTCAGTTTGGAGGTATGTTTATGACCAAAAGATTAAAAACAGAAGGTTAACATTGTGCATATGCAAAGAAGGTTTAATACCAAATGACCTCTGCATAAAATTAAATTGTTTTTCCTACCCATCTCATGTTCATAGGAATTAGAGACTGGGTTCTGGTTTAAATTCCTGAAGTTTGGTAATCTAAGCTGGTAATAGCTGGATAGGAATGAAGGGCAGAATGATTGAGACTTGACATAACTTCTAATCAAATAAGATATCCTACCTCAGTTGAATTTCTTTTCTACAATAGGAATTTAGACTTTTAGAATTTAGGGGTTTAATTAGATTGGGAATAGATTATTGAGGAGACTTGGAAGAACCAGGAAACAAAAAGGGTATGAATGCTGACCAAGCCAACTTTCAAATTGAAATCTATCCATCCAGCATACACACATACTACTTTATAAGGACTCCCCACACCTAGCTCAGTTCTAGGTAGTGTAATGATTTTGGAAAGCCACGTTAGCTTCAGGTGATGTCGCTACTCTCTACAGATGGTTGTGCCAGTGGTGAATACATGACTCAAACTGAGGAATGAATTTTTTTTTCCTTAACTCAACATGACTGTATATTGTCATGCTGACCTACCATGCCAGCAACACAAGGCTAATTGTAGGTTTATGTTTTAGGAAGTGCTAATACGTCCCTGAAACAGACTTTGGTAGCCTATGGCCAACAGATAATAGTTTTCTCCTCTTCCCCCCGCCCTGATGTAAATATATATATAGATATATGCAGAGCTAAAGAAACAGTGTTTTATTACTGTGTCTTTAGAGTAGAAAAACCTCACCATTTTAAACATTTATTTAGGTATAATTGACAAGCTATATAGTAAATGTATTTGAAATATATATATTTAGTTTACTGTAACTATAAAACATGTTATTTTTACATCTATTTATCTACTGGTCTATCAAGAAAGGAACCGGACATCATCCTAGTTCACCTTGGGACCCTTCTGTATTTTTGCTTACTGGCTTTCATGATGTTTTCTTTTTATTCTTACAGTTCTTTATGATAAATTAATCTATATGTAAGTTACCTGGACTGAATTTTGTTTTTTGCCACTAAGGATTTAGACTAAGACAGGAATGTTTTAACATTTAAATGCTAAAATAATTTACCATCACTAGAAACACAATTCAGGTTCACATGTACTATCTCTGATAGATGGCTGGTTAATTTCTTCTTCAATACTCCCAGGACCTAAAAGTTGAGGCTATGAAACCACTACATCAAGAATGAGTATGTTTAATTAATGCAACCATATAATTGCTGAAAATACATTTTATTTTGAATTGAAATTTATCTCTGTGTAAATTTGACCCATCAGTCTTAACTCACATTGCCTTAGAATATCACAAAACTTAGAGGGGGATTAAAGATGTGGACTCTGGATTCAGATCCAAGGTCAGCCACTTCCTTGTATTACAACCTTGGACAAGATACTGCACTTTGCTCTGCCATGGTTTCCAGATTATTGTGAGGATTGAAAGACATAATATAGGTAATTTACTTGAATCAGTCTGTTTACTAATCACTGCTCTCTGCTTCAGACTGATAATTAGAAATGTTTGGGGATTTTTTGGTAAAGTTTTTATTTTATTAACTATTTGATAGTTAGCAAAAACAATCCTGTTTTTTATTCCACAACAGAAGCTCAGAATATTCAAGATTTATTTGAAGCTTTTGATTTGCACCCCCAGAACAGATGCACTGAGTAAAACAACTTGAGAATTGTTTGTCCATGGTGGTGGTGGGAATTTGAGGCCAGATGGCTTCTAATTTGAAACTGTTGGTCCCTTTCCCCATTGTGGGACCTCTCCTACCTCTGTTTGTCCGCCAACAGGACTTTAAAGGGACATTTATTTAGGAGGACGGTGAGGCAGCCTGTAAAAGCTAAGGTACATGTTCACACTTGGAAGAGGCTTGCCTGACTTCCCTTCTAGATTGAACTCATTATCCTCCCAGTTACTAGGCACTTACTGGCAATTAGGAAGGATTTGACAGATGCACGAGTGAATGACTAACTAAATATAAGTCAGAGATTTGGGACAGCATAAAGAGCATTTTTGATAAAGAAGTAAGCCTGTGCCAAGAACTGCTTTTGAATTTTTATTTTATTTTTTAAAAAAATTTTCAATCTCAATCAGTATGAGCCTTTTCTTTTAGAGCAGCAGAGTCATAACTGAAATATTGTTGAGTTTGCCTATAAAGACAGGCCAGTCAGCACAATTTACCAGTCAGAATAGTCAGAAGTAAGTATTTCAATGCTTACACCTACTCTAAACTTCACAAAGGAAGCCTGTCATTACTAAATGGATATGTTCATAGGAATTTTATTGAAAATTTTCCCATCAGCTTTCTTCTGTCATGAGGAGGTCTGTACTACTTTTCATTAACATTAGTTCATGGTAATTTTTGCTTTGTCGTGGCCAAACATCCACTTTATTTTATTTTATTTTTTTAAAATTTTTTTCAACGTTTACTTATTTTTGGGACAGAGAGAGACAGAGCATGAACAGGCAAGGGGCAGAGAGAGAGGGAGACACAGAATCGGAAACAGGCTCCAGGCTCTGAGCCATCAGTCCAGAGCCCGACATGGGGCTCGAACTCACAGACCGCGAGATCATGACCTGGCTGAAGTCAGACGCTTAACCGACTGCGCCACCCAGGCGCCCCTCATCCACTTTATTGGTTAAACCATATTTCATTTTAATCCAGATATTCCAGTGGGTACTTTATAGACCTGTGATTATCACAGGGAATATTATCACTTGGCAGAGATTCTTCCAACTTTAAGTATAATATCTCAATGAAGATTTATTGTTCTATAAATAAGTGGTCAATTCTTTGCATAGAGTACCCTTGGCATGAAAGAGGTTGTTATTCATATTTTAATCTGTGTTTCTTATTGTTTTCATTCTTACCTTTATTTTATTTTATACTTATATTTAAGTCAATGCACTTTATCTACTCCATATTTAGTAATAAATGTAGCTCCAATTTGTTCCATTTACCACACCTAGAAATCTTTTTGCATTTTTTGAAGATCATAAAATGGATAATCTGCCGTGAAATAGTGTGTATCAGAATTTCAGCCATATACCATAATGGATGCATTGCTATATAAGAGTTTAACCACAGAACAGTTTCAAATTTTATTTACTGTCTCCCTGTCTTGATTCTGGCCTTAAAATTTTTTTTCACTGCCTGAGCTAAAGATGGATGCTTTAGTAATTCACAGCACTATCATGAATGGATCAAGTTTGATGGAGGTCACTTATGTCATGCTCTTGTTATCTCTGAGCTTATATGTGAGTATTTGGGCATTGATGGGCCTTTGTGTAATTGTCAGAGCTCTCTAGTGCTGCATACTTTCAAATAATCTTCAATTATATAATTAAGTTCATATACTCCTTCTCTAAAGGTCAAGTTTTTACATCTTCAAGAATTCTATACTAGCTCTTATCTTCCTACCAAGACCTTTTGTTGTGTTTTACAGTATTCTACATACTCTGGTAGTATGTTCATTCACTGGATTCCTAACACATACCAGTTACTGGATATAGAGCAATGACAGGACTGATGAAATCATCGCCATCATTTGGCTTACATTCCATGTTATATTACATCTATAATATCATATCCAGAGATACTCTAATTTTGTAGAAAACTAGTCAAGATAACATACCTGGTCAAGATATGACATATCAGGCATGCAACTCTAAATTTTATGAGTCAGTACATTGGGTATACAGCAGTGGAAACACCAGAAACTCCCATGAGTCAGAACCAAGAATGTTTAAAATAAGTGGTTATTAATTCATTCACTTATTCACTCATTACTCTGCAAGCAGCTGCAATTATTTCAAAAAAAAGTTTCCTGTTGACATTAATAGAGGTAAAAGTAGGAGAACCTGAGATTTTCATTGTATATGATAAGCACAAACTATTAAGTGTGAAGAAAGGAAGAACAGATTATGTCTTCAGATACATCAATACTGCTCTTAAGAAACTGAGTGAATTTTGAAGTGTGAAAGATTTTTTACAGGAGGAAAAAAAATTCTGATCAGAGCTAATAGAATAAGTGAAATAAGTCCGAGAAAGACAGATATCACATGTTTCACTCATATTGGATCTTGAGATACGTAATAGAAGCCCTTGGGGAAAGGGAAGGGAGAAAATAGTTACAAACAGAGACAGAGGGAGGCAAACCATAAGAGACTTAAATACAGAGAACAAACTGAGGGTTGATGGGGGGTGGGAGAGAGGGAAAATTGGTGATGGGCATTGAGGAGGGCACTTGTTGGGATGAGCACTGGGTGTTGTATGTAAGCAATGAATCATGAGATCTACCCCCCAAGCCAAAAGCACACTGTACACACTGTATGTTAGCCAATTTGACAATAAACTATATAAAAAAAAGAATATGGAAATCCACAATTCAAATATAGGTATGAGAGACAAGAGGCAAGCCTAAGTCCCAGGAATAAATGGGTAGAGGAATTAGAGAAGGAAATCCATATCTCATATGAAATTAAGCATGACACAGCTCAGACAGATTTTATAAAATGTTTGGCACTATCTTAGTTAAACTTGCTCTTTTGGCATCTTAAAAATCATTCTTCAAGATTTGACAGTTAAAGTGGTCTCATTCCTTCAGTGATTGTTAAAAACATTAGGGACAGCAGTAATAGGCAGTCCAATATTAAAATTTAACTCCTCTGCCTACACTCAGAGTGACTGTGTGAGTCCTGGCCCTCCAGGAAGCAAATGCCAAGATGAGATAAGATGTCTAAGAGAAATATTGGGGAAACACGTGTGACAGACAAGGGAGAGACGGTACAGGTCTGTCACCTGTAAAAGAAAAGGAAGAAGGAACAAGGGTTGGGTAGGAAGAATTTCAGACTCTAAGAAGGGTTTGGCTAGGTCAATGGGGAGTCTTTGAGCCCAGCTGTCTGTTATGGGTCCTGTCCTCCCAGAATGGGCCAACATTAAAACTCCCACTGTGCAGCTAGAAGGAGCATGGCCTGGATGGCAACACAGTGGTGGATCAAGGAAATGACAAATGAGGCTGTCAGTCCATTTTGCTCCCCTTAGTGGGTGATCTGAGTGGTGAATTTTTATTTCTGCCAGAAATACTGTAGATGATATGTTTAACTCTTGTAAGGCCAGTTGCATAGTGGACACAATAAAGATAATAGCACGTCTTTCTGGGACTGTAGGAAGGATCACTGAGTTAATGTTCATAAAATGATGAGCATAGTGCTTAGCATACAGGAATCATTGAGAGTATTCAATTCTCTAAAGTGCAATACGCCTTTTTAACACAGAGATATCTTCATCTTTTTTATTTACCATGGTAACCATGGTTGATCTACCAGAGCACTGTGATTATACAACTCGTATAATAAATATTTAATGAATTAATTATCAATACCTACCTGTCAGTGACCACAGAGAACACACTTAATAGCAAACAAAGCTGAGTTTATTATTTGCTGGTAAAAGGAAACTGAACGTGCTAAGGAAATGAGTGCTGTCTCAGAAGGTGTCAGGAAGGATTAGTTATGAAATTTGGGCCCATAATAGGTAATTTTGAGAAGGGATCAAAGAAACAGGT
Organism: Acinonyx jubatus; assembly: GCF_027475565.1. Lineage (NCBI taxonomy): Eukaryota > Metazoa > Chordata > Mammalia > Carnivora > Felidae > Acinonyx > Acinonyx jubatus. Next base: position 95,245,511 of record NC_069388.1, read on the forward strand.
CTTTTCTTTGCTGTGAGTACTGTCAGAAAGTGTCTTTTTTGTCCTATACCATCACACTAGAGTTGCCTTGTCTGAAACTGGTATTCTGTGAGTCATTTCTGTTGAGTAGTGAGAACCAGGGCTAAGATCTTTGGGGCCAGGGTAGCTACCAGCTGGCAGCTCTGCAAGTTGGTCAAATTAGAAGAAGCCACAATTCTCAGCTATGGAGCTGAGATTAAAGGAGAAAGCTAAGTCAGTCGCATGGGCACACATAGTTTGGGAGATCTCCAGATGCCCAGGCAGATTTTGATTCAACAAGAAATTCAGTGTGTTCAAACAGTTTCGGTTTTATAAATAATTAAGAATAGCACTTCTGGGATCTATTGGCAGATCTTTTTAATTAGCCAGTGCTACCTTTAGTAACTGAGTTGTCAAACTGCTTATTCTGTGATATGTAATCAAAGTCAGTTTTTCAGGGTGAGGAACGATCTTATCCTTAAAACATCCACGTATCTAGTCACTTCTTTCAGTTTCATTCTGGATCCAGATGATATCCACTATTCCAAACCTTAGGAAACAGAAAAAATAAAATACCTAGATGACAGATAAAGTATCAGTTTTCATTTACTTACTGGGTCTACCTCTGTGTAAAGTCAGTCCTGAAATTTTAATATCTCTGATAACATGCTTTTGGAAAATCTAATACAGATTACCCTTTAAAAAGATTAGTGCAATATTCTTACTCTTTTTTGGTCTCGAAATGATGAAAGGTAAATAAATTGGTTGGTGGTGCTTGAGTTTATAACTATTTGGCAACTAATTCAAAATGCAATCTGTGTCCATTACACTGTTCTAAATCCATTCACACCCTTCAAAATGTCACAACTAATCACACTGCATCTCCAGCCTCCGGAAAACAGAAACTTCACACCAGCTCTGTTTGTTCAGTCATAGTGCTTTGTACAGTCAAGCATATAATCAACCTTTTGTTAAATACTTTGAAAATTTCCATGCCACAACAAAAGAGTAACCCAGACAAATAAGTGATTTTTAAAAAGAATGAAGATTCTATTCAAATGCATTATCTCACTCTACAAAATCTTCCAACTTCACGCCTTCCCTTTCCCTAACTAAAAGACTGAAATTAGCACACATCCATTTTCAATTGTTTTCAGTGGCACCACTTCATCTACTGGATCAAGTTTGACAATAATGCCTGCCAAGGCTATGGTAGGATGGTACAAATGACAAGTAGTAATTGACAGATGACTTCAGCAGAGAGACAGTATGCATAAATATCAGACTATGTTCCTACTGAAGTCCAAAACAATAAATATTAACTAGTAGCACTTGTAATGTTTGTGTTTGAATTCTTGAAGTGCTTAATTTAATAGGATCTCAGCTCCTCAGGAAAAAAAATGTGTATTTATACCTTAATAATCTTCAGATTTAATAAATAGTCCACTAACACCAAATTCATTTCTGACATTTTAACTACAAATTATACTTCTTGTGACTTCAGCCTAATTAAGTAATTAGACCAATATAGGAGACCCTGTCTTAAGCCCTTAAAGAAGACTTCCCAGACTGTTACACTTTGATCATTGCTATACTTTGCCAGTTCTTACATTTGGAGCTGTTTGTGTGTCACTCTTGATTTACCCCTATTTCCCCAGACAGAATATGTGTAAATTATTGACTGTCAGGGACACTATAATTTTATCTCAAAATATCCCATAAAAAACTCAACTAAACTTTGCCCACATGCAAAAATAATTTTGCTCAATGGCTAGTATCAGAAAGAAATATCAACTTTGAATTGGGAGAACATATTGATGAAAGCAGTATTCATTCTTGATCATCGTCGTTGATCATTATTGATCACTTGATTTTTATAGGTAGTTGAGACAGAGAGTATGAAGATTAAAAGGGTAGAGTTTGTGCCCTCCAGAAATGTAGAATCCACCAACAGAAAGATTAAAAGTATATTTAAGGACATAAGGAATTTTAAATGGCATAGGCAAGCAACAAATTCTATTCAAAAAAGAGATGCAAAGAAGAGCAGTCACATTGAATATGGGCACTCAGAACATTTTTAGTGAAAGATTGATATTTGAGATGAACTTTTGGGGATGGATAGAATTCTATATGTGGGCAGAAGTGATAAATGAAAATACAGGTGGGTGGGGGAGCCTGAGCCAAAACATGAAGATGGAGATGTTAAATACCAAGGTGAAATGTTTTCGTTTTCATTTTTGTTTTCAAGTAATTTGTACTGGGAAGGATGAATTTGAATAGGAGAATAAATGAGAAGATAGGAAGTAAGGAAAGCAGCTAAGAGAATATTCATTTACACAGGAAATATTAAAGGACAGACTGAGGATAGATATAAAAAGGAAAATAAAGAGGGGCAGCTGAGAAAAAGCTACAATGATTGACTAAATGACTTGTTAACTTGCTGGATGTGGGTGAGTTGAAAAAAATGTGTGTTGTTTTACTCTATACTTTGAATTATATTCTTCCAAAATGATTGGAAGGATGGTAGTACATAGATAACCATATAGAAAATGATGACTCAGCTATGTACAAAGGTGTCAAGTGCATCCTCTGGTTTTGAGGGACATAATGAGTAGTTTGGGTAGGATTGGAACAAAAATTAGTCATTGGTACATTTGAGTGTGAAAGAAAGTCATCTTGCTAAAAACAAGTTTCTTGCTGAAAATCCAAGAATGACAGGATATAATGACTTTCTGTGTAGGACAGTTATAACATAAAACAAATACAAAAGCCAAAAGCTAGTTCTGGGAAATTCTAGGGCAATAATTTATTGTTAATCACTCATTTTCATCGATGAAGATAACGTCTCTAAATTTTTGTTTTCACTCTGAAAAAAACCTGGGGTTTGTGCTATGAATCTGATGCTCTCTTTTTGAAGGTTAAAGAGAAATCACTTTCTTTTATAAAGTTTCAAAAGAAATATTAATAGATATTAACCCATAATCCCTATATCTAATTCATATATCCTTGTTAAAATTCTAAGTAATTTTATTTATTTTTGTGAAACAGAGAAATTGTACATTTTTTAATCTGCCAAACATATTTGATTTTAGAAAGCAGAGATGAAGAACTACAGATTAGTTTACTATTTTGAAAGTGTGAGGGGCAACAAGCCAAAGAACATTTTTATAAGACAGTATTTGTGGAGATTTTTAGGAAATTTCTGTGGCTTTAAAAAAATTTTTTTTACAAAATCTGCCTAGTGTTATGCAATTTACATTTAAAATAATATTGCTAAATTACCTATTAAAATATATGTGTGTATTTTGTGAGAATTTCTGTATTACATGTCATTAAGAGCTTACTGTATATTAATTTATCAGATTAGTTGTATACTGTAACACATGTGAACCTTAATGGACTTGGAAAACTGAAATATTAATGCAGAAGTAAATGCATTGGTTGAGATGTTCTTGGTGCCATAAAAAAATGTATGTGAGGGGCTCAGTTAGTTAAGTGTCTGACCTCGGCTCAGGTCATGATCTCATAGTTCATGGGTTCAGGCCCCGCGCCGGGCTCTATGCTGACAGCTCAGGGCCTGGTGCCTGCTTCAGATTCTTTATCTCCCTCTCTCTCTGCCCCTTCCCTGCTCATGCTCTGTCTCTCTTGGTCTCTCAAAAATAAATAAACGTTTAAAAAATGTTTTTGAGTGTGTGTGAATATGTATATGTGTATATCTATATGTATGTGTATATGTATTTCTCCAAATGCCTTAAGCAACAGAGAAAACTTGCTGGTCCCTGAAATGGTAAAAAATTGAATCAGGTTGCCCTTTGTCTCATAGCTGGCTTTCCACATGGTGATTCTTGCAGAATCTATGTATGTCACCATTCCTAGAGACATATAGAGAGAGATTTCTTCCTACCAACCTCTAAACAACCACTGCTACCCTCTGCTCTGATCTCTACTTATGGGTAGGGGAATATCAATTTAGCAGCCACTATGTACCAGGCACCTTGTAAAGGAGATTGTTTGATTGACTTACCAAATCAAGGTTTTTGTAAAACTGGGTGGATGTGAAGATTAGGCTATAGTTGGAAGATGTGACATGGGTACGGGAAGGGAACACGACATCTACTACATATATTATGAGTCTCTACAGAAGAAGGGGACTGAGAGAAGATGCTGGGGAGGTAGAAATGAAAGAAGTCAAAGCCCTGGTGAAACGAAAGACTTCTTATCTTGGTCCTTGGGCTGGAGGCTTGGGGACTCTGGAAGAAAAAAAAGAAGGAAAGGAAAAAAAGAAAGAAAGAAAAAAAGAAAGAAAGAGAGAGAGAGAGAAAGAAAGAAAGAAAAAAAAAGAAAGAAAAGAAAGAAAGAAAGAAAGAAAGAAAGAAAGAAAGAAAGAAAAAGAAAAAATATTGAATGGCTCTGAAAAGCAAGCAAAATTCCTTTTCATTTTATTTTTTATTATGACTGGATCTTATTTGTCACTAAAAATGGGCAGCCTCAATATGTGAATCTGTCTTGGAAACACAACCCTGAGAACGTTGCAATCATCTTTAATGTGTTAGGAACAGGTGGCCTCACTATACACCAAACAGTTATTAAACCAAAAAACCCTCAATTTTTATAAACAGTTATTAAAAAGTAACTGTTATTTATTTATAAATAATTTTCACCTAACAAAACTATTCACCATTACAGTTATGAAGAGTTAGGATTATGGCAGGTGTGATAGCTAGCATTTGTTGAGTGCTTAATGTGTGAAACACTACAATATTTTATGTGCATGATATTTCTTAGTCTTCATAACAACTTGATGAAGTAGGTGCTTCTATCATGTTTCTATTTCTCTTAAGTGTTTTGAGGTATAACTTACAAAGTCATATTTTGTTAACGCACAGTTCTGTGAACTTTAATAGATGAATAAGGTCATATAATCACACTCTAATCAACAGTCCTATTACCCACAAATTTTCCCTCATGCCCTTTGGAGTCAGTAGTCTCTCCTCATCTATAGCCATAGTAACCATTGATTTCATTTGTGTCCTCATGCATTTGCCTTTCCATAATACCATGTAAATGAAATTATACAATATACAACCTTTTTCATTTTGTATAATGTATTTGAGATTCATCCATGCTATGGCAAATATCCATGTGTTAATCAGTGGTTCATTCGTTCTTATTCTTGAGTAGTAGTATGTGGATGTGCCACAGTTTGCCCATTTATAAGTTAATGGTTATTTGGGTTGATTTTTGGAGATTATGAATTTTGGTGATCACACATAAAGCCACAATAAGTACTTGTGTTGGATTTTTTGGTAGGGATATATATTTACTGAGACATGTTTTCATTTCTCTTGGGATATTAGCAGTGGGATTGCTGAGTTGAATAGAAGGTGTATGCTTCATTTAATAATGAGAAATCAAGCAATTAATAGGTTAAATAACCAGCCTCATTTTACATCGTAGTTAGTAGAGCTAAGATTTGAACAAAAGCAATCTAACCCCAGATTACATGGCTTTAACCAATACCTTAACACATGTGATTTATATCTTTGTAAGAAATTTTTTGTACAAATATGATAACTGCTTTGTTTTTCTGGATTCACTACTCTTCTAGCTCTGATTATATGCTATAAACATGCTGTATGAAAGAAATGCTGTCAGGGACTCAGGGATTATGGTTAGCTTCTTTGCTACAGATCCTGCTTTAGTTACTTTATTTTTAGAGTTAAGTACCTTAAATGTAAAAGGAATTTCTTGAAATTTTTTAAGTTATTTGCAGTTAAACATTGTTTATATATGATATCAACACCTCAAGGACAAGTACACACATGTGTGCACACACACACATAAACACACAAAACCTTGTCTGTGAAATATTCTTTGTGTCTCCTTGGCCACCTCAAATTTGGGAACTACTGCATACTGGAATAATAAAGACAAAAACATCCTTAGGTATCTTGGGTTCTAACTCCTTTGGCCTTACAGATAGGAAAAAAAAGGAGTACCTTTTGCAAAATACTGAGCAAGTCCATAACTGAAAATTTGCTTTCCTCTCAGATTTAGTATTCTCCAAATTTCTTTTATGGTTACTTTTCTTATTAAATTCAGCATAAGTAAACATAATGAATATTTATTAGTGTCTACTAATGTGACACTAATATTGGGCTATTTTGAAAAAAACTCATCATCACAATCATCACCATTCATCATAATCATCACCTGATAATTTGGAGTCAGTAACTCAATTAACAGTATTGCAACATTAGTTATTTATATTTTTCTGACCCTGTCATTTCTGAGGGCACTGTCAGCCTCATAGTAACTATCAAACTCTCTTAATCTCCTGATATACCTTATTTCTTTCCTCTATCACAGTACCTCAATCCAGCCAACTGTGGGATGATCTGGCCTTTCGTTTATTGGTGGTGTAGCAGACTACCCACTTAGAGTTGCTAAAAGTATTGCTTTTCAACTGCTTTTTTTCCAGCTTTATTGAGATATAGTTGACATATAATGTGTAACTTTAAGGCATACAACATTTTTTGCGCATCTGAAGAAACATTTTGAAAAGGAAAAGATTACCATGACCAATTTCCAATTTCTCAGATTTTGTTTTTCAATACTCCTTTCTTCTTTTCTGTTTTTCCTGTTTTTATTCGAGAATATATCCATTACATCTGCAATCAGCTTTTGTTCATGGTCACTATTGAAAAATTAGTCATTGTTCAGGCTTTACCCAATAAAAAGTTAATTGTTCACATTTCCCAACTCTAACAGGATTTTTGTATTATTTAAGAATCTTTAAACCAGGAAAAAGGCTTAAAATTCCCCTAAGCATTAAAAACTAAATTAAATTTAGAAGTAAATTGTGGCTAGACTTGGCAGATGTTCCCTGAGTAAAAATCGTCACATCATAAAGATAAGGGGATATTGGGCCGTTAAGGCTAGTTCTGTTCCTGTTCACCCTGGGTGTTTACCCATTTATACAGTATTTCTGGAAGTATTTACACATCATTAGCTTATTTGCTTGTTTACCAGTATCCAAAGCTGTTTCTTCTCCTTCACATTAGTGTATTTTAAAGGATGTATTCTAGTATTGTTCTTTTTGAATAACTTAGAGAATACATAAACTAAACCACCACTGGCTGGATGAGAGGAGGTATTTTTGATACTTCATATTTCTCTGTTTTTAAACTTCCATGTGTCCATGGTTCTGTTAAAAGCCGTTATAATAAAACAACAGTAAATAAGCTTGTAACTCAAGTTTCAACAAATTAGCACAGTTTGTTTTGATTTCGGGTTCACTGATTATGTCAGTGGAAGTTTCTGCTAATTTCAGAAATGCTTTAACACCTTTTGTGGAGCGAATGCACTGCCCAGACTAAACTTATTTCTGTCCCTGGCCTTTATGTTCGTATCTGAAGCCCTTGGGAGCATTGGGTCTCCGGATCTCACTCTGGAGTGAGACTTTTCTCGGTTTAAATACTCATTTAGGGGTCAGTGCAGTGCACCTTAATTGGTAAAGGGTGGCAAATGTCTTGAGCAGATTAATGTTTGGCTTCTTTGGGCATTTGTTTTGCTACTGATATGTCCTGAATTTTACTTACTTTTTCCCCTGGACTCACAACTTCATATTTTGAATAAAGCATGGCTGCGTTCATTTTAGTTATCTGCTTATCTCCATAACTAAATTACAAAGCAATAAATTACTGTATAAAATGCCTTCATGCTCAGCACTGAGTGAACCATGTTAGTAAGTGGCTTGCTAGCTAGCATGAAAGATAGTATGAACTTGCAGCAGATGAACACTAACAACTATCCTTTACATAATAAGCTTTCTAGATCTGTGATGATTTAGTGATTACAAAGCACTCACATGACTGCTGCTGCAGCTACTAAATACTACTATTTGTAATAACAGTAAATAATTAGAAAAATATTTAAATAATTTGTAAGTGTACCTGTTTAGTCACCATGCTAAATGATTTTCATGCATTGTATCATTTGATATTTACCAAAACCCTACATACAATCATTATGTAATGTTATTTATTAAAATAGAATCATAATGCACCATAATATAATATTATTGTCCCCGACTGTAAATATGTGAAATTGATACTAAATAGAGGTTGAAAGTTTGTATAAAGTTCACGTAGTTAGTAATGGAGAGTGATGGAGAGAGGATATGGACCCAAGTCTCAGTGGATCTAAAGCCGTGCTTCGGAGCACAGATGTAGGTAGAGCACGTGCTAAATATGGATGCAGCAACCCCACAGCCTCCTTCCTAAGACCTTCTGTGGAACTTACCAAGTGCCATAGTTGAAGGTATCATTGTATTTACTTACTTACTTATTTACTTATTTACTTACTTACTTTTTGGTCTTCCACATGAGAAGACATCTTAGTGGGGATAAAGATGTATCTGCTAAATAAAAACAGCTATTACAGAAATAATGATGTACTAGAGAACTCGGTTAGTCCTAGTTTTGCTCCCACTTACCTTTTACGTAATTATCCTTATTTCCTCTTAGACTTGTACAGTTTAAGTTTGGGACACACTAAGTCAGTCTTGGGGAATGCAGGGAAACTTGGTCTCCTTTCTCATCTATGGAAATTGTAGATCTATGGCTTGCCATTCGTTTTTCCCTTGACACCACTTTCATATTTTCTTGCCTAAATCATTGTGTTAGTGGTCCCCACACCATCCTCAGGTTCAGTGATTTGCAAGAACTCAGAAAAGCTGCCATACTCATGGTTACAGTATGTTACGTGAAGGATACAGGCTAACATCAGCAAAGGGAAAATTTGGATAAGGAAGAGTCCAGGAAGGACCAAGTTCAAGTTTCAGTTATCTTCTACAAGTGGAATTGTATGGACAGTACTTAATTCTTCTAGTAGCAGTATGTGAACTTTCATCTCTTATGGGGGTTTGGTAGAAAATTTTGAAATATGAATTCTTACATATTTGATTTTGTCTATTTTAGTTTATCTAGTTCTCAATCGCAGGCCTGTTCTTTTCTTTTTAAATTTTTGACTGTGAGGTGGTAATTTTTCTTAGGATTTTGTTTATATGTGTTCTTTTATGGTTTGATTTGAGAGAAGATCCTACAGAATATATATATATATATATTATATATATTATAATTATGTATGTATATAATTATGTATATATATTATATACATATGTATGTATATATTTATGTATATATATAAATATACATATACATATACATATATTTATGCATATATAAAATATACATATACATATATTTATGTATGTATATAATTATGTATATATATTATATACATATGTATATATTATATACATATTATATATGTTATATATAATATGTGTATAATATATACATACGTTATATATATGTTATGCATAATATGCATGTATGTATATGTTTATATAATATATATATATATATATATAATATATAAACATCTTTTGCAGGACCATATTTATGAAAATGAGATTTCTCCAATGACATGAATAGCATACAAAATCTTACTATAAATTTGCCTTTGGACTGGTTTGTTATTTTGAGTTCTCAATTTATTGCCCCAACCTTTCTTTTAGAGTTCCCTCCTTAGCCAGGTATTTGGATTCATCCCTTTATTCTTTGTGCAACATGCTACCATCAAGATAGAAGCTATAGTGTCTTTAATTCAGAAGAAATCTGCAAGGGTAGAAGCTGGCTTTGAGATGCTTTACTTTCAAACTGTATTGGAAATACATTTAAATATGTGATTATCTTTATTTGTCATTTTCACAATGACGATTTGATTCTGTAACATCTTACAATGGTTTGTGTAATTGGTATATATGTTGTCATTATCATTATAAATCTATGGATTTTAACATATTTTATGTGATTCAATTCATTGCTACCATTTTCCTTACAGATGTCTGATTATCCCATAGTTGGCCCACAGTAATTTATTTAAGGTGACTCTTGCGTCTTAAACATGATCCTAGTAGTCTTTGGTAGTTTCCTTTCCTTCTGTTACCCCAAGATGTTCTCAGCTCATTTTATGTAATTTCGTCCCTAACTAAGAATCAGCCATTTCTCCAGAGGAACCATAAATTGTCATCTAGATACTACCGATTCTATTTGCATCAAATAAGTCATTGGTTTTATTTTACTTTTATTTTTTTATTGTTTTTAGATATTACTATTTTGAATTTAATTTGTTTTAAAATTTTATAAATTATATGGTTATAAAAGCAAATCTAAACAAACACAGGTATATTTTAAAAAGGCTAACTTCTAAATATGTTCTCTCCATCTATCTTGTTCATTCTCTTTCCTATTGGTTATACTCATTTTGTTTCATGTACAGACTTCTTTTTATTCTCTATATACATTTAAACATAAAACTACTGGGGCACCTGGGTGGCGCAGTCGGTTAAGCGTCTGACTTCAGCCAGGTCATGATCTCGCGGTCCATGAGTTCGAGCCCCGCGTCAGGCTCTGGGCTGATGGCTCGGAGCCTGGAGCCTGTTTCCCATTCTGTGTCTCCCTCTCTCTCTGCCCCTCCCCCGTTCATGCTCTGTCTCTCTCTGTCCCAAAAATAAATAAACGTTGAAAAAAAAAAAGAAAAAAAATAAACATAAAACTACTTCTCTTTTTGATAAATTTTAGCCTTCCATACAAATTTTATACACTTAGCTTTTTTATCCAACAACATATTCTGAATATACTCTACTACAATATATGGAGAGATTCCTCTTTTTTTCCCCTCTTTTTACCTACTACTTTGTGGTATGCTTTTGCCATAATTTATGCAACTAGACCGCCATTGATTAACATTTGGGATAGTTAGGGGATTTTACAAATGAAAAATTTCTCAGTAATACATGGATTTTTTGCATATTATGTGGCACTTTGTTTCATTTGATAGAATTATTCTGAGTACATAATCTACTCTAATGCAAGAAATAGGAGCTTAATTGTGGTAGTGATGAACACATCCATCATGCATCTGAGAAAACTCAGAGAAAGTCAGAGAAACTCGTCTAAGGCTATACAGTTGGTGTTTAATTCTAGAACCAGAACCAATTATTTGTGGCTTCAAAATGCATTCAGTTAATTTTTAACATAATAGATGACATTTTGTAAAGAATAAGAAGAACTGAATTGATATTCTACCAATCACACCATGACAGACAGCTGGAATGATAGCTGGCAATTCAGCTTAGACATTTGAATGCACATGCGTATATTTATTCCCAAAGAAGTTGCTAAGACTAACATCAAAGCTCTGAGCTTTGTGTAGATCCCATTCATTTTGTCTTAGGACCCAGAAATTCTATCAAAACTATGCATCACAGGCACATGCAAAATCAGTAGGAAAGCAGATTTGGAGGGGAAGGGAAAAGCTTAGGGTTTTCTCTTGTCAAAAAGTGCTTGACTGATTTCAAGCTTCTTTGTAAAAACAACAACAACAACAGCAACAACAAAACTCTCAAGTGTTCTTAACCTCTGATAATAGATCAGAATAATAGAAAATACACTTTGTGCTCTCTAACCTCAGTCTCTGTTCTCTCTTGAAAGAGTAAGATTAATTATGATCTACTTGGCGGTTTGTTTCCCTAAAATTTTGGCTCTCTTGGTCAGTTTACAGGGAAACATATTAACCTATGTAAAATGTCCTTCAAAGCTCTATCTGCCACGAGAAGGATTTTAGTTGAATAGAAACAGATAAACCAAGGAATAGAAAACATATATGTGACCTTTAGCTTATTTTCTATATACATTCCATTAGGTAGAAAGCAGAAATATTTGAAATAGATCTTCTTTTGAATCATGGTATTTTATTGACTGGTGATTTTAATAACCTTGATATTGGTTTGCTTTTTTCTAGTATCATAGGATTATGAAGAGTTTGCAATGATCAGAAATTCTGATTCCTGCCACCAGGAATCTGTTTCCTCCTCTCTCTCATATTTTCTTCTATAAATACTTTTGTCGTTTGCTCCAAGTGATGATGAAGTCAGGTTTCCATTAAAGTGCTGTTGTTCATGCAGTTATTTTATCCACTGAAATTTATTTTACCTTAGCCATTGAATATTATTTTATTTCAATAGATAGTACCCAGATAGCAGCTTTGGATTATTGTTTACATTCCCTGGAGGAATCATTCCTGCTAAAAGTTCTTTGTCTACTTGATAAAAAGTTCCATACGATATACAATATATGTATATCCCCAAATAATGGCAGATGGAAACTATTTGTTGATATGCACTATCAACTATTTGCTGATAAATATCTGTCAAGTACTCATCGGAATTCAGAGTTTTTCTTGTTCCATATCTTAACCTGTGGCTTTAGGCCTTGAACCATTTATAGTCTCCATTCCCCAGCTCTGACCCTAATAATTGCATTTTTGAGCAAAAGATAGGATATAATCAATGGAGCACCATATTAAAGTGGCTATAATCATCATTATGAAGTTAATTTCAGAAGTATATCTGGCATAATAAATTCTACAGATCTTACAAATCTTCTCATTCCCTTATTTATTAGTTACTAATTACTGTGGACTTAATTATGTACTTCCAAAATTCATGTATTGAAGCCCTAATGCCTAATGTGACAGTATTTGGGAATGGGGACTTTGAGAAATAATTAGGATTATATGAGGTCATGAAGGTGGGGCGCTCATGATTGGATGGTGATCTTCTAAGGGACACCAGAGAATTTCTCCTCTATTCCCACCATGTGAGGACACAGTGAGAACGTGGCTGTCTACAAGTCAGAGAGCCTTCAGAACCCAACCATACTGGAACCTTGATTTCAGACTTCTAGCTTCCAGAACAGTGAGAAATAAATTTCTGTTGTTTAAACAACCCAGTCTATGGTATTTTGTTATGACAGCCCAAGGTGAGTAAGACACGTATTAAGCAGCTGTATTAAATGGTTCCTAGGTGCTTTGCGTTTGGTTATGTGTTACAGATCTTGGTCCCTAGGCTTATATTATCACGTAGCTCATAATCTCAGTCCATCTCTTTCATAATATTTCCAGAAAATATTGCAAGGTGATCTCTAATATTTTTATTGTTCTTTCTTGAGTCACACACTCCTCTCTCTAAGATGAGATAATATTCTGATGATTTTTATCTAGTTTATGAGTTCACCTATGATTTGTTAGCATAGGAAGAGAATACACACACTCATAGTCCATAATGACCGAGAGTGAAGGAGGTTGGTTTTTCTTATAAGTTAACTCAGGTAGTAAAAACAGAGCTCAACCTCTTATGGTGTGTTCTGTCTGTTTCTCTCTCTCTCTCTCTCTCTCTCTCTCTCTCTCTCTCTCTCTAATACACATACACACACACACACACACACACACACACACACACGGAATGATATATTAAGCTATATAGCTTAGTTCCTGACTACTTTTCAGAAATGTAAAAGAAAATTTGCCTGAGGAGGTTAATTTTAATCTGGCATTGAATAGTAAATAAGATTTGGCCAAGTAAAATGAAAGAGGTGGCTTATGAGAAGCTAGAAGTTTCCAAATAACACTGGATTCTGACTATATCCACACATTCCCATATGTAGAAAACATATTCATCTCCACTGAAATATGATCTACCATGACTTAGGTCATAATTGCCCCATGAAATATAATTCTTCCGACAACTAACAGTAGCCATTCTATCAGTTAAAGATTTCCAATAAAAGATGATCTCTGCCCCTAGGACTTGTACTTAAGAGAATGATTCCTAACATTACCTCACGCTAAAAGTACCATTATGGCCACACAACCATATCTGGTACTCAATGACAACAAAATCACCTTTAATAAATCAAAATCAGAAAATTCCATTCACACAGGTGAACTTATCTACTCAACAATTTGAATTTGGTTATTAGTCCATTTGGGCTGCTATAACAAAATACCACAGACAGGGTAGCTTATAAACAACAGAAAATCATTTCTTATAGTCTGGTGGCTAGAGTCCAAAATTAGGATGTCAACTGGATTCGGTATCTAGTGAGGGGCTGCTATTTGGTTTATAGATGGCTCATAAGTGTAACTACCATCTGTCAACAAATTATTAACTTAAGTTTCTGGGGGTCAGAAATCCAGAGTTGGTTTTATAAAGGTACATTCAGAGCTCTTTGCTCTAAAATTGCTAGGGGAGAATCAGTTTCCTGCCTTTTCTAGTTTCTACAGGCTACCTGCACTCCTTGCTTTGTAGCATTTACCTCCATTTTCAAAGAACATTACTCTAACTTTTGTATCCCTCTTTCTATCTCCTCTGTAATTCTGAGCTTCCTGTATTTTTCCTATAAGGACCTTTGTGGTTACATTGGAACTACCCAAATAATCTCTCCATCTCATGAACCTTAACTTGATCCATATACAAAATCCTTTTTGCCATGTGAGGTAATGTATTTGAGGGTTCTGTGGATTAGAATGTGGACATCTTTAGGGACCTATCATTCTGTCAAGCATAGTACCTTATCTTCTTTCCAGGTAAGCACAAATAATAGCTTTACCAAATGGCTGGTCTCATCATAACATGGAAAGTAGACCAGACTAGGCTAGAATATTGTTCTATCCTTGAAACAGTTCACTGTCCTTATTCTGGGACTCAGGCTGATGAAGCACCTGCTATCTGAAATATTACCAATGGCATTGGCAGAGAAAAATAGAGCTCTAGGTAATTTTTTTACTAGAAACAAAGATCCCAGAAGGAATGCATGTTACTTTGATAAAAAATTTATTGACCATGATGTGTCTTCTAGCGCTAAAGTATGATCTTAACATGTATTCAGAAGGGAAAACCAAAAATAAATGTCAAACCTCAGTATCCACCATCCCACAGAAATACTTTATTCTTCAACAATTATGGTTCATTCTTAGTACACCTTTAAGATCACCTAATTTTCAGGTCATAGGCTTTTTTTCTATGTGTCTTTATAGAAAATTGTCTGGGACAAATATTTTCTGTGTATTTGCCTAAACATAAATGTTTTCATATATTAGAAAAAAATACTAGATATAATATTTTCAGGATATAGTTCAAGCAAATATCTGTTCATTTTGTTAAATATCTTCTTCCTTCAGAAGAAGTTTTCATATCTGCTGTCAGCACTTATCTACTTTTTATTGATAAGCATGTGGAGAACAAAGGCATTAATGACTACACAAGAGATATGAACTCTCCTTGCCTACTCTTCACCTGAAACTCCTTACAATGCCTACTTTATTTCTGGTAGGCTAAGTTCCTCTAAGAATTTAATTTTTTTAAAAAAGTATTGCTTGCTAAAACCAACTAAGCCCAAATTACAATTTTTCCTTAAATCTTTTGGTGACTATAGCAGTTATCCTTAGCCATTCTCAACCTTAATTCCAGTCTTCCTTATGATCATTTTCAAAATGTTCAGTTCTTTATCCACTCACAAGAAAATACATTCTCTTCCCTCTTCACTGTTTCTAAAGGTAGAAACAGAGTCCTAAGCCTTCCTTCTATCCTGCCTGCCCCCTGCCTTGTCCTGCTGCACAATGTGTTCAATATAACTAGACCACTCAGTTTCCACTGCAATAGACTTCCAACAACAACAATAAAGTAGTTATCATTTGTGTACAGTCAGAAAAAAACGAGGTTTATTCAGTACAAAGCAAATGCTTCATACAGTGAAGCACCACATATCTTTTACCTAATATAAGACTTCTCAGTCTTAGCTAACATTTTGTTCCAGAAAACTCATGGTTGTGGGAGGCTGAACTGTGCCTTGTAGGATTTTTAGCAGCATACCTGCCTTCTACCCACTAGATGCCAGTAGCATCGTCCTGCTTGTGACATCATATCTTTAGACTTTGCCAAATAACCCTGCAGGAAGAGAGGCAAAATCACTTCTGATTGAGAGCCAGTGACCCAGTAGCTGTTGTGTCCTTTCCCATCCTGTTAAACAAGTCAGACTTCTAAAAAATACTGTATTGACCTCATTTGTAAATAAAAACACTCCTAACATTCTACCACTGCAACAACGCATTAAATTGAAATGTAACTAGCCAATCTTAGACCATATGGGGAGGAGGTAAGCTTTAATTGAGTGCTTGCATATGGATGAAAAAATTAATTAAAACTGCAGTAGTGTGTCATTAAAAGCTCTCTGACATGTTAAATCACTGAGACCGTTCCTAAGGAAGGTGAAGGTAAGATGTCTTTGCTAATCCTTTGGTATATAAGGCCACGCTTGGAGATTTGCTTCGCTTCTTCCTCTGTTTCAGATTGTTTTCCTGGAGCTCATTAAACACTCTTCTGACTGCCTTCATAAACACTAGTCGGGTTATTTTATTTATTTTAATAATCAACTCATCCTGTTTTCCTTGAGCTCTCTCATGCTCAGCACCATATTAAGTTCTGTCTGCCCTCCTAATTTCCCCGTCAATTTCTGATAGATTTAGCATGCCTGCAGTTTGTGAAGCTAAACATTTGGGAGAGTAAAAAAGGGAAGATGATCAAAACTGCATATATAAATATTTAGATATTGAACCTGCTTGGAAAATCTGCAGCCGTCTTAAAAGGGCACAACCAAAGAAGCTAACATACAGAAGCTCCAGGCATGTGTGCTCTTATACAGACACATTAGACACGTGTATCCTGGAAGACCCTAGCCAACAGCTAGAATTCAGGATCTTAACTCCCCAGTTTAGCTTTAATTATTGTGGATTTCAGACTTGAAGTTATTCATGTTCCTCTTCTGGGAACATTGGTCATAATGTGGAGAGGGTGGAAAGAGTTAACAATAATAAGAAACACAGTGTTTGCCATTGAGATGTTTATACTTCAGATAGTATGAGAGATATTTAGCTTTTAATTTTCATTATCAGGACTAACACATCTACTTAATTTTAATTTGTGCTTCTGTTCAATCCATGCCCTACGACCTATTTGTGTCATTCTAACCAAGGACTTTAGGCATGTATATTATTTTATTATAGATTACCATTTTTGCAAGGTTCTTGTTTTCATCCAAAACGTATGTCTCCTTTCTTTTTTGCTCATAATTTCTATAGTAACCTCTAAAGGACAAAATTTAAATACCACTATGGAATTATCTTTCTCATCCATAGTTTTTATGGAGCCTGCTATATAGTTTGATGATCTTATTATGTTGACAGTGATAATAAATCTAAATATTACTAAGAATTGATTATTTACTATACACTTTTCTTTATACTTGTATGTATTAAAATTTTAATCCTTTAAAAAATTCTAGAAAGTAATAATTATTCCTCAAATACAAATGAAAAAAATTAGGCAAGGGAATGTTAAGTAATGTGTACAACAGTGAATAAGTGGTGGAGACAGGATTCAAATTCAGGCAGCCTAACTCCTGAGTCAGTGCTCCTGAGTTAGGAATAGAGTTGAGGTTGGGGAACCTGCTTGTCGTCTGAGACCTTATTTTTGCATAATTATGGAGGTATTTCTAATACCTAGATTATACATTCCGATTTAAGCCAGAATTTGGCAATGTTTGGGATTAAGTAATTTTTTGTTTTTAATTGTGAGCTGGTAAGTTTGGCAGGAAGTGAAGGAGCAGTTAAAGCAAGGCCAAGTTTATCAGGATGCAAAGTTTAGTGTTTTTAGGTACTTCATTACATTTGATTTGCATATTAGAGGAGAGGGGTATATACTTGAGGATGATAGAAATAGTGATAATAGCAAAACGTTATTAACATGTTTTACACTTTGCAGAACACTCACATATATAATCTTACTAAGTTTATTTTTGCTATACACTTGTGACACCTGTTTTAAAGGAAAAAAAAATTGAGACACCAGGTTTATGACCTCATTAAGATTCACAACTACGGAATTCTACCACATTATGTAATAATGGTGGGATTTTTTTTATTCACTAATTTATGTTTATTTCCCTAATATTCCTTCCCTCCTCAGACACATCTGCCCAACCCCCCCCACACATGCACATGCTCACCTCTCCCCTCCACACATGTGCACATATTCACATCCCCCACATGCCTATGCTCACCTCTCCCCTCCACACACGTGTACATATTCACATCCCCCCCACACACACGCACATGTTCACCTCTCCCCTCCACACACATGCACATATTCACATCCCCCCACGTGCCTATGCTCACCTCTCCTCTCCACACAGTTGAACATATTCACATCCCCCCCACATGCACATGTTCACCTCTCCCCTCCACACACATGCCCATATTCACATCCCCCCACATGCCTATGCTCACCTCTCCCCTCCACACACGTGTACATATTCACACCCCCCCACACATGCACATGCTCACATTTCACATACACAATTCCTGCTGGATACCTCTCTTTTCTCTTAGATTCCCAGCATTCGTAGAATACATTTATAGGTCTTCCTCAGCCAACAAACAAACATTTAGCTCCCCAAATGATTCTGGCTCCTTTCTGTTTTACTCCCATAAGGCCTAGGCTAGGAAATTGCTGAAAATGAATGTTTGGGTAATAGATTCTTTAGTAGCAATATTCAAAGATAAGTTTAGTCAAAACAGTAGTCAAAATAATCTGGAAGTATATTGTGAAAATGTCTGAAACTTTCATACAGTCAATATATTGGCACTCTTTCCTTTTAAGACTCTTGGGGCGGGGGGCAGGGGAAGGGAACAGAAGAAAAGGGAAGGCGAGAGATTCCTATTATGGTAAATTGAAATGCCACAGCTAACAACAACAACATGAAGTCTTAGCCCATTACCCTTTGGAACATGAAGTGCATTTTCTGGTGAGTTTAAATGTCATTCTAGTAAGGGTTGCTTGATTAAAGTGAAGGGAAGTAAATCAGGGCCAGGCCAGGATGAAGACAGAACTACAAATCTGGAAGTAGAACCTCACAGAAGTCCATTCTTTTTCAAAACACAAAGACTATCTTTCAGGATCACCAAACCTTGAATTACAAATCATTTGTCCAGTTCCAGTGCTGTTATTAGTATCGTTATTATCAGTATCAAGTAAGATGTTTACTGTAAAAATATTATCTTGCATTATGACAATAAGAGATGACTTAAAGAGAACCTCGGAAAGGTGGTTGGAGGAGAGTTGGGGCATTTTTTCAAGTTGAATTCTCTTCCTTTTTTTGATGTAAAGAAGCACTCACCTCTCTTGGCTATTCTGTATCCCTCAGAATTTACATATCACATTTTTCAATCAAATGGCTCAGGTGAAATGTTATTTGGTTGCACCTAGCCACTTTCTCTCCTTTACTTCTTGGACTCAGCACAGATTTGTTGCTGCCATGATGCCAAGAGCTCCAAAGGGTGAGACTAATCCTACCCCATCTTTTCTATCCTGTTCACAGCTGGAGAGGCATCACCATGTCAGCTGCATTGGATTTCCAACACTCTTAAACCCTTCCCACTAAAACCTCTACACTCCAGAAATATTCCTGCATGCCATAATTCAATGTGTGAAAGTAGTCAAATTCAAGGAAATCTGAAATAGTACCTTGGCATCAAGAAATGTGGCTACTTTGCAATTTTGGAAGGTTTTTACAAATGCATTTGAATGAGACCTTGCATCAAGTTTGTCACATATACTATGCATTCACATTTAAAAACAAAAGAAATTACATTTGATAAGTTAAATACAGGAATATGCAGTGAAATTGTCCAGGCTTGTAGAAGAGGCTCAGTCAGAAGTCAGATATCCAGAACTCAGAAAATAGAAGACCAGCTGAGTCTGGAGTCATCAGACTATCAAGATTTTGAATCAGACAAACCTAGTATTGAAGACTGCATGTTATGTGATGCAGTTTGAGATTATTACTTTTAGTTTTGGCAAACATAAAAATTAGTTCACATGGTCTGTAAAGAGAGAAATAGGACAAATACTAATTTTAGGAACTAAGTCCTCAGGCAGTTCTAATGAGATGCAGCTTATATTATTGATTAGGTATAATAAGATTGTGAAAGAATATGGCTATGTCCTAAACCTTAATTTCAAAAAGTATATTCTTTAAAATAAAAATAATCTAGTGTCTTGTGAAAAACACATACCAGGGTCACTCAAGTTGGGGGATATTTGCTCTGGTAAATGATTAAAAATAATCTAGTGTCTTGTGAAAAACACATACCAGGGTCACTCACGTTGGGGGATATTTGCTCTGGTAAATGATTAAAAATAATCTAGTGTCTTGTGAAAAACACATACCAGGGTCACTCAAGTTGGGGGATATTTGCTCTGGTAAATGATTAAAAATAATAGATTGTCTACTATTTTTTGTTCTCTCTCCCTTCCTACCATTGCTGTCTGCTCTAGTCAGAGTCCTGATTTCAGAGCTCAGTAGGGAAAACAAGCCACAATTCCTGTTGTCACAAAACTCCTAAATCCGTGTGTGTGTGTGTGTGATGCTAAGTGAACATGTGTGTGTGTGTGTGTGTGTGTGTGTGTGTGTGTTTATATTTGCCAACCTCCTGTCATTTTTTTCAATACTGGTGACCAGAGAGAATTCATTCGTTGTTGTTGTTTCTTCTTCTTCTTCTTCTTCTTCTTCTTCTTCTTCTTCTTCTTCTTCTTCTTCCTTCTTTCTTCTTTCTTCTTCTTCTATCTTCTTCTTCTTTCTTCTTCTCTCTTCTTTTTTCTTTCCTCTTCCTCTCCTTCCTCTCCTTCTCCTCCCCCTTCTCCTCCCTCCTCCTCCTCCTCCTTCTTCTTCCCCAGCCAGTGAGGAAGATGTCCATCTCTCTATTTTTGCAAGCAACCCCCAGACTCTGAGCTATTCTTTTAGCAACCTTTACTCTCCTTGATTTGAGTATGCGAAAGCGTATCTTTCCCTATCTCTTCTCTTGGGAGAGGCAAAAGACCAAAGAAGTATATAGTCCTATAAATTTCTTTCAAAGTAGTTTTCTTTTTTCACTTCATCTGGAGGTGTATCGGGTGATAGTCAAGCCACTAGTTACAGCTTTTCTTATATACCATGAGACTTGAATGTAGATTTATTTAGAATATACAGCATGCTGGTTTTAGCTCTGAAACATTAACTGAAAATTAGCTTTGAAAATTTATCTGAAACTCTAAGAGGAAAAAAAATCACAAAGTCTGGTTGCTTTAGTTTAAAATCATCCATCCATGTCCTAATATTTCCATTTACTTTAGATTTTCTGCTTCTGCATGATTGAGAGTTACTCCAATTAAGGTGCTTTTCATCTTCAGAGTCTTTTACAAACAGTCATTAATTACAGCTACGCATGTAGTCAGGTAATGATTTGGGATCTCTCAGGGGCTTCCTGATTTATGTTTCAAAGGACATGATGATTAGCAATCCTTCCTTCTAGGAGGAAGGCATAGAAGGTGACTCTTGCCTAAGACTGTGTGCCAGCGACAAATTAGCTTGTGTCAAATACATAGATTTAAAGACTTTTTTTCCTCTCTTCTTTCTATGCTTTCATCCATCCTCCTGTCCTTCATTTCTTCCTTCCTTCCTTCTTTTCTCTCTATTCTTAATTACACAGGATGCCAGAGAGTGGTTTGAGTTTCTCCTCTTCCAGGAGTAAAGTGAACATCTATCAGATTTCATAGCATGAACGTGGAAGTACAGGCAATTTGTGTCTCTTCTTACTCACAGCCTACACTTGTGGGGCCAGAAAGGAAATGTAAGGACTTCAATAAAAGCAGCTGCTTTTAGGGCACTTGTACCCCAATGTTCATAGCAGCACTCTCAACAATAGCCAAATTATGGAAAGAGCCTAAATGTCCATCAACTGATGAATGAATAAAGAAATTGTGGTTTATATACACAATGGAATACTACGTGGCAATGAGAAAAAATGAAATATGGCCTTTTGTAGCAACGTGGATGGAACTGGAGAGTGTGATGCTAAGTGAAATAAGCCATACAGAGAAAGACAGATACCATATGGTTTCTCTCTTATGTGGATCCTGAGAAACTTAACAGGAATCCATGGGGGAGGGGAAGGAAAAAAAAAAGAGGTTAGAGTGGGAGAGAGCCAAAGCATAAGAGACTGTTAAAAACTGAGAACAAATTGAGGGTTGATGGGGGGTGGAAGGGAGGAGAGGGTGGGTGATGGGTATTGAGGAGGGCACCTTTTGGGATGAGCACTGGGTGTTGTATGGAAACCAATTTGACAATAAATTTCATATATTAAAAAAAAAAGCAGCTGCTTTTACATCCAGATATTCCCTTAATCCTTATATGCCTATTTCAGTATGTTATTACTTTTGCACCATGAATAGTTGTAGGAACCATTGTGCTATCTCAGTTTAGCTAATCACAAAGTCTCATATGGAACCCTTTAAATTTGTCTAAAGCAAAATACAGATAATTGATAATCCTAGTGGAGATTATTTCTTAAGAAATCTGATTTAATGTTTCTGGTGAATGTTTCAAAACTAGTATGGTCACCATGGAAAATTCAGGGCACACAACCAATTTAAAACAGCAGCCCCAGGGTGGTGCCAACATAGAGGGCAGTCAACCATCATGACATAAAACCAAATATTTATGTAAATCACTCTGTAAATGTTTTATGAGAACTGTAGAGTATTGCCATTTGAATTGTAAATTACCATATCAAAAGTAAAGTGATCAAGTGATACAGTTGTTTATTTATTGCTTAGATCTGGGCATCTTGAACCTACAAAAACCTTCCTCTTGGTGCCAATGAAACTAAAACAGATTTAGGAATACATTTGGCACCCCTTCTCTGACCATGACTCTCATCCCCAAGTCCTGCTTCTCTAGCCCCAGCCATCACAGCATTGCAAATCTACTAGTCTGATGTATGCACTTAGTAAGAATTAATTAAGAAATATTAAAGAACATTCAGGTTATTCAAGTAGGTATGAAATCACATTTCACCATCTTAAGATAGATACATGAAGGAATTTGACTATTCAAACTTGCAAATCCTAGCCCCCATCATTTATTTTACACACACACACACACACACACACACACACACACACACACACAGAGTCAGTGGAAATGATTTGACATTTCTCAATCCTGAATTTTCTTCTTTATAAAATGGGAATCACTATTTTATAGATTTGGAAATTAAATTGATAATGTAATTGACCTGTAACTACTGTAACTGACATGGTAGATATTATTTCAATAAAATTGTAGCAGATAGGGAATTTTCTTTCTAATTCAAGTTATAAAATATAGCTCTTTCTCCAGAATTATGATTTTAAATTGGGGTTTATAAGGAGAGTATTTATACATGTATCTATTTATTTAATGTGTTTTCAATTCACAATTTGGATCAGGCCAAAACACTGAAATATGAATGGCCAATACACATATTGTTGCAGGATTTTTTTTTACCTCAATAGCCTTGGTTTATTGTCTCACCATTTCAAAGGATGGAGAGGTGGACACAGAATAAAATGAGTAGCAGGCAAAAGTTTATTAGAGTATAAGATCAGAAAGTAAGAAGAGTATGAAAGTTCTCTTTACAGAGAGGGTGCGTTGGAAAGTGAACACCCTTGGCTATAGGCAAAGGCCTTTTTTATAAGGTTTTGGTCAGTCCCCCCATCCCTTCTCCCTTGTTTCTTCTCAGGTCCTACCCTTATTGGCTAAGGTGCTGGGATGTTCATGTCTGATTGGCTCTCTTCCATTGTGGGAGGAGTCAGACTATGGTCATACTGTCCCTCCTATAACATACATTTTATGGTTTATGTATTGAAGTTAAGTATTTTGATTGTCAAATTCCTGAGGAAAACCTGAAGGGGAGCAGATGGTATCTGTTACATTCTTAAGAGGAATCTTAAGCCCAAGGAATCTTAATGCTGAGACACTCCCAGCATTGTTTTAAAATACATGGTTTTCCCATCCAGGGACATCAGGTCCTAACCTTTCTCTCTCTGCCTGTTTTATCCTATCTTTCCTTATCATAATATGAGAAAAAGTTCAAACATATTTGTGGTTAAATAAATGTGGATTAACTACAAAGTGGATTATATATTTATAAATATAGTATTTATTATTGGTTAATGTGTAGGAAATTGACAATCTCATTTTCTTCCTAGGCAGTGCAAGGTGGTAGTAGCTTCCAATAAGATAATTTGACTCTATTGAGTGCTTCAAAAATGCCCATTCCTTTTAATTCCCCATCTCTAGTAATTTATTCTTAGAAGAAAAATTGTGTCTGTACAAATATTTATATAAAACAATCAGAAATTATATGAACATCTAGTGATAGTGAATATTGACTGACTAATGGCTATATTCCAACAAAACATAGAATACAAAATGATGTCATGGAATAATTTTTTGAGGCCCTGGAAAATAGGCCTTATATATTCTTAAATGGAAGAATGGCAGTTACAAAAATGCATGTACAATATGCACCATCTTATTACATATCTATATGTATGTGTTGTTCTTCAAATACTTTATATAAGAAAATATATTCTATCTTTCATAAGAGGAAAACAATGTAGCTATTTAAAAATATCAAAATATTCATTTCACTATTTACTCCTGTATAATTCTGTTCATTAACAAACTTCCTGCCATTATAATATTCTAGTCATGTACTTGTTTCCACATATATCTTGTTTGATGTAAAAAAAAGAAAAAGTTACATGGTGGGGGGTGTTGCACCTGGGTGGCTCAGTCAGTTAAGCTTCTGACTTTGGCTAAGGTCATGATCTCGTGGTTTGTGAGTTTGAGCTCAGTGTTGGGTTCTGTGCTGACAGCTGAGAGCCTGGAGCCTGCTTCAGATTCTATGTCTCCCTCTCTCTCTCTTTCTCTGCCCTTCTCCTACTCACAATCTGTCTCTGTCTCTGTCTCTCCCTCTCTCAAAAATAAATAAACATTAAAAAAAATACATGGGGTGCCTGAATGGCTCAGTTGGTTAAGCATCCAACTCTTGATTTCAGCTCAGATCATGATCTCTGCACTGACAGTGTGGAGTCTGCTTGGGATTCTCTCTCTCGTTCTCGCTCCCTGCCCCTCCCCCTCCCTCACTTGCTGGCTCTCTCTCTCTCTCTCTCAAAATAAATAAATCAATGTAAAAAAATTAATGTTTGTTGCCATCTCCTATTTGTGTATATTTTATACCTGTTAAATATATGATACAAAGATGAAGTTGGATTAGCCAACAATACTTTCCTTTTCCTAGCTTCCCATCTCCAGACATTTAGGTGACTACATCATTTTTGGTGGTCTCACCAACAAAGTCAAAGCCAAAAAGGATTTCAATTTTATCAAAAATGATTAGTTTCAGAAATGTTGATTTGAAATGCTCATATTATTTAAGGGTGATGATGTCTATCTGGCATACTTAGGTACATTAAGTTGACATCGTTTAAGTTTATCCCAGACCCTGTGATCTTGAAAAATTGAGAACATAATGAAATCTCCCCATCTTCTGTGTTTCATGAAATGGCTTACTGAAAAGAACCACCCTGCTCCCAAATGATTTAGGTGAGACTCCCAGATGCCCCCTTGTTTACCTATGAGAAGACCAGACACAGACCCTCTAAATTCCCATCCTTTGCCAGATAGATGACTAAACTTGCTTCTCCCTCCTTGGTCAGTACTAGATACTTAGTAGCCACACTTTCCTTAAGACCCTTTCCTTCCCCAGGCCCATGGTTTTTGGATCACCCTCAGCCTAGGTGAGCTTACAGCCTGTCTCTAACAGCCTCTCCTGAGAATAGGATGGCCTCAGGATATATCATTCTCTAATCTACTGCTTAATCATGCCACTCCCAATCATCTCACTTCACCATACCTGGTTCTTTCCAGCCTTGATTTCCTCTGCCAGTAAAAGAAAAACCCTTTGGCCTAACCCTTGAGAAACGTGTATATTGTGGTTATAGTGCTGTCTCTACCACAGCAATCTCTTTTGTCCACTCCTTGCAATAGTCCTTTCAAATGCAGTCTCTTCTTAGTAGGTCTGGATTTGTCTTTTATTGATCAAGGTAATTGGCATATAATTGGTATAAGAGGACAGAAGAAGGAGAAAATTTAACCAAAAAATGTAATCCTGAATACCATCAATATTTACAGGGCAGAACAAGGATAAGGAGTAAAGGAGGTAGTTTGTAAAAGACCTATCTGAGGAGTACAGTGAAAACTGAAGACATTTGTATGCAAAATTAGAAGTGAGAGCCATAGCCCTTGTCGAATTATTCTCTTGACAGCTAGAAGGAAAAGAGGAGGT
Source organism: Acinonyx jubatus (assembly GCF_027475565.1). Lineage (NCBI taxonomy): Eukaryota > Metazoa > Chordata > Mammalia > Carnivora > Felidae > Acinonyx > Acinonyx jubatus. The sequence continues at coordinate 95,271,686 of NC_069388.1, forward strand.
ATCTAGGAGGAATTAGGAAGTATTTGATGCCTGATTTGTGTTGAGATTTCCTTGTGCTACAATAGTTAACTCTCACAAAGCACTCACTATATTGATGAATAGAGGGAAGTCATTGTAGTCAGACCTGGTTTTAAATTTAGATCTGTAACTTGGGTCACCTGGATGGCTCATTCAGTTAAGTGTCCGACTCTTGGTTTCAGCTCAGGTCATGATCTCACAGTTTGTGAGTTTGAGCCCACATCAGGCTCTGCCCTGACAGCATGGAGCCTGCCTGGGATTCTCCCTCTCCCTCTCTCTCTGCCCCTCCCCTGCTCTTTCTGTCTCTTTCTCTTTCTCTCAAAATAAGTAAATAAACTTAAAAAAATAAATTTAGGTCTGTAACTTGGACACTAAGTAATCTAGTATGAAAATGGCAATGATGGTAATATTAATATATTGATATATACATATTATATGTAACGTTGATTATTATGTATTGAACAGTTCTATTTCAGGAGTAATACTAAAAACATACACTACCTCATTTAATTGCATAGACCATTATATGATGCAGCTTTTCATAATACCCACATTCATCTATGAGGAAACTATATCACAAAGAGTTAAAAAAAAAATTGTCCAACCTTATAGGATAAATCTGAGATTTGAACCCAGGCACTTCTGCCCTGTCACCCATGCAACTAACTTCCATGTTAGATTGCCAGCCTTCATAAACTTCTTAAATTTGCTTTTTTTTTTTTTTTCTCTTTTAGAGACCAACTAAATAATATGTACCTCAAAGGTTTTTTGCAAGGATTAAACGAGGTAATAAAATACAGTGATTAGCATAATGCTCAGCACAAAGTAAGGTCTCAATAAATGTTAGTTTTTAATCTTTTGTAAGTGAGAATAATAAAGGCCCAGAGTAGAAAAGAAACTCACTCAAGGTCATACAGGTAGCAAGTAAAAGAATTAGAATTCAAAGCCATGTCTCTCTCTAACTCAAGACTGTTCTTTTCCACCACAGCTTGCTATCTCAAATGAGTGAGATAAATTGAATCTTGATTAATAAATGAAACAGTGCATTTGCTTTTATCATTCTGCTGCTTTTGGAAAGTATTTTCAGCTAGTTCTCTTGTGGGAAGGGCAGTGAGACCAACAGGACCTTATGTCTTAGTGATTGCTTCTCCATCTGGCATGATTGAGTAAGGATGCAAGACTTAGGAGGAAAATCAATTCACTCTCAGCTGTCGCCTTTCTTTCCTCCTTACCGGTGTTTTACAACATCTGCTTGCTGCTGTTTCTTTCACGCCCATGATTCTTAATCATTTTTTTCCAGTTTAAAATTACATTCTTCTCTAGGGGTGTCCTCCTCGCTCATTGCTATATAATGCAGTACATGATGTCCCACGACGTTTTGCTTCTGTCCCTGGTGAGTGGACAAAGGCAGAACAGATGTGGCACACTGTCAGACAGAGATATCAGCAGCTCTCCAAAGCTGCTGGAGAGCCTGAATTACTCTGGTATGAAAAGGTAACAACAATAGGAGCCATTTGGGCTTGGAACTAATTACAAGTCCATGTCCCGTGGAAGATTGAGGAACACAACAAATTGACCTACAAAGGGCCTTCTCAGGCTAAAAGGAGCCATCTCAGAGTAGATCTACAGACTGGACAAACAGAACAAAAAAGAAATATCCATTTATGTGGCCTGGTGACATAGAAGAAGCAACATTAAGTGGAACTGCTAAAGACGGTTGGAATTTTCCCATTTTGTGAGTCCATTAGAACACAAACCCTATGACAGCTATTGAAAAAAAATTGTATGAGTGTATGTGTGTGAGAGAGAGAAGAGAAAGAGAGCAAGAGAAAGCAGACTATTTCATCCACCTTAAATTTTAATGTCTATTTTTTTCCCTAGACCACAAGTTACACAATGTAGAGTGTAACGTGCCTTGATCGTGGCTCTTTTTTCAGGCAGTTGCACAATGCCTATCATTGTCTCTGGAAACAGTCATAGGTGCTCAAAAAATGTTTACTGAATGAAGCAATAAATTGATGACTAAATGCATGAGGAAAAGGAAGGACTGGGATTAAAGAAGGCGCTCATCTTTATGAAAATCAGTGAACTATTAGGAAGAGAGATTATAAAGGATGGCTTTGGGTAAAAAAAAAAAAAAAAAACTAATGGTTTGATCAATTCCCTACGTTTGAGACAGGCTTGTCTGTTCTAGAGAACTTTGGTGGTGGTGAAGCGGCTAAGGTGGAGAGGGAGCAGAGGAGGTATCCAGGTTTCACCAATTATTCACGTGAAGGAGGTAGCTGTGGGAGAAAGGAAGTATTCATTCCCAGCCTTTATACCTCTTGCTCTCACCCAGGCAGAAGGCGTAACAACCCTGATCCGTGTACATTTTTTCAGTTAAAGCTGTATTCATGTGGTGCTGCAGTTGTTTACTTATGTCTGTCTCTGCTATTAAACTTGAACATCTTAGAAGCTAGGAGACTGTAATATTTGTTTATCTTGGACTCTTAGAGGCCTGTCAGATGTCAGACATTCAGTCCATGGATGAAAACATTGAATAAGTGGAGAAATGTGAAGAAGCACAAAGTATAAATTCTTTTGTTTATTTTTGTCAAATGCGTTTATTTCTCAAAATACTTATCCAACAGAGGATTCTGGGAAGATGGCACAGTAGAAGGAGCATCAGGAATCTGTCTTCCCACCTAGACAATGGTTATATTGGCAGAATCTATCTGATGTAACTATTTTGAAACTCTGGAGCATGTTCAAAGCCTTGGGACTTCTAGGGGGAGGCATGGTGGTAAGTTGTGGTTAATTTTGGCCGATTTCAGCTATTAGGTTGGTACGGTTGCTCATCCCCTAACCCTGGTCCTGTAGCAAGTATCTGTGTACATGTTCCTGGAGCAACTTGCAGGGGCTAGGGTGGGCAATCAGGACACTCAAAGATCAGGGATCTGTGCTCTAATCGCTACTTGCAAGTTCTCATTAGAGACACAGCGGTGCAAACACAGAGTTGGGCAGTCATTTTTGCAATCTTCACTGCTAATTGTCATTATTTATAATAGCCAAAATGTAGAAGCAATCCAGTGTCTACCAATGAATGGATAAACACAATCTGGCATAAGCACAGAATGGAGTATTATTCAGCCTTAAAGAGGTGGCAGTACATTCTGAAATATACTTTAATATGGATGAAACAAGGGCATTTTTCTTTGTCAGTTTAGCAAAAGGAAGAATACTGTATGATTGCACTTATGTGAGGTCCCTAGAGTAGTCAAATTCATAGATACAGAAAGTAGAATGGTGCTTGGCAGGGGCTCGAGGGCAGGGAGGATGAGAAATAATTGTTCAGTGAGTATAGAGTTTCAGTTTTGCAAGATAACTTCTGGAGATAGATGATGATAATGGTTGTGTAATAATATGAATATACTTAATACCATGGAAGTACACACTTAAAAATCATTAAGATGAGGGGTGCCTGGGTGACTCAGTTGGTTGAGTGTCCAACTCTTGATTTTGGCTCAGGTCCCAATCCCAGAGTCATGGGATTAAGCCCTCTTTGGGCTCTGCACTTAGTATGGAACCTGCTTTTCTCTTTCCCCCTCTGCCCCTCTTCCCTGTATTCATTCCCCCTCTCTCTCTCTCTCTCTCTCTCTCTCTCTCTCTCTCTCAAATCAATTTTAAAAAATGGTTGGGGTGCCTGGTTGGCTCAGTCAGTTAAGCATCTGACTTCAGCTCAGATTCATGAGTTCAAGATTGGTGATTCATGACTTTGAGCCCCGCATTGGGCTCTGTGCTGACAGCTCAGAGCCTGTACCTGCTTCGGATTCTGGGTCTACCTCTTTCTCTCTATGCCCCTCCCCTACTCACTCTCTGTCTCTCTGTCTCTCTCTCAAAAATAACTAAACATTAAAGTTTTTTAAATAAAAATGGTTAAGATGGTAAATTTTGTGTTTTTTTAACCACAATTTTAAAACTAAAACTACTGGAAACAAAATAATTAAATGTACAAAGATACTTAAAATTTCATTATAGCTATGTTTTATTAGGCTTATATGAGCTCCTTATTCTATATTGGAGTATTATATAAAATTATACTATTCCCTAGTATAATCCCATGTCTGTATGTATTCTATACTGTGTATACATATCATCTTTTTCCTCACATTAAGAGGAAATTAATACCGTTTCATTTTATAGATAAAAGAAACAGGAATAGGAAGAGTAAGCCACCAAATATTATAATACTCAAAAAGTATGACCAGGATGCAAACTAGTTCTGTTTCTAAAATTCATTTACAAATAAAAATGAGTCTCTGGGGTAAGCCAAGCTGTTCAGTGGCTACAAATTTAATCATTATATCCCCTCACTTCCCTAATTATGTGACTACTTATACAAAACAGACAAAAAGATAAAAAAAAAAAAAAAAAAAAAAAAAAAACCAACTCACTCCTAGCAAAAGTGAGAGATAACAGGTAATATTAGTCAAAATAGTGAAAAAAAAATAGCACCATCAGCTACTCAAGAAAAGGCAACAAAACATTTGGGAAAACTGTTACCATTCTCTATGAAAAAAAATGTATAAAACTTGCTTAGAGGGACTGACAGTTAATTACTGATCAAACAGCTATACTGACCCATCTAGTCTGGTACTTTGAGCAGTGTCATTTTCTGAACATAAATTTCAATGATACCTCTATATTGAACATGTTACCTGGGAATAAAATTTTCACCTTGTTTGAATTCAAATGTCATTGTGTTTACATATTCTCTGTTCTTAGCTATATTATTGGCAGGTTAGAGCATGAGCTGACGTATATTTTTTTGGTCTTACTGCCATGCTAGATCAAGGTCCTATGACCCTAGACGTTTTAAAACCATACTTAGAATAAGTATTGGTGCTTGGAAACTAGTCTATTTGGACAAAGAATATTTCCTTGAAAAAATAAGTGATCAAGGCAAACTAAATATCCTTTTCCCTTAAAAAAATATCTATAAGGTCAAGGTATGGCAATCCTTTTTTGCCTCTAGTCAATTTATCAAATTTATAGGCTAAAGACAGTCAATGGAACTTTTCCAATATTTTTGGAATTTTAAGAAAAAGTGCTTTTTTTTAAGTTTATTTATTTATTTATTTTTGAGAGAGAGAGAGAGAGAGAGAGAGAGAGAGAGAGAGAGAGAGAATCCCAAGCAGGCTCTGTGTTGTCAGCATGGAGCCTGACACAGGGCTTGATCCCATGATATGTGAGATCATGACCTGAGCTGACATCAAAATTCAGATACTTAACTGACTTAGCCACCAAGACACCCCTAGTTTTGTAATTTTAGGAGCTTAACAGGTGATATGTTTAGCCTTCACCTGGATTCTTCACTGAGAGATTTGGTTACTGGGCCACCTCCACCTCCTTTTCTCCCATCTCACCCACTCAACATCACACTGACACAAAGAAAAGAGAGAATGAAAAAGTATGTCCAAAGATTCCGCAACAAATGAGCAGTAAATGGAAGGGGAAACCGAGGTTAAGGGCAGAAATGTCAGAGATTGTTTATGTCCCAATCAGAATGGTTCAGTATAGGAAAAGAAAAAAAAACAAAACAGTGATGCAGGAAGGGTGTATGTGTGTGTGCCAATTCACATCTACTAATACTATTCAAGTATTAATCTCATTCAGGACCACCCTCATTGATGCACCAAGAATAATATTTGACTACATGTCTGGGAACCTGTAGCCCAATTTTACACATAAAATTAAGTATCATCAGGGATGAATGAAGGAGAGTATCTGACAAGATACAACTGGAATGAAATACACAGTACCAGTGGACAGGATGCTTTCTCTTGACATGTTTTTCACTTTCATAAATTTATCTTTAGTTGTTATTTGAGTCCTTAATTTGTGATCATATTTTTAAATTCTATACATTCTCTATGATTCTTTTCTATAGTTCTTCCATTTTCTGGTAAATTTTACCTTTTTTTCTGGTGAAATTCTCCATCTTGTCTTTTATTTCCTAGAACATAATCATCATTTGTGTTTTCGTGTGTGCATTTGTAATTCTGTTATCTGGATCTACTGTGAGTCTTTTCATGCATGCTATAGTAGGCTCTGAACTCCAGTTTATATACCATCAGCCCCACACACCTGCTGAAGTCTCTGCTTAACTTGTCAGCCACCACATTCAGTGCTCACAGTTGTCTGCAGGAGAAAGGCAGAAGTTGGGATCACCTACATAAGTTTCCCTCTCCCTGGTCTTGACAGAGAGTTCATAGTCTCTCTCCAATGCTTTTAAACGTATGTTTTAATTTTTTTGTAACTTTTCTACTTGTTCTCACTGGGGGTTTTGAGCATACCAACCCTAGTCTACTTCTGCCAGAAATGGAATCTCTACCATATCATTTCAAGAACTAATCTGTCCGCATTATAGTTAGTCCTAGCCAAATGTGATTTTGAATCTCCACTTCAAAACAAAAGCAAAATAGAATATAAAAAAGGAAGAATAAATTTGCAAAAGAAGCATTTTTTTTACTATCCTAATGTTAAGTCCTTATCTAATTAGAGAATTCTCACTTCACATGGTCTTACAAATTTAGCTGTTTTCTCCTAGAAGCTAAAACGTGACTTTTGACAAAGCCATCACATTTCTTAAAACGTATTAAAACTGATAATATGGAGTGAGTTTTAAACAAAACTACCATAAAATGGTAAAGTAGATTCTAAGTTGTCATACCAAATGAAAATCTATAGATATTACTTGTTAGGTAGCCAAGATATAAAGGGAAATTATGGAAACCAGGCATCTAATTAATGTTATCAATAAATTCGGTGTAACATATCTATACTGTTATGGACTGACAATTTTTCTTTGATTTACATAACAATTTTAAGAAGGGCGCCTGGGTGGCTCAGTTAGTTGACTGTCCAATTCTTGATTTCAGTTCAGATCATGATCTCAGGGTCATGAGATCAAGCCTAGCCCAGTATTGGGCTCCAAGCAGGGCATGGACCTACTTAAGATTTTCTCTTCCTCTCCCTCTCCCCCTCCCCTGCTCTCTCAAAAATAAATAAATAACAATTTCAAGAAAAGAAAAGTGATATTTTATTCAGTCCTTTGCTAATCTGTATGTGATAATTAAATATTCAGAAAGTAAATGGAGGGGCACCTGGGTGGCTCAGTAAGTTGAGCGTCCGACTTCGGCTCAGGTCACGATCTCACGGTTTGTGAGTTCGAGCCCCGCGTTGGGCTCTGTGCTGACAGCTCAGGGCCTGGAGCCTGCTTCGGATTCTGTGTCACCCTCTCTCTGCTCCTCCCCTGCTCAAACTCTGTCTCTCTCTCAAAAATAAATAAAGATTTAAAAAAATTAAAAAGAAAAGGAAGTAAATGAATATGTTCACAGGCACACACACATATACATACTCACAAGAAATGTTTGTAAAATAAAAGGTGTTATGAATCCCCATTTTTTTAATGGACCACATTGTTAGCCTAATTGTATTGACCACTTTTTAACTGCTAAATTTGCAACCTGAGACATGAGGATACCCTGCTAAGGCAGCTCTTGTGGCCATGCACCAGCAACAATCAATGATTAATTGCAGATATCATTAGGATTCACAACCGATTCAGAATTTTTTATATATGCAAATATTTTCAGAGACTGTGCATTAAATGTTCTTGTATCTATCACATAATCATGCTGTGGCACATTTTACTTTCCAAAGAAGTTTGCGGAAAACGTTTTCCCTCCCCTGTCACATCTGTAATGTGACCTTGAAAACCCCTATCATTGAGAGGTGAAGTTTTTAACTTTGCTTCCTAAAATCTAATGTTTTGACCATTAGAATAAGGGAGAAGTGATTCTGCAGTTTTTGTACAGGTAGCCCTTTACTGGCTTGGAAGCTTCCATTTCCTGCCTTTTGAAAACCATCAGCACTGCTGTGAGAAACTCCCAAGCCACATGCAGAGGCCATGTGCGGGTGCCCTGTTGTTGGCTGCTCCTGAGTCGCAATCCGTGACCAGTAGCATCAGCTGTGAGCCATCCATGTTGTATGTGCTGCACAGCACACCTTCCATTCCAATCTGATAATGATCTCAGCTGAACCCAACCACCAATAGAACAATAAATGGAAATAGTACATTAAAAAAAGTGTTTCCAGATATTACATTCTGGATATATTTTGTTCTGCAGTGATAGATCGCTTAAACACACAGGCTAAGTGGAGATAATTAATGTCCTTGAAGAAACATTCTGTTGTGATGTAAGTGTTCACATCTGAAATAGTTCCTCTGCCTTCTTATATCCCCACTCTAAGAATGTTAGAGCTGAAAAAAAAGTCATTGTATGCTACCTTTTTTACAGATGAGGAAGCTGAGGATTTTCCAGAAAAAAAAATGACTTAAATGACTTGCCTAGAATCTTGAGCAAAGGGATTATGTAAGGTTTGGTATCAGTCTAGATCTTCTGCCTCCAGCCCTTGTCCCAGCATGTGGATGTGATTTCCTCTCCCACCACATGCACAGTGAACTAGCCCCAGACCTTATTGCTACCATCAGATTGTTTTAATCTCTTTCTTCTGCTTCTTTCTCTTTCTTCATTTCCTTTACCTTTCCTTTTTTGCTCTCTTTCTGTCTTTCTCAGTCTGTTTGTATTTTGTTTCTGTTTTGTTATAACTAACATAAGAATGTTTCCTCCTCCCCTTGAGTGTAGGCTGGACTTTTACTGACTCATTTCAAATGAATAGAATAAGATATAACTGACATCCGAGACAAGAATATAATGAGGTAGTGTGATATCTGTCTTAATTACTCTCTTTCAGATCACTCGTACACAGAAAACCAGCTTCTATGCCTTGAGAGCACTAAGGCAGGCCTGAGAAGAGATACATATAACAAGGGATAGAGAATATGTCCCTCCACACCTAGCCAGCAGGCAGGTGAGTAAACTCTCTGTGAAGTGGATTTGTAAGCCCAGCAATTTTTCTGAAACCTTATGACAGACCCCAAGCCAGAAATTCTCATCTAAACCCTGATCCCAAGAAACTGTAATTCAATAACTGTTTATTCTCTTATGGCACTATATTTTGGGATAAGCTGTGATGTAGCAATAGGTAGCTAATTAAGATTTCACATGTTTTTATGGTTAAGAAAAACAACAAAATAAGAGGTTGAGAAGAACATTTATCTTTTTGCATGTATACTTGTTTACTAGTTGTTCAGCAAGCAAAGTGAATTCTAAGGAAACTAAATGTGACCTTTTACATGCTTTTCCATATGGCTGATTCATCTGGACCAAAACTTCTATCCAACCGTTATATTATAGCTATTTACATAGTTCTCCATAAATATTTTTTATGTTTCTACTTACACATGCAGTATCTGAACTATATTTCTGTCAATTTTTACCATTGGAATCCCTAAATCAAAGATAACATAGCTGGTAAGTACGTTTTGAATCCCTGTTCTTCAGTAGATTACATGTAGAAATAATTATAATTTTATACTCACTGTATCATAGCGCCATTGCCTGACATTCTGATTTTTTTACTACTATTTTATCTTTTCAACTATTCCTATTGTATTATGTCATAGTGTTGGATCCTGAGTTAGATATTAAAGAAAGTAGTTCTTTTTTTTTTATTTTTTTTAACGTTTATTTATTTTTGAGACAGAGGGAGACACAGCATGAACGGGGGAGGGGCAGAGAGAGAGGGAAACACAGAATCGGAAGCAGGCTCCAGGCTCTGAGCCATCAGCCCAGAGCCCGACGCGGGGCTCGAACTCGCGGACCGCGAGAGCGTGACCTGAGCCGAAGTCGGACGCTTAACAGACTGACCCACCCAGGCGCCCCAAGAAAGTAGTTCTTAAAGAAATTTTTCTGATCATCTTGGGGAGTGTGGGAGTGGAGAGGGCAATTCTGAAAGTGAGGCAACATGATAATGAGTAGGTGGGAGTTCTCTTAAGAGTGTTATTCATAGGTAACTGTTCATAATAGATCAAGTGAGAGTGCAAGAGAAAGAGGGACACAGAATGGAGAAGTAACACAGAAACTCACTTATGAAATGCTTGCTAAGTGCCAACCACTTTGAAAGACTACATTATCTCAAGTTTTCCTCATAAGAATCCAAGAAAGATAAAATTATCCCAACTTTACTGATGAGGAAGGAGAAAATTAGAAAGTACAGGCAATACTTACTAGTTCTTATAACTAATTACTGAATCCAAAACCACAATTTACTCTCAGTAAACCACAATTTTCCTCATTTGATGTAGCCTGATAAGGAGTCCAGAAACCAGCCCACAGGAAGACTAGTCGAAGGTAGTAGAAATATTTACACAGAAAAGAGAAGGTTTGGCATAGGCAAAAAAAAACTTCACTGAATGCTATTCATATGCAACATACAATAGACACAGTTAATTCTCACAAGAAGTATTTTTCTAAGCTACCTAAATTATAATTTGATAAGGAGATTGAAAAATTAATTTTTTAAGTTTATTTATTTTGAGGGAGAGTGTGAACAGAAGAGAGGTAGAGAGAGTGAGATAGAATCCCAATCAGGCTCTACACTGTCAGTGTAGAACCTGAGGTGGGCCTCAGTCCCAGGAATCATGGAATCATGACCTGAGCTGAGATTAAGAGCTGGACCGACTCAGCAGCCACCCAAGTGTCCAGAGAGAGAGAATCTTAGGCAGACTCCATGCTCAGCTGCTCAGCGCAGAGCCCAAGGTGGGATTTAATCTCAGGAACTGAGATCATCACCTGAGCTGAAATCAAGAGTTGAATGCTTAAACGAGCCACCCAAGCAGCCCTGAAAAAATGAATTTCTTACAAAGAAGAGATTAGACTAGGAATTTGTGGTGGCTCATGCCAACCATGAAAGTTTCCATTCTTAAGTTTTGCCAACCTAGTGACTATGGATAGGTCCTGGCTTCTCAGTTTATCCAGAGCTTAGATTCATGCAAAGTAATCTTCTTCCCAAGAAGAAACACAGAAATGGTAATTGATGGAATTTGAAGTGGGGGTAGTAAGCAAACAGCTAAGAAAGAATTCTTGAGACTTTTTTTGGGGGGCCAAAAGGTGGTTTTATTAAAGCACTGGGACAGGACCTGTGGACAGAAAGAGCTGCACTGGGATTGTGAAGAGCAACTGATTATATACTTTGAAGTTTGTGGTGGGAGGGGGGACAGAGATAAAGTTAGTTTCTAAGGAATTTCTGGGTGTGAAAGCAGGGTCTTAAAGGACCCTGAAGATTTAGCTATTATTAAGATGAGGTTGCTTTTAGTTTTTAATGACATGTAAACATTAAGGCATTAAGGCAGCCATCAACTCCTTGAGGAATGTTATATGCTTCAGGTCTCCTGGTATCTATCAGTGAACTGCATGCACGCTGTAGAGGGATTTAATTTAAACTATTTTTTTTTTTGCCTTTGGTTCTCTCATCAGTAATTATATTTCCTGTGCATTCCTCACTGTACAACTCTGTCCAGATTTTATTGTTTCTCCCACCTGAATTGTCTGTACTTCCTTTTCCTTCAGAATATCAGTAGTTAACTTTGGCTCTTTAATTATTCCATGTCTGTATCTCTTCTTCCAATTTCTTTAAGTTATGTATCACATCAGAGAGATAAACCTCATATTCATTCATTCCTTCACTCAGTAATTTTTTTAAGTCATACTCTTCACAACACTTTTATGTAAGGCTTTATAAATTGATACATGGATGAGAAAGATTCTTTGACCTTAAGGAACTCTCTGCCTAGAAAAAGAGACAGGAAAGTTAACAAAAAATTGCAATGCAGCATGGTAAATTCTGTGATTGGTGAAAGTATAAGTGAAAAAAAAAGAGCAGAGACACCTAATTGAAACTAGTATCATCAGGAAAGGCTTCAGGAGGAATTGGGACCTGAGCTGAATCGTAATAGGCTCATGGAAAGGCAAAGAGGCAGAGAGTAGACCTTTCTTAAGAAGGCATTTGGATGGTGAAAGGAGAACGCATGGAGCAGTGACTTAAGATCTCTTATGCTCTTTTTCTGCTGTATAAATGATGTTTCTGAGGTGAGGAGGATGGGAATAGGTCTTACGTCAGTGATATTGCCCCCTACCCTCCCTGGAAATCTGTCCGTATTCAGAGATATTACATGACTTTGGCAAGGGTACTATTGGCATTTAGTGAGTAGAGGCCAAGGATGCTGCAAAACACCCTACAAAACACAGGAACAGGCCCTCACAATAAAGAACTATTCAGCCCCAAGATATTTTTAGCACCAAGAGGCAGAAATTCTGCCTTAGGTGATGAAAAGAGTTTTAAACCAAACTCTACTTGAAATAAAAGTTACCATTGTGGGCTTTCAGGTGAGAGAGCAACTGGGAAGATCCTCCTCTCTTCTATCTTCCCCCAGGCCATTCAGAGCTCTGCTGTGGGAACAATAGGCATGGCACAGGGCACAGCCAAGCTTGCCACGTTTATAAAGTGCCCTGGGTTTGCTCTGACCTTTCTGCATTGGAGACAACCTTGCATTCCTAAGTCTCTTGGATTCCTTTTTTAATCTAAGGAAATGTGTTTCTTGATTAAGTGCGAGATCAAGTGTATCTTCTTCCTAAATTAATGGTTCTCTTGACCAGAGTGCTCACTCATTTGTTAATGCTCCAGAAGGAAATGTGCATTCCTCAGGCTCCATAAATCATATAAACAGGATTTTATATTCACCATTCAAATGGAGATAAATCATAACTTATCTGCAGTATTTTTGGTTTGTACTGCAAATATATGTATCTGTGGATGTACCCAGGACTTTGGTAACTATCATTTCCTTAGGGTCTCATTTCTTCATGGTTTCTCCTTTATCCTAATTAGGATTATCGATTGTTCATACAAATATCATAATTTTAAATATCGACATCTTTTTAAAAATATATCCAAATATATCAACCAAACAAGGCCTAACACAGGCTTGTATTTTGTGAGTCCTTCCAATGTGATTACAGGTCACAGTAGCCTTTCACATTTAATCTACCTGGAAATTAAAATCAATTACCATTTTATTTTTTTGGTCATCTTAGCACAAAATTACATTTTCCAGACAATTAGTGTATGTTTATACATGTGGATAAGCACATAAATACATGTGTGTACATACTATTGTATCTCATTTTGTACTTATGTGTTTTTTTATTGTAAGATTTGAGTCCCTAATTGAGGAAAATTAAATAAAAATAAAGGATAAAGTTAAAAATGTCAGCCATGCATTATGAAATTAAAGAATGTACTTTGTCTCCAGAAGTAACTTTAGATGTAACCAACATGTCTTTATTGCCATTAGTATAAATTGAAGCCTTTCTCATGACTAATAAAGGGTTGCAAATATGCTTTAACTCTTTTGCCAACTTGGGCCATGTTCTAGGGTTCTATTTATACTTAGCAGGAAGTGGTATGGAAATAGATTAGTGAGGTTATGATATTATGATTTATAAGAAGAATTATATATTTGATCTTTGTCCCAATTCTGGCACAGAACTACTAAACCTGTTGGGATTTCCTAAACTGATGATATCCATAAGGTGTCTTTTGTTAGGTTAATGAGGTGACTTTGGAATGCACCTAAGTATGGAGGCTGGTTGCCAGGAGTGATGATTAGTAGGTTGGACCTTTAAGTTCCACCTTGACCTCCCAGAAGGGATGAGGGGATAGAGGTTGAGTTCAGTCACCAGTGGTCAATGATTCAATCAACTATACCTAATGCAATGAAGCATTCATAAAAACCCAAAAGGACTAGGGTTATTAAGCTTCTGGGTTGGTGAACACATGGAGATATAGGGAGAGTGGTGTGCCTAGGAAGGATAAGGAAGCTCTGACCCCTTTTCCCATACCTTGTACTATGTATTTCTTCCATCTGGCTGTTTCTGTTATAACCTTTCAAAATAAATTAGTAATCTGGTAAATGAAATACTTATTTCAGCACTGTGAGTGGCTCTAGAAAATTATCAAAGGAAGGGTCATTGGAGCCTCCAGTCTATAACCAATTAGTCAGAAGCCCAGGTGACAACTTGGACTTTCTTTTGGCATCTGAAATAGAGGGCAGTCTTACGGAACTGACCTTACGCTGTAAAATCTGATGCTGTCTTTGGGTAGATAGTGACAGAATTGAGTTGAATTATATGACACCCAGCTAGTGTCAGAGAATTGCTTGGTGGTGTGGGAAGAACTTCTCCACACTTCGTAATTGGAACCATAATTATTAGAGGTCAACCTTGGGCTCCAAAGTGATGATTACAACACAAGTGCCCTGGATTTCTCAAAGCTTGATGTGAGCAGTAAGCCCACTGACCCAGTCAAAGGAGGGACGTGGAAACCCAGAGCACAGTGAAGCGAGGCTTTAATCAATGTTCTTGCAAGAGTCTGATGGGGGGGGTCTGATGGACAGGCACAATAGGGGCAGTTACAACAGGCAGTTTATCTCCTAGCATCCAGATCCCTCCCCTGATTCCTCATTGGCTGAATACTATAGAGGTTACAGCCTTACCTGGAAGTTGCCTATTCCCATGTAAGGCAAAAAATAGTCTGCTTGGAACAAGTGTACATTCCTTGAGGTGACATAGAGACTTCAGTTCTTTGGCACATGCTAATTGCAAAGCCCGTGAAAAATCAGCTGGTAAAACAGAGAGGGGCAGAAGAACCAGGAAGTGAAGCATCTAAGGGTTTGGGATTCCATCCTGTGTGGAGGTTTCGTACATATTTCCAAGAGGTTGTAAACCTGTTGTTAACTAGACAGCACAGCTTTTGTTTGGTATTTCTGAAAATGAATCATCTCACTTCTCACACTTGGCTAGACCATCAGGGTAGCTGGCTGAGTGTTTGAGAACAGATCCAAGTATTAATGAAGTGTATGTTAGAGTTGTGGAAAGGAAGTAATTAAAATAGGGGGAAAGGAGCAATATATATATATATATATATATATATGCACACACATATATGTGTATATATGTATACACATATATACACATATATATGCATACCTGTATATGATTTATATATATATATATATTAAATATATTTAATATTCACAAAATCCCTTTGAAATCATCATCATTGTTAACATTTCAAAGATGAGAGCAAATAAACTTAGAAGATCAGATGTTTACTCAGCTTGTAAGGGCAGGGCTTGAATTCAAACCCAGATTTAATTAGCTTTGAACTTGATGCTTTCCTAACGTTTACAGGACTTTGGGCAACCATAAATCTTTTAAGATTTGTGTTTGGTTGGGAATGAGGGCAAAAGTGAGAATCATGAGCTGAGAAAGAATGGCCATGGATCTGCACTAAGTTTTGAGAATATGAGGCATCTGCAACCATTACCACAATCAGTTGTAGAACATTTTGATTATCACTAAAAGAAATACCTTACCCATTAACAATCATTCTTATTTTCTCCCAACACTCCAATCCAATCCAAGGCAACAACTTTATCTACTTTCTGTTCTTGATTTTGCATATTCTGGACATTTCATTTAAATGGAATCATGATATGTGGCCTTTTGTGACAAGTTTATTTTATTTGGTATTTTTTCAAGTTCATCCATGTCATATAACACATATCAGTACTTCATTCCATTTTATAGGCAAATAATATTCCCTTGTATGAATATACCACATTATTTTTTTTTAATTTTATTTGAATCCAAGTTAGTTAGCATATAGTGTAATAATGGTTTCAGGAGTAGAATTTAGTGATTCATCACTTACATATAACACCCAGTGCTCATCCCGGCAAGTTCCCTCCTTAATGCCCATCACCGATTTAGCCCATCCCCACAGCCACCACACCTCTAGCAACCCTCAGTTTGTTCTCTGTATTTAAGAGTCTCTTATGGTTTCCCTCCCTCTATGTTTTTATCTTATTCTTTACTTTCCTTTCATCATATGAGTGAAATCATATATTTATCTTTCTGTGACTGACTTATTTCACGTAGCATAATACCCTCTAGTTCCATCCATGTTGTTGCAAATGGCAGGATTTCATTCTTTTTGATCACTGAGTAATATTCCAGTGTGTGTGTGTGTATACCACTTCTTATTCATCTATTCATTAATCAATGGAAAATTTGGCTCTTTCCATGATTTGGCTATTGTTGATAGCGCTAATATAAACATTGGGGCACATGTGCCCCTTCAAATCTATATTCCTGTATCCTTTGGATACATACCTAGTAATTGCTAGATCATAGGGTAGTTCTATTTTTAATTTTTTGAGGAACCGCCATACTGTTTTCCAGAGTGGCTGCACCAATTTACATTCCTACCAGCAGTGCAAAAGGGTTCCCCTTTCTATGCATCCTCGCCAACTTTTGGTGTTTCCTGAGTTGTTAATTTCAGCCATTCTGACAGGTGTGATGTCATATCTTATTGTGGTTTTGATTTTTATTTCCCTGATGATGAGTGATGTTGAGCATCTTTTCATGTATCTGTTAGCCATCTGATGTCTTCTTTGGAAAAGTGTCTGTTCATGTCTTCTGCTCATTTCTTCACTGGATTATTTGTTTTTGGGTGTTGAGTTTGATAAGTCCTTTATAGGTTTTAGACACAAATACTTTATCTGATATGTCATTTGGAAATATCTTCTCCCATTCCATCCATTCTGTCAGTTGCCTTTTAGTTTTGTTGATTATTTTTCATCCATTCATTGCATTCATCCATTGCATTGTGTCTGCTTTTTGACTATTATGAATAATGTTATTATAAACATTTGTTTACAAGGTTTTGTGTGTGTGTGTGTGTGTGTGTGTGTGTGTGTGTGTGTGAAAGTAGAGTTTCAATTGTCTTGGATATATAACAAAAAATAGGCACGTACTGAATAAACAATAAATAAGAATCACAATTACTATTATATAAGGTGTATCCTTTCTCTGGGAGGTTTTAAAAGGGATAAGCTGAAGTTTTCAAATTATTTCTGTGCAAAATGTTACTGCAAGTGATATAGGTAATAACTGCTACATTTTTTGTTTCAACCTGTACAGCAGTAATGTAAAACTTCACTAAATAGCAATTTTGCTAGTTTATATGGTAACTCTTGCTTTAATCTTTTGAGGAATTGACTGTTTCCTAATACAGTTCCACCACTTTATATTCCTTCTACAGTGTATAAGTGTTCCAGTTTTTCCACACTCTTGCCAAAACTTGAATATAGCCACTCTGTGTGTATATGCAGTATTATCTCACTGTGGTTTTGACTTTCACCTTCCTAATGGCTACTATTTTTGAGTCTTTTCACATACTTACTGGGCATTTATATATCTTCTTTAGACTATAGATTACTTTTTGAAGTTTATGTGTGATGGTACACATAAAGGACTTGGGCAGTGTGTGTTTGGGGTATAGTAGCCATTCTATTAAAAAATACTCTAATTTTTCCTGCTTTATTAACTATGATATTTCTCTTCAAGAGTCATTGTAAATTTTTAAGAGTCTTCTAAGTCTTAACAGTTAATAATTTATCAGAAATCACTTAACTTTGAGTAGCCTGGGCTTGCAGTTAAGCTCTGTTTAATCTAATGTGCTTAATTTTAAGATCTATTAACTGTATAATGTATAAACAGTAATTAAATATGGGTATAAATATCAACTGAACACTTCTACATGCAATGACAAATTTTTTTTATGTTTATTTATTTTTGAGACAGAGACAGAGCATGAATGGGGGAGGGTCAGAGAGAGAGGGAGACACAGAATGAGAAGCAGGCTCCAGGATCTGAGCTGTCGGCACAGAGCCTGACGCGGGGCTCGAACTCGCGGACCATGAGATCATGACTTGAGCCGAAGTCGGACGCTTAACCGACCGAGCCACCCAGGCGCCCCACAAAATTGTTACTTAGTGAAGTTTTACATTACTGTTGTACAGGTTGAAATAAAAAATATATATATCAGTTATTACATACATCAGTTGCAGTAACATTTTGCACAGAAATAATTTGAAAACTTAAGCTTATCCCTCTTAAAACCCTCCAGAGAATAGATACACCTTATATAATAGTAATGGTGATTCTTACTTATTGTTTATTCAGTATGTACCTACTATAATGCTGAAAACTTTACTCCAGCTTTTGTGGTTAATTTTAAAGAACTGATATGGTAGATATTATTATCCTAATTTTACAGTTGATGGAATTGAGATTCAGAGAGGTTGATTTACTCTTAATGCCACACACACCTTAAATATATATCCTCATTGTGTAGTGTCTTCCTTTCTTCTAACAATCCAAATTAACTATTTTAGCATACCCCAAATTCAATATTTTCCATATAGACTTCCTTGACAATCTAATCCACATAATCATAAAACTTATTCATTCAATAGAAGCTTCATTGAGGTTTTTATTAGGTACCAGATGCCACTTATATGCTGTGGACAAGAAGGTGAATAAAACATTATGACTGCCATGCTGGTATGAGAGATAAACTTGCAAGAAGTATGAAAATGGAGAAATTGTGTTGCTATCAGAATAAAATGGAAGGATATTTTAAGCTCCAGGAAAGCAAGTTCTATGGCTGCTTTATTTTGCCTTGTGTTACCCATGCCTACACCGTGCCTGGCAGAGAGTAGATATAATAAAATCATACTGACTTGCATTGAAAAAACAATATCTATATATGTATATATAAATTCCACTGGTATTAGACAGAATTGATGCTGATGAATTAGAGCTCAGTATCAAAGAATAGATTTGGGGTCATGAAGGCAAAAATAGTGAAGGATACTCCACCAAAGTTGGAAAAAAAAAGGGAAGAGACTCAGAGGAGTAAATGTGTAATCCTGTGTCGTTCTGAATGATTGCAGCAAAAAGTTGTTTGGACCTAATAGCTAGAGATGAGGCTGCAAAGTTCTACTGGGATCAGTTCAGGAAGGGTCTTGTATGTCAATTTTGGGCATTTGGGTTCTGTCCTAAAAACAATGGGGAATTGCTCAAGTGTTTTAAGTAGAAAACTATGAAAGATATTTATGATTTTTTAAAAGTTTTTATTTATTTATTTTGAGAGACAGAGAGAGCACAAGTCGGGGAAGGGCAGAGAGGGAGGAAGAATCCCAAGCAGGTTCTGTCCTCAGCGCAGAGCCTGATGTGGGGCTTGAACTCATGAACCGTGAAATCATGACTTGAGCCAAAATCAGGAGTTGGACGCTTAACTGACTGAGCCACCCAGGATCCCCAAGATATTTATGATTTTCCAAATCATCCCAGTAATTCTGTAGAAGACAGATTAAAATGGGAAAACAATTTTGGGAAACTGAATGGTAATTGTCTTAGCTCAGCTGCTATAATAAAATACCACAGATAAGGTGGCTTAAACAGCAGACTTAATTTCTTGAAATTTGGGTGGCTAAGAAGTCCAAAATCATAGTGCAAGCACCTTCAGTCAGGTGAGGGCCTTCTTCCTGGTCTGCAGATGATCACCTCCTTGCTGTGTCCATTTGAGGAAACTCTGGTGTGTCTTCCTCATATTTTGAGGTCACTAATCCCACCATGGGACTTCATCTTCATGACCTCATTTAAAAAGCCTAATTACCTGTCCAAAGCCTCACCTCCTAATACCATCACTTTGGGGATAAGGGCTTCCACATATGAATTTTGTGGAGAACACATTTAGTCCATCACAGGAATTTTTTACATTACTTTAGAAAAAATTCATAACGGCCCAAATATATATGATAAAGAATGATAAAGGGAACATAGACTTAAGAGGACTTGGTGACTGATCAGATTTAAGCTTTTGTAAGGTTTCTTGCAAACTTGTTAATGTGACTAACATTTACCAATGTAGATGAATGATAAGGAATTGGATATTTCATTTTTTTGTTGTTGTGTTTGGAGTTAAGGATTCTTATAAAGATGATGAGCTTAGAGTTTAAGATTGCTGTGGAACATAGAGATATGCAATTGAACTTTCTGTTTTTCTAATCAATCAGTGAACAGATGTGCATCTTCGACTTAAAGTTTTACTCTGAATTGAGGTGGCTGGGTGGCTCAGTTGCTTGATTTTGGCTTGGGTCATGATCCCAGGCTCACGAGATCAAGCCCAACATCGCCTCTGTGCTGAGTGTGGAGCCTACTTAAGATTCTCTCTCTCTGTCTCTGTCTCTCTCTCTGCCCCTCACCCCTGCTTATGCTCTCTCTCTCTTTAAAAAATAAAAATAAATAAAATCAAATTTATAAAGTTTTACTCTGAATCAAACATTTTTTTTCTAAGAATATTATCCAATTTATTACGGTATATATGTTGAGTTCTGAGATAGGGTAAAAATTTCTTAAGGGAAAGTCTTAAGATCATTTTTTATGGTCTTTATATTACAGCTAGAAATCAATATATCTTTAGAAATGCCTGCTGAGGTAGAGAAGTCTGAGTTTAATGTAAATAATACTGAGATATTAATTGGTCACATTTGTGCAGTGCTTTGTGGTCACAAAACATCTTCAACGTGTATTATCACATTTGGAAATCCATCTTTTCAGCAACCTCATGCGTTAGGTGGACCAGGTATTGCAGTAGAGAATATATATGTGTGTGTGTGTGTGTGTGTGTGTGTGTGTGTGTGTGTGTGTGTGTATACATATATATATATGTGTGTGTGTGTGTGTGTGTATACATATATATATATATGTGTGTGTGTGTGTGTATACATATATATATGTGTGTGTGTGTGTGTGTGTGTGTGTGTGTGTGTGTATATATATATATATAAAATTTTCTTTATTAGGCTTTGCCTCACTAAGATTCCTGTAATGTATTTTCTCCATTCTTTTACCCCATACAAATGTTCTTTCTCTCATCTACTATCATTTCATGTTCTATTGCTTTCAGTTTATTAAATAAGCTTGAACTTAAGAAATCCATAAGAGCAAATCTGCTGATTTAGAAGACAGGACCTTCATAACTTATGTAAAACATCAAGGTGTTTTTTTTTTTTCTTTAACTAAAGGTGGGAGAGAAACTTTGTTTCTTGGGAGAGGTAGGAACACAGTATGGCATCTTTCTAGCTATGAGAGCCATACCCTCACTTAATCTATTGGCTCCCATTTGAAAGAAGAATAGAAACTGTGATAATTACAGATATTAGATTCATTTTTTTATTTATCAACATATATATTTTCAACATTCATATTTTTTATTTGTAAAGAGCTTATTTTCCCATTTTTTCTAATTGAATCTGAGTGTTTTGACCTTTTACATTATTAAATTGATCATTAACAGTTTGTTATTGTTGTTGAAAGTTACACTATTTTCATATGATTATTGAAAATTTTATATCTGCATTTAAAATTTTCCAGATGATGCCCTGGCCTATTTATCTGTGGGTACAAACCATTCTTTGATATGTATAAGCACCTCATATATTTTTATTTATTTTTTTAACTTTATTTTTTTGAGAAAGAGAAAGAGCAGGAATGGGGGAGGGACAGAGAGGGAGAGAGAGCATCCTGAGCAGACACCCTGTTGAAGCAGGGCTCGATCTCAGGAACTGTGAGATCATGACCTGAGCTGAAATCAAGAGTTGGAAACTTAATCGACTGAACCACCCAGGCACCCCCCATATATATTTAGAGCAACAGTTTCGTATAATATAAATGTATATACCCTGTTGTTTAATTTGTCTTTTGTTGATTCTATTTTGGACACCTGCAGATTTGGTATTTTCCTTGATGCTTTTTTAGCTTTGATAACATACTTTAAAGAGCCATACCAACCCTACAATTATAAAAAAATTTATATAAAGTACTTGTAATACCTTTTAACTTTTACGTTGTTGTGAAAAATGAGCAATCCAACTTAATTTATTTTTTAAATAATAAGTCTATTTTATCAGACCCAATTACTGGATACATTTTTACTACCTCACTTTATAATTCCATACTAGAAGCCTGTTTTTGTTTTTATTTGAACTTCTCCTATTTTCACTTCCAGAAGTTCTTGGTATCTTAAAAAGACTCCTTAATTTCTTGATAATTATAATAGCACAATGGGTAAATCTAACTAGGGACACAAATTGAACAAGAAAAGTCTTAAAAACGATATTCAGCCTTTCCTAGACTGTAATAGAATGAATACTCACAAGCATGATAAATAAGAATAGTCATTAAAATTTTTCTGGGCAACATTTCTCATTTTACAGTTAGATACACTAAGGCCCATAGGGAGAAATTGACTCGACCAAGATGAGTTAAAGTAACATAGCTGACGTGTCAACTCTTGGTATAACTTTATTATGCTACAATATTTATTATATTAGAATCATATAATTCCATCCACTAGATTGAGCTCATTCAGCCCTCTACTCTCTGTGTATTATACCCTCAGCAACCTTTACATGCATGACAGTTCCACAGAGTAGTGACAATCTCCTTTGCACTAGGAAAGCAGGTCTCTCTGTAGTTCATCCCGTTCCTCATTTTAAACTTCATTTGTTCCTATTGGTCAGATGGTTAGCAATATATTTCTTTAATTACACAGCCATTGCCATTTGCAAGTTCTTCACATCCAGCTAATAAAATATTCTTTTACAAATGAATAAAGTCTATCTATGTAAATTAATTCTCAACACTTTCCTTCCAGTTTCTCTACAGTCTCCTCTTCCTGCCCTACAGCTATGTGGGTTTATTTGTTTTCCATGTCTTTGTGAAGCTATTTTTTTTTAAATTTGTTAATGTTTATTTATTCCTGAGATAGAGCATGAGCAGGGGAGGGGCAGAGAGTGAGGGAGACAAAGAATCTGAAGCAGGCTCCAGGCTCCGAGCTGTCAGCACAGAGCCGGATGTGGGTCTCGAACTCACGGGCCATGAGATCATGACCTGAGCCGAAGTCGGACCCTCAACCGACTGAGCTACCCAGGTGCCCCCATGAAGCTATTTTTAATTTCATTTTAAAGTACTATTTTGTGATTCTCTAAGGTATCTTAATTTAGTGACAATTTTTATATCCATAATTTATATCACATATTATTATTATTTTTTTAACGTTTTATTTATGAGACAGAGAGAGACAGAGCATGAACGGGGGAGGGGCAGAGAGAGAGGGAGACACAGAATCGGAAGCAGGCTCCAGGCTCTGAGCCATCTGCCCAGAGTCTGACGCGGGGCTCGAACTCACGGACCGCGAGATCGTGACCTGAGCTGAAGTCAGATGCTTAACCGACTGAGCCACCCAGGCGCCCCTCACATATTATTTTTTAATGCTAGCTCATCCAATTAGGACTATGAACACACATGAAAACTTGCTAGAATAATAGCTGACTGTGGACTGCATGATAAGACACTTAGATTGTTGACCAGTTCTTACTGAAGTGAACAAGTAAGTGCATCAATATGCCCTCATGGAGAGGTCTAGCTGTTGCCTCACAATATTAGCTTCAGCAAATATTTCCTTCAGAAACTGGTTAAAGACACTATTTATGTTTTTTTTTAATTTTTTAAATGTTTATTTGTTTTTGAGAGAGATAGAGAGACAGAGGTGAGTGGGAGAGGGACAGAGAGAGAGGGAGACACAGAATCTGAAGCAGGCTCTAGGCTCTGAGCTGTCAGCACAGAGCCTGATACAGGGCTTGAGCTCACAAATCGTGAGATCATGACCTGAGCCGAAGTTGGATGCTTAACTGACTGACCCACCCAGTTGTCCCCAGACATTCTTTATATTATGAATGATTTAATTGATGGGGGAAGTAATGTGGGGATATAATAAAGGCAAACAGAAAATAATAGAGGAGAAGAAGGAAATGAACATGGTAAATATTAACAATTGTTACCTTTCAAAAGATCAGTTTTTTTAAAGTAGGTAAAATAATATATAGCCTAAGAAAAAAGGAAAAAATTCACAAATTCATACAGAAATAAAAAGGAGAAGGAGAAAGGACTATGGATTATCAGGAATCCAATATTGGATTTTCTAGTTTTGTCTCTGTTTTATACCCTCTATTGCATTAATTATTTTCTGAGTTGAAATCATAAAGGTATAATACTAGAGAAACAATAACCAGTTTTGTATAAATATTGATGAAATAAAGACTTCTAGAACTCACAATATGCAAGTTTTTCCAAAATTGTTGCTTTTCAGTAATATCTAGGAGAAGGGGAAAGATGATCGGGGTATTCATGTTTGTACTACAAGTTTTATATTTCCTAATTCAGCATTAGCTAGCTACAAAGTTGACTTTATATTTATGATGAAATTTTAGCAAGTCTGCTACTCAAATGATTGATTATAAGACTCATCATTAGTTCATGCTTGATTAGGAATGAAGAAAAATTTTGTTAATTTAATCATAACTCAGTGCCTCAAAAATATTACAAGCCTCCTGTTGCTTTGAAATTTCTTCAGTCTGTTTTAGGGGATTTGGCAATTCTACCTACATTTAGCTGCACTACTTGTTGTGTGGTAGGTTATTCTTTTCATGTGTCTCAGAAATAAAATTTAATTCTATTTCATCTACTTTATGGTTATTGTCTTTTCTTAGGCTCCGCATAGTACTTGATGGTCTCTTTACAACAAAATATGGAATTGCTATCATTCCTCCAACAACAAAGATTTGCTCCACTATATCAAATGCTTGTGTCTGAGCCCTCCTGCATAATCAGAGACATTTCACTGTGAGAATGACTCACAGTGTAATCTTTGTGATGCAATTTTAAATGGCAGCTAAACCCAACACATGCACTAACAGTGGAGCACATCAAATGATTGCATGGAAAAATGAAATAGGGATGACAGTCTGTTATGTGCATGCACTGACAACTACTTCACAACTCCTAATTGTCTGACAAAGATTGGAAGACACTATTGATAATGAGATAAAAATAGCTTTTACGTGTGATATTTGTGAGAGATTGTGAATCTTAAAAATCAATGAAATAGAGTATATCATATTTTTCTTCTAGCCCACTGCCATATTCAGAATTTACTCCTTCCACTCAAAAACTTTGGTCCATCAAAAGGAGAAAACAAATAGAAACCAAAAAAGGAGAATACAACAAAAACAAAGAAGATTGTGATGGTGCTGTGCATGGTCAGAGAGTATGTTTGTATGAAGTACCAAATGTCAATTGCTAGTGACATTATCAAAATGGTCCTGACATAGGTGGTTCCTGACTTAAGCCCTCTTCACAAGAACCAACTAACAACTTCCCATAGACAAAACACTATTGTGAAAATCCCAGAACCTGGAGGTGTAGCTGAAGTGTGCCTCTGGACCACAGAGACCAAGAAGCACCACATTAGAAGGATGGAAGAACAGCTACATAATACCGCATTGCTTTTCTACCAGGCTGCACTGGAAGGGGTTTCTGGGTCTCCAGTGGCAAAAGAGAGTCCAGGGTGGATGTATAGCTCCCCCAATGTTGCAGGAGGCCCACTTAGGTCTTACGGGATCACTGGGGGAATCTCCAGTGGGGCTCAACCACTGGGGATCAGATAGAGATGGAGAGGGGTGCAAGGCTTACAGCAACCAGTGCACAGATATTGGCAGACAGCTTGCCTGTTTACTGTGTCACCTGAGCGGAGATCCTAGCCAGCAGCTCTGCCTATCTCTAGAGGCAGTAGAGTGGCCTTGTCTGGCCAGGGAGCTCATTTGGCAGTTATGCCTGATTTGGATCCATAGTCAATGGGCCATGCCAGCTGGAGCCCATTCTACTACCCTACCTGGACAAGGAAGCAAATTTTCAGACCCATCAAACTGCTGAGCATAGCTTTTACTGCTGCCCAATCAGGAAGCCTGGCCAGAGAACCCAGACAGCTTCAGAATGCCTTCTATGGCCTCACTTAGGCAGGGAACCAAACCAGCAGATCTTTCCAACTGTGGAACAGAACCAGTGACCCTACACGATGATCCTTGACAACCTTGATCCACCCTAAAATTCTTCCCAGTAGTAGCCCAGCCTTCAACCTGACCCAGCAGCAGAGTACACATGCAGCCCTGACATAGCATGTGGACTTGCACAAGTAGGAATCTCAGCTAGTGACTCCACTCAATCATGGAGTAAGCCGTAGTCCCATCCAACTGCATGATACAGCTAGAGGCCCCTTCCAACCAGAGAGCCTGGCCAGTAACCTGGCACAACCACAGAGTACACCCCAGTAACCTGATTGCTAAACCCAGTCTGCACCCCCACCCGCAACTTAAGGACAGAGCCTGTCACCCAGCCTGAACATGGAATCAGGCAGTGGCACCAGCTTGTAGGAGAACACACCTGACCATGAATGATGGAAGAGCCAAGCCTATAGCCCTCCCCTATAGAAAAGTTTGCAATACTCACTCATACTACCTGCAAGGGAACACAGCCTTTTACAGTGTTGTATGTCAATTCTATTTCAATAAGATACATATACATATATTTTACGTGTGTATATATATAATATATATATATATATATACACACACGTAATGTATATGTATATAATATATATACACACATAATATATATACAATATTATATATATAAGGTATTATATATACCTATAATCATGTATATATGTATACATATACATATATGTGTGTGTGTGTGTGTATATATATAAATAAAATAGGATATCTAAGTTCAACTGTTTTGTGGCATATAAATGCAATTTATTTCCTGGTTTTCCTGGTGTGTGTGTGTGTGTGTGTGTGTATGTGTATGTATATGTATAATAGGATGTCTGAGTTCAGCTGTTTTCTGGCATATAAATGCAGTTTATTTCCTGGTTTTCCTATGGCTCCCAGGCCCCAGTCATTACCTTTACTATTTATATTTGACAGAAGGAAAGTTCTGACATAGATTGACAAGCTATAGCTCATAGCTTATTTTTCCCCCTACGTTTTTTGGAAAGTTGGAGAGCTATGAGTGGTTTTTATATGCTTACATTTTCAAATGGTTGAAAAAAGGCAAAATGTGAATGATATTTTGTGATGTGTAATATTAGTGTTCATAAATAAAATTTTACTGTAACGAAGTGCCACACATTTGTTTACTTACTGTCTATGGCTGCTCTTGTACTACATGGCAGAGATGAGTTGTTGAAGTAAAGACTGTATGGCCTTGCAAAATTAAACTGACCTTTTCCAGAAAAAATTTTGTAGATATCTGCTGTATGTCAATTTTTTATGACCTTTGTTGGATATGGATGATAGTTAGGAATTTTTTTTTAATTTTCTGTTTTCACATTAGGGAAAGTACCCCCCTTCACATTTTTACTTAATTTTGTTCAATTTTGTTCATTTCCGTATGGTGAAGTATGTCACTGTGATCTCTCTCTCCTCTATCTTTCTCGGAACTCATACTTGTAATTTTCTAAATAGACTGAAATTACCATAATCACTTCCTCTTTGACCCAAGAGATATTAAGAAGAGCTTTTATCTTTCTGGGTATATATGTCTATATATTGTTTTTGGCTTCTTTATTCTTTTGTTATTAATCAGACATGTTTTGCACTGAATTCAGAAAATCTGGTGTTTATAACTTATAACCTGTGAAAGTAATACATGATTCTTTTTTGAAAACAGTCCAGGAATTTGAAAAGAATATACATTTTCAGTGCTGTACAATGTTGGATTTATATATTCATTATATGCTTTATGATTACCAAATGCCTTTTATCTTTACTTATTTTTGCTTAATTTATCACTCAAAGGTAGACGGTATTGTCTGAATGGTTCTGAGTAAACTTATTTTAATAACATAGGTTTCAATACATAAAGCATTTTAAAAACTCCATTCAGCATAAATTTTAAAAACACTTAATCTATATCAGATAAAAAAAGAGTTCCTGCTCTCCTGAAGCCCTCATGATGGGAAATATTTTATGGACATCAAAACAAAGTAAAATAAAAACCACTTTTAATAACACTGTATAATTTCTTTTCAATTTTTCTAACTGCTAAGAAGAATAAATATCAGATACTATATATCGATATGGAATAAGAAAATTTTACTTTGTGTGGAAAGCCATGACTTTTTCTGCTGTGCTTCTCTTTTAGATGCTATTTAATGTATAGTTCTCTAGGAAATATGTATGCTGAGGATTGCAGATTGAGAATTATAGGCAGGAGAAAAGCAAAAGTGTGAAGGCTTTGAGTGAAAAACAGAAAGAAAAACCAAGTGAAAGGAGGTAAAAAATATGGTTGGAAGAAAGAGAAGGAGGAAAGGATGATTGGAGGCACCCTCCTCTGCCCAGAGGGCAGACTAAAGATTCTGAATTATTTCCTCAGAGCAAGGGAAGATTTTAAGCAAGGAACAAGATCCTATCTTTTCCCCCATTTAAATATATCTGTTTTCTTTAGTGTGGGAGGTATTGTGGAGAGGATGGCAAGATACTGGATATAGGAAGAAAATTCAGGAGGCTAAACTCTACCACTGTTAACAAGTGATTTATTGTAACACTATTTACACAAGGGAGGTTTTTGTGGTGTCTCAGTGTGGTGTCTGTCCCATGAGATGGGGGCCCCCAAATGTGGGGAGACTGTTGATCCCGTAGGAGCCAGTGGCATGGGCTGGGACAGGATTCACCCAAGGCAGAACAAACAAGATAGAAGTTTATTGCTCCACAGGGGCATAGCAGGTAGGACATCAAAGGAGAGACTTTCTGCAAGGAGGCAGTGGATGGGGACCTTATTTAAAGTGGAAGGTGAGGAGGTAAGGGGACTATGGAATTTTCCCTTTTTTGGTAACTGTGTCTGGTTGTAAATAACCCATCCAGTGACTAGTTAGGGCCAATGGATATTTCCATGTGGGTCACATGATGGGCCTGTCTATATTCATCCCGGTGCTCCCTGTGGGCCCTTTTGCCTTGATCAAGTTTCTTGATCAAGCCTGTTGTCCAGGTTAATATTTAAAATGTTAATGTTAAACATTTAAAAACGTTAAATGTTTCAAAGATAATATTGTGATCACTTTTTTTTGTTTGTTTTTCTGTGTATCTCTAATGAGTTTGCCCTGACTTTTATGTCCATCTGTCCATGCCTCTAGATATATCAGGATTCCTTTAAAAACTGCATTGTTTTGGGGTGTATAATTTTATTTTATGTAAATAGAATTGCATTATTTTTCTCCCTTTCTTTTGCTGCTTCTAACTGCTGCTTAACCCTATATAATGTACATCCATTCTCTTTCACATCTTCACTGTCTTAATTTTGTACCACAGGGTACTTCAGATTCCCCCAAATCATACATGATGCTGCAGTTGCCATAGTCATGTCTGTCCTTTGATGAGACTATGTGAGCTTTTCTTTGTGACCATACATCCATGGTGAATCTCAAGTACATCAGATATTTGCCTATCTCCAGACTGTCTGCTCTGGACCACCTTACCTGAGAAATGAATGAGGGTTTTTATATTGCCACAGTTTACCAACACTTAATATTTTTCAGTTTTCTCATTTTTAAAATATATTTGGTATAAATGACAACTTGTAAAAATTTCATTATAAAAAGTTTTCAAACATACCTAGAAATACAGAGAAGAGCAAAATGGATCTCCTTCAGTGAATTGTTATTTACATTTGCTTTATTTGGTTTAATTTTTTTATTGTTTTGCTGAAACATTTAATTCAAATCTTAGTGTACTGGTTTTCTTTTGCTGCTGTAACAAATTACCACAAATTCAAAGCCTTATGTTAGCACGGATTTATTACCTTATGTTTCTAAAGGTCAGAAGTCCAAATTGGGTCTCAGTGGAATAAAATCAAAGTGTTGGCAGTATTGCATTTCTTTGTAAGTGCTCTGAGGAGAATTTATTTTCTTGTCTTTTCCAGTTTCTATAGGCCCTCTGTTCCCTGGCTCCTGGTCTCTTTCCATCTTCAAACCCAGTCATGGCTTTCTCACACCACACCACTGACAATGAGTGTTCTACCTCCCTCTTTTATATTTAAAATACCCTTGTGATTACGTTGTGCCCATTCAAATAATACAGGATAATTTCCTTATTTTATGGTCACTTGATTAGCAACCTTAATTCGGTCTGCACCCTCAATTCCCTTTTATGTAATGTAACATACCATAGTCACAGGTGCTGGGCATTAGGATGTGGACACCTTTGGGACAGTGTTCATTATTCTGCCTACCACACTTAGATATCATTCATTAGTGATTGATCTCTAAAAATTAAGGATTTTTACTATATAGCCACAATACTAGAATACCAGAATGATGTCTAATGAAGTGTTTGGGTTTTCATTTTGTTTTGTTTTTTAATCAGGACCCAAACAAGGTCTATTTGCTGTATTTCATTGTTGCTATATCATTCAAGTGTTTTTTGATATAGACGGACCTTACTACACCCAGGTTTTTTTAATGCATTTTATTTGTTGAAATGCACAGTCCACTGTCCTGAAGAATATCCCACTTTATGATTTTGTTCTAATGTCTTCTGATGTTGAGGTATTTGTTGTATTTCCTTTAAACCTCAAACTAGATCCAAAGATCAAAACATATTCAAATTTAACATTTGGTGAAAATATTTGTCAGCTGATCCTATGTCTTTTACTTTGTATCACATTAGAAGACCCATATCTTCCTTTTCTGTTGTACTAAAGGGAGGTTTGAACATTCTTAGTGGCTGAGATTTGCTTACTGCCAATTGTCATAGAATTTCATGACTTTTACTTTGGCATTGTTGGAAATCTGGGGATATTTCTTTCTTTATTTTTTTAATGTTTATTTTGAGAGAGAGAAAGAGAGTGTGTGAGCAGGGGAAGTGACACAGAGAGAGGAAGACACAGAATTCGAAGCAGGCTGCAGGCTCTGAGGTGTCAGCACAGAGCCCGATGTAAGGTTCGAACCCACAGACCTCAAGATCATGACCTGAGCCAAAATCAATGCTTAATGGACTGAGCCACCCAGGTGCCCCTCTGTGGGGACGTCTAAAGAATGATCCATTCAGCTGTTATCTGTGAGGTATTTATTTTTTTCTACAACATTCATTGTGGTCGTAGCTCATTTAGGCAATTCTGACCTCTTAATTTCATCTCATCCACACTATATTTTAGGAGTCTTTTTTACAGTTTTTGGTTAGTGGATGATACTCTTTCCTGTTTTCCAGTACGGTTACAGAATCCTCTAGTTATTTCTATACTGCTTTTTCCATTTCACTTGGAATTTTTGAGGGAGGATGACTAAGTTGGATACATGACATCATTTTTAAAAAATTTTTGATGATTTGGGGCACCTGGGTGGCACAGTGGATTAAGCATCTGACTTCGGCTCAGGTCATGATCTTGCGGTTTGTGAGTTCCAGCCCTGCATTGGGCTCTGTGCTGACAGCTCAGAGCCTAGAGCCTGCTTAGGATTCCGTGTCTCCCTCTCTCTCTGTCCCTCCCTCACTCGTGCCTAGACTATGTTCTGTCTTTCTCTCAAAAATAAATAAACGTTAAAAAAGTTGTTTTGATGATTTTATTTGTAGAGGCAGAGATGACACAGTCTGCTTTTAGTATATACTGATTAAGAGAACATAAATAAAAAAGTAACAGTATGATTTTAGTAACTCTTAAATGTGTGTGAAACGTATTAATCAAAATATGGAATTCATTTGCATTTTTTAAATAGCAGTTCAAATATGTACTAGATGTATATTTTAATATTCTGCTAATGTCTAATGCATGTGTGGATTCATGAACTTTTTGCGATTTATGACCCCTCCCTAGGAGACTATAGACTTTAGAGTAGAAACCATGGCTTGAAGGAAGATGACTACCAATTTGGAATTTCAATGGGACTTATTATCTGAATTAATTCTTAATCCCTAGGCTATGAAAATGCAATTGAAAATTAGCACTTTAATGCTTAAGTGATTCATAGGATGAATTACCTTTTCAGCAGCTAAATGTTACCCTAGGGGTATAAAATATTTACAATGATTTCCCAAATTATCCATGTTTTATCCATAAAGCACTCTATATTAAAAAGGGGGTTATTTCATTACTCAATAAATATTTTTTTCTTTGACCATATGTCTTTTGTTGTTGTTATTGTTGTTGTTGTTGTTATATATTGGGGATACAGCAGTAAGAAAAAATAGACACTTATTATATTGTTCTTGCATTTGGAGTTTGTAGTTACTTATGTGAAATTGCATCTGATCTTCATTCTATTAACTAAGGTAAGATAGGGACAATTTTGGTATTGAGGACAATTCTATTTGCGATGAGTATAGAGAAAGCCTATATATTAGTTATGATTTGGTTATCTGTAAATAGTAGAAGATACTAAATTAACAGTGGCTTAAACAAATAAGTTTATTTTTGTCAACTGGAGGTGATGAGTCTAGTTTCTGGTATGGCTCTCAGTTTCATGTTAGGGACTTAAACTGTCAAGGTTCAGTAAGGGAAGCAGAAATGCAATCCATGTTGATAGAGGGATATATGATAGGAATTAGATATTACACAACTTTGGAAAAAGCTAAGAAGTAAAAGTCTAGGAGAGAGTTGAGATTTTTTTTCTCCAAGCAGTTAATCTGAGAAGCCAGCTATGTTCAGGGGCTAAAAGTATGGCAAGGATAAAGCTTCTGGGTATGTCTATAGAAAATTTTGTTTCTGTGTGTTACCTTCCCCATGGGTTTACTTTCAGGCTTCTCTTGGAGGAGCTCTTGGAGAAGCTTTCTTGGAGAGCTGCTGTTGGTTAACAAGGTCAGCATTTGAGAAGAAGGTCTAGACACAAAACAGAGGAGTGTGGGACAGGACCCACTGGTACCTTTGTATCTGCCTGTCACAGCATCTCACCTTGGTAACCATCAGAGAATAATAGCTGTTGCCTGAGTGTTATCCCCCAAAAGTCTTGCAGATTCTTCTTTTGGAAAACTCTAACATGGAAACTTGTAAAGAATATGATCCTGGGTAATAAACTAAGCCAACATAGTCCAAACTACTTGGGTAAAAAAGAAAGAAAAGAGAAAAGAAAAAAAGAAAAGGAAAAGAAAAAAAAAAATCTCAGCCAGGTGCTCAAAAGCAAAGCCAGGCAAGCAGAGAATATTCATTTGGATGGTAAGGAGTCATTTAAGCAAGTGATCCACATAGGTCTAATATTGTCAGGGAACTTTGGGGAGTAGGATTAAGAAGTAAGTTGGTCAAAATTGTGTAAAATATTAGCAGAAAGGGCATGTAGAGGATGTTTTAGAGGTATAATGTAGCTAAAGAAAATGTTGAATATTGGGATAGCATTTTAAATCACTTTATAAGAGTTAGTAATTTCCAGTTTGCCTTTCCCTTTTAATCTTTATTTTATATTATTGGAAAAAGTAACACAACAACCTGAATTCAAGAGTATTTTGCCTTCTTTAGATGCATATGCTATCTGGATGAGTTTAGGGAATGAACACTGAAGTGTGTATTAGACAGTGATGGAGTATGTGTTCCTAATGCATTTGGCAAGTGCTCTGAGGGAAATTACTTTGTTCTTATTCAGACAGATACCATCGTGTTCTCCCTAAATAAAATGCCTATAACCAGTCATTTCTGTGTGAGGAAGAGTGATGGTCAGTATTGAATAAGAAACAAACATTGTTGAGATTTATTAAGATGATGGTTAAGCTGTGAAGAGCCACACAGTGGTGAAGTTTTTTCCTGGTAGCTCAGCTACCAGGAAAATTTTGCATTCATAGAAACAGTTGGCTGTATTCACATGCATCCAAGGTTGTGGCATCATAAGGAAAATGCCTACAGCTCCTAGGAGAGGGGGGATGGAGGCTTGCAATCTAAGAAGTAGGGCTTAAAAAAGCAGGTTCTCATAGGAAATACCATTAAAAGAAAATATCCTCCAGTAAAATTGTCTTTTTTTACCACAGCCCTCTGGCAGCATTCCATGTTGTCTGGAGAATATCCTACAAGGTAGACAGGAATATAGTAGATAGAGCCCTACTTGTGAATGCTAGGAAAATAAGCAAATTAGACACTAAGTTTTGCACCAGAGACTCTGGTTGTCTCACAATGTCTTCCCCCCTTCTTCAATAGAAAAAGCGCCTGAGATTTGATAAAATGGCACATGTCTGCCCAAAGACTACATTTTCCAGCTTCCCTTAGAGTTGGATATGGTCATGTAACTAAATTCATCGGAGGAAAAAAAAAAAAAACGGAAGTGGTTTTTAGTATATGCCTCGTAAGGTTGATGATATAATTTTTTCCCTTCCTTTCACCTTCTGATCAGGTGCAGATGCAGGCATATCTTAGACCAAGAGGTTTTTTTAATAATAGATGCCAATCACACAGGTAAAGCATATGTTAAAAAGAGAGTGGGTTCCTGCAGTAGGTGGCCACATACACATTGCCACTGCTCCTATCTATAGGTGGAATCTATTTCTCATCCATTGAGTGTAAGCTAGTCTTTTAGCTTCCTATAACCAAGAGCATGTGGTTGACGTGAATCTTTAATACCAAGCTCTGCAAAGACTTTCAGGTTTCACCCTTGCACTTTTGTGACACTCTGTTGGAAACCAGTTGTCATATAAGAAATCTTATTACCCTGGGGCGCCTGAGTGGCTCAGTTGGTTGGGCATCTGACTTCGGTTCAGGTCATGATCCTGCGGTTCATGAGTTGAAGCGCTGCGTCCGGCTCTGTTGTCAGTTTGGAGCCTGGAGCCTGCTTTGGATTCTATGTCTCCTTGTCTTTCTGCCCCTCCCCCACTCATGCTCAGTGTATCTCAAAAATAAATACAAACATTAAAAAAAGAAAAAAAATCTTATTACCCTTCTTTTAGAGAGCTCAAGTTAGCCATGTTAAAGGATACATGGAAAGAGATAGATACCCAGCCTCAGGTGAGACAAAGCATGTGAATGAGGAAGAACACATGGGACATCCTGTCCCTCTCATACACCATAAGAAACAGAAGAACCGCACAACTGAGTCCAATCCAGATTAAAGAATTATGAGAAATAATAAAATAGTTCTTGTTTTGAGGCGATAAATGTTGGGGTAGTTTGTTATATATCATAGATAACTGAATCACTCTCTTTACTTTATTGTTCTCATATGATATAACCACACAACTTCCTCTTTGGAAACCACTCAGAGCAAGTCTGAGTGAATCACAAAATTTGAATATCATGGCTTCACCTGTTACATTGAGATGCCCTGTCTCTTCACAGATGATGATGGCAACCCTTTCTTTCTCCTCTTGACCTCAGATCTCAGGTTTCTCTCCTTTGTGACTTTTGCTCATTCATAGCACTATAAAATTTCTGCGCTGATCCAGATATATGACAACCACTGAGTTTTTTTTTTTTACAAAAGCATAAATGATTATACTGTTGAACTTTGCAGCTTATCATTTTAAATTTAATTTGAGCACATTTTAAAGATTGTATTGGGAATTTTAAGATGTCTTTACTGTTAATGATTTCACAATTTTTATTGAGTGTATTCCCACTTATTTAATTACTGAGAAGCAAATGTATTGAACACGTTAACCTTTTTAATGGTTCTGACATGTGCTGTAGATATGGCCAAAATATAACATTCTGCTGTCTAATATTTTATGTCTCAAAGCTTCAAAATTATTACATTTTATCTTAACATATCTGATTAACAAAATTCACCCAGTATTATTATTGCTATTGCTGTTATTATTTTAGTTTTTTTATTGCGTTCTTTTTTTACCCATCTTATAAATTCTTTATTGTGCCTCAATAATTCTGCCCCATTTTAAATGTAATATCTCCAGGCATGAGTCTATTCTGTCTATCCCATGGAGAAGCGAGAATATTAAGGCATAAATAGTGATTCCTTCCCTAGTTCTATAGGAGGAATGAAAACATCATATCCTGAGAAAAGAAACATATACCAATTAATGCTCAACAGTATAGATGCAACCTTTTTTTTTTTTGAGAGAGAGAGAGCATGTGCATGCATGGGGGAGGAGCAAAGGGAGAGGGAGAGAGAGAATCTCAAGCAGGCTCTACACACCCAGCACAGAGCCTGAAGCTGTGCTCTATCTCATGACCATGAGATCATGACCTGAAGTGAAATCAAGAGTCAGACGCTTAACTGACTGAGCCACCCGGGTACCCCACAACCAGTATTTAAGGAAAGAATAACCACATTTAAAAAAATGGAATTTCTAATATAATATTTAATGTCCCAAACCTTCATAAAAACCTATCCTTTTGATTTTAATGCCCTTCTATGTGTTGTTCATTGAATTTAATAATAATAATAATAATAATAATAATAATAATAAACCTTCCAAACCATTTATTTAAGTGATATTTAAGACTCAGCTGCCATGTGAAACATTTCCTCTGTAACACTACTGAATAATTTACCTTTTAGTAGGTATGAGTGTTGACATTTAAAAGTTTATAGGGACTATAGAGACTATTTTGTTCAAACCTTGTAGTTTATAACCCAAGATACATTTAAAACCTGGTAAAAGTGGCAATCTTGCATGCAGAGAAATCTAGTCAACCAGTGTAGAAGTCCACATTCTCTTCAGCTAATGTTTGAAGTGTTCCATTCTAATTCTTTTAACTACATCTCCTTAGTACTATATTTGTCACATCATACCTAAAATCCTCCTTCTATTATATCATTATCCACTGCCAAACTAAGTCCCCCTACCAAGACAATCAAGGTCCTAAGTACTAGTCTGATATTAAAGATGAAATAATAATAACTATCTTTATTTTGAAACATTAGATCTACCCTATGACCCAGCAATAGCACTTCTAGGAATTTACCCAAGAGATACAGGAGTACTGATGTATAGGGGCACTTGTACCTCAATGTTTATAGCAGCACTTTCAACAATAGCCAAATTATGGAAAGAGCCTAAATGTCCATCAACTGATGAATGGATAATGAAATTGTGGTTTATATACACAATGGAGTACTACATGGCAATGAGAAAGAATGAAATATGGCCCTTTGTAGCAACGTGGATGGAACTGGAGAGTGTGATGCTAAGTGAAATAAGCCATACAGAGAAAGACAGATACCATATGTTTTAACTTTTATGTGGATCCTGAGAAATTTTACCAAAGACCATGGGGGAGGGGAAGGAAGAAAAAAAAAGACAGGGAGGGAGGCAAACCATAAGAGACTCTTAAAAACTGAGAATAAACTGAGGGTGATGGGAGGTGGGAGGGAGGAGAGGGTGGGTGATGGGTATTGAGGAGGGCACCTGTTGGGATGAGCACTGGGTGTTGTATGGAAGCCAATTTGACAATAAATTTCATATTATAAAAAAGAAACATTTTTTTCACTAATTAAAAAAAATGTTCTCTGTTCCAAAATGTCACATTTGGATCATGTGACTACACATGCTGTCTTGTATTCATACCATTTTTAATATTTAAAATACTTTGAAAGGTCTTGTCCTTATTTTTAAATATGCCTAATAGTTACAGTGATTATCAAATAATGTTCTCTTTATATCAGTTCAGATTCCCATCTTCTTTTGAGGCCCAGGTAATGATAAACCCCTCATCATAAAGCTTTCATTGATCATGATAACCCCACTGACTTCTCCTCTCAGCATCTAGAGATTTTATTTGCTAATCACTTGAAACTTGCTCCACATTGCCTTGATCTGTGTTTTTTTTTCTCATTTATTCTAAGCTTATATCCTCAAACTAGACTTTATACTTTTTTTTTTTTTGGAGGCAGTATTACTAAACTACATTTCTACTTTTTATTACAAGGTCTGGGGCAGTTTCACAAACACTATTAAATATTTAGTGAGTACATTGCATTTGAAAAAAGAAGAGTTCAAGTAAAAAACTAATATAGAAGAGGTGAACAGTTAGCCTGATGATAAAACCATTTTAAATTAAAAACCATACCCGTTGTTTATTGAGTGTATACAGTGGACTGTGTTTTTTGTGAAGTACTTTACATACACTTTCTCATTCAGCTAATTATATAGGTGATTTGCTTGAATAAACTGTATTTAAAATAAGTTGGAATCTACGTAAATTTGAGGTTTATGAAACAGATTTCAAATTGTCAGAAACCAGTACCTTCTGGTAAGGGATTACTTTCTTTCTTGTTTGAAAATGATTTCTTAAAGTAGAGGCTCTTTGAGCAGATGTCAGAGAATGTAGTGAAACAAGGAGGGAAGGAAGACACATGGAGAGATGGAGAGCCAAACAACACAATGACTGTGCTATTTAGATTATGATGTCAGACATGCTAACCTTCTCCTTAATTCCATTTGCTTATTGTGGTCTAAGCATCAACTGAAAACAGAATTTCTGTTCAATTTATATCTTTCACAGAATCAACCTATCTCTAAATCTTGCCAAGAAGCACTCATTTGCAAGTAATGGTGCCCTCATCCTCCTTGTTTCTTGGCTTCCATGTCTCCTGAACACATTCTTAAAAGTTATTTTAATGTAACTTTATGTCATGCTATTTGCTTTTTTTAAATCCACTTTGGTTCCCCCATAGTCAGCACTTCTACATCCTTAGGCAATATATTTTCCTAAAAGAGCACAATAGCCAACATTTTCTAACCTTTTTGTGAGTTCCTCAGGACTATAAATTCATTATAATGGAGTAAGTGAACACTTGCATCTCATGTCCATACATACCCCACCAAAATATAGATGTGCTGATTAACACATAATACAAATGCTTTATGTTCCAAATAGCCACCCAGAGGAAAGAATGTGCATTTGATTTTATTGCTGAGCATTATGCAAGATGAAAGGGGCATGTGTGTATAATTAAAAAGCTGCAAATGTCACTGACTCTGTGGTCAGGAGGCTAGCTTAAAAAAATTCAGGCAATTGTGTATTTTGTGACCTTGTCTACCTGCCAAAATGAGAGGACTGAAAATGAAACTGCTGAGCTGGGAACAGAAAAACAAATCTTAGGCACCGTGGTTTCTTTCTGGCACAGAAAGATCAGTGCAATACAATGTTAGGGGTGCAAAATGACCACTATTCCAATTTTGTCTATTTTTTTTCTGTTGATGTACTAGTTACTGAGAAGATTGTGTCAATTAACAAGAGTAAAAATATGAACTCTAGCTCTTTTTGATAGTGACATTTTAGTTTAGTGACTCAGAGCACAATCATAGAAGCCATTCTGCAGGAGTTTAAATTTTAGCTCCACCAGTTCCTAGCTGTGTAACTTTGAGAAGACACCTAACTTCTATTTACCTCATTTTCCACATATTTAAACTAGAGATCATAATGACACTTACTCCTAGGAGTATTGTGAGGATGGAATGAGTTACTATATGCAAAGGGACTAGAAAAGTATCAGGCACATAATAAACCCCAAAGGTGTTAGGTGTTATTATTCAGAATGGCCCCACCCCAGTCTGGGAATCCTTATTTCTCAGGTTGAGATTCATCTTTTGTTCTCTTACTTTCCTCATCAAAACTTTCTCTAAAGTCTTTTGGCTTATTAAAGGGAGAAAACCAAGTAAGGAATTAACATCATGTGAGACCAGCATTATATTAGGTAATTTAAATATACTTTTAAAAGTTATTATTATAGGGGCGCCCGGATGGCTCAATCAGTTAAGCATCTGACTTTGGCTCAGGTCACGATCTCACCATTTGTGAGTTTGAGCCCTGCATCAGGATCTGTGCTGACAGCTCAGAGCCTGGAGCCTGCTTAGGATTCTGTCTCCCTCTGTCTCTCTCTGCCCCTTTCTGCCCCTCCCCAACTCACGCTCTCTCTGTCCTTCAAAAAATAAATGTTTAAAAAATTTTTTAAAGTTGTTATTATTATAATAATAGTTCCTTACATATGGATGATGTCATCCCCTTTAAGGGTAAGGAAGCTGAGGTTTGGAGAGGAAAAGTTACGGATATGATTATTTAGAGAGGGTGAGGCAAAACCTAGCCTAGGGCAAATCTGTTTAAATGTAAAGCCTGTCATCTTTCCAAAATGTCATACAATGTTTTATTTTTCAACCAAAAAGCATTTGTATTTCAACCTATAGCTCATAAAATATTTTCATAAAATCCTCTCAATTGATTCCTGTAAGAAATTTGAGAAATTTATATTGTTAATATATCACTTAACAAATGACAAATAAAATTCATTGAGAAAGCAAGTTTATTAACCTTATACAGACAGTAAATGGCAGAGAAAAATGCAAAGTTAGGGTATCTTGATATTTTTTTTAGTATTTCTACCAAAGGGATTTATAATGATAGGCAACATTCAAGTACTGACTTTTCTGGGAGAATGTATGTTTTTTGCAACTGGCTGCTGGTCATGACATAAAAGTCCAATAGGGAAGTTTCAGGCAGCTGTCAGTGGGGCTGTATGTGAGAAACAGAATTCCTAGAATCACACTTTGTCATATAGCTTATCTCCTACCTCGCCTCTCTGTGGACCAGCCATGTAGCTTGGCAAATATGGCCTGTATGCCAACTTTAATATATGCCTTTGACAGGAATAAAAACTGCTTCTGCTACTAGAGGGAACAGATAATGCAATTGGAAGAATCCAGCAATTCCAAGTCAACTCTGAAGGTCTGGGAAGGAGATTAGAATGTAGGAGCACAAGTGGTATTTTTTACCTTTTGTTTTGCTTGAAGTTTTCCACCTCTGAGTACAGTGATAGAATTTTTTCTTCCATCACATGGATGGCACAACCAGAGTGAAGGATGGGTGAGAAGAGTCACGGTTCATTTCTCCAAAAGAAAGACCTTGTTTCGCATATGACTTCGTCAAGCAAAGGCAATCTTTGTGGAAGTATTTTAAAAGTAGCTGGCAACCAAAGCGTGTTTCTCTAAAACAGAATACAGTGTCCACGTAGAACCAAGACTTGGAGTGACAAGGAAACTCTAACCTTCCAGAAATCTACTAGAAATCCCACTTATCAGAGCATGCCACCTAATGTTGTTCACTAATTTACCTCTCGGAATGAATGAATAGGGAGATTGCTAAACTGAATTACATCATTCATGTCAATGGGAACAAAAAGTGGGAAGGATTAGAGACAATTATTATGCCAATGTTGTGAACTGAATTTTTATTTGTGCCCCTCTCCCACAAATTTATATGTTGAAACTCAAACCCCAATATGATAGTGTGGATATTGAGAGGTAATTAGGTAAAGAAGGTGGATCCTAAATGAATGGGATTAGTGCCTTTACTAGACGTGAAAGAGGTGAATGTTCTCTGCTCTCTGGTGTATGAGGATAAAAGGAAGAGAAGATAACCATCTACAAACCAGGAACCATGTTTTTACCAGACACTTGGCTGGCATCTTGATCTTGGACAGTTCACCCTTTAGAACTGTGAAAAATACATTTGTGTCGTTTAAACTACCCAGTCTATGGTACTCCGTTATAGCAGGGCAAACTTACTCAGACAGACACATTTAAGTTCTTAGTAGCAAAATAAAAATTTTCACAAAAATAAAAATAAATAGGTGTAATTAAGGCATGATTCACATATACTTTATTACACACACAAAATTTTTAAATCATAAAGACATAATCTCTCATATGACTATCACCATCAACATCTATTTGTATAACATCTAGTTTGTATAAGAGATTTTTAAAATATTAGTTCAAATAGAAATACTTAAAAAAAACCTGTAGGATATAAGTTATTTTTCTTATGTTATAGAGAAGGAATGTAAGACTCACAGAGATTAAGGGACATGCCCAAATTTATATTCATTGAACTGAGAATTGAACCCAGATCCAGATTAAAAGTCCTGATCTTTGTACCACATCAGTGAATGAGTTCTTAAATGGCTGATTGACTAAGATATTAAAAGTACTAAAACACTATACAATAGGAAATTATCCCAAGAAAAATGGAAAAATTGGTTAATGCACAAAAACATTGTAACATCCCTGAAAATTATTGAGATGGATTGTATCCATGAAAGGAAGTATAGCTAAATATCGTCTGAACCCTAGAGTGAGAACAGAGCCAGAATGAGGTTCAAAAAATACGGCAAATGTAATTCACAGAACTTTTGTTTTTGTTTGTTTTTGTTTCATTTTTCTTTTTTGTTAATAATGAGAAGTTGGAAGGGATAGGCCAGTTGTTTGTAAAAAAAAAAAAATGCAAGTGTAGCATAAATAGAACAAGGTAGAAGGCAAAATGATTGAACTACAACTTTGTTTTAATCTTCTCTTGCAAGAAAGCTATACTGAAAGTTCAAAAGTGTAGAAAATTATGATAACTAGCAAATTTAAATTCAAGATAATTTGGATATTATGAGACTGTTCCAACTTGGTTTTAGTATGCAGACTCAGACAAAGGTTTGCTAGACTGCTAAATGAATTTAAAGATGAAAGCCAGAAGATACTATTTTTATTTAGAAGTGATGGAGGAGAAAGTCGAACATGACAACATATTTTATGTCTAAGCTTATAGAAATAGAAAGCAGTCAAAATGGGGTATTTATTTTAGAGAAGAAAAGATGAAGTGGAGACAAAAATAATTTTTCACAAGCACCTGAAGGACAGTTATACAGAAGAGACAATGCATTTTAAATGATTCTCTCAGATAGAACAAAAGAAATAGATGGAATTTTTAGGAAGGAATATTTTGTGGAAGACATTATTCATAAGAACACTTGGAAGATTTCATACATCAAAATGGCCATCTCTTATAGAATGAATCAGGATGTATTTAGTGTGGATTTACCCCCCCCCTTTTTTTACCTTGTATATATCCAAGTTATTTCTACTTTTTCTTCTATAAAGGAAAATTGGGGATGATTGCTCTTTGAAAATGAATAATCAGGAAATACATGCTTTATAAATAACATTTAATTAGATATCTCATGCAATGTAGCAGTAATGAAGGGGAGGACTAGAAATTAGGAGAAGGATATTCTCATGGAAAACAAACAGTATTTTTAAGGTCCTGATGTTGAGAGGGGCTTGATTTGTGTAAGAGATAGCAGGGAGTCCAGTGTGGCTGGAGTGGGTGAATGAGAGGAATGGTGAACCAGCAAGGGGAGAGGATATTACAAGGCTGTGCAATGATTGTAAGAAATCGACTTTCACTATGATATTAGAAGTCACTGAAAGTATTTGAATACAGAAGTGGCTTGAACCAAGATTTTTTTTCCTGGTTTTATTGAAGTATCATTGATAAATAAAATTATATATATTAAAGGTGTATATAGCTTGATGATATATAATATCAATATTGATATATAATATCTATATAGAGAGGTATATTATAATAATTGCCACAGTCAGTTCACTCAGTCTTCTATATAGAGAGTAGACAGAAACTACAAACAAATAAACAAATAATCCATTTGGTAGACTACTTCAGTTGTCTAGGTAAGAGAATGTGATTATTTGGAACAGGAAAAAAGCATTAAAGGTGTGAAAAATGGTAGGATTTTGAATATGTTACTAACAATGAGACTTATCAAAAAATGGATGAAAGTTTTAAGGTAAAGAGAGGAATAAATGATTACAACAAGAGTTTTGTTTTAAACAATGGGAAATTGGAGTGGCCTTTCCAGGGACAAACTGAAGGGAAAGCATACTTGAGAGAGTCAATAAATTCATAATAAGACAGGGACATAAAATGCTGTTGAACTGGAGAGGTCTATTAAAAGTGGGAATACCAACCATTTCTTCACTGGATTATTTGTTTTTTGGGTGTAGAGTTTGGTGAATTCTTTATAGATTTTGGATACTAGCCCTTTGTCCGATATGTCATTTGCAAATATCTTTTCCCATTCCATTGGTTGCCTTTTAGTTTTGATTGTTTCCTTTGTAGTGCAGAAGCTTTTTGTCTTCATGAGGTCCCAATAGTTCATTTATGCTTTTAATTCCCTTGCCTTTGGAGATGTGTCAAGTAAGAAATTGCTGCGGCTGAGGTCAGAGAGTTTTTTTTCCTGCTTTCTCCTCTAGGGTTTTGATGGTTTCCTGTCTCACATTCAGGGCCTTTATCCAGTTTGGGTTTATTTTTGTGAATGGTGTAAGGAAGTGGTCTAGTTTCATTCTTCTGCATGTTGCTGTCCACTTTTCCCAGCACCATCTGTTAAAGAGACTGTCTTTTTTCCATTGAATATTCTTTCCTGCTTTGTCAAAGATTAGTTGGCCATACTTTTGTGGGTCCAATTCTGGGGTCTCTATTCTATTCCATTGGTCTACGTGTCTGTTTTTGTGCCAATGCTGTCTTGATGATTACAGACACTTCTCTAAAGAAGACATCCAGATGGCCAACAGGCACATGAAAAGATGCTCAATGTCACTCCTCATCAGGGAAATACACATCAAAACCATACTGAGATACCACCTCACGCCAGTCAGAGTGGCTAAAATGAACAAATCAGGAGACTATAGATGCTGGAGAGGATGTGGAGAAACAGGAACCCTCTTGCACTTTTGGTGAGAATGCAAACTGGTGCAGCCACTCTAGAAAACAGTGTGGAGGTTCTTCAAAAAATTAAAATTGACCTACCCTATGACCCAGCAGTAGCACTGCTAGGAATTTACCCAAGGGATACAGGAGTGCTGATGCATAGGGGCACTTGTACCCCAATGTTTGTAGCAGCACTTTCAACAATAGCCAAATTATGGAAAGAGCCTAAATGTCCATCAACTGATGAATGGATAAAGATGTTGTGGTTTATATACACAATGGAATGCTACTTGGCAATGAGAAAGAATGAAATATGGCCTTTTGTAGCAATGTGGGTGGAACTGGAGAGTGTGATGCTAAGTGAAATAATTCATACAGAGAAAGATAGATACCATATGTTTTCACTCTTATGTGGATCCTGAGAAACTTAACAGAAGACCATGGGGGAGGGGAAGGGGGGGAAAAGTTAGAGAGGGAGGGAGGCAAACCATAAGAGACTCTTAAAAACTGAGAAGAAACTGAG
This sequence comes from Acinonyx jubatus, assembly GCF_027475565.1. NCBI lineage: Eukaryota > Metazoa > Chordata > Mammalia > Carnivora > Felidae > Acinonyx > Acinonyx jubatus. The sequence continues at coordinate 95,316,461 of NC_069388.1, forward strand.
GGTTGATGGGGAGTGGGAGGGAAGGGAAAGTGGGTGATGCGGTATTGAGGAGGGCACCTGTTGGGATGAGCACTGGGTGTTGTATGGAAACAACTTGGCAATAAAGTTCATATTTTTAAAAAAAGTGGGAATACTGAATTGGCAGTTGATAATTTGATTCATGAATTCAAGAAAGAGGTCAAGGAAGGGGATTTATTGTAGAATTGGAAAGTATTGGAGAATATGTGATATTTAAATCAATGGGACTAGATGAAATCACACAGGAGTATAGAAGAGAGGCCCAAAGGCTGAGTCTGGGCATGCCAGAATATAGAGATTGGGAAATAAGGAAAAGTGAGTAACAAATGCGGAACAAGGTAAATCAGGAGAGTCTGAGGTTAAGATGCTACCTATAAATAGCATGTCAGGAAAATGAGAGCAGTCAGTGCTAATTGGTCAAACTAGATGAAGACTGAGCGTTAACTAGGAGACATGGAAATATAGTTGTTATTGGTGATCTTGGTAAGGTACATTCTAGTGGGGTAGTTGAAGCAACAGTATAATTGAGGAGAGTTGAATAGAGAAGGAGAATCTAACAAAAAGAGTCAGTGAGGATAGGTAGGCATGAGGGGCAAATCATTTTGCTTTGAAGGCGACATGGGACAGTGAATAGAATGAGGTGCAGATCAAAGAGTTTTATCTTATTTGTTTTATTCACACATTTAATTAAATATGTACTTGGGATGAAGAGATTATACAGTTTGCGTACTTGCATACTGCTGGGTCTAATTCAGTAGAAAAAAAATGGGAAAAATTAGAGCAATATGCTCATTATTTGAGTGAGGAGAGGATGTCATGACTGAATGGAGAAGTTGCTTTGCTTTTAGAAAGGTTTATGAACAGTTCACTCACATGTTTGGAGGGGAAGATAGGGATGCACTTGAGGTGAGCGGGCAGATAGGATTATGGTCATGAAATAGCAGTGTTCTAAAGGCCTCTTTCTTCCCTCCATGAAAAAAATCAAGCATGACCAGTTCAAATTCTTTTTCTCTTTTGATTTCTGCTGCTAGACTCATGACATGTTCAAGTAGTGACCAAGTTATCTTCCAAAACTACCCTTTCTTCAAACCAGGTCAGGTTTGGAGATACTCATTTTGTTTTGTGTGCAAAATTATATTCATTTTGTTTTGTGTGCAAATTTTCTGTTGACTACAGCTACCCAACGAAAAACAGGGTACATCAAAAAGAATTATGTTCCTACAGTGATTCAAACAGTGAGATCTTAGCACAGAAATATTAAAGATCAATGGAACAGAAATCAGAATCTATAAAATACACACACACACACACACACACTCACACTCACACATACATAAGTACATGTAAAATTTCAGTATGTAATGAAGGCAGAATTTTAAATTGTTGGAAAAGAATGATACTTTTAGTAGAGTTTATAGGACTGACTTACTCTTCGAAACGAAAAAGACAAAGTTAGATCTTTTTTTTTTTTACTTACCCAAAAAGAAATCCAGATTGATTAAAGCTATAAATGAAAAACAGAGAAAAAATTAACTGCCTGAAGAGAATATAGCCTATTTATAGTACAGTATGGAAAAAATATTTTAAACAATTTTATTTTATCAGTTCAGTGACATGCATTTAAAAATAAGATCTGGGGCGCCTGGGTGGCTCAGTTGGTTGAGCGACCGACTTTGGCTCAGGTCACGATCTCACAGTTTGTGAATTAGAGCCGTGCATCAGGCTCTGTGCTGACAGCTCAGAGCCTGGAGCCTGCTTCAGATTCTGTGTCTCCCTCTCTCTCTGGCCCTCCCCACTCATGCTCTGTCTCAGAAATAAATAAACATAAAAAAATTAAAATAAATTAAAAAATAAAAATAAGATCTAAGACAAATATTAGCAGAATTTTATGCATAGCTGTTTCTTCTTCTTTGTATCTGCATATTTGTAACAGTAGAAATATGTTTCCTTTTCTTATTTTATAAAATACCTATCTATTTGCTTTGTCTTATAGAAGAGACCTCTTATATTTTCCTCTATACACCATAATCCCCTTCCCATGCTCATAATGTAATTATGATTTTTCTTCATACAAGTGATATTTTGTCTTAAAAATCTTGGAAGAGAAAAATGTTTAAGCATATTTTGTTGATTGTGGACTAATATTATGTGGAGAGCCCATGTTAAAGAAAGCTTTACACTCAGGAGCCCCTAAGTATGTGTTTTATAAGGCCTTTTTATGGAGGAGCTCAGTTTTCCACAGGAGACCTTCCCAGGTTCATGTCTGAGGGATTGGGGTGCTTGCCTGCATTCGAAACTGTACGGGAAAGAAGCCTGGGTCCCCTGACCATTCAGACTCTTCCATGTTTAAGAGGTGTAAGTGATGTAAGTTTAAGTGGTGTAAGAAACCACATGTTTCTTACAGCTTTTAAGCTAACCTTTGTTCATTGTTGGGCTTGAGACTCCTGAGTTCAGAGCATTTCCAGTTCAGATTCCCTTGAAAATAAACTTTTTTCCTCTTGTCTGTTTTTTGGGTGTAAGAATGGAGGGATGGTCCTCTTTGGGACCATGTATATCAGATCTGAGGTATCTAATCCCCCTGTCCTCATATCCTCATGTATTCTCTACCTCTAAGAATTTTAGTACTTAGCTTCTTATACTCTGCTAAGTCAGTTATCCTAATTTATCTGATTTTAGTCTTCTAAAAATTATTGAAATGCTAATTTTCTGAAATTTCCCTTCCCAAACTCTTTGTATTCATTCACTTTGTTGAGAAGGAACCACTAAAAGTTTGTGTAACATCCATAATTGTAACCCAAGCCACTTAATAATAGTCAAACATGATCTAATGTGAAATTCTATAAAGTGAAAGAGTCATAAATTGTATTTATCAATAATTAAAACCATTTATAAATTTTAAAAATTAAATAATTCAGGGGCACCTTGGTGGCTTAGTCAGTTAGGCATCTGACCTCAGCTCAGGTGATGATCTCACAGCTTGCGAGTTCAAGTCCTGTGTTGTGCTCTGTGCTGACAGATTGTAGGCTGGAGCCCACTTCGAATTCTGTCTCCCTCTCTCTCTCTGCCTCTCCCCTGCTGTGCTCTATCTCTCTTTAGAATAAATAAACATCAAAAAAAATTAGGGGCACCTCGGTGGCTCAGTTGGTTGAGTGCCAGACTTCAGCTCAGGTTATGATCTCACGGTTTGTGGGTTCGAGCCCTCTGTCAGGCTCTGTGCTGACAGCTCTGAGCCTGGAGCCTGCTTTGGATTCTGTGTCTCCCTCTCTCTCTGACCCTTCTCAACTCATACACACACACTCTCTTTCTCAAAAATAAATGTTAAAAAATTTTTAAAAATTAAATAATTCGATTAAAAGAGACATGTAAAGACAAATGTCATAACGTATAAGAGAAAAAAAAGAATGTCAATTATGTACATAACTGTTTGAAAATAATAATGAAAGTATGAGTAACCTAATGAAAACAATAGGCAAAATATATCAGTATGCAGTTCACAGAAGAAAAAAAATGACTAATATATGAAAGATGATCAGATAACTAAAGAGAAGCAAATTTATAGGATAGGATTCCACATTTATCCAACTATCACATTTGTTAAGATGAAATGTTTGGTAATCTCTTGTATAAATGAGTGTGGAGAAACAGACATTCTCATGTGCCACTGGTACAAGTGTAAATTAGCTCCATGTGTATGGAGAGTTAATTGCTAACATCCATCAAAATCTAAAATGCCCACTTCAATCCAGCAACTTCATATCTATAAAGTATCCTTAAAATATTTACATAAAACCAGGCAAAATTGCACATATAAGGTTATTATTTCAACATTTCAGCAGTTAACAAAATAAGGAGCGCCTAATATTAAAGAGAATAATCATATATAACATGATATATGCATGCAATGTAATAATTGATATTTGCAAAGAAAGATCTATATATACTAATATATGGCAAATGTCTAGGATTTTTAAAAATGTAAAGTCATACTTTGTATAGTAAGCACTGATTTGTTCACGCAAAATAATGTACATTTATATATATGATGTGCATTTAAAATTACTGGATGATACGTAAAAATTGTTATAAGCTCTTAAAGAGTAGAACTGGATGATGAGAAGTATGGGAGTAAATTTTGCTTTTCACTTTATGTTATTTCATACTTTTGAATAACATGATTTTGTAGAAAATATACATCCAAATTATGTTTTTAAATTACTATTTAAATAACTGGCAAAGTGTCTGTGATATTTTGGTAACAGAAAAAAATAATCCATAATCATGAACCTATTTTGTTTAAAACTGCAAACATGGAAGTGGTAAAAATTTACTGAATGTGTGCATGTGTGTATAAACAGAGAGAGAAACATGCAGAAAATGTTTCATTCAATTTATTTGCTTCCATTTTCTTAAATTATTTCATTTGTTATATGAAGTAACAAAACCACAGACACACACACACAAATAAAGTGATTTGAAAATAAAAAGGAAGGCAGAGGGGAGGGAGAAGGGAAGGAGTGTTTTTCCTTCTGCCACTTATGTTCAATAGAATTCCTTGCCCTGGAGTAGGGAAGTGAAATAACCTCCAACATGCAGTAATACTCTAAATTATTATGCCTTATTCCTTGAGTTGTTGCATGCCCTCCCAGGCACAGAACACCAAGTCTGCCTCTACTGACTGCCTCTGCATTCCCATCTCTGGCTCAGCATCCCTGTAATGCCTATCAGGACCACCGGTTAGGGGGCAGTAAGGCACAGCTCTGCTTTGCACCCTTTTGCCTTTGTTCAGTTCTGCTGTGGCCTGGAATGCTTCTGCCCTTCTCCTTCCACTGGCCTCCACTCTGTGCTGTCTCTCTACTGACATCCTTTCCCTGTTCCAAACTTTGCACAGTGGTCACCTCTCATGGAATCCTCATTTGAATCAGTCCATGTCCCACGACTAGGAGGAAAATTAACAGATACCCCCGACCACTTCTTAATGTTGTGTATTTCAAATATTTGTTCACATGTATATTTTTTAGAAGAATATAATCTTCTTGAAATTAGAGCCTATGTTTATTCATCATTATATCTAAAGGTTTGTGGTTTTTTTTTTAGCACACTATTAGGTAAGAAGCATTTCTTTCTAAATATTAGCACATTTCATAGAATAAAATTTAATGATTACTTAGCATCCCATATAAATAAAGCCATTAGCTCAAATTTATATTCTTCCACAGATATATTATAGTATTTTTTCAGCTTATTAGTTTATGTTTTCATTTTCTTCCCAGCAAATAAAAGAATTTCAGTTGGAAATTTAATATAAGCCACTAGGACAATTTGGACTGAGTGGTATATTAAATTGTCAAAAAACTGAGTATATAAAATATAACACTTCTTTCGGTACTGTAATTTGTGTTTCTAAAGCCAACTTTAGCATGCGGGAACTATTTCTGATTATTTCTTTTTACTGGGTAATAGTATCTTTTAAAATGCTTCAGATACTATCTGAAATTAAATGTGAGACATTAAATACAGTCCTTTTGGGAGATAAAAGCATTTTATTTAATTTCTGTGTTTATCACACTAGGAGAATCCTTAACACATGGCAGAGCGCGGTGCATCCACAGAACATCCTAAGGAAGGGGTAAAATTTTTTTTTTATAGGCAGTATGAAAAATACATACAATGTCAGACCAAGTTAGAAAGCGTGGAAGAGGCAGAGTGGTTTGGGAAGCTATGCTAAATGGAGAACCAGTAAAGACTGCCTGGATGAGTATACTTCCCACCTCAAAAATAGAAGGTGAAGATAAGACACCGTTCTTCCCAGGCACCAGCAGTGAAAACTGTGAAGAAACTAATTGCCTTCCAATTAGAGGCTGAAGGGAGATGCAAGGTTTTTTTATTTTCTTAAAGGAGGAATTTAGCTCTTCTAGCAATGATTTGCTTACACATAAAGGGTTTCAGAAATGCGGAGATCATTCATCTGTGTCCATTCAAAAGCAGATAGATTAAAATAAGGCAGTTCTAACAGGCTGTGACATGGGAGACAGCATCAAAGGCTTCCTTGAATAACTCTTGTCTGGAACATAATGCAAGTGAAAAATTATTTCCTCCCCAAAGCTCCAGTCAAATTATATAAACTGATTAAAACAAACAACCAAATCCCAATTGGTTTTAAATATTAGAATTTACTCATAATCAATTTTTCTCATTATAAAAAAAACAGGCAAAAAAAGTCTGAAAGTTGACCACATTTTGGCCAATTATTTATTCTTCATTTAAATATCCAATTCTCCATCACAGCTATTGTCATCTGGTAGGTTATTGACTAACTGTGGTTGTTTATATTACTCAATACTCTGTAGATACTGCAAAATCCTTGAGGGTAGATAATAATTATTCATCCATACTAGAGAAAAATGTAATATTTTGTGATCATTGAGATGTGCATGTGGAGATTATCTGGGCCAATAGATGGGGCAAGGAAATGGCTAATGAGATAAATCCCAGTGTATATACAGACAATTCTTGTTTAAAGCACACACAAATCTAAGTTATAATGGTTTAGTTACATAAAACCAGTCCCCAACATCACAGTTCAGATTTCAGGTGTATAATAATATACCTTACCAAGTATATTAACTGCAAATAAATGTGTAAATTGCAAAGTTTTCTGCTGGCTCTTGAATCCACAAATCATTACATGAAGAACATATAAGCATCATGGTCAAACACCGTATCACTTCTTCCAAAGTCTCTTATGTATTGGGCACTGTACATTTGTTAGTTCATTCACAGACAGCAAAGCATGTGGTTGAGTTGTATCTTTGTCTCCCACTTATAAACCTATGTGCCATTTTACAAAAATGGATAATCAAAAGATGATCTAGGCCAATAAAAATGAAAGTGTAGTAAAGAAGTGAAGAGTGATGACATTGTAAGTGAAATTCAAACAAAGATAAATGCAGTTATAGAAGAAATAGCTGTCCATAAGAATGTTGACATGGCCATCATTAGAGAGATTTTACATAAGGGGCCAGAGGAATGTAGTGAAAGAGACCTTATCAGCATAAAGGAAGTAATTGTGACAGAAAGGATGTAGGTATCCCAGAAGAAGTGACACTGGCAAAACAAAGAAAAACAAAACAAACACTTCACATTAAAAGAACTCTTGGGTATATGTAATCACATTGGAAGCAAGAATGATAAAATGTTGGAAGCTAATGCAAATTTAGAAAGGAGAGGGGCACCTGGGTGGATCAGATGATTAGGCATCTGACTTTGGCTCAGGTCATGATCTCACGGTTCATGGGTTCGAGCCTCACGTTGGCCTGTGCACTGACAGCTCAGAGCCTGGAGCCTACTTCAGATTCTGTGTCTCCCTCTCTCTCTGCCCCTCCCCCACTAGCATTCTGTGTGTGTGTGTGTGTGTGTGTGTGTGTGTGTGTGTGTGTGTGTGTCTTAAAAATAAACATTAAAAAGAAACTCTAAAAATTTTAGAAAGGAGAATGGCAAATCACCAAGACTTAAAAAAGATACTAATTTTATGTCAGATGTTATACAATGCGAAGAAGGCAATCATTGTTCAAACTATTCTTGGTACTTTTTTTGCAAAGAATTAAACACATTTTTTCATTTTGTCTTATGTTTTAAATTATACTAAATAGATACCAGTTCCCCACCACCTCCACCACTGTCCCCACCTCCTCCACAACCACAGTCTGTAGATGAGATGGATGTTTAGCAGACCAAGATTGAGAAGTTACAGAAGACTCCTTGCCTACACCCTTCATTTTATATTTTGACAACAGTGGGTATGCGTATATATACATATGTGTATGTCCAAAGGCATAGGTAGTAAAATATTTGGAGAGGAGGTAAAGATTAAGAAACTATTGAATATCGTTAGGGGAAGGATTCCAGTTGGAATGGGACATTTGTCCCATTGGAAGAACATTTCAGTAATATGCAAAACTGCTAATTTCAAGCCCAAAAAATGTATAAATCAAAATCAAAGCAACTCAGTTCAACTGGTGGAAAGTGAACTGTGTAGATTATGGGATGGTCATAATTTGGCTCTTTATTGACTATAATACCAATACGAACAACCATAATAAAAAGACCAGCAACAGCAGCAACATTTACTGAGAATTGACCATGTCCCTGTCAATATTATTCACTAGGGAGTGGCTCATTTAATGTTCCCCAAAACTGTATGAGACAAAAACCTATTAGTCACCCAATTTCATAATGGAAAAACAGATATTAACTGAATTCCCTAAGGTCACATGAGTAGAAAATATTGCAGCCAGTCAGGAGTCAAGATCTTTCACTCCAGAACACGTATCCAGTGGCTGCTATAGTATGCTTCATGCACAGATTCATAAATGAGGCCATATACATGAAGTCTTTAGCCACTGTTTTATTCCAACTAGGAATGGTAAGGAAGGTCATGTGAAACAAAATGAGCATCTACATTTTGAATAAATGGGTGAATAGCAATAGAGTAAAATAAATTAACACTTAGGCTTCACAAGTTGTTTGCACACTGGTGGGTGGCAGACACATATTCCATGTGCCTAAGTATCTTAAGATAATACAGAATTCAGCATGTAAAGGCAGGCCAGTGAATTCAAGTTATTATTACTGACTGAAAATAAATACAAGTTCCAGTAGAGTTTCAGTCATATTCTTAGTCATAGATATATGAGAATTTAATAAAAAAAAGTCTGAATAAACCATGATCTCACTCTAGTTTTTCAAGCTTAATAGCCGGCTGCTTTTAAGCAAGGCCAGTAGAGATCATAGAGTACATTGCATATGACATTTTATTCCATCTCTGTCCAGTCAAGCATACAAATGATTCAGTTGTACAGTACCAATGCCTGCCTAAGATTTTGTTCTGAGTTTGTCTTAAAAAAAAAAAAAAAAAAAAGAACTTCATTGTTTGAATCGATTGATTGACAGCCACTTATAGGCTCCATTTATCCATTTCATGGAATCCTACAATTACAGAATTTCACAAAGGAAGTACTTTGGAATAAGGAGTTTCTTCTGCTTTTTAAACTCAGCTTTCTTTCATACTTGATTAAAAGATTAAAATGTGTAGACAATTTCATTTTTTAAATACATGGTTGTGATTGATTTCATTTCAAAAAGAATCAGGCAAAGTATTGACACTTGCATTGTTTAGGAATTATCACAGTTAACCCACCCAGAAGCCTAATAAAATGCCTTATTCCTGGGTAAATTGAACCAGCATATACAAGAGAAGTTTTCATGTTAAGTAGATATGAAGGTCAATGGATAAATAGACACTGAGGAAAAAGTATTTTGTTTCTCCCTATGTCTTTTCTATAAAAATGCCTTTGCATCTATCAAAGTTGGTTTATTCCAAAGCTTGAAATTGGAAGGAAACTGCAATTTAAGAAACAGTAAAAGAACACTCTGTACTCTCCTTGAACTTCTATCCCCCAGTCTCTACATACATTTTCATTTTGTCCTCAGTCTTTTGTGATTGCTTTTGAAGAACAATATGGGCTCCCTCTGGTGACTAATTTCACACCTAAACATTCCCATGGCAGTTAATTAAGAGGCTGCAGTCTCTGGATTGTGTGCTTGTCTTATGCAGAAAAGTATATGAGGTTATAGGCCTACAGGGAAGATGAAAAAAAAAAAAAAAGAAAAACCCTCTGAGTTTAGCATTGGCTGTCCATTGAATGCATAAAATAAGTTTTCATCACGTAACTAACTTCATCACATTAAACTCCCCCGTTGTACACTTTTTTTTCTTTCTTACTGTAGCTGCTCTGTTTTAAAATGGGAATATTTGACATTTTCAGGCAAAATAATTTTTTAAATTCAGACAAATTTACAATATTTAAAAATTACATATATGAATTTTTTTCAATGTATTTGTGCATATAGAAAATGGAATACAACCAGGGGGAATAGGAAATTGATTCCATAGATGAAGGACTTCTCCAGGCCCAGTCTCTCCAAGCTGGGCAACTCTTCATTAGCTCAAGAGAGACATAGGTGAGGTCTCCTTCCCGGTATTATGTAGCAAAATTCAGGCTCCTTATTCAACCCATCCTTCTGTCTTTTTCTTTCTATCTTTTCTCCTCCCTGTCTTTCATGCTAGCGAATAAAAATATATTCTAGGAGATATAATTAAACTTTGGAGCCATATTCTGGTCTCAAACTCATTCTTTACTCAGAAATCATCATTTTGAATTTTCTATGTGTCCTTTCCATCCAGCAGTTACATTTTTAACACAGGTGCGTCTCTATAGAAACAGTAATGAAATTGAATATTGCTTTGTGTCTCTTTGTAATTTACCCATGTTAGTGCCAATGTGTATATACCTTCCTGCAGCTGGCATCTTTATCAACCTGAGATTTTAGAGATTTATACATGTTGATGTATGTAAATACAGTTCATTTTCTTTACCTGCTTTCATCTCTAATACTATAATACTATTTATTTATCCAGGCCATTAATGATTGCCATTTAGATTGTTTTTATTTTCTAGTCAACCTAAGGGTTTATAGCATCTCAAGGCCTTTTCCTCTTTTATATATGAGGTTTTCTCAGCACACAGATTCTGAAGTTGGATTGGTCTCAATGAATGGGCACCTTCAGCTCTATTAACTAATACAAAAGTATTCTTTAAAGTGATTGTTTACTTCCCAACCTACTTATTATTTACTCTATGAGAACATTTTGCTGGGGGCGGATGTATTCTCAGTTTAATTTCTGCCATTCTAAGTACTACTTTTAAAACCAGTTTTCAAAAATCAGGAGACTACAGATGCTGGCGAGGATGTGGAGAAACGGGAACACTCTTGCACTGTTGGTGGGAATGAAAATTGGTGCAGCCATGCTGGAAAACAGTGTGGAGGTTCCTCAAAAAACTAAAAGTAGACCTACCCTATGACCCAGCAGTAGCACTGCTAGGAATTTACCCAAGGGATACAGGAGTACTGATGCATAGGGGCACTTGTACTCCAATGTTTATAGCAGCACTCTCAACAATAGCCAAATTGTGGAAAGAGCCTAAATGTCCATCAACTGATGAATGGATAAAGAAATTGTGGTTTATATACACAATGGAGTACTACGTGGCAATGAGAAAGAATGAAATATGGCCCTTTGTAGCAACGTGGATGGAACTGGAGAGTGTGATGCTCAGTGAAATAAGCCATACAGAGAAAGACAGATACCATATGTTTTCACTCTTATGTGAATCCTGAGAAACTTAACAGAAACCCATGGGGGAAGGGAAGGAAAAAAAAGAGGTTATAATGGGAGAGAGCCAAAGCATAAGAGACTCTTAAAAACAGAACAAACTGAGGCTTGATGGGGGGTGGGAGGGAGGGGAGGGTAGGTGATGGGTATTGAAGAGGGCATCTTTTGGGATGAGCACTGGGTGTTGTATGGAAACCAATTTGACAATAAGTTTCATATATTAAAAAATAATAAGAAAAAAATAAAAAACAAAAAACAAAAATGACTTCATTTATGAATAGCCTACCATTGACACAGTTTTCCCTTTGCCACCTGATCCTTTTGTATATGATAGAATAAATCTTTTTTTTTTTTTTTTTTACATGACAGAACAAATCTTATCACTGCCTTGCCTTGCTCCGTGTATATCTCCCGTCCTAAAAACTCATAAAATCTTATGTGATGTCAAATCTCTGTCTGGCCAAATTACCAGGTTTATGGGCTCCCCCTGCACAAAATTTGCTGTTTTCACTTCCCCTCCTCCCATTTTCTCTTGAATTTATCACAATAATATTTTATTTCCCTGACATCAATGTAAGTACTATTACTCTGTTGGACACTCATGACCCTCATGTTGCTATAAAATAAAGTGTTTTTTTATAAAATAAAGTAGCATAAGTAGCATACCAGTGCTATTTTTTCTGGCCTCTCTTCAGTCAACTTTTTATCACATTTAACCTAGCTGATAACTTCCTCTTTCTTTAAACACTTATTTCCTTCATTCTGGCCACCACTATCTTTTCCCTAGTTTACCGAACATTTGTTGCTCAATCTTCCTTGTCTATTCCAAATATCTAAATTTGGAGTGACTTAGGACCCATTCCTTGGAACTATCATCTAATTTCCCTTGATGAGCACATCTAGAACTATGACTTTAAATGCCATCTGTATTCAAATGTCAGGTGTATATATTTATTTGTTTTTTTTTTATAACATCTTCATTTGAAAGTCTAGGAGTCAACAAGACAAAACCAACAAGTCAAAATTTAAATCATAATGTTCTCCTCAACTCATATTATTTTATTCCTTTTCTCGGTTTTCTCCAACCCACTTGATGGTAACTCCATCATTCCTATCGCCAAAGCTGAAAACCAGGGAGATATCCTAGGTATTTCTCTTTATCAACTATTCTTCTTCTAATATGAAGTAAATTCTGTTGACTTTTTCTTCAAAACATACCCACATTCCAGCAGCTCTTCCTAGTGCTACCACTATTATTTCAGTGTAAGCCTTGCAAGCCTTTCATTATCTAGTACCTGATACATGTCCCTGATTCCACTCTTGCGCTAAGCAGTATGTGTTTTTCTGCACAGAACACAAAATGATGCTATTAAAGGTAGCTCTCATATCACTTATTTTGTAAAAATTCATATAATTTTTTGCATGTATCTCAAAAATATCCAGAGTGATTACCATGTCTGCATTAATTGGTGCTGGCTGTCTTTCTCATATCCTACCTCCTTTCCCACTGCTCGCTTCTCTGCCGCCATTTGGCTTTTGTGGTGTTAAGCATACCAAGCATCTCTCTGCTAGGGGTCTTATATCTAGTGTTTCATTTTTCTAGAGTCCCCAGATCTTTGCAGAACTTCCAACCTTGTATCACTTATTTACCCTATTAGAGAAGTTTTCTCTGACCTCCATTTCTAACATTAGAATCTATTCTACCCCTCTCTACCCAATACTGTTTTTATTTTTACAGAATATATTATCACCTATCAACTTTTGTGTTTATTTTATTTACTGGATATTTATTACTGGTTATTTATTTATTTATTATAGCTAATAATGCAGGGGCTGTCTTTGCCACTGTATCCCCAGCATCATGAAAAAGACACAATAAATATTTGTTGAATGAATGAATAATATTGAATTCCCTAGTCACAACTTCCTGTGTACTCTCCTTTCCTAATATTCAAGTCATGAAGGCTGATTTTTATTTTCAACATTACCTGGGCTGCCTGAGACACCTCTCTTACACAGTCACCTCCTCCTCATTTGCACTTTTACCCTGTATAGTCTGAATTTAATTTTTTCCCATTTCAACTGCATTTCTAAATACTCAAGGTTCTATTTTATTTATTCTACCATATTCTTATACTTCCTTTATCAATTTGACTAAATAAAATACAACCATTTATTTTTTCAGTCTTATTTCTGACATAAGTAATGATTTTCATTAAAATAACATAGGTATGTTAATTTTATTAAATCTTGATATGGAAAGATTTGGAAATCAAATCAGTTTGTTGTTGGTAATAATTTCCTCTAGTAACACTTGATAATCATTGTATCTTTTGTCCAAGGGTATCATTTTATAAAATGTTATTTTCTGTATGAAAATTGTATATTTTTTGTAAACTTGGGCTAAGGCTGTCAATAGTGGGAGATTATCAGTAATAGTAAGTTTAAAATATTATTTTTAAAATACAGAGTCCAATATAAAAGAAAATAGGTGGGGAAACCTTACAGATAGCAGTGGTTCAATAGGATTCTCCCCCTAGTTAAGTGACCTGTGGTTGAGAATATACATCTTTCTCTTGGATATCTCTTCACACTTCAGACTACACACAACTGAGAGACTAAAACTTTAAGCAAGTCATTTAAATATCCAAATATGGAACAACTTTATTGATAATTCTCCACATTGACCTTCTGAACAGATAAACTTCTACTCAACTTCTATCTCTTTCAAACACATAGAGACTCTTCCAACTTATCATAGGACTTGGAGCTAAAAAAAAAATACATTTTTCTGTTTTTCCCTCTTTTTTCCTGTTATTTTCTTTCTTATTTTTTTTCTCTCTTGGTAAATAAAGGAATGAAGAACCATTTAAAGAAACCACTGTTTTGCCTTTTTCATCTTTGAGAAAACTAAGTCAATCTTGCATGAACCCCTTAATTCTGCCTTTATCCGTCCCCAAATTATAGAAGTGATCAGCTTAAATTACATTTTTCATTGTTCTCACAATGTACAGTAAGATAGAATTTATCATATTCTTACCAATCTAGAAGAATAACTATAAATTTATAATGGTATAAGTAGTTCATCAAACATATCTCTCTGGAGATCTATTAGAAGCAGTCAATACCAGAGTAAATAAAGTATCTTTTCTAGTAGATACAATGCAGTTCTTTGAAAACTGTTTTGGGGCTGTAAAGTAAATACCTAATTCTAATTTTAACATGTAGAATATTTGTTTTGAATTTTAAAGTGAAAAATTAAAAAAATCTTTGAATCTCAATCTCTGTCTCTCTTTCATTAATTCTTTCTTTAAGATTATAGTATTCTAAAAATATACAATGTTTCCTATTATATGTATTGTTTTTTGGGGGGACTTGGGCTTCTACTTTAAAAATAAAGGAATCAGTTAATTACCCACTGTTTTCATGGGGGAAGAAATTTCAACTATCTGGATCTAATTGATTTGAACAGTTTTCAAATCTTTACCATTTTCTTCTGAATGTCATACCTCATACATTTCTTCCAGCACATTTTACAGGCAGCAGATCTCTGTATTATTCAGTATCAAATTTGGCTAACAGAAATTGGGGAAATAATTTAGCCAAGACACAGGAGCAACATAAGTCATGACAATACTATGCCATAATATTACACTTAATATTGAACTTAATTTTGAATGGAACTTTAAATTTTGGCTTTGCTAACTGGTAACATTTTAATCAATTTTTCATGATATAACTGCTTTTTCTAGAGATGAATGCTTTGTGGATACTCTAATATGTTAAGGACACTAATGTCTGCTGTATTATGGTGGGTAAGTTAATTAATGTTAGGAATCATTACTATATGTAAGATATGCAAAGGTGTCGCTTTAATGGTATTGTCTTAGGAAAAATAATAATATATTCTAATGTGCCATATACAATAAAAAGGAAGAGACTGTATTTTCATTGATCAGGATGAGTTTAGATTCAGATTCAGCTTTTTCTACACATTGCCAAAAGCAGTTGTTCAAAGCCCCCATATTGATCAAAACATCCAACATTGGTCTACCAAAGGCTTAAGATTTAGCATAACATATGCTTTGAACTGAATTGACTTCACTGGTAGATTTGATATGATGAATGATTTTTCATAGATCTTTGAATATTGTTTTGGGTATTTAAATACTGATACTTCAGACTTTCCTTAGTCCTTATCCCCAATCCAAAAAATAAAGTTAATATGAATGAATGCATTTTAGGTGGTTTCTGAATTTCTATTGTATAATATGTATGTACTGAAATATCCTAAATGAATATTAAAGACTAGAAATTCTCTGACTCTCAAAATATGAGAAACATGCTCCTCTAAATGTTTACTAAGTAACATGTGTCCAGAAATGTGTCTTTTTTTTTTTAAGGAGAGAGAAAGCATGAGTGGGAGAGAGAGGAAGAGGGAGGGAGAAAGGGATAAAGAGAATGAGAATTGTAAGCACTCTCCATGTTCAGCACAGAGCTGAACACAGGGCTCGATCCCATGATCCTGGGATCATGACCTGATTTGAAATCAAGAGTCTGATGTTCAACTGACTGAGCTACCCAGGTACCCCAGAAATGTGTCTTTTACAGTAACAAGAAACAGACTGTCCTTTCCAAGCAATATTATTTAAACAATGTGCACAGAAATATAATCAGCAATACTAACTTAACACAGTCACCAAATAACTTAAAGGTTAATAATATAAACTAGGAATGAAGAGTCAATATTGCTAAAGTAACAGTTATTCTCAATCTCAATGATACATTCAGTGCAACCCTAATCGAAATCCCATCAAGCTATTTGTAAAAAGTTGATAAGGTGATTCTAAAATTTGTATGAAAAGTCAAAATAACCAATACAATACTGAAGAAGAAAACAAAGTTTGATGACTCATTGTACTCAATTGTAAGACTTATTGTAAAGCTATAGTAATCACAACAGTAGAGTATTAGTAAGAGGAGATTATAGGTCAGTAGAACAGAGAGCTTAGAAATAATTGACTCACACAAGTATAGTCAACTGATCTTTAACAGAAGAGCAAAGACAACAGGGGAAAGTATTTTCTTATCAACAAATTGTGTTGAAAAAATTGGAACTGCATACATAAAAAATGAACGTAGATACATTATATCTTATGTAAATATTAGCTCAAAATGGAATATAGAAATTAAGTGTATAATGCGTATCTATCAGACATCTTGAAGAAAATATAGGAGAAAAACTGACATCACTTTGGATTTGGTGATGAAATTTTAAATAAAACACCACTAGCATGATCCATGAATGAAAACAAACAAACAAAAAAAATTAGATGTTATTAAATTAAAAAGTTCTACTCTGTGGATATCAATATGACAATGAAAAGATTGTGAGAAGATGATTTGCAAAACATATGTCTGCTAAAGAACACACGTCCAAAATATGCATAATTCGAAAACTCTTAAAATTCAGCAATGAAAAAACCAGCAGTCCAGTTAAAAATGACAAAATAGCTAAGTAGTATTGGCAAATACTTAGATGACAACCATAAATAAAAGATTCTCTACATCATTTGCCATTAGGAAATTGGAAATTAAAGCAACAATGAGATGTCACTACATACCTATAGGAAAGGTAAAATTCAAAACACTGACAATATCAAACCCTGACATGAATAAGGAGCTAAAAGAACTCTCCTTTATTGTTGGTGAAAATGCAAAATGGCATAGCCACTTTGGAAGAGTGTCTGGCAGTTGCTTATAAAGAGCTAACTATAGTTTTTTTATATGATCCACACGTTAAGCTCCTAGGTATTTATCCCGTTGAATTAAAAAGTTATGTTCATACAAAAACCTGTGCATGAATTTTTATAGCAGTTTTATTCATACTTGCCAAAGCTGTAAATAACCAAGATGTCCTTGTTATAGGAGGTGCAGATAAGCTGGGGAAGCAGGATAGAATGATCCATATAGTAATAAAGTAAGAGGCATCAGTATGAACTCATTTTTACTTAAGTAGACAAACTGATGTTTACATGTGGAAATGCATGTGTGTGTGTGTGTGTGTGTGTGTGTGTATATATATATATATATATATATATATATATATATATATAAATACATGAGTTAATATATACACCTATATGTCCTTCCTCTGTCAGCTGAGATGGTCTAAAAGCAATGGCACTCTAGTAGCAATTAATAGACATAGTGCCATGATATTAATTTCTAATACTGTTTTCTAATAAAGAAAACCAGGGTTTCCTTGGAGAAGTAACTTATTCTAGGACTTAGAAAAGAAATATACAAGATTAGCCTGGATCATCTTATAGTGACAAAAGGTAAGAAAGTACTAAAAACCAAACAAAAGCAACAAAATGATGGGAGTATGTCAAATCGATACAACTGAAAGGAGACAACTGAAAGACCTTCAGTGGCCAAATAGGGACAATTTAAGCAAAAAAGAAAAAAAGAACATTAAGTCGCATTGGATTATAACCTAAACTATAAAATAAATATGCATGAGTCTATACTGACATAAATAAATGTTTGAACAATAATAAATGAGGTTTGAGAATAAACAAATATCTTTGCAGAATTGCAAGTAATTTTTTAAGATACTTCACTTTCTAAGAGGTAGAGCTTAACTCCCACTGCTTCCTTGTGGACTGAGCACAGTGACTTACCTCCAAAGACTATATTTATGCAGTAACGGGGGAATAAGAGTATCTTTATGGTGTAGCAACTTGAGAACCACAGTCTTAAATTCATGTGGTTAAGAATAACAATGGTAAGAAGTCATATTGATAATATTCTTGATGTGATGTGATAAAAATGGCACTTTACCACTGTGATCCTTTAAAAAAACATTACTGTAGTTTATAAGAGACATAGAATAAATCTCAACTGAGTGATATTCTACAAATTTTCAGATTAACTATCAAAAAACAAGGAAAGTCTGAGAAACCATCATAGTCTAGAAAAGCCTAAAGAAGTTTAATGAGTAAATGTAAGGTGGTAAATTGAATGGGATTCTGAAATAGAAAGAGTACAATAAGGATGAAGTAAGGACATCTGAATAAAGTATGGACTTAGTTAAAAATAAGATATCAGTAATTGTCATTAATTGTAACAAATATACTATATAAGATACTAGTAATAAGAGAAATAGGGTATGACATATATGGGCAGTATGTACTATCTTTGTCATTTTTTACATCTAAATCTACAATGCTTATTAATGTATATTAGCTGATGATGTGTTTTTATTTATTTTTATATTAATGTTTATTTTTGAGAGACAGAGAAAGAGAGAGAGACAGACAGTGTGAGAGGGGAAGGGGCAGAGAGAGAGGGAGACATAGAATCTGAAGCAGGCTCCAGGCTCCCAGCTGTCAGCACAGAGACCTATGTGGGCCTCAGACTCACGAAGGGTGAGATCATGACCTGAGCTGAAGCCAGACTCTTAACCGACTGAAATACTCAGGTGCCCCACTAATGATGTGTTTTTAATTGTTAGCTCTACCATATGAGTCCCCTTAACATTTCCAGTCTTTAGAGTGGGGAAAGTCAAAGGAAAGTACTAGTGTAATTTGACTGCATTATAGAATTCATATTTGTTATTTAGGTAGTTTAAGCTTCCCAAATTTTCCATTCAATATAAATGCATTAAGTTAAAAACATTTCATTAGGTATTATGAGAAAAAACTTTCAAGGTAATTTTTTTTTACATTAATGAAGAGCTTGGACCACAGAAAGATCTTCAAATAATTGTGAAAATTGTAAAAGAAAGTCATTTCTCCATTATTACCTGTTTTATTTAATCAAGTGCTTAAATTTTCAGTTACTTTAAAAAGTACATACTTCCTGTAACTTAAGAGTAAGCCACTCACCTTTTCCCTTATTTTCTTTTTTTCTGTTTTCCTTATCCTCTTAGGAGACATAGATATTTTTGTGGTTGTTCTTATACCAGAGGGGCCAATCCGCTCCCTTGCCTGAGATTATATAGAAAGGAGTCTATGAAGTGTCATTTGATTCTATTTGTAAAGAACAGTGGTGCTTACTAATTCCATAGATGCAATAGTGATTATGAGTTAGGTAAGGTAATACCTAACAAGGTTACTTGTTGATAAAGGTTTAGATTGCTGCAGCCTCCAGAATAAATCTCTACCCTGGAAAAAGAGTTTGATTTAATAGGTTCAATGAGAAAGAAATCTGTCTGCAACTTACTATAATAAGAATATTTCAAAGGAGACCTTGAGGCCTATCATTCCAATTTTCCTTTCCATTTTCCTACTCTGTGTGCCCAACATGATTGTTTGAAACTTGTGAATGATGGGCAAAAATTATTATCTCAAAAAAAAGACCCGAAGTCCCATCTAAGAAAGATAACTTAGACATGAGAATAATAGAGAAGGAGGAAAATAGATTGAGAGCCCAGGAACCCTACTTGGAATAGAAATGGTTATTATCCAAATGTTAGGGAGAGTCAGTCAGGGGGGGGGGGAAGAGAGAGAGAGCACACAAGTGGGGCAAAGGGGCAGAGGGAGAGAGAGAGAATCTTAAGCAGACTCCATGCTCAGCATGGAGCCCAATGCAGGGCTCTATCCCACCACCCTAGGATCATGACCTGAGCCAAAATCAGGAGTCAGACACTCAACCCACTGAGCCACCCCAGTGCCCCAAGACTTCAAGATTTTTGATGTTTTTGGGAGAATGGGCCATAAATATTAAGCTAGGAAATGGTACCCCTCAGGAGAGGGAATGCTGTGGAAAGGTAAAGTCCTTTGGAGATTTTTCTTTGGACTCACTTCACAAGAATTTTCTAAAGTTGTTATTCCACTCTTTGTATAGGCCCAATTCCTCAAAAATAACTTCATGTTTATTTGCAAGATTTGGTGTGGTAGTTCTCAAAAGGCTGTAGAAAAATAGGGCTCAATCAGAAATTGCCCCTCCCCATATATTCTTATGGGACATATATAGAAGGAGCATTCTTGAGTTTTCTAAGCTACAGTTTTGAGTTTTAGGTGGTAAAGGGCATTGATCTTGAGAGAATTAAAACTCAAGTTTCTGATTACTTTTATACATATATATATACATATATATATATACTATATATATATATATATAGTATATATATATAGTATATATATACATATATATACTATATATATATACTATATATATATACATATATATATATACTATATATATATATATGTGTGTGTGTGTACATATATATATTTATATATGAAAATATATGAAAAGAAACCACCCAATTAAAGGATAGTTGAGGATGAAATTTGTGTTATATCAACAATGCTTGAGTTTTTATGAGTGTTTTATTATCTATTGAAGTGAAACAAAGTAAGCAAAACTTAAGGGCTCTAAGCAACAATGACTTACTCATTATTGTAATTCTGTGGGTGATTCTTCTGCTCCATATTTGTTTTTGTTGAAGTCACTTGAGCAACTACATTCAAATGTGAGCTCAATTGAGAATGTAATTTCCAAGATGGCCTCTTGTTCTTCAAAGTCTCTCTTTCTTCTTCTGTGCCACCTCTCATTATTCAGTAAACTTGTCTGAACTTCTTTATAGAATGGTAGCTGGTTTCCAAGAGAGGGAGTTCTCAGATGGCAAGCCCCAATGTGCAGATAGGTTTCAAACCTCTGCTTTCATTTCCATGCTAATGTTCCATTGATCAAAGCAAGCTATGTGGTCCACCCCAGTTAATGTAGGAGAGGATTACATAAGCACCTGAATACTAGAAGGAATGGTTTATAGGGAGCTTCCAGTTTAATAGCCTCTCATAATTAGAATTTCAGAATAAACATCAAATTCCCACAAATTGAATTTAAATTATTATGCCTTGGGTGATAGGGTACATGGGAAATAGAGGTCAGGCAATGTTCCAGAATTTTTTTTAAACAAAGTATATTGGTTTCTAGTAATTATCTTCTGGGGCCCAATTACCACTTTAATATACCAAATCAATAACTTTAGTTGAATTTTGTTCCCTGATGTATTAACAACTGAATTTTGCAGAACTAATTGGTTTCCTGTGTAAATTCTCTGCTAATATGGTTATTTTCAGACACCATACTTCTCTCTCCACCTACTAGCCTTGCTCAACACAATAAACATACATGCACACACACACACACACACACACACACACAAAGATACACACACCTGAAATTAAGTTTTAAAAACAATATAAAAGGTCACTTAGAATTGATTAAATATCTTATAAGCCTGCTTCCTTAACTTTATCTTCCTCATTCCATCATCATTTTTAAAACCATGACATTTATTAGAGAGGGAGGGAGCCAAAACATAAGAGATGCTTAAAAACTGAGAACAAACTGAGGGTTGATGGGGGATGGGAGGAAGGGGAGGGTGGGTAATGGGTATTGAGGAGGGCACCTGTTGGGATGAGCACTGGGTGCTGTATGGAAACCAATTTGACAATAAATTTCATATTAAAAATAAAGTCTTATTCTAAAAAAATAAAAAATAAACCATGACATTTAAAAATAGTTGAATGGCTTTCATTTATGAACACTGTACTAGGCACTGGGGAGTTACAAAAGAAAATATGAGACATCATATCCAATTTGCATAATACTTTTTAATTAAGACCTTTCTTGGGGCGCCGGGTGGCTCAGTCGGTTAAGCGTCCGACTTCAGCTCAGGTCACGATCTCACGGTCCATAAGTTCGAGCCCTGCGTTGGGCTCTGGGCTGATGGCTCAGAGCCTGGAGCCTGCTTCCGATTCTGTGTCTCCCTCTCTCTCTGTCCCTCCCCGTTCATGCTCTGTCTCTCTCTGTCTCAAAAATAAATAAACGTTAAAAAAATTATAAAAATACCTTTCTTCATATGTGTTAAGATTTTGTTGAAACTTAAACCATGTTGAGTTTTCAGGAGAGATATTATATCCATATTATGGATGATGAAATTGAGACTCAGAAAAGAGAAGTGAATGTCCACAGTTTTACGAGAGGAGATTGAGGTCAGCTTAGAATTCTGATTTTTGAGTAGACTTCCAGTGCTTCTCTGTTATAGAATACATATGAGCTGCAGGGTTTTATAGATCTGGGTTTAAATTTTAACATCAACACTTGGGAAAATTATATAAACCTGTGGAAATGCAGATTATGCATCATAAACATTACCATCATGATACTTTATACCATTAGTGTGGCTATATTAATATTAATCTACCACATCATTTGATGTCTTGACTGTTATTCTTAAAGCCTTGCAGGTTAGTTAAGGAGTAAGGTATAATCACCAAAACCAATGGCATTAGGTATTCAAAAGTATTAAAAAGAAAAACGAATAATACAAAAATATGGTTAAATGTTAAATTGTGTAGCAGTGAAGGAAGCAATATATAAGTTCATTGAAGAGGAAGAACAGTGAGGGCTGATGTAGATAGGACTTGATAGAAAAGGTGACACTTGAACTTGGCCTGAAATCTATTATACTCATTTGTAGCTGTGTCCTTTGCCTCCAACCTCAGCAGAGTTCATATTCATTCTCTGGCTGTTCACAGACATGACATCTTTTGTCAATCACATCTCAACTGAGAAGGACTGACCCTCTTGCCACATTGATTAGGTATCACATTGATCACCCATGCATTCTGTCAGCTCACCTTCCTCCCCTTTCTCTTGTGCAAGTGCCTGCACTCTGCTCTTCCAGGATCTAAGTACCCATATCCAGTGTGTCTTGCCTGGAATCCATGTAGTGAAAAGCACCAGGTTTTTATGATAAGCACTTACATTGGAGAAAACGTGCTCTCCAAAAATATAAGTGCTACTACTCTAAGTACCTGAGGTGAAAGAACAATCGTGAAATTTAATAAAGAAGAAATGAAATGTTCAATTGGAGACCAAAATTGCTTTACAGCACTACAATAAAATAAAACACAAGCCAGTTGCCCTCAGCGCCAGACTATTATTCACATACAGCAAAACAGGAAGTAGCCCTCAGGGTTGCTTGACCAGAAATATATGAGCGATGAAAGTTTTATTTCTTCCCTTTTAACCTCTGAGGAACTATGGGGGAAGGGTAAAAAGACTCACATTCAAGAAAAAGGTAAAAATACTTTCTTGTTCTTCTGCCATCTTTCTCATATTTTATTCTGGTAAACTGCTACTAGATTGAATAGAATATGTACTTCTTTATTCTCTTAGGTAATGCTGCCAGTCAGGGGTAGAAATTTGCATTTTCTTTCAGAAACGACACAAATTGTTTCCCATTAGTATTGGAATAGGGCAATAATTCTGGATCCATGAAAAATCTGGCATGTGCCCAACTTAAATCTTTTACTTCAAAATCCTATTTGGTGCCTAGTGCAAAGCCACACTCATCATTGCACTTAAGATCTTGTGTTGAAAAAACAGACAGAAGTTATTTATGTAGAGAGAGAGTGACAGTCTGAGTAGCAGATGAAGAAGGATTGTGGAGAATTTTTCCTGAAGCTGTTTTTCAGGGAAGCACACTAATTTTACTCAGTGTGTTTATTTGGGGTGACTTAAGAGAGTTGATAGGAAAGTCATTTCTTGTCCTTCTGTCTACTCTTTGCCTGTTTATTTAAAATCAGCATACTTTTTCTTTACCTTAGACAGATTTTTTTGAATGTTTTTGTTTTGCTAGAGGGACAAATGAGAAGAAATTGATAGAAAAATAAATGAACTCATGTTGGCTTTTATATTTATTAACGCCAGAATTCTTTTGTGCTTTCTCAGTGAATCATAACTATTTCTATCATCATTCTATTGTGACATGCATGAGAGGTCAAACTTGAGCAGGATTTTACAGGGCTTAGAATTTTAATCTTTTTCAGTTGTTGTTGTTATTCT
This sequence comes from Acinonyx jubatus, assembly GCF_027475565.1. Lineage (NCBI taxonomy): Eukaryota > Metazoa > Chordata > Mammalia > Carnivora > Felidae > Acinonyx > Acinonyx jubatus. The sequence goes on from NC_069388.1 coordinate 95,340,582, forward strand.
TCAATCTTTCTCAGCCTCTAATCAAATCTCACACCCTGTTAAGATGAGGTAGTATTCCCATATTGTGCATTCTCTCTTTGCCTAAGCCCCTGTGCTAGTATTTTACAAATAATATACAGAAAATGACCAAGAATTTAAGTCAAAGGTAGCAAAATTGTCCTAAGTCTTCATGAAATATGTATATATGAACCACACACAGACCCTTAGAGACTGGACTGATGTCACATAGAGCTCATTCTGGGAAAGAGGGAAGAAATGAACGTGAGGAGGCGACAGAGATTCTTCATTCCTTTCCTTTCTGCAACCCTCTTTATAACATATACATCAGATTTCCATGTACAATTTCAAAGTATGGAAAGTGTTGCTATTAAACAAAGCCTGAAAGTACTCCTTTCTATAACTTTCCAAATAGATGGGTAAGAGAACCCAAAAGAATTGTTCCCATAAAGACACTCATTTTAGGTGTGCCTGGGTGGCTTAATCAGTTAAGCATCTGACTTTGGCTCAGGTCATGCATGATCTCACAGTTCGTGAGTTTGAGCCCCGCATCAGGCTCTGTGCTGATGGTTCAGAGCCTGGAGCCCGCTTCAGACTCTGTGTCTCCCTCTCTCTCTGCCCCTCCTCCCCTAGCGCTCTCTCTCTCTCTCTCTCTCTCTCTCTCTCTCTCTCTCTAATCAATAAATAAACATTTAAAAAAAGGCACACATTTTAATAGTAATACAAGTCTTTTATAGGTAATGACATCATTCTCTAGCTCAACCATCTGTGATTGGCAGAGTGGAGATTTTAAGGGGAACAAAGAGGAGGACACATGATGTAAGGCCAATTGGGAGAATATTTTGAGGCAGAATCAACAGCATCAAACCAACAGCATCCTCAAGAAAGACATAATTAGAGAGTGAATCATTTTATTGCACACTAGGGAAGAGGCACCACCTGAAATATCACCTGGTACCTGAGGCAGAGAGGAAAGAAAATCTCTCCTCAGTTATTTTTCTAGCCTAATTCCACACCTGCCCTTAGAGAACCGCAAGAGTCAAACCTTGCAAATAGCCAGACTCAACTGTTCTAAAGCACTGCATTTTTTTCTGCCCTTAAGTTCAATTCAGTTCCCTTCCTGATAGTTTGATTTTCGTGTAATTTCAAACCTTTTTTCTTTCTTTACAATATCCAATTCGTACTTTCCTGATAGTGTTAATGAAGCAGCCAGACACCTGTGGACTTCTGTGCTTCCTCAGTTCTCTCTGCAGTTGAAAAGTTTCTTTCAGTTCCTTGTGAAACCCAGTCAGTGCCCCCAAGAGTTTCTATAAACCTTTCTGTTAATCTTCTAAATTGCATTTCTCCAAATATTGGCTTTTTTCTCGGTCTTTCAGACTTGATAACCACCTCAATTATTGTTACAAAAGCAACTACCTTAATTTTCTCCAAGTGGAGAACAAATCTTATTTATGAAGTAAGTTTCAAAAGATCACACCTTTGCTTTCTCCCATTTAAGTAGGGAGGTCATATATGTTGCAAATATGTCACTCTTGGCAGCATTATAAGCCTTGTCCTTAGTACTTGCTTAGTATTAGAAAATTCACTACAGAGAGAAATGTTAGCTTTCCTTCTCTGTGATGGAAGGAAAAATAGAAGAAGGAAAAATATTGACAGTGGGGTTAGGAGTGAAGATAAAGATACAAAATAATTATAATTTTAGTTTTTTAAGTTTATTTATGTTGAGAGAGAGAGAACAAGCACAAGCATGGGAGGGGCAGAGAGCAGGAGAGACAGAATCTCTGGCAGGCTCCATGCCATCAGCTCAGAGCCCAATGTGGGACTCAAACTCAGGAACAGTGAGATCATGACCAGAGCTGAGATCAAGAGTCAGAGGCTTAACTGACTACACCACCCAGGTGCCCCAAAATAATAATAATTTTAAAGAATAAATATGAGGAAATAGGAGAGAAATAAAAGAGAAGTATAGTAAAGGGGTTAAGGGGGTGATTTGAAAAAAAAGCTTTGCAAGGTAAGAAGATAGAAAACGACATTTGTTTATGATTTTATATCTGCTGAGCACAAAACTGGACACAATATTTGAACCCAGAATGATACTTTTTTTTTCTTACTTGACAAGTATAATTAATCAAACAAAAAGAAGCAAATACAAACAAACATGAAAGGGTCCTGAAAATTGGAGAGTTTGTGGACCAATTAAAAGGGAAAGAAAAAGAAAGTATCAGAGCCAATATTCCAGATTCCTTTATCAGATTCTAACAGAGATTTTCCAAAAGATGTGGAGGAAAAGAAAACTTGCTCACTGAAAGTATTGGAGAGAAGGAAATTTCTCCCTTTACTCTCAGAAGTTCTTCTGACTGGATTAATAATTGACACAAGGCAGATTAACAGGAGAAAAAATTAAGTTTAATTATGCACACGTGGAAGTCCTAGAATAAAAATTGAGACTCAAAGAAATGATCAAGGCATGTAGCTTTTATACATTTTAGACACAGAAACATAAATCTGTGAGGAATTGACAGGACAAAGAAGGCTTCTGTTTAGAAGTTTCAATTGGTAAAGAATTCTAAGCAGAATTTGGGCTGGGGCAGTAAATTAGTAAAAGTAACAAGGCTTGTTTGTAGGGGCTTCTCCAGCCCTGAATTCCCATCTCTGACAAGAAGAATGTCTCTCTCTACCTCCTGGTACAGGGAGGGTGCGTCTTATATGGGAGATTCATTTCCTACTTCTGGAGACAAAGGAGGGTTAGAGTCTTCTTCTACTGGCTGTTTCTGAAGTAACTTTAATTCAAAATGATCCGTATGCCAGTGTGGCATATCTTGGGATAACCTCTCCTGATCACCAACAAAAGGAAGAGGTGAATATTCTCTACATGGAATTTATCTGTAAAGAGTGACCTTTTAAATTGGCCCATGCTTTTCCACTAACATTTGCCAAGATAATGTTGTCTTTCATTATCAATTAATGACTTCCTTAATTAAAGCAAGGGCTGGAATTTCATCAAAAGTTTTTTTTTTTTTTTTTTTTTTTTTTTTTTTTTTTTTTTTTTTTTAAAGAAACCTAAGCTAATCACTTTCTTTGAAAGAAAATACTTGAGTTGACTCTTATGTGAATGGATGTGAAGGGTGCCAACATTCCATTCAACCCAAAAATATGTTTCCACAGAGAGCAGAGAAACTTGAATTTCTGTTTTAAATGGGCTTCAACCAAGAAGATGGTACATAAAAAATACCTCTGGTTTTAATCAAGGGAAGCATAGATTATAAACTTTTCCAATTCAACCTCTGTAGCCTATGAATAATACTCATAGGATAAGAAACAAAGTAAGCTGCCCTCAACAAACATAGCAAGTTCCCATCCTTTTTATGAGGCTGAATTGGGTTTGTGTATCAGAATAGAAGGGTAGAGTCTAGACCACAGAACATGACCTGTGAATATGGGCTAGTAAATATAGCTCACTTGGTCCCTTGGGAAATGTAGGAAAATGGTGTTAGATCTTGGGAGGAAGGCATGGAGTTGGTTGCAGTAGGGCAAGGCACGTTGTGAGTTTGTGAAGCCAGAAAACAGATGTTCCAGTGGGAAAGGATAGTCATTGGAAAATATATCTAGCTTCAAATATTATAGGGTTACCTCCGATGTCAGGCATACCAGAAGATGAAGGAACATTGGAGAATCATTCATTCTGAATAAGAAAATCTTGATTTTGAATGCCAGTACTTTCAGCTGTGTCCTTAAACATCTCCGACCTCAGATCCCCAACCTAAATAGTTCTGAGTTGTAGAAAAGGAGCCTGTGAGCTCTGGGAACTAGATGGAGCTTCCCAATGGGTGCTGAAGAGGCCCTTAATGTCTTCCACAGTCTCACTAAGAGTGGATACTACCCTTATGTAAGCCTGATGATTAAATACAAAATCCTGTAAACATTACAGACATTTCTAATCCAATTAAATTGCCAGCAAAGTCAGTACATTCACTTTGCAGTCTTTGTCTCCATAGTTTCTGGAAAGAGAAGAATAAAGACATCTTCTCCTATTAAAAATAAAGAAAGCAAGCATACAAAATGTCATGCATGACTATGAAAATAAAGAGATTTCCTTATCTGTATTTTTATAATACTTTTGGAAACATTAGTGATAAAAGGTCTCTAAGTCTTTTATTCTTACTTAGAATAAAGAGGTTTTCATTCATTCAGAAAAAAAAATCTGTATTCATTTTAATATTAACTCAACTCATGACCAAGTATTATCTTAATTTTGCTTCTAATAGTTCAGAGGTTGGAGTCTATATAAAACATTCAGTATTAAGAAATTTTTAATTTTTTAATCACACATTCTGTAACTCAGAATAATTTATCATGTTATGTATTTACTATTATTATAGTAGTATGTCTCAGGTCAGTACTACTTGACAATTTATAAGTCAGACCTACTGATTTTATTTTTTGATGAGAATTAAATTTTTAAAAGTCCTTTCTTGCAAGATGAGTAAATGAAGAACCAGTAAATTGTATTATAAAATTAGTCTTTACATTATAAAAGGCCTTACCTGGGATTCATCATGTAATGACTTCCTTTACTATCATTGTTTATTCACACATAGATAAAGGAGCTGCAGTGAAGGGCTAAGAGGCTAAGATAATTGCATCTAAACTGTATGTTATCTAATTCATCCAAACTGAAGATGAGGCATTCTGAATAAAAATTTTGTTTCTGGTAAAATAATACAGTTGAACCATCAAGCGATTTATATAATCCCCCTCCTTTTTTTTGGTTTTTTAATTTTTCTGAAATATATGACTGCTGAAATAAAATCTACTTGTCAATTGTATAAATATCACCTCATGCTGTGACCATAAACATTCTCTCTAGAATACGTAGGGAATTCCTCACTGACCATCTGTTTCCCTGAACCCTTGACCATTATATCCTTTAGTTGAAATAAAGCATGAAGACTATGGTGTGCACATGACTTTTTATTTCTTTTTATTTTTTTAAGTTTTATTTAAATTCCAGGTAGTTAACATACAGCTAACTAATATTAGCTTCAGTTGTATAATATAGTGATTCAACACTTCCACACATCACCCATCACATGCATTCCTTAATCCCCATCACCTATTTAACCCATCCCCCTCACCCCAACCTCCACTCTAGTAACCATCAGTTTGTTCTCCATAGTTAAGAGTCTGTTTCTTGGTTTGCTTCTCTCTCTCTTTCTTGCCTTATGCTCCTTTGTTTCTTAAATTTCACATATAAGCAAAATCATATGGTATTTATCTTTCTATGACTGACTTATAAGATGTTTTATTTAAAAAAACCAGACACCTAACTCAGAAACTCAATCTTATCTTTTTGTTTCCTCTCCCTTATTAAAATGTGAGCCTCATGTAAGCAGGGATTTTCTCTTATGTTTTCTCTACTGTACCAGAAGCACTGAGAACAATCCTTGTCTGTGTATTATATGTTACTATATATTATTTGATATATTTTATTTGTTGAGGGTAGAATGAATGAGCTAACTTAAGACCAACTTAAATGATGTTAATATGCATTATGGATCCAGGGTCACAAAAATGCCACAGTTTCACTCTTGTCTCTCCAGTATCTTGACTCTGTATTCTTGCTTATTCACATATTTTCTAATGATGAATTAGTCCCCCATAGAGAAGGGAAGATGGTCACTGGAAATCTAAGCCCTTTCTCTTTTATTTGTGATCTAGTGAATGATTATCAAATATAATGGAAAGATTCAAAATATCTGGGTACGCTGTCAGTTTTATGTGTCAACTTGGCTGAGCCACAGAGTACCCAGATATTTACTCAAAACTATTCTGGATGTTTATATGAGGGTATTCTGGATGAGATTAACATTTGAACTGGTGGAATTTGGGTACCTGTGGCTCAGCCAAGTTGACACATAAAATTGTACCATACCACTGGAACTCTAGAAATTTCACTGAGGTAGAAGGCCCCTGAATTTATGTCAGATTTGTTTCTTATCCTCTGACACATAGAAATCTTTAAAATATATCAAAATAGTTGCTGTTTCTTGCTCATCTGGTCCAAATAGCATAGTATCATCAACGTAAGGGACTAATGTGATGTCTTTTGTAAGGGAAACACAAACAAGATCCCCACCCCCCCAACTAAATTATGACCTAGGGTTGGAAAGTTGAGAATCCCTAAGGTAGGACAGTGAAGGTGTATTTCTGGCCTTGCCAACTGAATACATATATTGCTTCTAGTGGTCCTTATTGGCAGAGATAGAGGGAAGTCATTTTCTAGAGCAATAGCTGCACAGTTAGTATTAATTTGCCTAAGCATTGAAACCATATCTGGTACAACAACTGTCTTTGGAGTCACCACCTAGTTAAACTCGTGATAATTCACAGTTGTTATCCAAGGCACTATTTGTTGCAGTCCCTCAAAGAATGGGCCCTTGCTTTAGGTTTGCTATTTTTCTATGTAGAGGCAATTCTAGTGGCTCTCACTTGGCTTTTTCTATCCTGTTAGCCCTCAGTGTACAGTTGAGTGAACTACTATGAGGATTTTACCAACTGCTGAATATATTTATTCCAATTATGCATTCTGGTACTGGAGAAATAACCACAGGATGGGTTTGGAAATCCACTGGGTCTGTTTTGACACAGATATAAGCTAAAACTTGATTGACTTCCTGACTTCCATAAGCTTCTATTCTGACTGGTAGACCAAAGTGACATTTTGAGTTTCCTGAGATTAGTGTCAGTTCAGACTTATGTCCATTGGTTCCTGAAAGATCCAATTATTTCCTTTATTCCAACACACAGTTACCTTGTTAAAAGGCCATAGGTCCCTTTGGAGAAGGCTGAGAGAAGATATTGGCTGAATAACTTAGATCTAGAACATACCTCCTCTTAAAGACCCCAAATTATCCAAATTGTGTAAATTATACATGCATCTTTTTTTCATCTTTACCATCCAAACCCCATAGATTTTTATCCTCTGAACTGTCCTTCAATCACTAGGAGCCACTGGTACTGACATTAGAGCTTATTTAAATTATTTTCAACTCACTTTAATATCTTAAATAGTACAGTTGAAAAAGTACTTTAGCATAATTAACTCCAACTGATCAATGCAATGTTTTGTTAAAGCAATTTGGCTAGATATTTGCATTAATGTGAGGAGAATGATCTGAGGCTCACATATGTCATTACTCCACTCAAAGAATGTAAAGAGAATATCTACTGAGGACACTGATATCATTATTTATTTGGAATATTACCTCATTGCTCAACCTCCCTTAATTGGACCACAGTGAGAAAATTATAATAATGAGATTGTTACATATAAAATTAATTGTATTTGTTGATGTAACAGAAAATAAAAACTTATAAAATATGTTGGATTAATTTTCAAAGGGCCAAATTTCCTTTGTGTTAGAAAAATGTTTAAAGATGAACTGAAAGAAATGAATTAATAAATAATTACAAAAAAAGAAGATAATTGTTAAAGGTAAATTACCTTACATAGCCCCCCAGGAAGAAAGTAATATATGTATTGACACTACTTGTGACATTGTGATATTGCTATTAGTATAAAGAAGAAAGAGCTGCGTGAACATGGCTTACTCTATTAGCAAACTTTTTTCTTTGCATTATTTATTCAAATATGTTGTAAACAAATGGAATGCACTATTTCTAAGATTTCTCTGTCTTGAAATAATAAATATACAGTAGAGATCTGCTTCAGTACAGTTTAAGCTAATAGGAAAGCTCATTTTTAAATGATACAGAAGCAATTCACACATTTAGATTTAATCAAATAAAATATAACAACCCAGAGAATTAATGAGAATAGTCTTATTGAAGTCAAAGAATAAAAGAACTTGATGAAATTTCAAGGCCATATAGCCCATCCCCTCACATGTTACCAGTGAGGTGATAATCTCTAAGGGTATGCAGCATGCTCAATGTCATGGAATAACTAAATGGTAATTACCAGTTTCCTTTTAGTGGAAAACATAGATTTCCCTTGGCAATTCTTTGTTAAAGTGCATGCACTTGGTCTCAACATTTTTTTTTTATTTGAAAGAACAGTATTTTAGTTTGTATCCAGCTCACAGAAGGGTTGGATTATATAACCACAAATTTAAATATTAACAATTATAATACAACAACCAAAACAACAGCTATGTTGTTTAGAAAAGCAAATGTTGAGAATACACATGATTAAAATTCATGAAATCATTAATAAGACAGTCAATCAAGGAAATAAATTACATGTTCACTAAATTATTGCATGCAAAAGTATAATAAATTACTTTTATATTTGTTTATCTGTTATATGTCTAGCATTGTACAAATAGCATATCACTTAAGCCTTAAAATAAATTTTATCTTCATTTTAAAAATTAAACAATTAAGAGTTATATATGTTATGCAACTTGCTCAAAGTCAGACATCTAATAAATAATAGGAGATTTGAATGTGGTTCTGACTACATATTTGGTCTTAAATTATTATAGTTGTTGAAGCTTGAAGATAAAAGTATTTTGAATTAAGAAAAAACTATATATTTTTATGAAATCTGTGGGCTTCCTAAAATAGCAAGCAATTATCACAAATATTAAAATACAAATTATCTTCATGCATGATCCATGCAAATTTTAGCTTTTATTTATTATTACTATTGTGATTAAGTACTGACATTATACAAAAAATAATAATAATTTAAAAAACATATAGTGAAAGTTGAAAATAAAATAACTTAAATTTTTCAATGAATATTTTGTGGTGGTTTTATTTATTTATATGTATTTTTGCTTTGGCTTTTATTTAGTTAGTCCATCAACTTAATTTTCTGAAGAGATTTTAACTATTCTAATAAAGAGTGGATTATTCTTCCAGAAAATGGCTGCTAAAAATTTACATTTTTTTAAGATTGGTTTTTAACACTATGTGCACTTTTTACTTTCTGTCACTCTATAAACAATCTCATGCATTAATATGCTTTAAAGTACCTCCAAAATGCAAATGTCTCAAAGTTCTCGTGTAGTAGATCTTGGTAGTGCTCACTAATAGTTTCATTTATCTTGACACTATAGGCAAAAAAGACGTTTATAGTTTCTGACTTATTTAAATTAGAACTGAGTTTGTATTCTGCTTTGACTCATGAAATGTGATGCACATCAATTCCAGGTGCAAACACTTAAGAGCCAATGAAGAGTTCTCTGTGTTCTCTTTTTCCGCCTGAAGCCCCTTATTGAGGTGATGGGGTCATATCTTACTGGATTGTGTGTCAACAAGTGTTCATGACTATAATGAGAAGAGCCTTCTCACCGAACCCTATTGGTCATGCCTCCAAGAGTTGCAAGCGGTTATTGCAACATAAAGTAACCGAACTTGAAGGTACACTTTTATAAAAGACCTCTCTCTCCAGAGCTCTTATCTTTACATCCAGATTTAAATTAAACATTTCCAACCAGATGATTTAAAGCCCTATCAAGTTCAATGAACCCCAAACTGAGTTCATCTTTTTTTTTCCTCAAAGCCTAGACCGTTCTTTCTTCTTTCCTCTGTCATATATATTTGCCTCTCCTTTATCATACATAATTGCCTCCAATATGCCTTCAGTATTTCAATTGTAGTTTTTCACTTTGGATCCACATCTATATTAGGGTATAGCCTACATCAATCTAAATAGACCAATTACACTAAAGACTAGTGCCATATTGTATTATGTGATACTTGTTTTGGAATAAAACCTTATTTTCTTTCTATTATTATTTATGATATATTTCAAACATTAAAAAACATGCAGACCACAACATGATACATATCTATTTATCCAAATCCAAAAATTAATAAAGCATAGCATGATGCCTTTTTCTTTTTCCATAGAATTTAAAACTATGTGGAAATGCCTTTGTTTTCTTTCTTTCATTTTTTTTTTCCGGTTTGTATTTTTTCTTTTTAAATATAATTTGTCAAATTGGCTTCCATACAACATCCAATGCTCATCTCAACAAGTGCCCTCCTCAATGCCCATCACTCGCTTTCCCCTCTCCCACACCCCCCATCAACCCTCAATTTGTTCTCTGTATTTAAGAGTCTCTTATGGCTTGCCTCCCTCCCTCTCTGTTTGTAAATCTTTTTTTCCCCTTCCCCTCACCCGTGGTCTTCTGTTACATTTCTCAAGATCCACATATGAATGAAAACATATGGTATCTGTCTTTTTCTGACTGACTTATTTCACTTGGCATAATACCCTCCAGTTCCATCCATGTTGCCGCAAATGGCCAGATATCATTCTTTCTCATTGCCAAGTAGTATTCCATTGTATATATAACCCACATCTTCTTTATCCATTTATCAGTTGATAGACATTTAGGCCCTTTACATAATTTGGCTATTGTTGAAAGCACTGCTATGAACATTGTACTATGCATCAACATTCCTATATCCCTTGGGTAAATTCCTAGCAGTGCTATTGCTGGGTCATAGGGTAGTTCTATTTTTAATTTTTTGAGGAATCTCTGCACTGTTTTCCAGAGTGGCTGCACCAGTTTGCATTCCCATCAACAGTGCAAGAGGGTTCCCATTTCTCAACATCCTCGCCAGCATCTGTAGTTTCCTGATTTGTTCATTTTAGCCTCTCTGACTGGCGTGAGGTGATGTCTCAGTGTGGCTTTGATTTGTGTTACCCTGATGATGAGTGACAATGAGCATCATTTCATGTGTCTCTTGGCCACCTGAATGTCTTCTTTGGAAAAGTGTCTATTCATGTCTTCTGCCCATTTTTTCACTGGATTATTTATTTTTCAGTTGTGGAGTTTGGTGAGTTCTTTATAGATTTTGGATACTAGCCCTTTATCCAATATGTCATTTGCAAATATCTTTTCCCATTCTGTTGGTTGCCTTTTAGTTTTGTTGATTGTTTCCTTTAGAAATGCCTTGATTTTTATTATTATTTTTCTTTCTCCCTAGCACTCGGTTATGATTTGTATGAAATCAGTGACCTTGATCTCCATATTTCATTGTTTGATCCATTGCACTTAGGAGAGTGCCTAACACATCAAAGCCATTCATTTGATATTTGCCAATAAAAGTTGAATAACTAAAGTTACATCATGCTTTTGGTTCTTATTGCATTATCATCCTTAGATAATAATCACAATTATTTATCCATCAAAATATATTTTTCTCACTTATTTTTCAAAAGCTATCAAGATTACTTTATTCATATTATACCTTCCAATTAATATGGACTAATAATAACTAATCCAATTGGAAAATGACCATCCACAAGAATAGGATAAATTTTAAAGAGGTAAGGTTTAAGCTTGGACACTTTTTTATTGTTTTAGTACAAAATCTCTTCCCTTTGATAATTTATTGTTAACTCTTGCTTACATGCTCTTTCTGCCTTATTTTGAAGGCTTTCTTTTATCTCCTTTGCCAGATTATCAGCGAAAAAATGTTTAATAATTGTCTTAATCAGTTTGGACCTCCATAACATAGTTTTCTGTCATCTGGCTAGATATGGAATAAAGGAAGTCTAGACAGAAAGTATCTTACACCTAGATGCATGCATGGATGGGTGGATGATGGATAGAAGGATGGATGGATGGATGGATGGATGGATGGATAGATAGATAGATATGAAAGATATATATGAGATGGATGGATGACTGGTTGGATGGACAGATGAATGAATGAATGAATGAATGAATGAATGAATGAATGAATTATAAAATGGAAAGTTCAGAGAACTACAAACCTTGATGATAGCATTACCATTTGTATTAGAGACAATAGATTAAGAAATCAGGATAGAAATTTAGGATATTAGAAATTCAGCAGTAAAAAAAATGCTACCAAGATCTAAGGTGTGACTACAATTATTAGTGACCAAACTAAAATGGATATATATGTGTATGTATACACACACACACACACACACACACACACACACACACACACACACACGGAGTGCATTTAGGGTCATAGATCTGGATATTTAAGCCATAAGACTGGTGAAATCATATTGGTAATCACATAGGATAATGGCAAAACATAAAGTAGAAGGAAGGATTTATCCAGGTGCAAATGTCTTTGAGGAATGCTGGCTCTTGACTAGATGAGAGGTGGATAACATCAAGTTTAGGAAGAGATAGTAGTTTCTATTGACTGACATCAAAATCAGTGTGATAGAGTTTTTACATGAAAGTACTTGACTATATATATGTGCATAGATTTATTTCCAGGCTCTCAATTCTATTCTGTTGGTCCATGTATCTATTTTTGTAATACCATACTGTTTTCATTACTATAGTTTTGCAATGTAGTTTGAAACCAGGGAGCTTGAGGCCTCCAGCTTTGCTCTTTTTAAAGATTGCTTTGTCTATTCAGGGTCTCTTGTGGTTCCATGACAATTTTAGTATTGTTTTGTCTATTTCTGTGAAAATTGCCTTAGGAATTTTGATGGGGATTGCATTGAATCTATAGATTGCTTTGGGTAGTATGGGCATTTTAACAATATTCATTTTTCCAGCCTATAAACATGGAGTGTCTTTCCATTTATTTGTGTCTTCTTCATTTCTTTCCTCAGTGTTTTATACTATTCAGTGTACAGATCTTTAACTTCCTTGGTTAAATGCATCACTGAAGTTTATTATTTTTGATGCTATTATAAATGGCATTGTTTCTAAATTGTTGGTATATAGAAATACAACTAATTTTTGTGTATTTATTTTGTATTCTGCAACTCTACTGATTGTTACAAACTCTCAGTTTTTTGGTGGAGTCTTTAGAGATTTTATATATAATACTATGTTATTTGCAAATAAAGAATTTTGTTTTTCCTCTCTGATTTAAATAAGTTTTATTTCTTTTTCTTCATAATTGCTCTGGCTAGGACTGCCAGTACTATGTTGAATAAACGGGAATAAAAGTGGCTAGAATGGGCATCCTGGTCTGATTCCTGATCTTAGAGGAGGAACTTTCAGCTTTTCACTGTTGAGTATGATGTTAGTTGTGGGCTCTTCATATACAGCCTTTATTAAATTCAGGTATATACTCTTTATACCCATTCTGTTCAGAGTTTTTATTATGAATGAATGTTAAATTTTGTCAGATATTTTTTTCTGCATTTACCGAGACAATCATATGATCTTTTCCTTTCATTTTGTTAATGGGTATATCAGATTGATTGATTTTTGGATGTAGAACTATCCTAAAATTTCTGAAATAAATCCCACTTGATCATTGTGTATGATCCTTTTAATGTAGTCATTAAATTCAATTTGCTAATATTTTATTGAGGATTTTGCATCTGTGTTCATAAGGGATATTGGCCTATAATTTTCTTTTCTTATAGAGTCCTTGTCTGGCATTGGTATCAGACTAATGCTGGCCTCATAAAATGAGTTTGGAAATATTTCCTTCTATCTATCTATCTATCTATCTATCTATCTATCTATTTCTGAAAAGTTTGAGTAGGACTGGTGTTTTAAATGTTTAGTAGAATTCATTAACGCTATGTGATCTTAGATGTTTCTTTTTGTGACGTTTTTGATTACTAATTTAGATTTCTCAGTAGTAATTGGCTTGTTCAGATTTTCTGTTTCATCATGTTTCAGGTTGGGTGGGTTATATATTTTTAGGATTTTATTTGTTATATAGTGTCCAATCTGTTGGCCTATAATTGTTCATAGTAGTCTCTTATGATTCTTCATATTTTTGTGATAGCAGGTATAATGTTTGATGTTTCATTTATGATTTTGTTTTTTGTGTTCTCATTTTTCCTTGGTTAAGTCTAGCTCAGAGTATGAACATGTATATTGTTCATCTTAAGAAATGACTTAAATTCATTTGTTTTCCCTTTCTTTGTTTGCTGTAATCTTGGGGGTCTCCTGGATACAAACTTTGTTGACTTTCAGAACTAGATGTTTTGGGGCTTGTTCCCTTTGGTGAGAGTCTTAAAAGTTGGGACACTATATATTATTTTAGTATACCATGACAAATAAGAATTTCTTGCGATATATTTGAAATTTTGGGGGAGATTGAGTAGAAGGAAAATATGGATACAGTAGTTATTCCATGAAGATGAATAAAGAATAGGTGATAACCACAGAAATGTATTTATTTTATTGTGACCTACAATGACAGTAAGTACTATGTGGTATGTTGAGAATGGCTGAAAAAATTCAGCCAACCTCTTGAGTTTGGTGAAGGGTAGGATTGCTTTGGAACAAGCCTGAATTGATTGTGAATCTGATGGTCCTAACCACCAACAGGAAGAGCAGTTTACTGGAAACTCACTACAAGTTGGAAATTTTCAGCTATAGGTAAATGGGGTTATCTAAGAATCTTTGGAAACAATAATCAAAAACTACTTTGGGGGTGCCTGAGTGGCTCAGTCTGTTAAGTGTCCAACTTTTGGTATTTGCTTAGGTCATGACCTCATGGTTGTGGGATCAAGCCTCGTGTCAGGCTCTCTGCTGAGCACAGAGCCTGCATAGGATTTTCTCTCTCTCTCTCTCTTTCTCCCCCTCTGCCCCTCTGTATCACTTGTGCTCTATGTTTCAAAAACAAAAAACAATTCTGCCCATCAGTCGTGTCCCTGAGTTATAGTAAAATCACCCTTTTGTACCATAAATAATAATTCATCCTTGACCATTGTGCTCAACAACCTGCATCGTATTTTTAGTGGCCCATATGTATGGGAAATCTGTATTTTCCTTCATCTGGACCTTGAGCCTCAGTGCAAACTTGGTGAGTTACTCACTTTTCTTCTATTATATTCATTTCAGAGGCTTTTCAGGGAGTGTGGTCTTACTGTAACATTTTCATGTTGATTGCTCAGGCTGCAATCCTCTAGCCTGTGGCTGTTCTACCGGGAGGAATAAAAATCTGCTTGTTAACTGGAAGCTGGTATCCAGAACTTGGTGTTCTCTCTTTATTCCTATTCTTATATGAAGCTGTCTTTCTTGGGCACAGGGCAGCCACTTTAGTCACTAGCATGGTTGCCAATCTTAAGACTCCCATGTAAGGTTTCCTCCTCATTGGTCTAATGCTGTCCCTGCTCATCTGGCCACTTCTGGCCTCTGGAGCCAGATGAAACCAGTACTTGATTGAATTAAAACCTAACCTAGGACCTTTGTCTAGGGAATTCAGCTTTAAAGACTATATTTGTTGGAATGTAGCTTAGGCATGGTGGATTTCCATCTTTACTATTCTTCATCACTGTCTCCTACTGGCTGCTTAACTTGTAACATTAGGTATTTCTTCCTGCAAATTCTTAGTATCTCCATGGGCTAAAATGGGAGGCTCTCTTGATCCATCTACAGGCACACGCTGTGTTCAGGGGAAAAACAATATGGAACCAAAGGGGCATTGACATTCTTCAGTAAGACAGGTTCATAACAACCTTTTGAGGGAATGCTTCTGGTTGCTTTGAACACTAGGAACCCTTGATATTATCTTGAGTGGGACACCACCCAGGAGTCAGGGGGATTATGGTAATAGACTTTTTTTTTCTTCTTCAGTCCCCCGGGACTTCCCCTTGGGGTGTTTCCTAACCTATTGGAGTCAATTTGGAGTACAATAGATACAGAAGAAAAATTCATATTCTTCTTCAATAACATATGGTCTCAGTACTCCTTAGGAGACAAGGAAAAATGACCCCCTAATGGGTCCTTAAACTCCAATACTGTTTCTGTCAAGATCCTGTACATGCCCCTCTCTTTTTCCTGAATTACTTGTCTCATCTTTGCTTCTTCTTAAGATCTGAAATGTATCTTGAGAGGACTAGGTGAATGTGGCCTGACTCTTGTTTTATGGCGAGTTTTTCTTCCTCATTCATTTCCAGGTTAATGGCTATGATAATTAAAGTCAATTGTCTGGTTTGTCTACCTGAGGACCAGGACTTTAAGGAATATTCCCAAGCATCTGCTGAAGCTTCAGAAACTCCTTTCATTTTGGGGGTATTTCCGGTCTTCTCTGGCCTGACATGTACTATTTTCACATTTTGTTGGTAGAAAGAAAACATGTGTCTGTTCATCTGTGAGCTGATGAGCTTTAGGATGAGGAGTCCTCTTTTTCTGCTCTCTGGGCTTTTATCGGCTTCCAGCCATCCTGGCAGCACCTCCCCTCTTCTGCCTCCTCATTCCTTTTACCACATTTCTGCATCACCTTGGGCATGGTTTACATAACCAGCTCCTAGACTGCCCTTTTTTCCTTCAGTGCCATTGGCTGCTGCTCTTCCTGCCCTTGTTATTAAGGAGTGGAGAGCACCCCCTTGGACTTAAACTACCCAGTTCAGATTTCCCCACAGGTGCCCCATGTAAAAAATTGACAGTGGAGAACAAATTGATTGGCTTTTAAGTGGACTCAGGTGCAACATATTCAGTATTTAAACTAACTTAAGTTTGTTTAATTAAGATAGACATGTCTTTGGAGTTATCAGCATTAAATATAAAACTTTTATTCTACCAAGGTTTACTGAAGTTGTTTCTGTTATCTCTGTTGTAATCTGTCAGCAAAATGATGACTTAAAATGATGGTTAATTTTGTCTCAAAGTTTTCATGGATTTTTTTTTTAAATGAGTAGGTTGAAAAATAAAAGTTTGAAATTGATGGATTTTAAAACAGCACTAGCATAAGATTGAAATTCTGCTTTTCTTTTTTTCTTTAATTTTTAATGTTTATTTATTTTTGGCGGACAGAGATAGAGCACGAGTCAGGGTGGGGAGGGGCAGAGAGAGAGGGAGATACAGAATCCGAAGTGGGCTCCAGGCTCTGAGTTGTCAGCACGGAGCCTGACAAAGGGCCCGAACTCATGAACCCTGAGATCATGACCCAAACTGAAGTCGGAACCTCAACGGACTGAGCCACCCAGGTGCCCCAAATGCTTTTTTTTTAAAGACAATGTTTTCTTGGATTGTTCCTCTGTTCTTGATAAGAAAATGTAAACAAAGGTGGTGGTTCTTCTTCTTCTTCTTCTTCTTCTTCTTCTTCTTCTTCTTCTTCTTCTTCTTCTTCTTCTTCTTCTTCTCCTCCTCCTCCTCCTCCTCCTCTTCCTCCTCCTCCTCCTCCTCCTCCTCCTCCTCCTCCTCCTCCTCCTCCTTCTCCTTCTCCTTCCTCCTTCTCCTCCCTCCTCCTCCTCCTTCTCCCTCCTTCTCCTTCTCCTCCTTCTCCTCCTTCTCCTCCTCCTCCTTTCTCTTTTCTCTTTTCTCTTTTCTCTTTTCTCTTTTCTCTTTTCTTTTCCTGGAAAACCAAAACTTTTATGTTTTGGTATCTGTTTGTCAGGTATCTGATTACTTAAGAAAGTTAAGACTTATCAATATTAAATGAGCTATGTTTTACTAACAACTGTATAACTTCCTGTAGAATCTCTTATTGCCACCTTGGTTAAGTTGGTTACTTTTCTAATGGTCTGCAATCCTATTTAGGCATGAGCTTCAAAACTTTCTGAGGGTTTTAACAAAATTCCCCAAGATTTGAATTGTAAATGAAGTCTTTTTTACCAATTAGGTTTGTTTATTTGGTATGTTAAATTACTTGGGAAGCACTGTCAAAACATATAATGGTAAGCCTTAGGTTATGTTGTTTGGGTAAATGCTATAACTGTTTTAGAAATTACATGAAATCCCTGAAGTTTTAATATGTTCTGGTATAAGGTTGTCATTTGACATTCTAACTATTAAAATGTGGTATGTCACAGAAATAACCAGATTTCCTTGTCAGCTCTATTATAATGAACTCTCAGATCTTTAATCATTTCCTTTTTTGAGTCTTTTATCGTGCATAGTTATTGTTCTTACTCTCTTGCAAAATTCATCTTCAAGGAGATTCATGAAAAAGACAAATACAGCATTTTTATATCTTTAGAATCATGAAACTCAAATGTATAAGAATTTTCAGAACTAGTAGAAAAAGCTGAATTCAGACTGAACAAAAATTAGTAATATGGGACTAAATGAACTGAGGAAGATGATTATAGTTTCTGTGACTCTTGTTTGAACATCGTTGGTTCTCTAACGTTTGCTCTTCCAGATTAAGGAAACTTTCTCTTAAGATATCCATGAAATACAGAAATATGAATATTCCTTTCTGAACAAATTGAAGCATATAACTTTTCCCTCTACCTCAACCCTCCAGAATTCAGAAACACTCAGTGAGTATTCTTATTTCATGGAAATTGCAGTTATTTGCCTAAGTTCAGGTGCAAGAACCTCAGGATATTTTGGGGACCTTGAGAAAAGGAATTCGTTCAAACATACAGGTATTGCAAGCCTGTCTGATGACAAGTATTTGGCTTGGCTTCTGGACTAACGAGGCTATTAAAAACTCAATCTAGAGATTCCTTATAAAAAGTTCCAGCAAAGCATATTTTAAAAGATCCATGAGTCCAATCACTCTTCTTGCTGAGCTAATATAAATAATTAAGTGAAGTTTGTTAAAACTGTACTTGTTTTCACAAACAAATCAGTCTTGATTTCGCTATCTTTAATAAAAATCAGGATGGCTATACAGAGAAAATATGTTTCAATATCACATCTTTGTAAATCTTAAATTTTAATACTATTTATTATAAACTAAACTAGACCCTGAATTCATCTGGTTTCCTCAAAGATTTGGTGATGGCTCTCCGAACGAAGGTTTCCAATCTTCTTCCATTCTCTTAACTTACAGTCATTAAAAACTAAAACTGCCCTTTTTCCTAAAGTCCTGAAAACTGATGCTGGACAACTTGAGGTCAGCATCAGAGAAATTGCCCCAAAACTCATGCATAGACAGTCTTTGTGCGTGTTGCTTTATGATTCAAAGGATCCCCGAGACATTTGAATTACAAACCAAAAAAAAAATATACATATATATGATTCCAGCTGCCTGTTCCCACTCCATCTGAGGTTGCTTCAAACCTGACAGCTAAAAATCTCATTGGCAGGCCTCGAGACTCAGACCCTGGGTTTATAATTTACTCCAATCATTAACTTATGTTTTTTCTTTTTTTTCCATAAAAACAGCTCTTATTAACTACCTGCTTGCTTACTAAACAAAACAGAGTCTATTTGATGGCTAACACTACCTGCTACACAAATAAGGCCTTACATGACTCTTAAAACAGTGTTATATTATTAAACACTGAAATAACTCAAATGTGTAAAGCAGTTCTACACAAATGGCCTTAAATGGTTGAACAGCTGCATGAGGTGGTATATGTGTCATTATTAAAAAAGAAGGTTGTGTATGTGTTGCAGATTATCACAAAATGTAACAGGATGGCTAAAAGATACCAATGCTCAATTTAGCACTTTAAACAATCTCTTTCTTTCCGCTAGTAATTGGTTAAAATCCTGGGGTGGAGGAGGATTTTGGACAACTATTAGGTCTTTTTATTGGGCTTCTTTTTCTCATAATAATATTAACCCTTTTTTGTTGTCTTTTCTGGTGTCTCTCCACCTGGTACAGAGACTCCTTCACTGCCATAACTTCAAGCCAATAGATGATCCTTTCTATTTCTTCATGTATGTTCTCTACCTTGGACTCTGCTGCCTCTGCCTTTTGTAACTGCCATGTATAAATCCCCCAACTAACCAATGTTGACCCATAGGTAAGAATATCTCTACACCCTATTCAGCAGGAAGAAGCTAGAGAAGATAAGACTTTCCACCCTCAGCAACCTTAAAGATTTCAGGGTCAAAATTGTTAAGAGCGGGAAATGATGAGGAAAACAAAGGCAAGAGGAATGTAGATAAAATTGAATTTCCTTACAACTTGCAGCCTAGTGATAAATACCTGAGACATGCAGAGTGTGACATTCCTCAAGGAACACCTGGCTGCCTTAATGCTAATGTTTGCTAGAGACTAAAACAATAGGCAATAGACAACAGACAAACCTCCAGGATCCTGTAAGTCTTCTTTAATATATGGAAATCCCTTTAGAAATCCATGATCTCTACCCTACCCTTCCAATTTAAAAATGTGTCACAGTCCTGCTCTTTCTAGCCACAGGTCCTGTCCCCATGCTATAATGAAAGTATCTTTTTGCACCATTAAAAAAAAATTGCTTTGGATGTCTTTACTTCCTCTTTATTTTAATTGCCTTACTGGTTGAAGCAACTTGTTTTCTTATTTTTCTTTTATAACAAAAGGCAAAGTTTTAATTACTTCTTGCAATTTTCCACATAGTCAGTATCAGGTGGAAAGCTGTAAATAGCAAAGCCAGCTTTAGCTGTAGATACTATTTTTATAGTATAATTCTAGTAAGCCAACTCAGTGGAAGTTATGAGGATGCCTTTTTTTTTACTTGTTTCCTATTATAAGAAAGGTATTGTCAATGACTTATTTTCTCTAAAATAGAACAGGTTGCCTTAAGTAGTAGAAGTATGAAACATGTGCTAGAAGTCATTGAAGTTTTTGATTGGTGCATGGACCTCAAAATTTGCTACAAATTCTGAATTTTTTGGAATATTTGCTTCTAAGATTTATCTTCCTGGGTATATAACAAGCACTTTATGAATATATGTTTGGTAAGTGGGCTCAAGAGCAAGAGTTGTGAATGATATGCTCATAGGGGTCTTTTTGGAGAAAAGTCTCAATTAATTTTCCATACTTGAATACCCCTAAAGAATAGGAAAAAATAATGCTATATAAGTCATGACTCCTTTGCAGAGAATTCCCAGTTCTGAGGGTCATTTCCTTATTGCCATCCCTACATTTTTTAGATTCAAGAATATGGAACTGGTGGAGTACTCTGTGTGGGTGTTGAATAAACACAAAAGCCTTCTCTCAGTCCTAGATCTCTGAAAAGAGATTTCATCTGTCCATTTATTCTTTTCTTCCTCTCCCTCTCACTTTCTCCCTCTCCTTCTCTCCCTGTCCTGCTGTCCCTCTCTCCCTCTCTATCTCTCCATCTCTCTCTCTCTTTCTCTTTCTTGTGTTTCTTTCATAAAAGACCATGAATGTTTACTCATAGCAACCAATTCTCTAGACATTGGATATAGAGCAGTGACCAAAACTATGAGTCTTACATGGAGGAGAGACAAAAATATACGTTAAAAATAATATAAATACCTACACTGAGAATCCTCTATATAGGGCTCATAAATGTCAATTTATAATTTTGTACCAAATTCACTTTGGAAAACCTGACAATTACAGAGTAAATTTGGTATCCTTCATAAATATCCAGTGGGAAAATTTTAAATGGGACACATTCTGACATAATGAAATGAAAACCAATTTGCCAAATGATTTAAGCAAAATATTTCACTTTATAAACAAACATCATAGGTCTCCCTAAATTACTTGAATTATTGATCAGAATAATTAAATTTCAAATGAAGCATTGGATTTTGTTCTATTTTAATCTAAATGACCAGAAATATTCTGTAAATTGGAACAAATTTTACCTCTGATCTCAAGTACTATTTCTACTCTTCTGTATATAGTTCAAATAACTCACTTGTCTCATAATAATGAGTGAAAAAAATGCACGCTTAAAATTCATATTTTTACTCTGAAACTTCCCAGTAAAAAATATTTTGAACAAGAAAATGCTCTTATTTTACATTATTTTCATCCACTGACTGATGACATTGATTATAGATGCCAATTTTAACTCCTTATAAAGTTGTTAATTTAAGTAATGTGGAATTTTTAACATTACTATAGTCCTAAGGGAAAAGATAGATAAAAACATGCTCAAGGCATTCCAGGCTGAGGAATTCTGGTGCAGAATGTCTTGTTGGTACTTATTCCATACCACATGAAAGCTTGTGACATTAAGCAAGGGATAGGAAAATGATGTATGCATTTTAATCTCTTTCAGAGCCTGTTCTAAGTAGGACCTCTCAAACTTACTTCATCCAGTGTTATCTTAGAGAAAAAAAAGTATTTTAAGAACCATATCTGATTCCATCTGTTTCTACAAAAACAAATATCAGTCACAATAACAGGGAATGATTTGTTTTTGAAGGTGCACAAATAAAATATGGGATGTAAAACAAATTAAATTGACCAACAAGTATTATACCTTAATAATGGTATATGTTTACTCGTAGATGGCAGATATTATTAGGTCAGATTTTTATCTCTTATGCTTAGTAACAGTCTTTGGAACATAAGGTATTCAATATGTGTTTATTTAAATAAATAAGTTTTGATGGAAAAAAAACTGGGCAGGCAAGTGCTTATGTTGGTCATAGGATTCTTAATGGGAAAGAAAAAGAGAAGCATTCTGTCTAGCAAAAGATACTGAATGAGAAGACAAGAGGCAGTGCACACTAGGTTTCTTGGATTTAAAATGTTTCTGATATTTCAAAATTTTTAAACTTTTCTGACTGTTTTTATTTACTTGAAAACACTAGTAGAAAGGAAGCACTTTGGCATGCTGTTATCCTAAATACAACTTAACCAGATGGAAGAACACTTTATTTTTAGCACGTTCTCTTCATTATCTGTGATGGACTTGGACAACCATTTGATTTTTCATCAATAAACTTTCTGTAAACCTATAAAAATATACTGGGCAACTTATGACTCCAAAATATTTGCTTTCAGTACAATAGTTTGGAAGATGAATAAAGCAAGACCCCTTTCTAGTTTTCAGAACCCATAGTATATAGGGCTTGGAGATGGATGGGAGAGGTACTTGAAACAGTCTATGAGTTTATATCTTGCAGAGAGATTGAATTTTATTTTGCAAGCACTGTTGAAGTCATTGCAAGAAAATTAAAATGAGTTCCAAAGCTTGAAAGTTGTCTTTATATATATACTGCTTTCTCCGAGTAATGGAATTTGGCATAAGAAGAAAAGAGAATTTTATATTTTACTTGTGTTTGGGATATGTAGCAATTGTTGCCTATTAGTGTTATCAGGAATAGTAATGCAAATGAAACATCAAGGGCATATTCATCAAAAAGTGTTTGTACATTGATAGATTTGGAAAAAAAGCCTGATAAAAATCTAAATCATGACTGTAAGAAATCAAGCATAAAGGATGGACAAAGCAGGTATTATCCTTTTAATTACCTTTTACCTCTTGAATCTCCTTTTTCTTAGGCTTTAGTAGAAAGCACATAAAACGAATCTTTGTGCATCTCTCTTGATATTTCTTTAAAAATTAATGATCAATTTTAATTAAGCCATGTTAATATTTGTAGCTGGTTTGCTCTGACCCTTTTAGTGCTGAATAATCAATAATAGTGCACATTAATTAGCTAATATGTTTGAACAAGATCATATTTTTCTTCATACAACTTTATCTTGTCCACTTAAAGAAATTGCTTTCATATATAAAGATTATAAAATAAATTGAGATTCTGTTTCTCTCTCATATTACCTCTCTTTCCAACTCAGGACACACATACACACACACACGCAAGCGCGCACACACACACACACACACACACACGTATATCCATTACCCGACTTAAATTGCCCAAGTACTAGTTAGGTTTCAGAGATTCAGAATAATATTTTTGCTTGAGAAGGAAAGTCTATGAAAATATTTTTTAAACCTATTCAGCTACACCTGTTCTAAAACTCTGAAATCATGAACAATCACTTCAAAAGACAATAGATTTTGTATCATAGCTTTTGTTATGTATTTAATGTATGTTGCAGTCCGTCAATCCTTCCCCAAGCACATGAATAAGACTCATGTGGATTGACCTGGGAAGCAAGTTTTTGCATAGCATTACAGAGGACAAATTCTTAATAAAGGCATTTTTATGAATAAATCCAAATGCATGTTCAAAGTGAAGTTCATGAGAGTAGATTAGAATTAGAATTGTTGAAAATCAATAAACATATTTTGTTTATTTCAACATCACCACCTCTACAACCTCTTATTTGTTTCCCTTACTTTTGAGATTGTAGAACCATAATCTCTCAAACTTTTGCACAGAAAGAGAGGGCTAAGGCCAGCCAGATTCACCATCCTTAAAGCCTATTAGGCACAGTAGTTTAACTGTATTTGGGCACTGAAGGCTGATACGAGCTGTAGTCTCAGGACATGAAGTGTCTTAAATGAATTGTCATATGAAATAGTGAAAGAGAAGGCAACCTAGTTATATAGCTACCAGACCAAATTGGATATCAACAAGGCACACAGAAAAAAAAATGAAGCTATGGTAGACATTGGATTGCATATCTGTTCAGCATTTCTTTGAATAGCCAAGTCTCCCTTATTCACAAGTTAGAATGCTCTGACAAATCTGATCCTTCTCACTACAGGCATAAAAAGAAAGTGATCAAGAATACTTTCCGAGTATTTAACTCTCTTGGCGATAGTGAGTGGTATAAGGATGGGCATGTCATCCTAACAGATCCAAAGAGAGTCCCGTCCTTCTAGCAGAAGAGATGACCCTCTTTTTTTTATGGTGTTAATATTCAAGAAGTATACTAAACTAAGAAGGACTAGGTAGGTAGTGAGAGAATTTTGATGCCAGTGCACAAATAGAAGTAGAGCTAAGATAGAGGAACAAAATCATAAAAGCCAGAGGGAATGCTGTCTGGAAACATACCTATCAGAATTCTGTCAGTCATATGTGCCATTTCATAAACTAGTTTTGAATGCACTTTTGTATCATGTACTTAGATGTATGCATGCTGTAAAACAGGCAGATTCTAAGAAGTGCTGCATATTTTGTGGAATTATGAGGACCCTCACCTCAGTAACCATTTTTCATCTCTTGAACACCCTAGATAAAATAGTATGTGGATTTTAGAATTCAAGCACATACATTTCATAAAATAATTCTGGGGATTTGGGCACAAGAGGAAACCCTTGGCTCCCTAGACTAGAAGCTACTACAGTGTCAGCTCATGGGAGTACATTACAAAACAACTACACCGCAGCAGAGGTGAAAGAGCATTGTAGAGTTTCCAGACCAAAGTAGCTACAACTTTAAGGTTATCTTTTGGAAGATAGAACTTTCAGGGCCCTAGAAGATATGCTCCATTAAGACAGTTACTAAGGTCAGAGTAAAAGTAATATTTGAGATGCTAAAAATATGGAAACAATGCTAATCCTAGCAACGTGTTAAGGTGATGGCTATTGTTGTTTCTGTGGAGGGCCTGAAGGAAACTTTATCTCTTTTCCAGTCTCTCCTGAGTTTGCTCATCAGTTTTCCAGCCATATTAACAATTTCTTTGCTACTTTTCTAGCTTTCTAGTTATCTCTAACAGCTTTCCCATTGTGTGTGTGTGTGTATGTGTGTGTGTGTTTTATGTTTTGTTTTTGTTTTTTTCTTCCCATCATCTGCCCATAGACTGGTACCAAGCCAGTATCGCCTATTTTTATTTTGTGACAGAAGCACTGTGTCTCTGGGTATAATTATTTGGTGCATAGCCAACCATTCCAAAACATAGAGGTTTAAAACAACCATTATTTACTATCTCACAGTATACTGTGTTGGAACTTGGGTGATTCTTACACAGGTCTTTTCTGAGCTTATTCATGACTTTGAGGTTTGCTAGCAGGTCAGTAGGGTTTAGATGGTCTTGGATAATCAGGTGGGTGGTATTTTCCAAAAATCGCCACACCAATGTATATCCCATTTCTTATGCTATTCTTAACTTGTGATATTGTCATTTCATTGAAAGCTGGTGTCCATATTTCCTCCCCTTGGATCTGAGTGGTTCTATCCCAGATATGTGATTTCTGAGGCTATGTTCTGAGTTTTTACAGTTTCTATCCAGTTTTGTTTCTTGAGATACCCATTCTTCAACCAACCAAATGTGCTGAGAAGAAGTCCAAAATGGCCCATACAGAGAGACCACACTAAAAGTCTCCCACAGAAAGGACCTGGACATACCCAATCAGTCAGCATCAATTACCAGAGTATGTCTTCAGATGACTTTAGCTTGCAACCTTTAAGCTACTCCAGCTGAGCTACCTTGCTAAGCAACACCCAAATACTATGTTTCGGAGAAAAGTGTATCTGGTTTTAAGCCACTTTGGTTTTTGTTTTGTTTTGTTTTGTTTTCAATGCAGCATGAAGTGACCAAAACAGATGGCCTCATTCATATGTGTGTCACTTTGCAGGCTGTTGACTGGGAAGTTTCAATTCTACTCAAAGTGGTCTATCGGGATAATTCAGACTGATTTGTATTTGGTTTCATGATTCTAAGTACAGAGAAAGAGGGCAAGCCTTAAATGAATAGGTCCTTTTTCAGTCACAGCTTGTATCACACTTACTAATGCCCCATAGATCAAAGCAACCAACCTCAAAATCTATATTATGGCAGAGTGCCTTGGTCACGAGCTCTGCAATGTGAAATATGTATTGTGAAGACATATGGCTTCTGGCACCAGATCAAATGTGGCACAGTTACTGCATATGCAGTTTCTTTTCTGTTTAAGTAACACGGATTTCCTGGCATTTTGAACCTATGAATAGCTATGGATTTGGAAATTTTTAATGAATGTAATTAGTGTTGGCAACTTAAACATATTATGGAATACAGATCAGAGATTTCCAGGAGATAATCAGATTATAAATTGCCATCTAGAATAGGTATAAGGAGTCTTCTGGAAAACACAAGCCTCTTAACAGTTTTCACACTCACAAAGCTTATTGGGGATACATCCTAGACTAGAACATTATCAACGCCAGTCTAAGACTTGAACTATGATATAGTCTGACACTTTTCTTTCTAATATTATATTGACTGGGAGGCAGGAAAGCTGCTACCAACTTCTATAACAAGGCACATAGAAGGCTCCTTCTGAAGGCCAAAAACTGAGGTGTGAGTTAAGTTGTTATTCCACAGTTAAAAGACCTTCATATAGAGCTAGGCATTTGTGAAATAAAAAGCCTCTCAACTATAAAGGCATAGTCACTAAACTTCACTTACAAAAGCCCAGGCTGTTTGCACTGGAGCATTTTAAAAATGAGATTTTGAAATAGATATTTACAGCTGTGAATTGAGTCTGATTCACCCGAGGGTGAGAGCTGGGCCACACAGAGGTGAAATCAGGATAGTGTTTTATTGACCATGAGAAATTTGGTGAGATAGCATTCTATCAGAGAAAGAGAAGGAAGGAACAGTAAGTTTGTGAAAAAGGTAGGAAAAAGGAAAGCACTAGAAAATAGGATGAACATTCATGAAGCATCACAGTAGTATGTTCTGAGCGTTTAGAGTATAACCCAAGAATAATATTACATCAGATCACATGAAATTACCATTTTTATAGAATAAACACTTTGGAACATTTCTATATGGTTAAATTAATGATTGGGGGGAAAGGGGGTACGGATACCTCCTTTGTCTTCTCTCCATCTTGATTATATGAAGAATAATTATCTCCAACATTGATGGAGTTATATTGTTTCTGTTTCATGTTTCTGATGTATCCATGTTGCTTGCTAGGCAGATCCTTGGATGTCTACCTGTAATAGGTACTTTATATAATATGTCCTTAGACAAACCAAGTTTGCTTGGGTCCATCTAACACAAATGAATACAAAATAATTTTGAAGCTTTATTAATTAAACACACAAATGGATAAAAAATCTTGACAACTACTAAATGCTCTAGAAATATTCCTATAGTAGGAAATTGGTGTACTTCAGAGTATTGTAAGCAGGTCTTGGCATTACAGAAATTGTCATTGCATGGGGCTGAAAAAATCCATCATGACAGGTATGGGAAGAAAGAGTTGGTAGGAATGGATGATGTAAATTCATAATAAGGAGCAGAGAAGGTTTTGATTAGAAATTTATTCTATCTGTGCATGACACACTCACATGTACTTACATATATCTAAAGCATTGGGATATAAATCAACGCATTGTGTTCAGGATGTATCTGATTGCTACCAACCCACAAGCTCCTGGAATTTATATGAGCATAAGTGATGGAGGCTGTTCTTCACTTAAGTTTTTTTGACACCTTACTGCGATATACAATGGCCTCTCATCAGAGGAGGTAAAAGAAGCAAAAATATAGTCCCTCTTAGAATTTCTGTAGGAACTTGAAAATGCCCAGGATGATTTGTCCCTCATGTGATCAGGTAAAAATAAATATAAATATTTATAGGTTTGAGCAACAAATATTTTTGAAAGTAAAAATCTATAATTAAATAGAGCTGAACTTCATTTTATGAAATCAATTGTTCTCTTGTTTTCCTGTTTAGAAATGAGAAATTTCCATATGTGATTGTCATAGAAACAAGAAAACTTCATGTTTTTTTTTTTCCTATTCTGGCTGCTAGTGTTATAATAATTTTGGGCCATATCAATGTTCTTTGATTTTCCACTGGTCTTAGATATACTTGATTTCATCTTCATACGTTATAAGCATGTTATACCAGAAAAAAAAATCATGTATCTCCAGATGGAATGTGCTTTAAAGATGGAAACACTACACTTCAATTAATAATAGAACTTGTGAACTACTGGTGACTCTTCTACCTTTTCAGTAATATGAGACTGGAAACATAGAACACTGGAAAACAAATATATTTTTTAACCATAAAAATTCTACTTCCAACATCTGAATGTATTTGTGAAAATGACCATGAGAGATCATGTTTAATATTTCAACTATAAAACTCTGGCTGTTCCTCAAGCTTTTCTCATGTTAGTTACCTTCTGTGGACCTTTGTGTAGTTTGATCAGCATTTATGGAATGCTTGCTCTATACTGCGCACTGTCGAAGATACAGTCATGACTCAAGGACCCATCAGGGCTTTCAGTCTAGTGGAGACCCCAAACTCACCTATTACTAAATCTGATTCAAGACTGAATCCAGTAGGTGTTCTATGTACAGTAGCAACAAAAATAAAAATGGCAATATGTGAGATTACTCTTACGGAGAGATCATTCTTCTAGTTATATTATGAAGAGAATATAGTTTTAATTAAAAGATTGAAGGACTGGATCCTGACGAAAATAGGATATAAACTGCATGTTAGCAGATTGTTAGAAAATAAATAAGTGTAAATATTTGTGTCACAAAACATGATCTCACTTCCTCTTGAAATGGCATTTGACTATCTTATTTGTATGCTGTCTCAAGGAAATAAGTACTAAAAGTTTACTATCTAGTGTAAGAAATTAGACTTTTATTTGTGCTAAACTCTCCGTCTTTGATTATCACCACTTTTCAAGTTTGTTTATTTTGAGAGAAAGAGAGAAACATGTGAGTGTGAGGTGGGGAGGGACAGAGAAAGAGGGAGATGCAGAATCCCTAGCCGGCTCTATGCTGTTAGCCCAGAGACTGATGTGGGGCTCAGACTCACAAACTATGAGATCATGACCTGAGCCGAAACCAAGAATTGGACACTTAACTGACTGAGCCACCCGGCTCACCACTTTTCAAATGGAGACATCTGGTTTCCACCATGTGGGGTTTACGGAGCAAATCTCTAAACTCCCATTTCATCTCTGTTGTTATTTAATGGAGTCCTTTATCTTCTAAGTCTGCAAATCTGTATAAAAGCAAAGTATTGTTTTACCCTTTTCTCCCTGTTTTCCCTTCTCTCATACCATTCCCTTGCCACAATCACTACTTACCACCTGACACTTGTGGGAGGATGATCCTATAATATACAGTCAAGAGAACAAAATCAGGCGATCTCTATAAAAATACATAAAATTTATCTGTAGAAAGCAAATGTTTTCCTGCTTCTTGCAGATGAGTATGGCAACTTTTTTTTTTTTAATTCCCATATAGCATACAGTGTTATATTAGTTTCAGGTGTACAAAATAGTGATTCAACAGTTCTGTACTATACTCAGTGCTCATCATGATGAGTGTGCTGTTACTATCTTTCACCTTTTTCACCCATCCCTCCACCCACATCCCCTCTGGTAACCGTCAGTTCTCTATAGTTAAGAGCCTGTTTTTTTGTTTTATCTCTTTTTTTCCTTTGTTCTTTTATTTGTTTCTTAAATTCTACATATGAGTGAAATCATACGGTATTTGTCTTTCTCTGACTGGCTTATTTTACTTAGCATTATAGTCTCTAGATCCTTCCATGTTGCTGCAGATGGCAAGATTTCATTCTTTTCTATTTCTGAGTCATATTCCATTTTCTATTTATATACAACACGTCTTTATCCATTCATCTATCGATGGACACTTGGGCCACTTCCATATTTTGACTTTTATAATTAATGCTGTGATAAACCCAGGGGTACATACATCTTTTCAAATAAGTGTTTTCATGTTTTAAGGTAAATATCCAGTAGTGGAATTACTGGATCATATGGTAGTTCTATTCTGAATTTTTTTTTTGCAAAACCTTCATAGTGTTTTCCACAGTGGCAGCACCAATTTGTTTATTAGGGTTCCTTTCTCTCCATATCCTTACCAACACTTGTTTCTTGTACTTTTGATTTTAGTTGCTCTGACAGGTGTGAGTTGTTATCTCACTGTGGTTTTGAGTTGCATTTTTCTGATGATGAGTGATATTGAGCATCTTTTCATGTATCTTGGAGGCTGTCGGTAGGTCTTCTTTGGAGAAATGTCTGCTTATATCTTCTGCCCATTTTTATTTGGATTACGTGGGGATTTTTGGTGTTGAGTTGTATAAGTTCTTTATATATTTTGGATCCTAACCCTATATCTGATATGTCATTTGCTAATATCTTCTACTACGTTATCTTTTAGTTTTATTATTTCCTTTGCTGTTCAGAAGCTTTTTATTTTGATGTAGTCCCAATAGTTTATTTTTGCTTTTGTTTCCCTTATGTCTGGAGACATAGCTAGAAGAGTGTTGGTATGGCCAATGTCAGATAAATTACTGCCTGTGCTCTCTTCTAGGATTTTTATGGTTTCAGGTCTCACAATTAAATCCTTAATCTATTTTGATGTGTTTTTTTTTGGGGGGGGTGTATAGTGTAAGAAAGTGGCCCAGTTTTAGTCTTTTGCATACAACTGTCTAGTTTGCCCAACACCATTTGTTGAAGAGGGTTTTCCCCATTGTAAATTCTTGCCTCCTTTTTCAAAGATTACCTGATCATATAATTATGAGCTTATTTCTGTGCTCTTTTTTCTGTTCTGCTGATCTATGTGTTTATTTTTGTGCCCATACCATACTCTTTTTTTTTTTTTTTAATTAGTATAGCTGTGTAGTATATCTTGAGGTCTGGGATTGTGATACTTCTAGTTTTTGTTCTTCTTTTCCAACATTGCTTTGACTATTAGGGGTCATTTGTCCTCTCATATAAATTTTAGGATTATTTTCTCTAGTTCTATAAAAATGCTATTAGTATTTTGATAGGAATTGCATTAAATATGTAGATTACTTCAGATAGTATGGACATTCTAACAATATTTGTTCTTCAAACTGCTAAGCATGGAATATCTTTTCATTTGCTTATATTGACTTCAATTTGTTACATCAATGTTTATAATTTTCAGAGTACAGATTACTCCTTGGTTAAGTTTATTTCTGGTTACTTTATTATTTTGGGTGCGATTATAAATGGGATTGTTTTGTTAATTTTTCTTTCTGCTACTTCATTATTAGTGTGTAGAAATGCAACAGATTTATGTATATTGATTTTGTATCCTGAGACCTTACTGAATTCATTTATCAGTTCTGATAATTTTTATGTGGAGTTTTTGAGTTTTCTATATAGAGTATCATGTCATCTGCAAATAGTGAAAATTTTAGTTCTTCCTTACCAATTTGGATGCCTTTTATTTATTTTTTTTTGTCTGATTTCTGTGGCTAGAATTTCCAGTATTATGATGAATAAAAGTGGTGAGAGTGGACATCGTTGTCTTATTCCTGATCTTAGGGGAAATGCTCTCATTTTTTCACCATCAAGTATGAGGTTAGATGTGGGGTTTTCATATATAGCCTTTATTATGTTGAGGTATGTTCTCTCTAAACCTACTTTGTTGAAGGTTTTAATAATAAAATTATGTTGTACTTTGTCAAATGCTTTTTGTGCATCTATTGAAATGGTCATAAAGGTTTTAATCCTTTATCTTGTTGATGTGATATATCATATTGATAGATTTGTGTATGCTGAATCACACTTGCATCCCAGGAGTAATTGTGGTGAATGATTTTTTTAATGTATTGCTGGATTCAGTTTGCTAATATTTTGTTTAGGATTTTTGCATCTGTGTTCATCAGAGATATTGTCATGTAGTTCATTTTTTTAGCTATGTCTTTATTTGGTTTTGGTATCAGGGAAATGCCAGCCTCATAGAATGAATTTGGAAGCTTTCTTTCCTCCCCCTCCTTGTCCTCCTCCTCTCCTCCTTCCCTCCTCCTCCTTGTCGCCGTCCTCCTCCTCCTCCTCCTCTTCCTCCTCCTCCTCCTCCTCCTCCTCCTCCTTCTTCTTCTTCTTCTTCTTCTTCTTCTTCTTCTTCTTCTTCTTCTTCTTCTTCTTCTTCTTCTCCTCCTCCTCCTTCTTCATTATAGCTTGAGAAGAATAGTTATTAGCACTTCTTTAAATATTTCATAGAAATCACCTGCAGAAACAACTGGTCCTGGACTTTTGTTTGTTAGATTTTTGATTATGGATTTAATTTCATTGTTTGTAATCAGTGTGTTCAAATTTTCTATTTCTTCCTGATTTGGTTTTGGTAGATCATAGTTCCAGGAATTTATCCATTTCTTTTCAGTTCAGTTTGTTGGCACATAATTTTTCATAATATTCTCTTATAGTCCTTTGTATTTATGTGGTGGTGGTTGTTACTTCTACTCTTTCATTTCTGCTTTTGAGTCTTCTCTGTCTCTGTCTCTCTTTTCAATGAGTCTAAAGGTTTATCAATTTAATTGATCTTTTCAAAGAACTAACTCCTGGTTTCAGTGGTCTTTTTTGTTTGTTTGTTTCTTTTTTGTTTATTTCTGCTCCAATTTTTATTATTTCCTTCCTTCTACTGGTTTGGGGTTTTGTTTGTTCTCCCCCCCCCCCTCACTTCTTTAGAAGTAAGGCTAGGTTGTTTATTTGAGTCAGTTTCTTTCTTTCTTTCTTTCTTTCTTTCTTTCTTTCTTTCTTTCTTTCTTTCTTTCTTTCTTTTCTTTCTTTCTTTCTTTCTGTATTGATTTATTTTTGCTTCTTTAGGAAGACCTGTATTGCTGTAAACTTTCCTCCTAGAACAGCTTTTGTTTCATCCCAAAGATTTTGGACCGTGACATTTTCATTTTTGTTAGTCACCATATATTTTTTTGTTCTTCTTTGATCTTGTTTGACCCATTCCTTGTTTAGTGGAATGTTATTAATCCTCCATGTATTTGCGTTCTTTACAGATTTTTTTTCTTTTGGTTTACTTTAGTTTCATAATGTTGTAGTTGGAAAAGACACGTTCAACTGAATAGCTTTCAATCTTTTGAATTTGTTGAGACTGTTTTTGTGGCCTAGTAGGTTCCATGAACACTTCTAAAGAGTGTGTATTCTGCAATTTTAGGATGGAATGTTCCGAATATACCTTTTAGATTTATCTGGTCCAATGTGTCATTCAAATCCACTGTTTCCTTGTTGATTTTTCTGTATGGATGGCCTATCCATTGATGTACTTGGGTTGTTAAAGTCCCCTATTGTTATTGTATTTCTATCAGTTAATTCCTTTATGTTTGTTATTAGTTGCTTTATATATTTTGGTTTTCCCATGTTGAGTACATACATTTTTACAATTGTTACATATTCTTGTTGGATTGTTCACTTTATGACTATATAGTATCCTTCTTTGTCTCTTATTACAGTCTTCATTTTAAGTTCTAGTTTGTCTGATATTAAGTATTGCTACTCCAGCTTTCTTTTCACATCCATTTGCATGATAAATTCTTTTCTGTGCTTTCATTTTCAATCTGAATGTGTCTTTAGGTTTGACATGAGTTTCTTATAGGCAGCATATAGATTAGTCTTGCTTTTTTTATCTGTTCCATCACCCTTTTGGTTGTAACATTTAGACCATTAACATTCAAGGTGATTACTGATATGTATACCTATTGCCATTTTGTTACTTGTGTTATGGTTACTGAGGATGGCAATCTTTTCATCTTTGTATCTATAGCTCCAATATCTAGTTGCCCAATAATCTTGTTGAATTCAACTAAATAGCATTATTTATTTTACAAAAAGATTTAAGTAATGTTACCTCTTCTAATGAGTTTGTAATTTGAAAAAAAATTATTTTAATATTCAGGAATATTTCTACTGTGAATAGAAATATTTTACCCATGATTTCTTCCCACTGATAATACATAAAATTCCTAGAACCTCAGAGCAAGTGTCTCATTGTTCACGGGTGATACTTCAATTATGCATCGCTTGTCCCTTTCTCAGTCCATTTATTATACAGGGAATTCTCTCTGAAATGGCTCTACTTACCTTTTCTTTTTAAATCCTATCTTTCCTTCAAATCCCTTTTTGGACTTAGCAACCTCCTTCTTCTTCTTTTTTTTTTTTTTCTTAATGTTTATTTATTTTTGAGAGAGAGAGAGAGAGAGAGAGAGAGAAAGAGAGTGCAAGTGGGGGAGGGGTAGAAGGAGAGGTAGACACAGAATCCGAAGCAGGCTCCAGGCTCTGAGCTGTTAGCACAGAGACTGACATGGGACTCAAACTCACAGACAGTGAGATTATGACTTGAGCTGAAGTTGGACGCTTAACCAACTAAGCCACCTAGGTGCCCCAGCAGCCTTCTTTTTAATTGCTAAAAATCCTGTCTCCTTTGGTGATCTTCCAGAATACTTTATATGCTTTTTGCATATTCATTCAATACTTGATTATTCTGTGCATTGATTAATTTATCTCCAGATCATGGAAGCTTTGAAAATAAAAATATGAATAAGGCAAAAGTTTTGACTTTAGGAAGTTTACAAACAGTAAAAATAATAGTAGTCTAAGCAAATCATTATAAAGAAATGGGATGAAGGAAACAATAGTGATATGAACTTACCTGTTTTGTACATATGTTTATGTCTCTTTCCTAGGAATAAAGCCTATGTAAACCTTTGGATAAATGCAGTGTTTTTACCTAGACTTGAATTTACATTGAGTACTTCTGAAATTATCTGCAGACACTAATAGGTTAAGAAGGCTTTTTGCAAATCTGAAAACTAAAATTGGTTGTTGTCATTATAATAGTAACTGATGACTATACTTACTAGAATGGGTGTTAAGAAATTAGGCCCCAAATCACTGGTTAGTAAATAATACCTATAATTGTGAGTTGATTAGTAAATTTACTGATGGTTATAAAGATATATTTAGTCATCACATTTATTTTAAGTGTAAGGTAATATAATTGTGTAGGTGATAAATTAATTAGCACAGTATATCTAGTAACAGAATCTCAAGGGTGCAAAAATACTTTTGCGAGGATACATGACATGTTAGACCAGTAGGGAATAAAGAAATATAAGACAAACGCTGGGAACAAGTTACAGTAAAAAAGTAACTCTAAGGTTCAAGACCCTTCATGGAATTTAGTTTTTGCCAAAGCTTACAGGGAACCACTGATTTTGACCCAGTGATCTCCTGTTTCAAGAACTGATTCAAATACTTCTGCATCCCACAGAATGGTAATAGTATTCAGATTTCTTGTTTTCTGTTCAGCCCTATGTTAAAACCCGTGCAACTTTACTGCTTTAAGATTTCCTGTAGCATGGTAGAAAATGGTGTATTAAGTTAATCTTATTAGAAATCTTATCTACTTTGATCCCTTTTCTCTGTTATATAATAATGGCCCCAAGGAAGAATGCATGAGTAAGCAAATGGATGTATCTATCCAAAGATTAGGGGAGAGATCTGGGTTGAATATATAAATGTGGAAGTCACCAGCCATAAAAGATAGTATAACTGGGAGTAGATAAAATACCCCATACAGAATATAGAGCAAACCTAGAAGATTAAGGATGGAAATTTGAATGGGGAATGCTTACCTTCAAGATATTGGTTAAAGGGGCGCCTGGGTGGCTTAGTCGGTTGAGCGGCCGACTTCGGCTCAGGTCATGATCTCACAGTCCGTGAGTTCAAGCCCCACATTGGGCTCTGTGCTGACAGCTCAGAGCCTGGAGCCTGCTTCAGATTCTGTGTCTCCCTCTCTCTCTGCCCCTCCCCCAGTCACGCTCTGTCTCTTTCCTTCAATAATAAATAAACGTTAAAAAAATTAAAAAAAAAAAAAGATATTGGCTAGGTTTTGATGGGCTCATAATGGAGCTAGAGAAGTTGGAAAAAAAAGCTACCATGGTGTTACAAATCTGTGGGAAGAGAGTATTTCAAATCGGTTTGAGTATTTCATAAGAAGTCAAGGAAAATAGAAGAGAGAAGTGTGACCTTGGAGTGAAAAGTTTTAAGCAAGTGTTAGAACAATAGCCATAATGCAATGAGTATGAAAGCAGCAGAAGGAAACATCAATATAGGGAAGGTGAGGGTGGCTTCAAGGAAACAGACTCATCTCTAGCAGTTATCTTCCTACAAGTATATGGTTAGGAAAAGAAGACATGCTAAGTAGAGGAGGGAAATGGAAGTGGAAGTAATTTAAATAGAACAAAACAAACACATAGGTTTGATTTCAAGTGGAAATTGGGAAGTCATCCTCACAGTAAAACCCATTTCTATGTTATGTCCTATTTTCCTCTGTGCTTTGTTTATAACCTACTTAAAGACTGCAAAGTTCAGCAGTCTCTCACATGCTTAATTGCTTGGACCATTAGCATTGATATTAACCTTTTCCTTGGCTGGAGCTCATCTTTATGCTATGTGTACTTTTGCTAATTCTAGAGAGAAAATAACTATGATTTCATAGTGTACAAATACCTTTAGACCCACAAATAATTCTGAAATAATTCAGTATTCTCTCAATTGCCCCCTGCCCCACTGTAGTAAAATGGTTTTAATCCAAATTCAGTGGAGAGGTTTAAAGCTTCAGCAATCATGTTCCTGAGGTTCATTTTAGTGGATTTTAAATGCATCCAAAGAATATTAATGCTTTCTAGCCATAAGCAGAGGTATGTATGAAGATTTTTCTTTTACAGTTTAGATTTGTTTGGGAGAGAGAAAATATTGGAAAAATCGATGGGTGCATTCATAAGTAGAAAACCTTCATCTCTCCCTGTGTGGCATTACTCATCTAAGTTTTTCTATATACAGTTATGATCACTTTATATCTGTCTTTGAGTATTTCCCTCTTTCCTCCAAAATATATTCTAACAAAATTTTTACCATCATTAGAAAACTTCATTAGTATTTGAAATAGGCATGAAGTTCAATAAAACGTTTTGTTAACTATGCAGTAAGTTAAAACAAATGTTCTTTCCTATTATAATGGCTTAATTAAGACAGAAATACTTTGACTAAAATTGAAGTTAAAAAAAAATAAAGTGTCCTTGAGTTTTAGGCAAATTTACTTCAGTTAAGGAAAACCTAATAAGTGCAACAAGAAATCATGGTATTTCAGTTAGCAAACAATAAATTTATTAACACAAATTATATATCTCTCTTCTGGCTTTTGATTTATTGTCTCAGTGCTCCTAATTCATACTTTTTTTTTTCTGCTTTGGAAAAATGGATCTGGGCCCTTTAAATATTTTTTCCTTTGCCAAATGGCATGATACTAAGTTTTGTTAGTAGATGTTAATGGGTTAATGTTACAGGAGCAAAAGTTTTGCTTCCTGGTTTTGGTGCTCCCTTACCATGTTCCTGCACTGCTTGTGAGCTTCCTCAGCACCCAACCTTTGTTGTGTATGGTGTTCACCACTACCCTGTGGTCAGTGGCTTCTCCCAAAAATGTCCTTTGGGCAGACTTGTAGTGTAACACTTCCAGTAAGACATTACTCCATGAACTTTCTCAGCATCCTAGGGAGATGATTTCCAGCAAATTCCACTGGTGTAGCACTCAGAGATTTCTCTACCATTTTGTAGGCTATGTCTGGGCTTTCTCAACAAGGTCTGAATCCCAGACCTCAGGGTAATAGTTGATCCTTATATCTGATATTCTTGAATATTTTAAAGTTATCTTCCCTTCTTATTAGCCAGTCCTTCATTACTCCAACATCTTGTTGTAATTAATACTTCCTTATATTAAATTTCTTCTGTTCAAATTCTTCTGTGGTTTCCTTCTCCTCTTTGGACCCAAACTGATAAACTTTCCATGATATAATTATATAAACTCTGAGTTTCTCTTAGAGTTGAAATAATTCAGTATTCTCTCAATAAAACCATCTATAGTGTCTTTGTAGAGATTTTAGGTTTTCATTCCTCTTTCCTAAGTAAATCTATTTCTTTGAGTTTCAGTATTGGCTCTGGACTTTATAACCCATCTGGGTCCATCACTGGGTCTTGATCCAGAAGTAATGGAAACACAGAAGTTTTCTGGAATTCTGATTTTGCTTTGTAAAAGCAAGTGCTAAGGTATTTATTGTTACTTTTATTCAGATAAATACCACGTTTTTTCCCTTAAGAAAACTATTTGACAGTTACCAACAGAAGATAAGAATAATTAATTTTTGAAACTTTTTATTACATGGTAGTAATTTGAAAAAGAACTGCCAAATTATAAGAGTTAAAGCAAAAGCTAATAAATATGAGTCACAGCAGAAGAGGCGTTAGAGATAATTAAACAGCTGTGATTCTGTGTGGTTCAAATCTGTACTCACCTACCCTAAAAACCAGACATGATAACAGGCATACTAGTCAGAAGTTCAGAAAAATATCATATGGAGGTTGAGAAACTTCATGTTGGCAATGATGAAGAGAAAGAGTGGACCACTAAATAATTCTATGCATATTACTATTAAAACCCTATAATAAAGACCTCTGTCTTAAATTAGTAAATTATATGTCTTTGGTCACCAGGGCCAAGGTAATGTATAATTGACAATTAGTCATTCATAGAACAGTTTAAGAACTCCAGGACTTGAATTTAGGCAAATGGGAAATATGAAACAAACATCTGTAGTCAGCCCATGAGACAGTAGTGACCAATTATCCCTCAAACAGATACATAAGGTCATGAACCTAGATTTACTTCCCCAGTAGGAAAGGAGTCCCTGATACCATTAACCAGAGACATGCTACCCAAACAAAAAACATGTCACAGCAGTATATCCTTACCTATTATTTGGATGCTCTGTGACCTTTTTGTTTTTGTTTGTTTTTATATGATCTATCAAAATGGAATTGGTATGAGACACTCTCATTTGTTTTTTTTGCCAATTTCTCTTTGTAAGGTTAAAATATAGGGTATTGGCTAGTAACTACACTAGTAGTAGTTGAGGTGTTATAGACCCAGCATCGATTCCCTAGCCCTGTCATTCTTAGCATTTTGAATTGGCCAAATCAGGAAACAGCTTCATTCTTTGTTTACATTTACAAAATATAAAACGTACTTCTAGTTTTTGTTGCATAATGTTAATCAGAATATTTATAGAACCTTTAATTTAGTTCAGTGTTTCTGTATCATGCAAGTACAACAAATGACTTCTATTATTGTCAATAGTATCATCAGTTAACATTGCCTTACTTATTTACATGATATCTGTATTATATACAGAATTGCTCTTGATTCTCTAGAGCATACATTAAATTAATTAAAGTCACTTTGGAATGAAACCTCAGCTATAGCTATCCAGAATCTGTATTGCACAATCTATTTTCACGATTATAAACTGTAAACACATTTGTAAGTGGAATATTAGTAATCCCTTAGTGATTGCCTCTCTAACATCAGTTATTTTACTGTACTTTTGCATGGAATTGAATGACAGTATTTTTAAGATAGAACTCTAGAATGAGTGTCTACACGATGTTCTTGAATTTTGTAGTATATCTCATTTAAAGGATATTCTAAAAAAAATTGAGGGGGTTTGTCACATAGAAGGATCTGTACAAATACGTGCAGCTATTAGTTATTAGTAGTGGTTAGATTTTAAGACCAAGCGTTTGGTTCAAGAATAATGCAGGATAAATTTTTAAAAAAACAATTTATTTGAGTTGTAACTAGATATTTGAGGGATACTGAGGGATCAGGGACAAAAGAGGCAAGTATGATTAACATCAATAATAGAACTAATGATATATGATGCACAGAAACCAGTAGCAAGCACTTCAAATATAGTAGAAATAAACAGATGTCAATAGAAAGCTCAGATGTTGGGGACAGGTTCAAGAAACAAGTTATTTCTTGGAGCACCTGGGTAGCTAATCCGACTCTTGGTTTCAGCTCAGGTCATGATCTCACGGTTTCATGAGTTCGAGCCCCCCATTAGGCTCCAAGCTGACAGTGTGGAGCCTGCTTGGGATTTTCTGTCTCCCTCTCTCTGCCCCTCCCCCCTCTTGTGCTATTTCTGTGTCTCTTAAAATAAATAAATAAACTTAAAAAAATAAAAAAAAACAAGTTATTTCACAAATATTGGCAAGGATATGAAGAAATTAAACTATTTGTGAACTTTTCATGGGAATGTAAACTGGTATAACCATTGTGAAAAAGAGTATAGGGGTTCCTGGAAAAAAATAAAATTACCATATGATACAGAAGTTATAATCCAGAAGAACTGAAGAGATATTTGTACAGCCTTGTTTATAGTAGCATTCTTCGTAATAGCTAAAATGTGGAAGCAACCCAGGTGTCCATTTATGGATGAATAGATAAGCAAAATGTGATACATACATAGAGTGGATTATCATTTAGCCTTTAAAAGAAAGGAAATTCTGACATATGCTACAACATAGATACACCTTGAGGACATTAGGTTAAGTGAAATAAGCCAATCACTAAAAGAAAAATACTGTATGATTCCACTTAAATGAGGTACTTAGAGTAGTCAAAATCATATAGACAGAAAATAGAGTTGTGGTTACCAGGGGCTGAGAGGTAGGGTGAAATGAGAGTTATTGTTTAAAGGATATAGTTTCAATCTTACAGATGAAAAGAGATCTGGAGATGGATAGTGGTAATAGTTGCACCACATCATGAATGTACTTAATACTATTGAACTGTATACTTAAATATGGTTAATATAGTAAATTTTGTGTTATGTTTATTTTATCAGAAGAGTTTCTTTATAGAAACAAATTATTTTGTCTTACCCTATTGAGAGAATTCTCTAAAGAACTAAGGTATAATTTGGTGTGAACTTAATGTTGGCAGTATGTATAGATGAGACACTCAGTGGTTTTAGTACTACAGAAAAGAAGGAAAAGTCATGGACTGCTTGGGATAGTACTTGACTTGAGTTATTTTATGCAAATTGTGGAGATCCCAAAATGGTTAAATTTTTATCCTGAGGGATAAAGCAAGTTGCAGGAAACTAAGCAAAGAAATTCCTGGATTCCATCAGTGGAAAACTGGACTGTGTATCATCCTTTTCTAGGTTCTTTAATTTTGGTATTTCATTGTTTTTGAGCTGTTTTACTACTTATCAAATTATAAATAACCGATAGAAATTAAAAATTATTGTACAGACATGCAAATGAGTTATTTCCAGTGGAGGTTCTGTTGAGTTCCCTCCTCTAAAATAGAAGAATCCAGTTTTCCTTCTTTTCTTTTCCTCCAAGTTTTTCTTTAAATTCCAGCTAGTTAATATACAGTGTAATATTAGTTTCAGGTGTCTAATTTAGTGACTTATCACTTGCATACAACACCCATGCTTCTTTTTCTACATTCATTTCAATATTTATGATCTAAAAATGTGACTTTGTTTGGATTGTTCTTTTAACTGGTTGTAACACCTTACTGGTATCTTCTTTAATAGTAAGTTAAATAGCACTTTTAACACATATTTGTTTAATATGTGTGTAAGTCTCATGACTTTGTCTTTTTTGATAATTATTCTTTAATAAAACAGGAAAGTGAATAATAACAATACTAACAATAAGGATGATTAGGAACTACCCACATTAACATACTGCCTTGACTCCAGGCCTTTCCACTGAATTCCTGCCAGCTTTTTTAATCTGGTGAATTTCAAATAATACAACTGTCCTAAGGCCCTTTCTCCTCATTCTTTCCCTTGAAGCCTAAGTCCCACCCTAAAAACACAGCATTATCTTTCTTTGCACTGAGCCCCTAAAGTGGAGTATCAGGAACTCCCCAAGTTACCAAATTTATAAAAATAGAGTATATGGAGCCAAAAGTTTTAGAAGCAAGCAAGAGAGAACACGAAGATGAATATGAAACTTACACTTTTTTGGGATAATGTAATTGAAGTATATATCTATTGCCCTGAGGGGAGGCCAAAAAACTACTACATTATGTCTTCTTTTCTAAATTCTAACTCAGAAAATTTTGAAATAAGAATTCTGTAAGGGCAGAAAAATATAATTTTTGATTTTTCAAAATTTTTAATGTTTATTTTTGAAGGAGAGAGAGACAGAGCATGAGCCGGGGAGGGGCAGAGAGAGAGAGGGAGACACAGAATCCAAAGCAGGCTCCAGGCTCTGGGCTGTCAGCACAGAGCTCAATGCGGGGCTCAAACTCACAAGCTGTGAGATCATGACCTGAACTGAAACCTGATGCCCAACCAACTGAGCCAACTAGGTGCCCAGTCATTTTTGATTTAAATATTGTTAGATGACTCCCACTATCTGTAAATGACCCTGGTTCATTTAAATGCAGAAGTTATAAGACTGAATTGCTATTTCAATTTTCTAAGTTACTTTTGAGATGGTACCCTGTTTTT
Organism: Acinonyx jubatus; assembly: GCF_027475565.1. Taxonomy (NCBI): domain Eukaryota; kingdom Metazoa; phylum Chordata; class Mammalia; order Carnivora; family Felidae; genus Acinonyx; species Acinonyx jubatus. The sequence goes on from NC_069388.1 coordinate 95,383,168, forward strand.
AGAAGAAAAAAACTATGATATAATTAATTATATGATATATTTCCTCCAGAGGTCTGCATTACCTTTCTTAAGTACCATTCATTTAGTTAGTAGAAGTTGAAGAAAAATTCAAAATGTTACCATTATTCATTCTGATATGTGATTATGAAATACTCTTTATCTTACCATTTGTTGAAGTCTTGGGGGTTGCTCTTTAACACTTTTGAAGTGAGAATGTTTATTAGAGAAGTAGGAAAGATGCATTAGGAACAGAAATTAAAGTCTTCTGTTATGTACTGCAAATTCAAACAAAAAATATACTATGCATTTGCATTGTCAATGACAACTCAATGGCTTGTTTAATTTCAATTTAATAAATATGAATAGAATATTTATATAGTATGCACTGGGACCATCTATGTGTCATATGCTAAGAATAACAGTGACAAACTAGAATGTGTACAAAGTGGATGAAAAATGGAAGCTGTGTTACAATTAAGGCAATTATTGAAATACTATGTATATAGCTGTATAAGAAAAAGTAGGAAAAATGATTATTCTACTCCAAGAGAGTTTATAATTTTTTTTAACATTTATTTATTTTTGAGACAGAGAGAGACAGAGCATGAATGGGGGAGGGTCAGAGAGAGGGAGACACAGAATCTGAAACAGGCTCCAGGCTCTGAGCCATCAGCCCAGAGCCCGACCCGGGGCTCGAACTCACGGACCACGAGATCGTGACCTGAGCTGAAGTTGGCCGCTTCACCGACTGAGCCACCCAGACGCCCCAAGAGAGTTTATAATTTAATGTAATAAATACAACTCACATTTAGTATTTATTCAAGACAGGTGTTTTAAGGAGGTTCCTTACATGGCCCTAAACACTGATAGAAGGATGGTGCTTCCCCTTGTGAATCTTGGATGACATCTTCTAAAGGACAAAATAAGACAAGTCCAAACATGGACTAACTAAAACCCTGATGTAGTCAGAGGGCAGTTTTAGTGGGAGTGATCAAGTGACAAAATTCAAAGGATACTGGTTGTGGTTAGAGACTAGAAATTTTGAATTTAAGAATTCAGGAATGTGACAGTATTAATTCTCATTGCCCAAATGAAACCTTTATCAATACCTTTTATACAAAATGGAAGTCTTACATATTCCTCTTGTTTCATTTTGTAGTTGTTTTCAAGTTAGTCAGTATATATATATATATATATATTTTTTTTTCCTATATATTTTGAATGACTTTGTTTTGTGTTTTACTGTTGTATATAGAGGAGAACATAGCTAGGAGTACAGAAGGATTTTGAGTTCAAATCTTACCTCTGCCACTTAGTAACTGTGGTGCTTTTTGAACTATCAAAGAGAGTATTTGATTATTGATTGCCTTGAAGTAGATGTGCCAAATTCCATATTTATATGTCTGTCTATATGTGGACTAAGCATTTTAGAAAAACTTTTATTTTCTTTGTTTTAACTTAATTGTCATGAGATTGCAGTCCAAAAAAATGTTTAAGAAGTGCATGTGGTGATAAGCACTGGATGTGTATGGAAGTGAGGAATCACTAAATTCTACTCCTGAAACCGATATGCACTAGAATTTAAATAAATAAATAAATAAATAAATACTTAAAAAAAAGAAATATTCCTTTTCCAAATCCAGTTGTAAAAGCCAAGAAATCTTTTCCTTTTCAGATTAACTTTGGTCTTGAAAGTGGTGAGCAATTGTTTATTTTTAGGTTGATTGGAACTCTCCTGTCAGTGAAGCCACCTAATGTATGTGCAGCTCTGAATAAATATTTAAATGTAATCTAAATTACATGTAATCTAAATCTTATGCATGACACAAGAAACTAAAAACAACTACTTAAAAGTATGTGTATAACGGTGGCTAATCTTAATAGATGACAGTTCTCCATATGATTAATTATGAGATAGTGTAAAGCATATAGTACTTTTAAAATATCCTGGGGCTTGTGTTAGATGAGACTGTGTGTGTGTGTATGTGTGTGTGTGTGTGTTTGAAAGGCAACAGTGCTCTGCAATTCCTGGTATCCGATCCCATCTTTGTTCCTTATTGGCAGTGCAACCTAAATTATTTCATTTCACCTTGTTGTGCCTCAAGCTTCTCATCAAATTTCTCATCTGATTCTGACTTTGCAATTAAATAAAATAATTTACATAAAATAGTGTTATAAAAATTAAACCACTATTCACGTAGATTTTTATGGATGGGTTTTTTATTCATTGTATAGAAGATTTCATTTAGGCATAAGCTAAAGTGGTACAGAATATATGAAGACAGATGGGCAAACTGCATGCCCAGTGGAGAGCTTTAACATGTGGGACCACTTTCTTTTCTTCTCTTTATAGAAAAGGATTTATTTTTTTTTAGAGCAGTCCTAAATAATGGGAGTTTCTAAACGTGCCAATTCCAAATTCTGTATAATTGAACTCAGAGTAGGATAGGCTGTGTGTTTCAATTTCCTTCTTAAAAACAACTACACACAGTTATTTGGACTACCATTGGTAACAGAATATTCTTAAGGAGAAATTTGTTCTAGAAGGACAAAAAAAGAACAGATTTTTTTAAAGGATATATCATACTCTTGGGTGAATTGCATAGATATCTGACTTCCATATAAGGTAATATTTCAATAATATGCCAATAAAAATCTTAATGGGAACTTTCAGATATGGTAGTGAGTTAACTTTTAGGGAAAACAAATATACACCTATGAAAATGTGAAAAAAGAAGAATTGTGAGGGGAAATGCTGTATCAGATAGTAAAATGTTTTAGAAGCTGTAGTATTTATGAAAACACTCTCTTGCTGGTACAGGAATAAACACATTATTGGAACAGGTTAAAACAGAATGACAATCTGGTATACATTACAATGAGCAGTATAATGGTAACATTTAAAAACAGCAGGTAAAAGCCTAAATATGTCACATGGTATGAAGGCAGAGTGTTAGTTATTTAGATATACCAAAATGTAAATTTTGGTATCACAGTATGGAATAACATTAATTTGAAGTAAATTAAGGAATTAAAAAAATAGAGTAAAATATAAGAAGCATAAAAGTAGACCACTATAAATTGGTAAGAAAATAACAAATGAAAATAAAGGGTAGGATTAATACAACATAAAAATGTAAATATCTTACATCAAAAATAGCAAAATTCAAATATTTAATCAAAATATGATTAAAACGATTAAAAATATGTTTGCCACACATTTGACAACCAATTATTTTTAATAATAAAAGGCAGGTTTATTTTTGTGTGCATTTATGGTAAACTTTGTCAAAAGAGCATGTCAGCATAGGAACAATATAAAGAAACAATTTCAACTTTTTTTTTGGAAAAGGGTTGGGAAGTAAGGAAAGGAAAATGGAAGGAAGAAAAGAAGGCAGATGACTTATTACTTATAAAATAAAATTTTATCTTTGCTAGTAAGCTTGATGACTACACATTAAAAAAATGGTAGTTTAAAAAAATGGTAGTTTAACTTGGTCAGTTATTAAAGGTAATCATCAATGTTGGAATGAAAGTTAGCAATGGCCATTGTCATCTTCTGTTTGGGAGACTCTGTTGGTACAAGCTTTCAGGGAAGAATGCAAATTTATATATGATAACTTTGAGCCAGTAATTCTGACTTAAGAATTTTAACCTAATCTGCAAGACATATCTTATGTATGAGTATTTATTCAGTGTTTATTTCTAACATGTAGAAATAGGAAACAACCTCAATGTTTGATGTATAAGGGTTTGAATAGCTGTTTATGATATATCTGTGGGAGAGTTTATATATAAGGGAATAAGCAATAATATTGATGGAGAAGGTTATCAGTGAGGGTATCAAATTTACTTTTTAGAATATGTCACAGTAAAATTAACTTTGAATTCAGAAAGAAAAGTGAGGATAGAAAGATAAGTTATACATATGTAGGACTAACAGTGAATGTTGATATTAATTAATGGTATTCTTATGTATTAACTATAAATTAATGATAAAAATTAATCATATTGATGTTTGTGTAAAATTTAGTACAGGGAATATTTAACTGGAGATCTAATAGTGTTACTATTAACCTTTTTTTCTTGACAGATTTTGCTATATTGAAAATTAAAACCTTTATTGTAGATAGAATCCCATGATGAGGTGTACATTATGCAAAGTATCCTTGGCAAGAGGAAGTCTGCTGATGAAAATTCTATATCCAGTTCATCTAGTTGTTATGTATAACCATAGCAACAAATGAACCTAGCTATGAATTTGTCTATTACTGGCTTGTCGTCTTAGAAATATTTACAACTGTGATCTTTCTCTTCATCAAATGATGCTAATAGTAATCATCCTGGCAAAATTCATATGGTTATAGTACCTTGAACTGCAAAGTGGACACATGAATTACCAGTTGTTATTCTCATACAAATTCCTGTGAAGCAGTCAAAACTCATGGTACTTTCCCAGTTTACAGATGAAGTAAATGAGGATCAGAAAATGAATCAGCATCCCAGTGCAACACAGATAAATGACAGATATGGCACCATTCCATCTCTTTTCTCTAGTCCTGACTTCATTAATCTTGTAGCTTTTTGAAGATACATATGTGAGAATTCATCAATTTCTGCTTGGTAATATAAATGAATGTATAAGAATGTGCATATGTTTGTGTGTATATGTGTGTGTGTTAGGTAGTTGCCATGAGGTACTTATTAAGTAGATTAATTTAGTATTTTGAAAATTTTAATGAGCATGCAGATCACTTAGGGGTTTTGTTAAAATGAGTAATTTGTTCCCTAGTTCTGGAATGAGATGTGAGATTTCACGTTTCTAGCAAGCTCTTTGTCTGTCCTTGAGCCACACTTAAAAAGCAAGATCTTAATTCTAATAACTATGCATTTTTAAAGAATGTCAAAATAAGCAAAAAAACACAAAATTCTTCAGTCTGACTATTCATGTTCTCTTTCTTTCCCACCCACTACAACGAAAGTCATTCTTTATATTACATTCAGAACTCTCAAAAGGCACGTTTAAATGTTTTATTTTAATTTCTTTCTACCTATAAACAAAGTCATATCTCAGGGAAAAATTAAAGGCATAGGAATCCAGTGGCAAAACAAAAACAAAAACAAAAAACTTAAGATGTAATATGTTCAGATTTTCACAATATTTGCTATGCTAGCTCTTCTAGTTTTCACCTGTTGCTCTTCATATAGAAACTTTACAGCTCTTCGACTTTTTTCCCTCTAAGCCTTATTAAGAATAAAGGTGACAGCAGTTCTTTAAAACTATTTTGTTACTAGAATTTATGCTTAATATGCAGTTCCTGCCTCCAGGAGAAAGAATACTTTCAATTTTTCCCTGTCATAGGTGAGCTTAACTTGAGATCCTTGAATATTATATTTGGATCATGTGACTTTCAAGCCCTTTCTTCAAAATGGAAGTTTGTAATGCATGTAGCATTTTTATGTAGGAAATTTCCTTTGTACTGAAAGGCATTTGTATTTTACTGCTTGACTTCCTGACAGAATTCTTTTTGTTATTTTGTTTTTCTAATAAACTTTTACAGTTTAGGATGTTTTTAAATTTATGAAAAAAAATTGTGAAGATAAAACAGAGTGTATATATACCACACCGAGTTTTCTCTGTTCACATCTGACACTGGTATGGTATATTTATCACAATTAATGAATTAATATTGATATGGTATTACTAACCAAATCCTATAATTTATTTAGATTTCTCTAGTTTTTGATACCAAAAAACACTTTTTCTATTCTAGGATCCCATTCAGGTTACCAAATTACATTTATTTCCTTTCCCCTCAGGCTACTCTTGGCCATGACAGTTTCTTAGACGTTGCTTGTTTTTGATGGCATTAAAATTTTTGAGAATTATGGGTATTTGTAGAGAATTGCAGGTACTTGTACCCATCAGATTAATGAAATTTGTCTGGTGTTTTTCTCATAATTAGACTGAGGTTATGGGTTATCATGGTATATTTCTATGAACATTGTAAAATTATATTGAATCAACCTGCAAATGACTTAAAGAGATTCATATTTTATAATAATGATGTCTCTATAGGACTGTGGCAATGAAATGCTTAGGAGTGTGGGGATTCTTCAGTTCTCCCATGAAATTCTGTTAGATCAAGTAAACAGTATAGATCACTGTTTACCCATCCAGAAGTCAGTACCCATGAATCCAGTATATGGATTCAGTCCCTACTGAGTTTGGGTGCTACTGATATTACTAAATTATGTTAGAAGGGTTATGACATTGAAAGCAGTTTTTCATGTCTATTTGAAACTTTGAGATGTAACTTCCCACTGTTCCCTGGGCATAAAAGCTGTATTCATTCTCCATAGGTACTTTTTCCCCCAGCTTTTTTTTGGGGGGTGGGCTGTGTTTGTTTTTGTTTCTCTGCTCTGCTGTTGCTACATTAAAGGTCCTGGAGGGGTGGGAAAAGATGAATGAGAAAAAGGCCAATTAATACGCATGTGGTAAGTAAGGCTTGCTAGTATATTACTGCTTTTTCCCCAATCACGGATAGGTATTATATTAGCCAACTGCTCCCATACGTGTTATGTAGGACAATTCAAGTGATATTTGAATTAGTGGTTCCTATAGCAACTCAGCAATTTTATATCAGAAGGGACATTGTCCGTGTAGGCTAGCTAATTGGTTTTGAAGTCATTCCTAGAAGTTTGGTCTAGAGTTAGCTCTTTGACCCTTCAAATAATCATGTCAGTACCTAATACCCTATGGCTTTCAACTAACTAGTGGTGAAATAAGGATATATAATAAACAATGAAAGCTTCTCAGTGACATTAAATGATAACATTTATTTTTCACATGTCTGTGGGTAAGTTGGGGGTCTGCTGATTTGAACTGGGCTTAGCTTAGCAGCTTTTCTCTGGACGAAGCACATACCTCTAGTCACGGCTGGGTAGCTGAGACATGTTTTTTCATGGCAATGACAGAGGGGTAAGAGATGACCTTAATCACACAAGCATAATTTTAGTCAATGCTTGTGTTATATCTGATAACATTCCATTGGCTAAAGCAAGTCACATGATGATCCCAACATCAAAGAATGTGAAATTACTGCAGTTATCATGGTAGAAATTGAGACTGCATAATCCATTTACGAAGCAGGAGTGAATGGCTGAGAACAGAATTCAGTTCATCATACTATAAATCTCTTTTTGTAAAAATAGCCAGAGCAGTTTAAGTTCTCAGCAATGGGACACTGAATAATAAAGAGCACTTTTTTTTTTTTTTGGTAAATTTAGCATATATTTAAGATCTTTTCTGTAATAACTCCATTCTCATTAATTTACGTGTATGGTAATATACTTTCTCAGGTAGAAAATGAAGAGTGGATTAAACACCAATAGGGGAGGAAATGAACTTGAAAATGCATTTTACATGTAGAAAGTATTTATGAGTGCTTCAGTCATAACCCTTGGGTAACTACTCCAAGCAGGGTCAGTTACTAAGGCTCCTGGCAGTTGGTACCAAAATTTTGGGCTGCAGAATTAGTTTCCTCCAGCCTTAATCCTATCTGGCTCTGGCTGTTTCCAACCTTTTTGCTGGAATTCTCCTAGCATACCATGTTGTCAGGAACACACTGATTAAGGCAGCCTAATTGAACAGTAAAATGTCAAAGGCCATTTAAATGTCATTTTTTATGCCTTTTAGAGGTTGAGGACTGCCACTATTGATAGTTTCTTTTGGGTCATGGAGTGAGGGATTAAGTAGGGGGACAGGAGCAATCACTTTGAAGAAAACTGGTATTGTCTTCCCTGTCTGGAACTGTATATGACAGTGTATGAGGAGTGGTAAAGGAATCTAATATAAAGGATAAATGATATAAAGAATAGTGAGATTATGTTTTTCTGCTGAGGAGTACATAGAGATGACATCCATCACCATTCCTTCTCTCTTATCTCTCTTTCTGAGCCTTTTCCTTTCCAATTTGAAAAAAGACATTATACAAAATGATAAAGGCTGTTGAGCATCAAGATACATAAATCTCCAAAGTTTTTAATCCTTTTGCTCTCTGCAGTTTCTTTTTTTTTAATTATTCAGTTCTTAAAAGAATAACTGAAAGTATCTGAATAATATTTTGTCATTGAAATTATTAATTAATTTAAATCATTTGACTTTTGTGTTTTTATTTTTATATTTTAATTTTTTGGGTATATATAAAATTTTTTATCATCTTGAACTTTTAAAAATATTTTCTTGCATAATCATTGTTTTTCACTTTTGTTTTTCCTGTGTCCATTCTCCAGCTTCTCTTCCATGTGTTCCCAAGGAGTAGAAATGAAAAATATATATCTCTATTTCCTCCTTAACTATGGATTATTATATATTTTTTGAATTGCCAGCGTTTGGCGTTCTTTGCCTGTCTAACCTGTAAAACAGTTTTGACAGATCGTTTTTTTATCATCAGTGTATTTCCAGGAAGTATTTTCACCTCTTGGGCTGGTGAATCTTGTGAAGCATTGATGCACAAAATTAAAATATATATACATTATTGCTTCTTTAGAAGTATCTAAGATACCATCATCTTGTAAACTTTAAAAATTAAGATTTACATTAAAATTAATATTTTATTGAATTAAAAATTTACAAAAAAAAAGGATTAACCCTTAAAATTTTTGCTTTTCTTTTCATAAGTGAAATTTTAAAATCAGTTATTATAGTTTGACCCTAACCTAGAAAGTCAGATACATCGAAACCATCATGATCTCTTTAAACGATTACTTCTTGATTTTTACTTTTTATTATTTTAGTTTTTATTCTAATATTAATAAAGTGATGTAACAGAGCTTGATGTATTAGATCATTACTATTCTTCATAACTTTTACATAAAGGTTGCTCCCAAATCATTTAAATCCTTTATTTGAACGCATAAATAGTACTATAAGAAAGTAGTTTTATATTTGAAGAAATTATAGAGGTTAATAGTCTTATTTAACTATGTTATGTGTGTGCATATTTGCCACATTTTGCTGAATTGTCCATTTCCCAGTCCAGTTCTTTGTTCCTTCTACTAAGATTTAAAGGATGAAGACATAGGTGAATGGTGCTGTTTATGGCCCTGCTTATCACTGTCAAAGTCCAGATAAAGGGAATCAGAGAAGATAATTGAAGGCATATTTGTCTCCTCTTTTTGATCACTATTCTCATGCTGAGTAATGTCAGATTTTTCCCAGATTTTCCCATTCTTAAGAGTTAAGAATTTAAGCATGACCTAACCAAAGTTTCAAACATTTTGATTCTATGATTCCATTTAGAATACATATCATGAAAAGCAGAAAAAATTACAAAGAGAAATAGATAGTATGAGAATAGATATTAAGTAAATAGGTGATAATAACACTAATAACAGCCACCATTTATACAGCAATACTTCATCCAAAGCATACTCTCTTACCTAAGTTGCAACTCCTCAACAGTAACCACTGTGCTTCCTCATTTATTTGTAAATCATGGTTTTTCTACCATCCTCTGGTAGCACTCCCTAACCCCAGTCCCTCAGGTTGGAATCCAAACCAATGAACATGTTTGTTTAGTATTCATCACCCATCCATTTATATCTTTTCTATTTTCTTGATGGTAGGAGGGAGAAGTCAAATATTTTACTTAGAACAAGACTTTAGGAATTGATGCTATTTCTTCTCAGGTCTTCATTATCTATACATTTTTAAAAGGCAAACCTAAGGGGAAAAAATAAATGGAAAGAGGTTATGGTTTGTCTAATGAAAATCCCTCACTGGTGCTAAGAAAGCTTTATAGTAAGTATGTGGGGGCATTAGATCACTGCATAAGCAACGCACTAACTGAACTAATAAAGTATATTTTATCCTGTCAGCTCAGCTTTGGTGGGGGCTGGAATATCCTACTCAGACCCTCTCATGATTTAATAAAAATACCTGCCCTGTTCTTCAAGAACTTAACTAACCAGAGAGTGAACTTTCTCTTTCCCTGCTGGGATCATGGATTGCAAATCAGTTTTCTCTGCCCGAAAGCAATCACCTAAGCCAGTGGTTATGTGAGACTAGGGTAAAAGGAAAAAGCCATAAAAATTAATGAGCCTGCCTGATGCCCAAGCATTCAGACCATAATTCTGGGCAGGAGAGAATTGAAGTCTTATTTGGTGCTGTCTCACGTGAGTGTAGACTGTAGTAGACACTAGTGGTTTGGGAACTTTCACTGCCTATGGACTGCTGTTGAAAAGTCCTTCTACCTCTTTCCTTAATATCTATTCTCAAACCATCTACTTCTCTTCGATTGTAATTTGTCCTGCAACTACTAAAATAATACTTAGCAAAGACAAAACAAAAGACACTATTAGCAGAGTTAGAGGTGCATAAGTGAGGAATCCTTTGGATATAAACAATAGAAAACTTTTCCAAACTGGTTCAGGCAATAATGCTGGCTTTTGTAACTGAAAAGTCCAGTTGTAGGAATCATTTGATGCTGAGTTGAGGCAACATTCAAAATGTTACCATTTTTTTTCTCTCCTGTCCCTTCCTCCCTTTCCCTCTCTCTTTACACACCCCTCTGTCTTTCTCTCTCCCTCCCTTCCTCTTTTTTCTGGTCCTTATCTCTGAGTTATGTGGTGTTTGCTTTATCAGAAGGCTGGCTAGATCACCTTGAGAGTCATCTGCCATCACCTTCTGGGAGTTACAGACTTTACATGCTTTCTTTTTTCCCAGAGTCTTTTCTGAATAGCAAAGGGGTTTGTCCTTTCAGACACTACACTAACGGGTAGGTCAAAATCTAGTGGCTGTTTCCTGAAGTTAATTAGCATCCTTCCCAGAGAATGGGTTAGTCATGGCATGCAGTCATAATGACGGAAGTGTAAGTCACCAAAGGAATAGTAAATTATTATGATTAAGCAGAAGTGGGAATGGACGATAAGTGGTCAAAAATAGCCAACATCCACTAAATATCGGAAAACAAAGTGCTTTTTAAATATAACTGCCCATAAGTGCTATTGCATTTGCGTAATTTTCTGCTAAATTTTATGGCTTTGCCTTGCATTAATTGGCATCCACTTGGTGGCAAATGGCAAAAATCCCTATTTCTCCTGAAATTTCAAGAGAATAACACTTATGTTATTGAGAACTCACTGTAATATTGTTAAGCCATAAAATGCAATTTTAGGTTGATGATATCTTATGTACAAAAAAAATATTTTCTTTTTGGGATTGGAAGATGTGTAACTCTTCTAAATGTGAGTAACTGCTCTACCATATCTTGCCACAGCAGGTATAATTCCATAGTAGTCAGAAGACACCTCAGATTCCTACATAACAGAGGGTATTAGTTAACTAATATAGTAATACATGCTCAAATGCATAATGAAATCTGTTTATCACATCTGAGACTTGCCACATGTATAATATGGCAATGGCTGTGAGAGACACAAACATGTAAAACCTTTAGACCATGCCCGTTTTAGGCAGAAAACTATGAATCTGGTATGATATTAGGAAGAGATACCTTGTAGAAGTCACTAATTCTTTTCTGATAGTACAGCAGCATTGAGGACAAAGCATGAAATGACTTCATGAACAAGTACACTGGCTTATCTGTACAACCCTGAACCCTCTCCTCAGGTAGTAGAGGTTATGGCCAAAGAAAATGACAATAATAGGACTATTATAGCAGATCCACTGTTTGTGTATAATTTAATCATCTTATATTTGTAATTTGTTTCATGTCTTGTTAGATTTCCTGTCACTGGAGAGATGTCTGACAAAATAATCCTATAAATTCATTTTCTGTGTTTTTATATTAAGAAGTTAATTAATGATACATACTGTATAATGCAACAATCATGCATTAACTGGATACATATAGGTTCTGTGGGTTCTCTTGATAATTTAGTCATGTCCCTCGGTTCTATAGGAAGATCTAAACAATACTTACTTCCATGTTTTACAACTAATTTCCCAGAACTTCACTTCATGCACTGAATCTTTGGAGAGTCTAGACATTCTTTAGTGAGTTTACTTTTATCTAAATTTCATATTACCCCTTTCTATCATTCTTGAATGTCTAGTGTTATTTTGAAAAAAAAAAACATACATCATTATTTAAACGACAGTAAATATGTTGTCTTTCCCCTCTCTGTATTGCCTCTCCATCATTCTAGACTGACACATCCTGTGCCTATTGGGTCTTCTGCATTCACATGGCAGGTTCTTTTCTGTTAGTTTTCAAAGAGTCTGATAAACATATGCAGAAGCCACATACATAGCTTGTTAAACATCATCAAATAAGAAATTAATTTCCCATAACTTTTATTATTTTAATACTAATTTTACATTCCTCTGAAATATTCATATTTAATCCATGTGAGAGAAAACTATAGCTGTAACTTTTTGTGGATAAAAGTTTGTCTGTAGAAAATAATAATTACTCCTCAGCTCTTAATTTTTTCTGTCTATATACTTTTCCATGATCCTCTTAATCTTATTTTTGAGCATTTAATAGCTAGGGATGAATAGCAAAATTATTTGCAGTGCTTTTTTAAATATGCAAGTATCTAGCCATATTCTCCAGAAATTCTGATTTAGTATGTATGTTGGAAAGAGGCAAAACTATCAAAGCTATACATAAGTCTGGTGAAGAACCATTGTGTAACTCTTTCTGTATGTGGAGTAGGCCCTCCATCTAATGGGACTGCTTCTGGTTCCCTTTGTTTGATCAGAAACCATATTCTCTGAATTCCTCCTTACAAGAAAAGCCATTTTACTGTTGGTAATTGGGTCCTGGACTAACTTAATGGATACAGTGCTTTGATTTTGAAAGACTACCTAAAAAAAAAAAAGAAACTATGATATGGTACATATGTTGATAGATTTTACAATATCATTTGACATTTGATTCAACATGAAGATAAATAAAAGGGAATTAAAGAGCACAAAGAACTTAGGATATACAGTTAGTATCAGCCTTAAAATATTCACCCGAGTAGATACTGGGACACTTCTTGAGAGAGAAGCGTTGCAGAAAAGTGGCATTCTTAGGTATATAGTGAAATTAGTATCTCATTCTTGATATTGATTATTTTCTCTGCTCTCTTCCTTGTCATCCTAGGTAGGAGTTTATTGTTTTGATCTATTAAAAAAAAAAAAAAAAAAAGCTTTTGACTTTTTTTCCTGTCTTCTTTGTTTTGTACTTCCTTGATTACTGCTCATTATTATTTTTATACTTACCTTGCTTTAACTATGCTTCTCTTTTTTTCAGCTTCTAAATGTAGAACCTTAGCTCATTGAAATTAAATCAATTTTCCTCTCTGGGAAACAGTAAAATCTATGTTTTATTTAACCACTCTTTTAGCTATACCTCATAGGTTTTGAGGTTTTGAAAGGTTGTATTTGAGTTTTTCTTTAGTTAAAATGCCTTCCATTAAAAAAATAATCTTTGATCTGTGGATTATTTAGGGGTGTGTTTTTTAATTTCCAAATATTTTGGGTTACCTAAACGTGTTATTGTTATAGATTTCTTATTTATTTCTGTTATGTTTTGAAACATACACTTTATGATTTTAATTGTTTTAAATTTAACGAGCCCCACTACCTAAAATCCGTCTTGGTGAGCTGTCTTCATAAGAAATGAAACTTCACTCCCAGTTGCCTTTTTAATATCAGTTAGGACAAAGTATTTGATAGTATTGTTCTCATCCATCCATTGTTTTCTGTCTAACTTTATCATTTGTAGAAAGGATGTTAAACTCTTATGGTGACTTTCTAATTATTTACGCTTCTCTTTAATTCTGTCTATTTTTCTTCATGTGTTATGTACCTATGTTATGAGGCAAATAACATATTTATGATTGTTATGTCTCTTATACCACTTTTCTTTATGAAATTTCCCTGTTTATCCCTAGTGATATTCTTTGTCTTGAAATTTATCTTATCCGACATTAGTAAGTTCTCTTTGGGCTTTTTATATGTACTGTTCAAATGAAATATGTTTTCCACCAATTTACTTTAGCCCAGTTTGGTCTGTGTCTTTATATATAAAAGTGCATTTCTTGGAGACAACATCCCATTTCAGTTGTGCTTTTTTGTTCATTCAATTATCTGTACCTTTTAAATAGAGTGTTTAGTCCATTAACATTTAATTCAATTATTGATATAGTTAGGTATATAATTTTATAATTTCCTTTATTTCCCCTCTTTGTATATCTTTTCTATCTTACCTTCTTTTGGATTATTTGCATATTTTTCAATTCTATTTCAATTTTTAATTTTTTATCTATATATTTTTTAGTGCTTTTGGTGAGTATTACAACTTACAACTTACAACTTTTTTACAGTGTGTTTAAAGTTCGTATTCTACCACTTTACAGAAAATGTATAAATCTGCAGCTGTATAGATTCATTTTTGTCCCCATCAGCCATCCTTTTTACTAAAATTATCAGATGCACTGCATCTACATAGAATATAAATCAATCAAGATGATGTCATATATTTTATTATTAATAATCATTCATATTTAAATAAATTAATCAAAAGGACAGTATTTCTTATGTACCCATCTATAAGCCACTTTCAATATTCCACATTCCTACTTGAAAGTACAAGTTTCTCTGTACTATTGATTTTTTTCAGCATGATAAACTTCCTTTGGTATTTCTTGTAGTGGCAGGTCAAAAGGTGATGATTCTTTTCATTTTCTTTTATCCGGAAATCTTTACCTATATTCTTGAAGCATGTTTTTACCAAATATTGAATTCTGATTTGATTATTTTTTTTTTCATAACTTGAAACGTGCTACCTCATTTACCTTCTGGACTCAATTGTTTCTAATGTAATAGTCCCCTGTTTTTGATACATTATTTTTCTTTGGCAGCATTCACCATATTCTCTCCCTTTGCTTCTAAATAGTTTGACTTTGAAGTGCTAAGGCATTACTTTCTTCATATTTGTCCTCTTGGGGTTTGCTGAGCTGAATTCACTGGCAAATATATGTGTTTCATGAAATTTTGAAAATTTTTTGTCATTATCTCTTCATTTTTTTCCCCACTTTCTCTGTTTTCATCATCTCTTTCGGCTTCTGGTCCACCTCTCTCTCTTTCTCCCCATCCCTCTTTCTAGAATTCCTCAATACTTTCCCATATGTTTTTGATGCTTTTTTATTGTTTTAAATCTCTTTTTCTCCTTGTTATTCAGTTTGGATAATCTGCATTTATCTTTTTTTCACATTCAGAATAAATTTTTAATATCTGTTGATATTTGTACTATCCTAAAAGTAGATATGAGGTTTCTGGGACAGGTACAGATTGATTATTAGTTCGATCAGTTCTCTCTAGTTCTTTCTAGTGCTATCGGTTGCTTCTAGCAATGCAGCAGGAACTACATTGCTTCCCCTTAGCCAGTCTCTCCCCTCTGAGGAGATGTGAGGAAAGCCAGATGGACATCATCCTTATGTCTAAGAATACACACACACACACACACACACACACACACACACACACACACAGTCCTCTTTCCCTCTGAGAGAGATAAACTTAATCTCCTCATTTCTCCTCAGAAATGCAAGGGGAAGAATGCTAGTTTCTTATCTTACGGAATGTAAATAAGTATCTGATGAGGTGAGGAGGATAAAATAAGCCACCCTAGTTTACAGCCCTTAGAATATCTCCATGGCTCCTATTCTCAGTCCTCTTTGAAATGTAAACTCATAATTTTTGGATAGTGCCTTAGCATTTGAATCATCCCTGAAGTTTTAAATCTTATCCATTGATGCACCTCCCAGTAAAAGTTTCCCCAAAAGCCTGAACCATGCAGAAACATAAAAAACTCCCTTCCTGGTATGCACTAACTTTTTTTCTCTATTGTGTTTATTTTGCCAGAAAGGTTATTTTGAGAATTTTTATTTAATTTAATTTTTTTCATCCTCACTTGTCCACTCTGTTATTACCTATATTCATTGTATATATTATATCTATTATTTAAGATTACATGTATATATTATATATATAATCTATCCGCTGATATTTTTCTGTCTTGTTATTCTAATTTACTTGACCTCATTGCTTTAAAGTTTAGAACTGACAATTCCAACATGTGGATCCTCTTAGAGTTGACTTCCTTTTTCTTTATGTGAATGGGTAATATTTTCCTGTTTTTATTATGTTTAGTATCTTTGAATTTCATTCTAGAATGTGTGAGCCTGTGAATGATATGCTATGTGGTCTCTGGATCCCCTTACATTTCTCTAAATAATGCCTTTAGTTTTGTCAGCCCACAGTTAACTCAACCTACCTGCAAACTCTCCCTTGTTGGACGTAAATAGCCATTTAGGTTCGTTTGGTTCTTTTTGATGTTGTGTGTTGTGGGCACAATACTCCCAGTAGACATAGTTCAGGAAGAGCAAGAGGCTTAGGCAGAGGTTTTACATAGAATCCAGGCCTCTCTTTTTTCTGGAATTCCCCTCACTTTCTAGCAGCAATGACTTCCCTATGCCCTACCTTCCTCAGGCTAGAAAGACCATGTGTTTCTATTGGAGTTTCAGCCACCCCACACCATACTTAACTCCAGGCCATCAGACTATAAGGACAAAGAATTTAACTGCATGAGCCCCTTCTTACAAGACTCTGCCCTTCTCCAAATATGCCTATAATTAGATATTCTCTAGATACTTTACATGGTGTCTTTTAAATTTTATATTGAGTTTAAATTTATATGTGTGGGTGAGTCAGCTTCTGGCAACTTTGTTTGCCATACCAGGATGGAATTCACACTTAGTAATATTTTACATATTTATGTATAAATATTTTTCACAACTTTCATTAGATTTATTTCTCAATACTTGATAATTTTAACTGAAGAATAATTTACATAAAGTGAAATACAGTACTCACTTTCCATCTCTAAGAATACCAGATTGTTAGTAACCATGATGTTTATTCTATGCTCTCCAAGAGTGGATTCCTTGTCTTAGAACTAAATACTGAGTGAATATTTAGTGGCAGGCACACATATTAATTACTCTATAGGTATTTTGAACACATTGTCAATTCTGATGCAATTAATAGGTACTTTTTCTCTTTTGAGTTACTTCTCTTTGGTTCCAACCAAGACTAACTTTGGAAGAGGGCACAGAACTCACAGTTACACACTTACAGTGACCCTTCCACTCTCTACTTCAATGGGTTTCTACCTTCATTGACTATAACAGAATCACCCACAGGGATGTTAAATAATACTGATGCCAGTCTGCACCCTAGACCAGTGACTCTGGGGATGGCACTCAAGTACCAATAGTTTTTAAAAAAAATCTCCCTAGATAATTCTAATATGCACTCAGGTTCTGGACCTTGATTCTATTTAAAGTCAACCACAGAGGTATAACTTATTTAAAGAATTCTAAGGGAACTCACTATGAGAAAATAGACAAACAATGAAGAAAGAACAAGCCTGAGCAATTTTCTATTCTTTCAGAATTTTTCAGTTTGTAGGTGCATGAGTACCATTTTCTGCCTTCTGACTCATTCATTAAAAAAGTAATTTGAATTTGTATTGGAATTTAACCTAATATTTATAAGTAATCATGGGATAGGGAACTACAAATATAAGATAAGTCAGAGTGTGGAGGTCAGATTTTCAGACCACAATCCACTGTGAAGCCATTGAAGGATTCTAATCGGAGTAATACACACATACATACATACATACAATCGGAGTAATACACACATACATACATACATACATACATACATACATACATACATAGACAGAGAGACAGAAGCAGAGATGGATGTTTAGAGAAAAGTAGGTTGACAGGGATTTACAAGGCTTATCAGAGAAAGCTTATAGATAGTGTAAATGCAAACAAACTTGGAACTCTAGGCCATTGAACTTATTAACGTTGGTGAAGTTTGTTTTCAAATATGATTTTAGACCAAAATCAGAATTTTTAAATAGCCCAGAGGATGAGAATAAATTGTGTGCTTCTGGAGTTTTCATGTTGTTCTGTATGCTCATTCTACAGTGCATCTAGATAGCATCTTGACAACACCCTTCTCCCCTGAGAGTGGCCTCTGACACCTCTCTTCCTTATTTCGGGAGCTGAAAGGCAACTTAATCTCCTGGGGATGAATCTCAAGGGGAGAAACACTATGAAGTAGTTGAAAAGTTGACTGAGTGTATTGAACTCTTATTAGAAAACTCTTCACCTTCTTCTTTCTTTGTTAAAAGCATTTTTGTGTAGGGATTAATAAATTGAATTGTGCAGACCTAATATGAAAACTTGTTCAATAAAATTATGCCTTTGATTATGTCACCAAAGACATTGCCTGTCTTTGGTTAAATGCATATATTGCCAGGAAGTCTTAAATTGATTATCAAGTTATTGCTTTAGTTTTTAGATAAGATCTCATCTTGTCAAAGCTGATCATGTTGATAGACTCTTAAAAGTTTTCTGTTGTTCTCAGTAGCTTTCAAAAAAAAAAATCAAACCTCTTATGTTAGCACATAAAATTTTTACTTCTCTCACCTAAAATCCTGCCAACTGCTCTCTTACCCCACCCTCTCCCCTGCCTCCCAACGAATAGACAGCCATAGCTGTCCAGTGATATTTTACACATCTCCACCTTTGAACATAGTATTGTCTGTACTTAAAATCAAGTTGTACCTTCCCTTTTCTTCTAAAACCTGTACTTATTTTCCAAACTATCCTATTGATAGAAAGTTTTTCTTCATGCCTTTCCATTTTGCATCCATAATATCCATTTCTTATACTGAGCATACCGAGCATAGAAATGAATGTGAGGTTGTCTGGCTATTTTTTATTTATGTATTTGTCCGCTTTCCCCAGGCAGCCCTAAACCCCTTGAAAAAGAGGTAATAGCATTCTAATTTTTCTACTCCTGAGCCTAGTAAAATTCGAAGATATGAGTTACCCATAAACATTTTCAATTAATTATTCTAGACATTATTTAATTAATTTTAATAATTTAAATATGTATCAACAAATGAGATCAGTTTTTGTAGGAGCTATATATAGCAAAGGTCAATGGAAGGTAGCAAATATGGGACTGAGTGAGAATACCAAAGCCAACTCTTACCAATTTTGTAATTTTTCCAGGGACAATATTGGGAGATGGTCATAGAATGGATGCCAATTTGAGCTATCTGGAGGAGGAGGAAAGTGAAGATAAGGAAAAAAATACTGCGGCATGCTACAGGGCACAATTTAAATTAGCGGAGCAACTAAAATATGCCAAGATAATAAGACCTGTGCTTACATTTTCATGAATTTATTAAATTTTGATATGCCAGGATCCCAGTAAAAATATTCCCCCTTCTCACAGTTATTGCTGAGATTTTCCAATGAATGGAATTTGTGTTTTGGTGTTTATTCTTGCTTCAGACTGTTAGAGTGAGGATGGATTCTTCTGCCCAGAGGGCTTACAGAAAGTCACATTTTTTTCTGAGAGGCTTGCAATTCAAGTGAATCTAGTACAGCAGATTCTGGGATCAGATGATAGTGTAGCTGAAGGTCATTCTTCCTGAGTCTGAACAGAATCCAGCATTTCTCTGGCACACCCTTATAAATAAATTCTCATGACTGTCAGTGACAGTACTGAGACTTGACCCAAAGTGGAATTAAGGGTGGCCAAAGTTGAGGTGGACAGGAAGAATACTGACAGTGTTCTCTGGTGACTGCTGGTCATGGGTTGTTGCTGGAACCCACATGATCCCTCTTGGTGGTGACTGCCAGACATAAGTGCATGTGTGTATCTCGGGAAGGAAAGTGTTATGAACTGTGTTAAACAATCATCCTAGGGATGGTAGAAGCTACAGAGTTTTTGCCATTAAAATAAATTCAACATATTCTATGATCACAGCATGGATGAAAATTGGAATATCAGAATTATTATACAAAAAAGATGAGACCTTGGGCCTTCTCCTTTGGACTTATTAATGACACAAAATGGGCATTGATTGTACTTTATTCTTTATCCTTTTAATATTTAAAAATGTTTCAGTCAAGTCACAGAAGTATTTTTTAAATCATTAAGAAGTGCATCTCTTACTTTAATTTTTTTTTCTCATTCGACAGAATGTACACTGATTACCTCTTTTTCATATTACCATAGGAGATGATTTTGGTGTGTCAGTGATATCAGTGTAGATGATATGAGGCTTCGTAAAGTCCATGTGCAGTTTTGAAAGGCTAATAACTTAGATTAGTACAGAAACAGTCCATTTATGTCCTTAAAAGTATGTTACAATGTAGAGCAGCCTTATTGCCAACACACAGTTCTAGTTTCATATCCCAGATATGGGCAAATGGCATTGCCAGTAAGCAAGTAAACAGTATCCTGTGGTGAGAAGAAAATTCTACATGGGCCTGGATGTTAGGCTTTTCACTCTCCATAATGGACAGTAACTTTGGAAGACATCAATGATGGAGGTGATAATCTCACTGCATAGAAGGAGTACAATGATTATGTTTTATGCACACAGTCGCCTTAGAGTGACTCTCTCTATGTTACCCATTGAAACTGGAGAACACAGTGTGCATTTATATAAAAAGATACATGAGGGGTTTCTCTGGTGAACAGGATTTAATTACTTAAAAAAATAAGTTATTCTGAATAAAAAAATAACCAACGTCCTCAAAACCATAGTTCTTCCACATCTCTATTATTTCTTCATTCTACATTCTAATGGGGTACTTCCTGCCTATATTTTTTTTTATGTTTCTTTATTTATTTTGAGAGAGAGAGAGAGAAAGAGGGCACAAGCAGGGGCAGGGCAGAGAGAGAGGGAGGGAGAGAGAGAATACCAAGCAGGCTTCAAGCTATCAGTGTAGAGCCTGATGTGGGGCTCCATCTCATGAACTGTGAGATTGTGACCTAAGCCAAAGTCAAGAGTTGGATACTTAACTGAACCACCCAGGCACCCCTCACTTCCTGCCTATGACGCAACCATGTCAATATATATCATCACCCTTTAATGTAGATGTAATTCTTTAGTAAAATGTTAAGAAAATAAAGGGAATCACCTCTGTATTATTATGTTTCTTTTATTGATTTGTTGCATTCTTATTTAATTTTTTTATTTTTAACAGAAAAAACTAATGGAAATATAATAATAAAACAAGTTGAGTAAATAAAGGAGAGAATAATGCCCATACTATCAGATTTGGGTATAACTATTCTCACTTACGATAGTTTTTTTATATTTATGAATATGCTGAAAGTAGAAATTGAGATATTTCCATAATTTTTGAATTGTGTATCCTGAGATATTTCACTTAAATATGCTTATACACAGATGGGTACACACACATGCAAATGCACATATACAGACAAATTTTTCCATAGAATAATAAAGGATATTTTGGCGGGACAGGAAAAACTTAGGTAAGAAGATAGTATAGTATGATCAGGGTGATTCAGCCTCTCTTAAAATTACCTGGCCTACTATGATTTAGGCAAGAATTTTTGGAAGCAGAGCCTAAGACATAAATGATTTCTTTTAATCAGGATATGCATGACAAGGAAGGTAAAAAATAGGTAAATAGACATAGAGTCTTTGAACAAACTATGAAACACAAATTATACCATAGAGTTAGTCCTTTTATTTTTTTGGTTATATATATTTTTTTATTTTATTTTTTAATATTATTTAAAAGAGAGAGAGTGAGAGAGAGAGCATGGGAGGGGCAGAGACAGAGGGAGAGAGAGAATCCCAAGCAGGATTCCAAGTCCAATGCAGGACTCGATCTAATGAACCATGAGATCATGACCTGAGCTGAAATCAAGAATCAGACACTTAACTGACTGAGCCACCAAGGTACCTCTGGTCAGAGATTTTTTTTTGTTAGTTTAAATTAGATTTATTGAGGTACAATTTATATACAAAAAATAACATAATGACTTAATGTGTACACCTTAATGAATTTGGACTTGTGCATATACCCTTGATGCCATCACCACAACCAAGGCATTAAATATATCCATCACTTCAAAAATTTCCTTGGGTGTTTACAGTTGTTTTGTGTGTGTGCTCCAGAGAGTTAGTCTTGAGTTTAGAGACTGGTCTTTTGTACTTTCTTGCAGGCAGCTATTGGCTGATGTCTACAGACATTTTGGTAGTGGCAGGACCAGTCTCGGTAGCATTTGTCCAGAAGCAGTTCTTCAGAGAAGGAACAATTGTGAATTACCATCTCACACTCAGGACAGCTGGGGTAGGTGTACATACCTGGCTAGTAATGAGGATAAAGACAGGACACAAACAACATCCACTAGAATCATAGATTTAGATACAAATATGCTTACCTGTCTGACTACTTCTACTTTGAATTCTATTACTTGGACCCATGGGAAGGGAAGAACGGAAAGTATGTAGCAGTGCTGGTTAGTGATTGGCACTGAACCATGATGTCCCATATCTAAACACTTCTGTTAGAAATTTTTCCAAGATAAAGTCACAAAATCTACTCTATGCTGGTCACTATGAAGGCCAGGCTAAACATTTTCACTTCTGGATCTTGTACATAGGTGGTCAGATAATTGGAATGAATTAAATTGGATATCGTTGGGGCACCTGGGTGGCTCAGTCAGTTGAATGTCTGACTTCAGTTCAGGTAATGATCTCATAGTTCGTGATTATGAGCCCTGCATTGGGCTCTGTGCTGACAGCTTGGAGCCTGAAGACTGCTTCAGGTTTTGTGTGTCTCTCTCTCCCTTTCTGCCACTCCCCCTGCTTGTGCTCTGGATCTCTCACTCTCAAAAATAAATAAACATTACAAATTTTTTAATTGGATAGCTTGAGCGCCTTACTCAGACTTTTTTAGTTCTTATTAGTTTCTTACTAGCATTCAGAACAGTTCAGTTCACCAGCCAGAGAGGGGCTATTTTAATTAAAATAAGCTCAACACAGTATTATTTTGTCATTGTTCCACATGCCAAGAATGCTTTATTTTATGATCAACCATTTAATGCACATTTTCATGGTCGATTTCACTGACAGTGATACAATATGATAATAAATAACCAAGCAAACCAATCAACACCCCTCTTTTTTAAATTTGGATGAGGAAGGAGTGTAAAATACAAAATTTTATGATAACCACACATAAAATGCAGCACATAAAGGAATATCTAAATGTTGATTAAAGATGTTGGCCTTCAAATAATTGTGTCTCACTTCATAATAGTTGTAGCACTGGAGGCAACATGGGATGGTGGGGTTGCTCAAGTGTCTGAAATTCACATACAACAAATATTTAGTCAGTTTAAATATACTTCAGATTAAAAAAAGAAAAAAAAACCTCTCTACTCTTAGAGTCTAGGGAAGCACACAATGTATGGCAAAAATGCACAACAGCCAGATGGGGCGCCTAGGTGGCTCAGTTGGTTAAGCATCCAACTCTTCATTTCAGCTCAGGTCATGATCTCATGGTTCATGGGTTCAAGCCCCACATTGGGCTCTGTGCCGAGGGCAAGGAGCCTGCTTGGGATTCTGTCTCCCTCCCTCTCTGTCCCTTCCCTGCTTGCTCTCTATCTGTCTCTTTCTCAAAAACAAATAAATAATCATTTTTAAAAAGTCTGTTAAATGTACAACAGCCAGAGTTTCCTCCAAGAATTTAGCCCAAGGATTATTCATGTGGACATTACTTCACTGTCCTCAGTAAAACAGCTCACATACCTAGGGTACAAGGACAAGGGGAATTAGGCAGATCTTTTATTTATATTCCTTGGAGATGGTCGGAGACCTGGTGCCTTAGAACTAAAAGCTTCTTACTGATAATTGCTGAAAATTGCCCCATTACATTAATATTTTAAATGTGGAGTAGCAAAAATAGTTCAGGAATAGTATTTCGAGTTCTGGTCCTTATTCTGGATATAGTCCATTCCCAAGTGGCTTAAAAGTCAGAAATCATTTCAGGATGATTTTAACAGGCTTACTGCAAAGCAAGTGGCAGGGTAACAGTATTCCCAAGTAATGTGGAACCCTCTCCACTTCTCACTCAAAACTGGCAGTACCCTGAGATAGATGAGCTGGTTAACCACACACGATGATATACAGGCATATGCCAGTCTTCATCTGGATCTCACATCTCTCACTCTTCACTTTTCTATGACTAATAATAATAATAATAGCTAACATTTATTTAAATTATGCAATGCACTAGGCTAAGCCCTTTATAGATATTAATCCCATTTAATCAAGAACTTAAGTGAGGTATTTTGCCTCTTTTTACAGATAAGAGGATACATGTTCAAAGGTATTAAATGACCTGAACATAGTATACAAGGAATGAATGGCAAAGTCATAATTCTGAACTGATTCCACAAACCTAAACCTCTATACTATACATTCCTCTATTCCTGCTAGCTGCCTTAGCTTTCTACCTCATTTAAAATCCATTCTGTTATAGAAGTTAATTGAATTATTCCTGGCACTGTGGCTGGCTGGCAGTGAGCAGTATTCATTAGGTAAAATAGATGTCTCAATTGCATGTCAGATACAGTATACCTCAGATCCCTTATAAATCATATACCTAAGAGCAGCACATTTCTGTGTACAATTTCCAATTATTGTCTTCAAAAGCAATAACATCTTAGAGCATGCCTTGGTGTCTCCCCATTTTCACCAGATAGCTGCAATGACAATGTACATGTGAACTTATATAATAAAGTCCTACTCTCTCTTTCCTGTTCACACAGTCACACCTGTTATTTTGCCATCTGGTCTAGACTCTAGATGTTTCCCCATAGGCACTAAGATAAGAAAAGGCAAAACTGATAGTCAGTGATAAGTGTGTGTATGGGATACAAGTATATAGCAAGGGTCCTGTTTATATATTGCCATGAAGGTCTACAAAGCCAGAATTGGATGTGGAGTCAGTGCACAGGGCCTAACATGCCATGGAGATCAGTCAACACTGACCCCCATTCTGTTCCCAGGTACCACCTATGGACACTGTGCTTGAATTTGTTTCTTCTAATCTGAGAACTGCTAGTATAGGCAGCTTGTACCAGCTAATTACAGTGCTATCCAAGGGAGCACACCCAGGGGATTGATACAACCGCTATTTGAGCCTCTATGAATTACAAAGGCAAGCCCCACAGAGCTATGGAAGATCAGTTATGCTGCCATTCTTTACCTTAACTCCAAAGTATAAGGTTACAAGAGCAAACTCCTCTTTCCATGTGTCTGAAGGATTGATCCATGTATGGGAAATCCCAGAAGTAAATATTTTTTACTCCTATTAACAATAACATCTATTGATTTAATTGCTTATGCACAAATCACTTAAAGGCTTTCCCAAAAGAAGACGCTGTGACCAAATGGGGAGTCAGAGGTCAAATGTAAAAACTGCCTGACAATCAGGCAGGCTCTTTGTTAAAATATTGGCATAAATATTTTCTTATTTATTGTCAGGAGTATGTTAAAAGTAGGCCAAATCTAAGTAACAAATTTCTTAAATGGATATTATCCCATGGACATGTCCTATGAAATGGGGGGACAAAGGAAAGCAATGTAAAATAGGAATATATTTGCCCCACATAACCCCACACATAAGCGGTTTCCTGTACAACATAGTATTTATCAATTATTTTTCCAACCTGGAAGTATATTCACTTTTTTAATCATATATAATTTTATATCATGTATCAATTTAGTGCTCATATCTTCTGTAAAGGTTTTCAGGTCTATATTAGCCCAGAGTGAGTCTTTCCCTTCTGCTATGTGTCTAGAGCAGTTTTCAACTATGATATTTCAAAGCATAGATGCCTTTCAATCGGTTCTGAATTTGTAAAGAAGACATTTATAAAAGGAAAACATGATTGAATGTTTTCAAATTATTTACCTTAATCTGGATTTAGAAATACCCTTATAAGTATGATGAACATACAATTTATCTAAATCAGTGAAAACTTGAAAGTGAAAGGAAGCACTAACATTAATTAAGCCAGAAAAATAGATTGTAAACCCAGACTGCCCTGAGCAAAGCAGAACACATGGTCATTGACCATGTGAGGCAAGCCAGGCTCCTAGGATACAAAGTCTTGGGGGGCACTCACTCTTGCGGTCATGCAAGTGCCTGCACAGGGGAATGAGTGCTTCCCTACATTCTGTAGCCTGGGTGCCTCATTTTCTCACCATAGTCCCTAGTCCTGCTACTGTAATCATGTCAGTCCCTGTCACTTTTCTTCCCAAACTCTTTCTTTAATAGCACAAAATAGGGAAAAATTGAGGTTACAGCAGAGGCATCAAAAATCATGCATTCATCCCAGGCTGCTGTCAACTGTTGGGTCTAGCATTGATGTTCCTGTTGTGTCATATGTGTGGATGTCTCAGTGATGAGATGTGAGAGTCACTCACTGTCCTAGAGCACCTATTGTTAGTTTCTCTCAGCTTCCATTTGACACATTCCACCTTTTATCGTTATATATATGTGAATGAAACTTACCCTGTCACTGTGATTTTATCTACACCTCTGTGAAAGAAATGGAACAAGTCTAATTTAATACATGAAGATGTCTCATTCTGGTACACATGTTTCCTATTGTTTCGTAAGGTACAGGCAGCTCATGAATTTAATTCAGAGAAGAAAACAACTCTTGATCACTTCTTATGTCTCACACCCTATGTTAAGTATGCGGCTACAAAAATAAGAATGCATTTTTTTTTACACTAATGGCGATTAGATTACATCTGGTGCTGTACTCTATGACAAAGGATCCTTTCATTAGTGTCAAGGTGGGCAGTCCATTTTGGTTTTTCAAAGTTCAAGCAGTCAAATGTTTGTTGCATGAATTGTGGATAATAAGGTATGGATATCATTTTATTTTCCCATTGGTTTTGCTCTTCCTTAGTGTGAGGGAGATGGTTAATGTAATTCTTGAATTGACACTTGATTGCTATTTCTATACTTCTGAGAATATAGAATGCTATATTAATTAATGAGAAACATAACAAAACGTATTTCTATGAAATGACTGGTCAAATAGTACTATATTTTGCCCATTTTAAAAGATCTCAACTGAAGTAAATGTCAGGCTTCCATCTGCAATGATTTTGCTTTGGAATATTTGTGTTTCAGTGTCTGCTTCAGAAATAGGCCTGCTACACAGATAATTATAGCATAATAATAATAGTAATAATGATTATTGTGCAGCATATACTTGCTAAGTGCTTTACGTGAATTAATCTAAATCTCACATCAAGTGTATGAGATTGGCAATATTAGCTATATGGAGTGTTAAGTAACCACACTCTGATTCCTTTTCTCAATCTGTAAGATTAGAATACATAAAGTACCATCTCTTGGGATTGTTGTCATGATTAAATGACATGATTCTAAGTCCTAAGTCCTATATCCAGTACAATGATTGAATTCCATACATGTCAACTGTTTCCTCTCTTAAAGAGGGGAAGTCACCTGACCGATTCTGTATAGTTATTGGGAAAGATTTTAAGCTACAATTCAAAGCTAGGTGTCACTTACAGAGACTTATGTTTTACCATTATGCTACATTAATACAGCATTTCAAGAAATGCTTTTTTTAAAATTTATATTCTATTTATTATTTTTAAATGTTTATTTATTTATTTTGAGAGAGAGAGAGAGCATGAGCAGGGGTGGGGAAGAGAGAGAAAAGAAGAGAGAATCCATGGATAGAGGTTCCATGATCTGTAATCATGGGCCTTGATCTCACAAACTTTGAGATCATGACCTGAGCTGAAATCAAGAGTCAGATGTTTGTACTGACTGAGTCACCCGAGTGCCTCTCAAACAATTTTCATAATGCATCTATAATAATAGTTTGTTCCTTTTTATGATACTTTGCAGAAAGAAAATGTTAAGCTTTCTTCATAGACATACAAATTCCTGTCCAAAAGTTCTTAGAATACAAATTCCTTACCCTGATCTACAAGTTCTTAAATGGTCTGTTCCTAAGAACTCCTTGTCTTTAGCTCCTCCTTCTCCGCTAATCTTTCTGTACTTTGCTTTGGTTGTGCTGAACTCCTTTTCTTGGCCATACTTGGCTGCTCTTTTTCCTGAGGAGCGGTATCTCCTTCCTTTTACGTCCTTTACATATTTCCCCCTCACCATGTTCTTACTGAGGTTTTATTATTTCAGCTCCTTACAACATCCCCCAGTGTGTCAATTCCTCTTTCTTACTTTATTTTTCCTCTTCAGCATTTATCAATAATGAACTCACTATTTATCCATCACCAAAATATAAGCTCCATGAGTATAGGGATTTTTGCCTCTGGGGTTCATTACTAAATCCATTGCTTATAATAGTTCCTGTCATCTGTCATGTAGTAGGCAGTCACTCAATATTATGAATACATGGATGCATACAAAGGGCTGAATTCCTTCTATAAATTATATATATATATATGTGTGTGTGTGTGTGTGTGTGTGGTTAATTGAGCACTTGAATGTGGTTAGTGTCCCTGAGAGACTGGATTTCTTATTTTATTTAATTTTATTAACTTAAATTTTAATAGCCATACGTGACTAGTTACCACTTATTTTTGTTACTTGCAGTTTCCAGATTGAGAGCTAGAGCACCTGAAATTTAAATAGCCCTGAAAAAGTTTTTCCAGCTGCTTTTAAAAATATATTGTTAACTAAAGGCAAAAGGATATTGCACAATGCCAGAATTTATGGACTACTGCCTCTGATTTAGGCCACACTGCATCCCTTCTCCAGGTTTTCTCTTTGTTCCCTTTGTCTGGAATGTTCTTCATCTAGATCTTGATTGCCTCTTTCAACATTCATCTCTCTTCTCCATTGTCATTTTTTCAAAGAAATCTTTTGTTTCCATACTATCCACTATAGTCCTTCACACTGAGGGACACATTTATTATAATCCTGCTTTACTTTGTTACTAGCACTTTACAACATCTGTCTTACATTGTTTGTTGGTTCTATTTGTTTACTACTATCCTTGCCCTACTGTGATGGAAAGTCCAAGAGAAAAGGGACCTGGTCTTGCATTTTCATCACCATATGCTTCATGCTGAGGATAATGCTTAGTACATACAAGGAGCTCAATATGTATTTGAAGAATAAATAAAGGATACAATTATTTTTCTCTCTTAGTACCCGTAATTGTGACTTTAGGTAGAATTGAACAGGCTGGTTATGAACTCATTTTGTTGTGCTTTACTTTTTCAAGATTTTACTTTAAAGTGATCACTATACTCACCATGGGGTATAGTGAACCTACAACCCTGAGATCAAGAGTCGCATGCTCTACTGCCTGAACCAGTCAAGTGCCCCATGACCTCATTTTATAGATTAATCTAAAATTGTGTGTGTGTGTCTGTGTGTGTAAATAGCTCAGTAGTATTGGACTGTTGGGAGATTTGTTTGCTATTTTCAAATTTGCCAATGATTTCCCTTGTGACTACAATTCAAATCAGATCACCTTCCAGGACCTCAACTTATTCTTCAGTCAAATGTGATGATCAGATCAGCTAATGTTTAGGAAAGGATTCCTAAGGAATCCTTTCTTTATAAACTTTCTGACTACCTGGTCACTACCCACATTGTTCCTCACTAAAACCAGGGCCTGTGGTGAGAGCAAATTATAAGGAGCTAAGGAAGATTCCAGGCAGTGCTCAGATTGTGAAAAAGCAAATGAAACATTTGCCATGGGGGAAAAATTAGAGGGCACTCCTTAATCAGTAATTAAGATAAATTATGTTTTGTTTTATTAAAGTTTATTTACTTATTTTGGGAGAGAAAGAGAGTGGGGGAGGGCCACAGAGAGAGGAAGAGAAGAGAGAGAGAGAGAGAGAGAGAGAGAGAGAGAGAGAGAGAGAGAATCCAAAGCAGCCTCCCTGCTATTGGTGCAGAGCTCAACGTGGGGCTTGAACCCACAAACTGTGAGATCATGACCTGAGCTGAAGTCCAATACATAACCGATTGAGCCACCCAGATGCTCCAAGATAAATTATGTTTTAGTGTGATTTTTAAAAACTTAGAATCAGTCACTGTGCTGTACTGAGCCATATTAGAGCCATAGAAAAAAAGGAAAAATCGGTAAGACTGATACTGGCTCTATTTAAAAATTGATATTGTTATCATCATGGAATTTTTACATTAACTTTGACTTTTTAAAAATAGTGCATTAAAGTTAGAATTGCCAGATTTAGCAAATAAATATATTGGACATTTCAATTTTAATATTAGAACAATAAGAAAAAATTTTCTGGAAGTATACTTCATGCAGTATTTGAATATTAGATGAACTATTATGTGAAGTATACTTAAATTTTTTAAAAAATGATCTGTACCAACATTTGCATATCTAGAATTCAAATTGTACTGCTTACTTTGTGTTTTATGTGGGCAACTCTAATATACTGTTCATCTTTATTATCAGTTTTTGGCACACTTTAGTTTTGTAACCCCCTAAACTTTGTACCTAAGGAGAGTACTTATCCCCTCCCTTTTTATGATATACAATGCTGTCCATAAAACAGCTACAGGTAGAGTAACGAGATAAGGACTTCTTGACAGCAAAGGGACATTAAGAATAGCAGCTAGTTGCCTAAAGGCAAACTTTGCTTATTTTACAATACTGAAATGAGCAAGTCATTCCTGGTTTTAGCTGACTAACAGGGGGTCAAATAAATATAAAAATATTTATATGGAAAAGATGTATTTTAAGAAATGCAAACATACAAAAATGTTTGAAAGTAATTTTTGCTCTGTTTTGAGGATGAATCAAAAATGTTTCTAACCTTGTTGTTACACCCAACATTGTTTTGAACAACACAGATATTAAATGAATCCCTCCTAATGTTTAATCAGCTCTCTTATACTCTATAATGTATTTTGAACAGAGTCAGCAATATGATTGTGAGTTGTTTACATATGAGACATTTTTAGCAAATGGAGAAGAAAAGTGACATTTAAAAATCCCAAGATCATCACTTATAGAGAAAAGCCTATTTATTTGCATATATTTATTTCTTCTACTTCTTCTTCTTGTTCTTCTTTTTTTTTACACAGTTGCTCCTGTTAATTTAAAAGCTTCTGAGTATGAATTCATTAACATATACCATGCAATAACATTCCAAGAGAGAAAAAGCATGTTGTAGAGATGTTAATTGAACAAAATTAAGGGGAAGCATCTGTAAACAGCTCACAGTAAATGCCATTGGCTTATCATTTAACTTTAAGCTGTAAGGAAAATGGACTTTAAGAAAGAAAAAAATCATTATAAATATTCAGTTACTTCTATGATAGCCATGAAAAATGAATACAGTAGGTGCAGAGAATGCAAGTGGCACCATTACATTTTCTTAAAGTGACTATAAGGAGATGCGTATAAGGAAGTTTATTGACTTCACAGTATTTAGTGGGAAGGATAAATATGAAAAGAGGCATATGGGGATTCCATATACCAAGTTTTAGAGTTAGAAAGGCCTCTGTGTGTGCTTGTGTGTGTGTGTGCGCGCAAGAGAGAGAAAGGGAGAGAGAGGTAGTGAGCAGGAGCGAGCATGAGCATGCTCATTTTAGGCTTTGGATTTTATAAATGGGGAATGGTAGCCACAATGCACATTAACACATTTTTATCTCTATCAACAATGATCTCATGCCATGCCTGATCCCCGGGATAGAAGAGTGTCATCATCTCATCCACAACGAAAAATATCGTAATAGTGATGAAGGTAATGGATTACACCTTTCTTTTACAAGGCTGTAGCGAGTTGAGTACTGTTCTTACACTCCCTCCCAAAATTTCATGTCCACCTAGAATCTCAGAGTGTGACCTTATTTGGAAGTAGAGTCTGTGCGGATGTAATTAGTTCAGTATCTTGAGACAAAATCACCTAGGATTTAGGGTGTAACCTAAATTCAATGACTGGTATTCTTATAAGAATAAGAGAGAACACAGAGATAGAAGAAGGCAATGTGAAGATGGAGGTAAAGTTTGGAATGATGCATCTGCAAGTCTAGGCTTGTCATGGATTGCCAACAAACACCAGACACTAAGAGAGAGGCATGGGATGGCTTCTTGCTCAGGGCTTCCAGGAAGAACCCACCCATCAGACAACTTGATTTTCGTGTCTGGCCACTTATACTGTAAGGGAATAGATTTCTGTTGTTTTAAGATACCCAGTTTGTGGTCATTTATTAAGGTAGTCCTAGGAAACGAATATAACAACTAATAAACAAGCAGTCATTCATTTAGCATATTCAGAAGGCTGTTACATGTTAGGGCAGTGCTTCAGACTATAATGTTCACGTGAATAACCTGGCTTTGTTACCTGCATATTCTGGCTCATTAGGTCTCTGGACTGTCCTGAGATAGCATGTTCTAAGAAGGTACTAAGGGATGCTTATTAGCTGGCTCTAGAATGAAATTTTCAGTACCAGAGGTATAGTAGGCTACAACAAAAAACTCTAATCCATAAACCTCATTCTTTTTTATTTTTAATTCCAGTTAGTTAACATACAGTGTTATATTAGTTTCAGGTGTACAAAATAGTGATTCAACAATTCCATACATCATCCAGTGCTCATCATGACAAGTGCTCTGCTTATTCCCTACCACCTATTTCACCCATTCCCCTAGCCCTCTCTCCTCTGGTAAACATCAATTCTCTATAATTAAGAGTCTGTATAACCTCACTCTTAAGGAGTTTGTGGTCTAGGTAAAAAGGTAAACCATATTAACACAAAAAGATATGAAAATTGAAAAAGTATGTGATATCCACTTATCAAAGAGAATAAATATTAAAACAACTTTAGAATATCATGTTATCAATGTGAGTTGAAGGAATCATAGAAAGTTTTGATAAAAAAGATGAAGGTTTGGGTCAGGAGTTTAAAACAAAGAAAACGAGCAATAGTAAGATAAGATCAGATAGTGCAAGTCCCTGATAGACAACACTAGAGAAATGATGTGAGAAAGGTACAATGCAGTGTGTTATAGCAACATAATTATTGTTTAACCACCATATTTGCCATGGATAGAAGTTTGTAGTAACCAATAAATAATGAATATGTGGCTAAGTTTTCAAAAAAACACAACGTGGCATTGTTTTCCTGTTAATACCAAAAATAACAAAGGACAGAATATAATGTTCTATAAATAAAATTGTATTGCTATGTAAAAATACTCAAACGGTGCGTGAGAGACATTGGATTTGTCAGGATGGGAGCAAGTTATGTTATTTTTGTTTTGCTTCTTTATAATTTTATTGTTACTACTATTGTTCTCAATTCTGGAACTACTACTTCAATAGCAAGAGCCTTTGGGTCTTGTACTGAAATATATAATACAAATGCCATAGGCTCATAGGGGACTTCCCAAATATTATATCTGCCATATAAGGCTAATGATCCCTTCAACATACTCAAAGGGATGCATTTTGACCAAACCTTATATAAGCAACAAAATACATTCCTCAGAATAATTTTTCACAATCCTTTTACATTTTCTACTCTTACCAGTAATGCCACGACAAACAGCAGGAACATTATCAGGAGATATCAGAAAAATAAATTTACTCTAAATTTAATTTTGTAGTTTTTGTCTTCTGGCAAATTTTCAGCAGCCTGTGATAGACTTACATCAACAGTAAGACTTCAAGATTTCTAATGGAGTTGAGCATCACATCCTCTACTATGTTGACACCATTTATACTATCCATGCATCAAGTGGATGAAGATCAGTGACCAAGTTCTATATACAAGTTAGGTATGAGTTTTCACTATTAAAAAATGACACTCTTTAATAAAGAAATACAAGTTGATAGGGGCAGTCATAATGTCTAATCCTCGATAATATACATATATCATAGTAACATCACCCCCTTGCTATAGATTGTTTGTGCCCCCCTCCCAAATTTATATGTGAACCTAATCTCCAATGTAATGATATTTGGAGGTAGGACCTTTGGGAGGCGTTTTAGTTAATGGAACTAGTGCCCTTGTAAAAGAGGCCCTGTAGAGCTTCCTTGCCCTTTTCTTCTATGAGAGAACACAGCAAGAGGATGGCAGTTGGTGAACCAGGAAACGGATCCTACCAGGTACCAAACCTGCAAGTGTACTGATCTTGGATTTCTCAGGATCCAGAACTATTAAGAAATGTTTGTTGTTTAAATAACCCAGTCTGTGATACTTTTGCTATAAGAGCCCAAATAGTCTAAGGCAACTCTACATTCTCTTTATTGAATAGGGCTCTGCATATATATCCTCCATTTTCAACTGAAGTTTTTCTCCTCCAGCAAGTATTATAGTAACTGTTTATTCAACTGAATTTTTTTTAATTTATATTTCGAGTAGGAGAAAGTTATGCCTAACCAATGAGTCAATGAAATAATAAACCACCAATGAAAACTAGGACTTTTTCATCTAGTTATAGATATTTGAATGCATGAAATAGTCTAACAAGTTTATTAAATGCAAGGCAAAAATAGGTAGTCTAGCTATCTAATGCAAAAATGTGCCACTAGCTACCCAAGAGAGTTTGGACATTTTCAGCATTTTTGGATCCTCCTAAATTTATACTGATAGTTAATTTAAAAATGATTCCCTATTTTTATAAGTATATAGTAACACATTCATTTTTGAAATTAAAAAAATTTGCTTCAAATAATAAAGGCAAAAGAGAAATGGGTGGAGGTATGGATGGGGTATTCTATCCTGTCTACTTTTTAGGTATGTTCAAGGTTCCTCATAATCAGAAATGGAAAATATTACCTATAAAGATCCATCAATTTAGCATTTTCTTCTTGTACTCCACAGCACTTTGTACTCCTAGCAAAAACTAACATATCCCATTGCTTTTGTTTGTTTTTCATTCTAGACTATAGGTCCCGTCATGGAAAGAACCGTGTTAATTTTGCCCACCATTGTACCCACAAAAATGAATACCGTAACTAGCAAAATCCCAGGGCTCACTTCTCCCCTTTTTTCAACACTGTGTTAGAGCCACATCAATGTGACTTTTTGAAACTGAAAAAGACCAGCAGTTGATTGTGTTTGTACTGACTTGGGGAAGCAGTTCCCAAATGATTCTTCCTGTTGGTCAATATTTATTTTATATTCTAACAAGTATTACCAGATCATTGTGTCCTGCCTCTTTAAACATCCTTTTGTCTTACACAAGTTATGAAACCTGATTAGTCTAGATTTTGTGTGAAGACCTGCTTTAGCAGATGACTTTTAGGAGGACCAACTCTAGGAACAGGAAAAATAAGGCAACTTTGATTATTCCAAAATCCTTCTGGCACCAAATAAATTAAGACATTAAAAAAAAAGTTTTGTATTATCTCAGAACCTTGGCAGAATTGCTTCTCCACTCTCCAACTCTTTTCTTCCTTTTAGTAAAGCCCCAGGGATCCTTGCCTGATGTTAAGTGGAAGCTATAATAGGTTAAAACCTCAGTGCTCATTCCCACCATGGTATATAATTCAAAGATGTAGGCAGAAGGCCTAGACTTAGCCTCAGCTCCACCTCTCCTAGCTGAGGCACCTTATTAAGGAAGTCACTCAGTCTTTCTGAGTGCCACATTTTTCATTGATGGGAGAGAACTTGTCTCAAAACTGACAAAATTACAGGCAAGACAACACATGAAAAACATGCTATGTAAAGTGCAGTATGTTACAAATATTTTATAAATATGCATATTTTATTATATATGTATTTATATATTTTTAATTTTACATTGATTTATATATTTTTAAATATGTAATTTTTCTACATTTAGTAGTAATATTTTAATTTATCATATTAGCAGTCATTTATTCCTGTGATAAAGTTCTAAAAGTGTAAGACAGGGAACTTAAAAATTTTGACATAAAATTCTTCCAGAGTATTGGGTTCACCTATCTTTTCCTCCCTTCCCTCCACATGCAGAGGATTAGATTATATCGTACTATTTCTTCCATGGCACATTATCATTATCATGGCCTGAAGAACCTTTTTCTCAATTTATCAATTTATTTATTTCCTTCATCTTAATCCCATATCCCCTGTTTCCTACCTTCCTCATACACATCCGTTGAAGTGTTTAATGTGTATTTTTTTGTTTGTATGTTTTAAAGTGTTGGCATATGTCCATGTATTTTATTTTAACCAAATGATATTGGGGTTTAGACCTCATTTTTTTTCCTTTGGTAAAAATGATGTGTCTGCATGTATTCAGTCCCTATATATGCACATCTGGACCTTTCCCTTTGACTGTATCATGGTGCTCCATCACCCTTTGACCTCCAGTGTATTTCTTAGTTTTTCACATTAATGACTATCCCAACAATGAGCTCCAGATTGCCTCTGTCTCCTGGAAACTACATATGACCAACAATGAGCATCTTCACATAGGCCACCCATGTACCTGTGGGTGCATTTCCTTTTTTTATATACACTGGGAGAAGAAGTGTCAAGTCATAGGGTATTCCTACACTTAACTGGACTAAGTATTCCAAAACTGATCTCCAGAATGGATGCATTATTCTCTGCTCCTGTGTAGAAAAGTTTTGTGGGGGGTTTTGTTTGTTCGGTTTTTGTTGTTGTTGTTGTTTTTGTTTTTCTTTCTTTTTTTCTTTTTTTATAACATTCCTACCCACCTTTGGCATTATCTAAGCTTCAAATATTTGCCAATACAGTGTTTCTAAAGTGACATCACATTCTTGTTTTAATGAGTATTTATCCAATTACTAGTCTCACAGTTTCTCCATATATTAGTTAACCTTTGGGATATCTAGATCTTCTAATTATTCTGATATTGCATTGCGCATTTTTTCAATTAGGTTCATAGGCTTTCTAGGGGGGTTATAGCTGTTTTTGTGTGTTTCTCCTTAGATATTCATTCCATATTAGATTTTACAGATACCTTCTCCCAATCTGTCATCTGGCATCACGTTGAGATGCCATTATTAAACAATCTGTCCCATCCTACTTGAATTATAGAACTGTACTTACTGTATTTTAACTTTCCAGATACATACTAAAGTTTAACAAACAAAACAGAGAAAAATTGACCTTGCAACAATGTTAGTCGCCATGAAAAACCATAGAGAATATTCCAGTTTTTTAGATTATTTTCAATGTCCTTAATTAGAATTTTAAACTTTTCTCCAAAGTGGTCTTATATTTTCTTAGTTAATATACTATATACTTTATGGTTCTTGCTATACTTTTTTTTTTGATGTTTATTATTGAGAGAGAGAGAGAGGATGGGTGAGAGGGCACAGGGGAGGGGCAGAGAAAGAAGGAGACAGAGTATCCCAAGCAAGCTCTGCACTGTCATTGTAGAGCCCAATGTGGGGTTCAAACTCACAAAGTGTGAGATCATGACCTGAGCCAAAATCAAGAATTGGAAGCTCACCTGACTGAGCCACCCAGGTGCCCCTCTTACTATTCTTAATGGAGTCTTATATTTAATTTTATGATTAGTTTGTTATTGTCAGCTTCAGTAAATGCTGCTGAATTTTTAAACTTTATCTTTTATGTGACAATTTGCTGAAGTCTTTCCTAGTCCTAACAATTTGCCAGTTGATTTTTTTAATTGCTTTGGTGGATGATTAGTTCATTTTAAGTATTTTCTTAAATTTAGCATATGAAAATATCCCAAGAGTGATTTTACATTGAAACAATAAAAGATGGCTTACAAATATAAATCATCACAATACAAATATAAATGACAAATTCAGACCTCCCCTCTGAGCTGCAGACTAGTCTTAGATACCTTCAAGCATTGACTCCAAAGTTCATCTTTTTCTGCTGTTCTTTATTAATGACTGGTACAATTTTTAGTCCAGTGACACAAAGGAGAAAACTAGGAGTTATCTGGAATAAGCTTCTTATACTTAACCCTCATATCACATACATTATAAATTGTGTTTCTTGGATACATAGGTTAATGCTTTTCTTTAAATTGGGGGAGTTTTCAGCTATTCTTCCTTGGAATAATTTTTCTGCCTCTTTTTCTCTCTTTTCCTTTTACTTATGCCCATTCTGCGTATGCTTGAACACTTAATGCTGTTCTGTGTTTTCTTCAGGACCTTTTCATTCTTCATTTTTTCCCCTCTTCATTGGATTGTATAACCTCTATCAATCTTTATTCAAGTACACTGATTCTTCTGCCGTTCCTATCTATTGTTGACCCCTTTAGTTTTTCACTTTAGTTACTATACTTTTAATCCCTAGAATTTTCATTCTGTCCTTTTTTCAATAGTCTCAATATTTATATTCTGTATCATCTGTTTGATGAGTCATTCTCATCAATCCTTCCTTTACTTCTTTAATCATTTAGTTCTTTTAGTTTTCTGAGCATATTGATAATGAATAAGTTAAAGTCCTTAAGTCTAACATCTAGGTTCTCTCACAGACTTGTTATAAGTACCTACTTTTTTTTTCCCCCTGTGTGTAAGTCATGCTTCCTGGTTCTTCAAATTCTCATTTATTTTTTGTCGCTGAAAACTAAACATTTTAGACAATATATTATAGCCAGTTTACTTTCCTCTAATCTTCAAGGTTCATTATTGGTTTTTTGTTTGTTCTTTTCTTGTTTAGCAGCCTGGCTGGATGGTTTTAGCGAGGACTACTTCCTATGCAGTGTGAAGCCTCTCATGTCCCTCCTTACAGAGTGTACAGTCTTGGGCATGCTCACTGTCACCCTGGGACAACAGTGATTTTAGCAGGACTTTTTGAGAGTCCCTTTCTTGATCTCTGTGTCAAACTGTTTGACTCTGTTAGTTATCACACTGGCTCCAAGCTTCTCCTAAATGCTGGTTGATTGCTTACTGATTTTGACAGTGTCCTGGGGCATAAATTGCTGCACGGTCTGATCCAATTAAAATTTCAGAAGATCATTTTTAAGGTTCATATGTGAGATTTATTCTGACACCAGAAGTGCTCTTCTTAGCTATATTTCCCCTTGTTCTTTCTGTAAACTAGCTGTTCTACAGTCTAACCTGTGGCTTTCATGGAGCTCCTAGCACCTTCTTAATTAGTTACCATCAAATTCTACTTTGTTTATATGGGTGCTAACACAGAGAATAATGTCTAGTGTCTATAAAGCTCTCAATAAATATTTATTGAAGGAATGAATTGTGAAAATGGAGGAAACAGATCTCCGATGCAGTTGTTTAGAACTAGCTCTTGTAGGGTAGTTTTTTCTCTTCATCTTCAGAATCAGGTTAACCAATCCTAAAATCCCAACAAGCCAAATCCAAGCCAGGATTTATAAAGATTCCCTCTTTCTCTCTCCCCACTGCCCCCTTCTCTCTCTCACATCTGTGTGTGTATGTGTGTGTTTGTGTGTTGTTTATGTATGTGTGTTTGGTATTAGAGGAAATAGAAACAGCATGAGTTGTCCTGTCTTTGAGACACAAAACTACAAAGTAATGTCTGAATCATATCTAAATTAGACCCTTTAAAAATGATCAATGTTTTTGAACAAGAGGGAGACTTGTTTTCTTTTGGCTCACATCTGTGGTTTTCAACCTGGGATGAAATTGGGGCTGTACTGTGTGTACAACTAGGATGAGGGGGGAGGAGAGTGAGTGTCATGTCAAGGCTTTCTCATACTGTCCAGTTGTATGATTTCCCACTTAAGGATTATTGAAATGGTGTGTGCCTCGTGTGTGTGTGTGTGTGTGTGTGTGTGTGTGTGTGTTTCAAGTGTGATAGAAAAAAAACAAATGAAAGCAATATAGCTATGGATTGTCAATCAGGATGGTGTCAATCAGAATAGAGATGAAGAGAAGTGTCACATGTGAGGTGTATATGAATTTGATTGGCTAAGCATATATTGTGTGGAACGCTGATTTTTGAAAACTATTTGTGAGATGCCCTACCTAAATCAGGAAAGAGATATCTTGGCTTTTTGGATCAAGATCAATGCTCAATGTTTGAATTTTGTTTCAATATATTATATGAGCTCAGGATAAGGGTTTTATTGTTTTCTATTTACAAACTCTCATTTATTAAACCTTATTGTTCTTTGCTTTATTATGCTTTACTTCTTTGTTTTACTTTTAAATTACTTTAAACCATCTTTCCAGAATTTGGTTAATATTTCTTTTTTCTAAAACAAAATTTTTGCTTTGTAATCTATATTAGCTGAAATATTGAGGTAGCAAGAGGCGGATTGATCTATTATTTTATAAGAAGTAGATTTTACTAATGTAAAAGTTCTAGCTGTTATTACTTAACTTTGAAAAGAACAGAAAATCAACCCAGGTGAGAAATGGGGTGCTGCCTTCTGAATATTTATGCTGTGATTCTGTGTTTCTCCAATTAAGAAAACCACACTGAGGAATAGAATAAAAATTAACAAGCAGGTTGTTATTTCTTCCTTTGGACTGAAGCCTTTTTTTTCCTTTCTTTTTTTTCCCCCCTTTCTTTCTTTCTTTCATTTTTTTTTAGAGGGCAATCATCGCTACTTCCTACAAAAGATCCTTTTGTTAGAAAATAAGGGAATTGATTTTTCCTTTTATTCCCAATGAAATATAGAGGCATGCAGAATAAAAGCACAATTATAATGAACACAATCCTGAATTCTTTCAGAGTAATTACAGCAACATAAAATTGTTCTTAATCAAGGACAAAATGTGTTGAGATATGTTTCCATGTTAGTTTTAGCATCATAAAATTAGGTAAAAGCCCACCAGATCACAGCATAGAAATTCCTTATGGAGACAAATTACACATTCATTGTTTATCTCTACTGAACTCAGGACCATAGGTCTGTGAATTTACTTCTCATAATCAAGAGAATATCTCTTCACAGCGTTGTATAATGAACACAGTTAAATCTCAAGTCTATTTGTGCTAACTTGGTAATTTAAACCTAAAGTTTTATTCATTCTCTTCTCTTTTCAGACAGTATTTAATGAAACTAGCCTCAGAGGGAGGCTTATCACCAGTCCTTAATTGCTTTGAAATTTATAGAGATGTATTTAGAATATTTATCTCTAAAGAATTAATAAATTCCTGGGAATAGCATAATTACTATTGGCATATATCTTTTCTTTAAAACCTGTGACAGGGACATCTGGGTGGTTGTCAGTTAAGCATCTGAATTTGGCTCACTTCATGATGTCATTGTTCCTGGGTTCGAGCCCCATGTTGGGCTCTGTGCTGACAGATCCTCTCTCTCCCTCTCATTCTGCCCCTCCCCTGATCTCTCGCTCTCTTTCTCTCTCTCTCTCAAGAAAAAAAAATAAATAGTAAAAAATTAAAAAAAATAAATACAAAAATACAACCTGTAACATGTATTGAAAACTACACATGCAAGCCAAATATTTATTAAAATTCAAATAATAGTTAAAACAATTCAGGTTGAAAAATCATGCCATGTTTAGATATTCTGTGTGTCGAATTTGCAATTTATCTGCAGTTTATTTATTGCCTATCAGAATCACCTGAGAATTTTCCTAAATATTTGGATTTGCAAGCTCTGCTTATAGGTTGTGACTCGATACAGTTGTTACGAATCTTCATATTTACATTTCAGGAAGAATTCCACAGGTCGCTTTCACTGTAGACAAGATGGCAGAACACCCGCCTTTTCCTAATCCTCCCTAGTAAATAAAACTATAAACCCTAAAAATGGTGACAGCTGACATGTGGTAAGAAGGAGAATCGGTTTGAGACCCTGGCATTGGAAGAATAGTGCAGTAGCAGTGTCTTGTATCCACCCCACCCAATGGAGGATGGCTCCTCAGCCCTCTTATTTCTTGATTTCCAAGGAAAAAAATAGAATATAGCCCAGGCACATTCATTGTGGCCCTGGATTGAATGGAAATCCCTCTGAAAACATTGGGAGATAGATTGGGAGCCTTTTCCAAAATAAGCAGATAGGGAAGCACTCCCATTCTCTGCCAGGCCTGAGACTCTCCTTTTCTACCAAACAAACTGAGAACTGAGATGGCTGGGCAGCAGGAGAGACCCAGCTCTAGTAAGTGGCCTGGTGCAGGAAAGCTCTTCATACTCATGGATCTAAGATTCTCCTCTTGTCCTCAGAGAAATCAGGACAAGCTGGGAGGACTAGAAAAAATGATTCACTCACAGCAAGCAGTGTGTAGAATCAGTAAAATGGTATAAAAATCATTAAGTGACCCCATCTGGGAAGCCTCATAGTCCTACTATGGTTGAGACCACCTCAAGCCTCATAGTCCTCCTGGCTGAGACCATCTTCCCCTCCATAGGGACGGCAGCCTGAGGCCACCAGTAGGGAGAACCTGCCACACCTTTCCTTTACCAAAAGTCACCTGGCCTTGGGATACCTCTTATGCTCCAGGGTGCACTCATGTCACCTTTCATACCATGAATCAAGAGAATCACAACTTGAACAAAATGATAATCAACTGACAGAAACACTAAGGTGAACTAGATACTGGAATTATATGGCAAGGATTTTCAAAGCAACTGTTATAAAAATTCTTCAACAGTTAAATACAACTTTCATTTAAATAAAGAAAATCTCAGCATAAAACAGAATTTATAAACAGAAACTTGAAAATTATAGAACTGAAAAATATGATATAAAGATTTTAATTTAAGGGGAAAAAAACACCCTTTCTGGACAGGTTTAATAATAAAATGTAGATGACAGAGGATAGGATTAGTGAATTTAAGGACAGAAAATAAAATTAACCCAATCTGGAAAACAGAAAATAAACTGAAAAAAAAGTGAACAGAATTCTGATTTTTGGTTTTATCTATAAGGAACTTGGAAGCTGCCACTGCATTTAACAACAAGTAAATAGTTGAACAGACTGAAAATTCAACAACTCTTGTTGGATCCCTAAGAGAAGGATGGACATACCGCAAACTGCTACCCCTGATACTGGAGAGACAGGTGAATACAGAGATTAATAGCTTGCCAGAGCAGAGAATCACTAGTAGAAATAGCTGTGACAAACAATGCCAGGGTAAGAAATCCTGAACTAGAATTGACAAATTGCTAGAGGCTCCCTGTGAAAAACAGAGATGTTACCAACTTAGGGAGGACTGAATCATCAGGAAGCCCCACAGTATTGTGAGATTTACTTTTGGGAGCC
The DNA here is from genome assembly GCF_027475565.1 of Acinonyx jubatus. Lineage (NCBI taxonomy): Eukaryota > Metazoa > Chordata > Mammalia > Carnivora > Felidae > Acinonyx > Acinonyx jubatus. Next base: position 95,426,223 of record NC_069388.1, read on the forward strand.
TGATCAGATTCCCACAGTTAATATCAGAGAAAAATCCCCTCATGCTTGTTGGAAATGGGAGGAGGAGAGTAAAAATCTTAAAATATACCAGAGCGTACTTTAGTAATAACACTTTACAGCACCTTATTAACCCTGCAGACATATACATTTGCCAGAATATAATGTAAAAATAAGAGCAGTGGTTTGAATCTTAATCTCAGTTTTGGTTTCATTCTTGGTTCTACCCCTTACAAGATAACCTTGGTAAAAGTTCAATCTATGTTAAATTCTGTGTTGCCATCTACTATAAGGAAGATTGTTACCTTCTAGGTATGTAGGAGAAGCAAAGGGGATTACAAATCCAACTACACACGGATATGAGTATGGAGAGTACTTTAGAACTAGCGTTGTTAAAACAGAAAAAGATGAACATTTTCATAAATTATACTGTGACCATTACTCATCCATAAATAATAAAATGAAATTAGGAGCACCTGGATGGCTCTGTTGGTTAAGTGTCTGTCTTAGGCTCAGATCATAATCTCTCAGTTTGAGGGTCCGAGTCCCATGTTGGGTGCTGTGCTGACAGCTCAGAGCCTGAAGCCCACTTTGGATTCTGTGTCTGCCTCTTTCTCTGCCTCTCCCCTGCTTGTGCTCTATCTCTGTCTTTCTCAAAAATAAACAAACATTAAAATTTTCTTAATAAAAATAATATTTGAAAAAAGAAAAAAAATGAAATTAACCCTGACCAATTTAAGATGTGCTTGGAACCTACTGCTAGCAAACAGGATAAAAACCTCAATGTCTTGAAATGACAAACACTGACTTCTTTTTTATTTTAGAATTTTATTTATAATATAATATAATTATATAATATAAGATGGTATGGTAGGCATAAGAAGTCCGGTAGAGGATGTGCAGGCTCAAACCAGGGATCACTTCCAGTAGAGTTTTGTTGACAGGAAATATTTCTCTATTTGCTGTTGTTGTTAGCAGTGATTGATTCCTCCCACAGAGTAATACAAACGGAAGCCAGCCATGAGAATACCTAGAGATGCATGCTAGCAAAGAATGTGTGACATTAGAAAGCGGAAGCAAAACCCTCAAAGTTTGGAATGTGCTTGTTTTATTCAAGGATTATCAAGAAAGCCAGTTTGGCCAAAAATGAGTTAGAAAGGTGACAAATGGGGGTACCTGGGTGGCTCAGTCAGTTAAGTGATCATCCCTTTAGCTCTGGTTATGATCTCACAATTCATGAGATTGAGCTCCATGTAAGGCTCTGCACCTACAGCATAGAGCCTGCTTGGGATTCTCTCTCTTCCTTTCTTTCTGCCCCTCCTCTATGTCTCTGTCTTTGTCTCTCCCTCTCCCTCTCCTGCTCCCTCTCTCCCTCTCTCTCAAAAATAAAGAAATAAACAAAAGAAAGGTCAAGAATGGTTAGGAAATAAGATCAGAAAAAGAGTCAAGGACCAGATATAGTATAGGGTCTTATCAACTGGAGTTTCTACAAAGGATTAGAGTTTCATTTTCTTTCTAATTGTGGTGGGAATTTATAAAAATTTTTGACCTGGAGAGTACATATTGAATAATTAAGGTTTTGGAAAATCTCTCTGGTTCTTACAGGGAGAATAATCTCTGTTTTCTCTTTGGGAAAATTATCATGTTGAATGTAATATTGGCCTCTCTTACTCTCTGGGTCTTTCAGTCAAATGTTAAGGTTCATTTTAATGTCCACCCCACCACCACTAGAGAAAAGCGTACAGAAAACAGGTGAAGAAAATGGCAATATTTACAATTGCTTGGATCATATCTGTCAAACTCATTTCACAGATTAACAAGCTTTCTAATTAGGTTGATTCACAAATTCCTAAGTCCAAGAGTGAAGTGGTTACCCTCTGAATAGCACCTGTCAGTATATTTTCAAAGGGAATATAGAGAGAATGATAACCAGTCAAATATGCCTAATCATTAATGGCTGATGAGGCAAAAGCCTAGTAATCTTGAAACAACACCCATCTCTGGTGATTTAATTTGAAGATGACATATCAAAATTTTAATTACAATCAAAGTTAAAGCCAAAGGAGAGTGAGTAAAGCTGGAGCATCCCTTACGCGATTAAAGGCTGCCTTCCAATTTATTAAATTTAGCTAGGAAATTAGACAAAGCATTTTGTTGTCTTGTCTTTTCTATTACCAACTGCTAATGTTACAAGGAGGATTAAGTTTCCATTAACTCCTTAACTCTCTGGCAATGTCCAAAAAGCAAGAGAGTGTGGATAGTTATAGAAGTTTGAGAACTAGGTTCTGGAGTTCCCAAAAGATGAGCGGATGTTTAGATCATGCCCCTTCATGCCCCTTATTATTACCAGTGCCATGAATATACAGAAGCCACTTTGTATATGTTCCATGAATGTTTTAAAGGGAATATTTGTATATTATGCAAACTTGTGTTGAATTTTTGTGAACATTTTAGGTGATTTTTTTTCTTTTTATCACTGTCACTAATATCTCTGGTGATCTCAGGGGGTCTTAATAGCAAAGGTATGAGTAAGTATAATTTTTGTCCTATATTACATTTGCTACATATTTTCATCTATTGTTATGGACATACTAGAATTAGAAAAATAATGTAGAGGCTTATTTTTAAAGAGTTAAGTGGCTATTATGAAAATATTCATCTGTAAAGTTTTAAATAATTTTAAGTATATTGACTCCTATTTGTGAATTTTACTGAATAATATGTTCTATAATCTGTGGGTAAAACATTGTAGTTGAAGCAAGATGTACTGTTTGATTTTAGAAAAGAAATCAAGAATTCAACTTGGTCATGTTTTAACATTGATTTAGTTACTATAGTGTTTAAAGCCATTGCATCCTATATTATATCAATATATTTTGAATTAATGGAAATGGATACAAGTGTTTAAAAATAAATCAAGACATTTCCATAAATTGATTTCATGTTTAATCCCAGTAACAGAAAGAAAGTGAGAAATAGAGAAGGGTGGGAGAGAGGGGACGGAGGGAGGGAGGGATGGAGAAAGGGAGATAGGGAGGGAGGGAGGAAGGGAGGAAGGAAGAAAGGAAGAAGCAAGGAAGTCAGAAAGGCAGGAAGGCAGGAAGGCAGGAAGGCAAGAAGGAAGGAAAGGAAGGAAGGAAAGAAGGAAAGAAGGAAAGAAGGAAGGGAGGTTGGTTATGTTGTCTGCACTTATGCCACAATTATCAAGAAATACAAGAAGTACCTACACTCACATTGAAAATAGTTTTAAATATTTATAAAAGTACTTTTGATTTAGAAAGAGATTTCCCCACAAGGAACTCACACAAAGTTATTTTTCCAAGTTCAGTTCAGCAGGAATTTGCTAGATGTGTTTGCATTGTACTAGTTGCTATATAAAGTACAAAAATTAAAATAAAATCAGTAAAATAATATCTTTTCTATCACAGAGCTTACAGTAATATTATTGAGAAATTATATATACATGTGAAATAGTTACCAACCAAAACCAATATCTGATTAAATATTATATTAGATATAGCATGTGGGGATTGATAGGGAAATATTGGAAAAGTGAGACCATTTAAGTTGAAGTCAGAGGCAACTGCTTAGAGGTTTTGAGGGATAGAAAGGCCTTTTATTCTCTGCTTAGAGGCAACATCACAGAGTAGTAGGATGACTGGTTTCCAAATGCCATTTTTCCCACTTAAAAGGTAGGTGACTTTAATCTTTCTACAATTTGATTTCATCATATAAAAATTTAGTATAGTATATCTATATAGCAGTGTTATGAGAAAAAAAAGAGAAAGAAAAAGAAATAATGTTGGTAAAAGACCGAGCAATGTCATAGCAAATAATAGATACTCCAACAGCAATTATATCCTGGGAAGAAATTCAAAACACATATTCAGTTCCTATGACTATTTTTTATAAAAAGATAGTCCCAACTAAAGTAAAACTTTTCTCAGTCAACTATTTTCTTATTTTAAGAAGAAACATTTTTCTATTCCAGGGATTCACAGTTGTGGGACAGACAGATTAAAAGTACTAGAACCTAAAAGGATACACATGAATGGAGGGGAGGTAAATGCTGGAGATGTAGACTAAATGGCAATTTTCTGAAAAGATTCCAGTGTATCAGATAAAACACTGCAACAACTTCAACTTTGCTATTGCAACACCAGGAGGTGTTGACCTGTGATACATGTGGCTTTCTTAATACAAAACTGAGCCTCCCAAAAGCAGAATATAAAAACAAGCTAGGCAAGTATGTATCAGGAAAGACAGCTGCCACAGTGTGAGTTTCAGGTCCATGGATTTAAGTTTCAAGGGTTGCAACCCAGTTGCTGGGAAGCAGTAGCCAATGAAAGTAGATCCTCAGTTTTACCATTATATTGGGAACAATGTATAAGCAAAGGTTTAGCAGTAGGAATAGGATGTGTGTGTGTGTGTGTGTGTGTGTGTGTGTGTGTGTGTGTGTGTGTGTGTTTTAAACCACGCTTAAGGGATAATTCTGGATCTTTATGGAAAGATCTAATTAGGTTGCTCAGATGAGGAAAATAGAGCCAAATCCAGGCTTGTAGTAAGTATTATTTAATGTTTGGATATGGCTATTGATATAGTAGTCTTCAAGATTCAGAGGGGGCATTATTAGTGATTCTATCAGGATCATGGGCACCCAAAGGGACTGCTTCATTTATACTTGTATGCATGGTACTTCTACCTCCGTCCTATTTGATGAGGTCCTGGGCTGGGGTGGAGTTGAGTTTGCCTCATGGGAAACAAGGAGTCAAGGACAGTGCTAATACACAGAGAGTGATTATTGGGCAGGTACCTATTAATGCAAATTATTATAGCAGATAAGTTGACGGGATTGTGAGATTTCATTTAATAATAAAAAAGCATGTGCTTTAAAAAAGATAGCGATTCTATTTTAATGAAACAAAATTCTAGCTTTGTAATAAAACCGAGGATCATGCAAGTAGTCTGTTACCAAACTTGGATAAGAATGTATTTCTCTGATTTCTCGTATGTAAAAATATGCTTGTCTATATCAAGGCACACATAAAAGGCATGCTGAAAAACCTGATTTCTGTTTTGCATTGGCAGCAGAGATGGATCAATTTAATAGCTAATAAATCCTTTGTTATTCTAATATCTGAAAGTCAAATGTCACCATACTGTGAGAAATAGTCTTTATGAAGTTGTTGATTTTAAAATCCTGCGGTACTCTCATTGTTAGCATGTCAAACCCAATTGGAAATCAGATTATAGGTTTTGACCAAAGAGGTCTGCAAAGCATAAGAAAACCATTTAAAATACAAGAATGTGAACTAAGTAGGGAGCATATAGAATATAAGAATGATTTTTTTTTGGCTTGGTAATTTTCTATCAAATTCATAGCATTTTAAAGTGATATTTAAGTTCTAAGAGCTGATATAACATATATTTAAATTGACAGCAATTACCTGAAATGTGTTTGTGCCCAAACAACAAAGATTTTCTAAATGTAAGAGGAAAATAGAAATAGGCACATTACTATATTCTTGAATATTTCATATTTAGTTGAATATCTTTAATCTTTGTTCAAACAGTACAGAGTAAACCAAGTCACTAATAATGTCAATTTATTTTGCCAGATAACACACTTAAGGACAGAGGAAAATAAATAAAAGCCAGAGAAGATGCATTATTCTTGTCATGTCAGTAAAACAATACTATGTTCATATCATGTCAATAAAACAATACTAGTTGTTAAGTTGTATCTCTTTAAGTAATGATGCTGATCTAATTCATGACTTGTGTATGACTGTATTATACTGTTAGGCTTTGCAAAGGAATAGTTACTAATCAAACTATCTAATTGGAATTATAGAAATAAATATCAAATTGGATAAATATTAGCTACTTTATTTGGTCATCTTTAAATTTTGTCCTAGATTGAAAACTTGGTTAAAAACAAACAGAAAAGGGCACCTGAGTGGCTCAGTTGGTTAAGCGTCTGACTTTGGCTCAGGTCATGATGTCCTGGTTTGTGTGTTCCAGCCCTGCATCAGGCTCTGAGCTGTCGGAGCCTGCTTTGGATTCTGTGTCTCCCTCTCTCTCTGCCCCTCTCCCACTCGCATGCTCTCTCTCTATCTCTCTTTCTCACTCAAAAACAAATAAACATTAAAAAATTAACAAAACCCTAGAAAAACAGTAATAGTATATAATATTCTAATAGCAAATCTCACATATCATTCTGTATGCTTCAGTTCTATAGTAATTTTGAAGAATGATCAGTGTAAGGCATAAGATACAAAACGCACGTTATTTTCATAGTATAAAGTAGATTTAAATTGATGATAATGATCATTACAAATGGTTGAAAATCAGAAACACAGAATTTTAAAAAGGAAGAAAAAAAGAAAGGAAGGCAGTAGGAAGGAATGGGGAAGAATTGGAGGGAAGGAAGAGAGAAAAAAACAAAAGAGAAGAAGGAAGAATTAAAAGGAGGTAGAGAAAACAGAAAGGAAGAAAAGAAAAAGAAGGATAGAAAGGAAAAGAGATGGAAAGAAAAATGCCTTCACTGCTTGAACACAGATTAAAAATTTTAAGAGCTGGGATGAAATCTTGCCATTTGCAACAATGTGGATAGAACTAGAGTCTATTATGCTGAGTGAAATCAGAGAAAGATGAATATCATATGTTTTCACTCATAGGTGGAATTTAAGAAACAAAACAGATGAACATAGGGGAAGGGTAGGAAATGTAAGATTAAAAACAGAGAGGCAAACCTTAAGAGACTGAAAAACAGAGAATAAACTGAGGGTTGCTGGAGGGGTGTTCGGTGGGGGGATGGATTAAATGGGGGATGGGCATTAAGGAGGACAGTTTTTGGGGTGAGCATTGAGTGTTATATGTAAGTGATGAATCAGTAAATTCTCCTGAAATCATTATTACACTCTATGTTATAAACTAGCTTGGATTTAAATAAAATTAAAAATAAAAAAAAGATTTGGGTGTATATCAGACTTTATGTCTATAGTATGAGGTGGGAGCTTAATTTTATTCAATGGATTATCTAGTTAATACAGACATATTTGTAAAAGAGCTTTACATTTCCACATTGAATTGTTTTGGGGTCTGTCAAAAGTCAATTAACTTGATAAGTGTCATTCTATTTCTGAATTCTCTGTTGTATTCTATTGATTATATTTTTCAACCTAAACCAAGAACACATTCTCTATCAAGAGAATCAATGTTAATATTAGAATAAAGTATAAAATTATGCAGTAAGATCTTTGAATTTGTCTGCAAGATTGTTTTGCTATCGTTTGTATTTCCATATCAGTTTTAGAACCAGCATGTCATTTTCCAAATATATTTGAAAAAAAACAACATTGCTTATTTTGTGGGATTTTCTTGATTCTGAAGATAAATATGTGGATAAGGACTTTTCAAACAATGTCAATTCTACCAATCCAAGAAAATTACATATCTCTTTGTTTATTCATATCTTCTTTCTGGCAGCAATATTTCATACTTTTAAATGTAGATTTCTTATGTCTTTTAAATGCATTTCTAATTTCTCATCCTATTGTAAATGATATCCCTATTGTAGTTTTCCAATTGTTCATTGCTAGCTTAGATATAAATGCATGTTAATTTTTGTATTGAACTTGGTGCAACCAATTTGCAAATGTACTTATTGGTGTTCATTTTTTTTCTCTGATAATTTTTTTTTTTTGGATTTTCAACACAAAAACCTGGGTGGCTCAGTTGGTTGAATGTCCAGCATTGACTCAGGTCATGATCTCATGCTTTGTGAATCAAGCCTCCCCTGCATTGGGATTGCTGCTGTCAGCTCAGAGCCTGCTTCAGATCTCCTGTTCCCCTCTCTCTGTCCCTCCCGTGTTTGCACTCTTACTCTCAAAAATAAAACATTAAAAAAACATTTCATAAAGCTCTGTATCTTTACATTAAACTGTATCTTACATAGGATGTATGGTTGGGTCTTACTTGTTCATCCAATTTGACAATCTCTGCCTTATAAATGGCATGTTTAGCCTATATTATTTATTTGATGACTTACTTTCTCTCATGTTTGTATACATCTGTTTGTATATCTTCTTTTCTTTCCATCCTGTTTAAGTTAAATGAGAATTTTTAAGTATGACATGTTATCTTTTTTACCTGTTTCTCTTTGTTTCATTTCTACTTATTGCTTTTGTATTACTTTAAGAATTCCTAATTTATCACAGTATACTTTGAATTAATATCACTTCACATATAATAAAAGGAACATAGCAGTATGGTCATTTTACCACCCTTTATTGTTCTTGTGATTTTCTTCAAATATTTTATTTCTGATGTATATAAACACGAATATTATTTTTGTTTTATGTAGTTGTGCTATCATAACTGATTGAATTGTCAAATCACTCAAGCTAAGTAAAGAACTATGCCAGTACCAAGCTTTACTAATAATTTCAAGGTTAGTCAATCCTTGACTTATAGCACAGTTCAGAGACTGTCTTACACGGCCCAGTGCATTCTTCCTCCTCATGTTGGACATGTGTTCAAATCATGTGTCAGGTTCTAAAGTGCAGTTTCAGCAAGGATAGTTAATTGATGCGATTTTCAGTCATAACTCAGAGGCTTGTATATTTTATGCAATGTTCCCTAGAAATACATTCCTCTATTTCTCCCTTCCTTTTTTTCTTCCTTCTTTCTTTACTCCTTCCTTCCCACCTCCATATTTTCTTTCTTAACAAAAGTAATCCTTACCTAGGGACATCTTCCTAAGGTCATCTGATAAGTAAGGAGTCTCCTAACAGATATCTTTAGTCTAACATGTCAAGCAATGACAAGATTATATTAAGTCACCTGATTTCTGTCATTTGCTGCTGGATGCACCCCCCCCCAATTAAAGTGAAAAAATGAAAAAAAAAATGAATAAGTAGATTGCAGACCAGCTGCTTTAACTTATTCCCCAAGAGTCATTTGTCTTCTATAGAAATTAAGAGAAACAATACCTTGTGTTTGCATACATATTTACCATTAATTGCATTCTCTAAAGAGCTGAGTTTTTAATTTGTAATATTTATCTTTGACCTACAGTACATCCTTATGCATTTTTCTTAGAAAGTATTTGTCATTCACGGAACCACAAATCTTTTATTTTTCTGAAAATGTTTTCACTGTCCTTCATTTTGAAAGGAAGATTTTGCTGGACATAGACTCCTAAATTGACATGTTTGTTTATTGTTTCTTTTTTTTAATGTTTATTTATTTTTGAGACAGAGAGAGACAGAGCATGAATGGGGGAGGGTCAGAGAGAGAGGGAGACACAGAATCCGAAGCAGGCTCTGGGATCTGAGCTGTCAGCACAGAGCCCAACGCGGGGCTCGAACTCACGGATGGACCATGAGATCATGACCTGAGCTGAAGTCGGATGCTCAGCTGACTGAGCCACCCAGGCGCCCCTTGTTTATTGTTTCTATCAGTACATTATTGATGTCTGTCCATCATCTTCTGCATCTTATCTGTTTCATTAAGAAGAGAGCTGTCATTAGTATTTTTTCTCTATAGTGGTCACCTGGGTTGCTCAGCCAGTTAAGCATCTGACTCTTGACTTTGCCTCAGGTCATGATCTCATGGTTCAGGAGACTGAGCTACCTGTTGCACTTTGTCAGGCTCTGTTTAGGGTTCTGTTTCTCCCTTTTTCTCTCTGTTTGGCACTTCTTCACTCGTGCTCTCTCTCAAAATAAATAAACTTAAAAAATATTGTCTCCCTATAGGTTATATCTGATGTTGCCCCCCCTAGGATCACATTAAAGATTTATCTTTGTTATTGTTTATCAGAAATTTCTCTTTGATGTAGTACTGAAGCATGGGTTCTCTCTCACTGTCTAGCTATTTCTTGATCTTGCTCTCACTCATGAAAATCTTATTTATCTTTTTTTTCCAGCTTGGGGATTGTTGATATTTTTCAGTCTGTAAGTTAAGAGCTTTTTTGTCATATTTGAAAACTATTGGCCATAATCCTCTATGTATTTTTTCTTCATTCTCATTCTCTTTTCCATCTGTTTCCACAATAACATGTATTTCAGAACATATGGTATTTATCTCAGAGTCACTTAGGCTGTATTTATATTTTTCTCCTAAGTATTTATGTCTGCTTCACTTTAAATAATTTCTACTGACCTATGTTTCAGTTCACTTTTTCTTTGTAACTTTATAATATTCAATCTGCTGTTAATGTTTAGTGCTAATTACTGCTGTAAATATATTCTATGGAGTCTGATATTTAGTATTTTTATGGTCATTATGTTTCTGAAAATCTGATATAACTTCTTTAACTCAAGAGCGGTTTCATTGAAGAGTTTTTAATTTCCAGGTGGAAGGGCTTTTCTGCCTTTTCTTTTTATTAGTAATTTCCAGTTTATTTGTAAATGTTTTGTTATGGAAATGTTTTTCACTCTTTTCTTTGTTATGGAAGAATTTTTTATTTAACTACCAGTTAGTTAACATACAGTGCAGTATTAGTTTCAGTGTAGAATTTAGTGATTCATCACTTATAAACAATATCCAGTGCTCATTTCAATCCTCTCCTTAATCCCCATCACCTATTTAACCCAGCCCCCTCCCTACTTCCCCTCTAGTAACCATCAGTTTGTTCTCTATAGTTAAGATTCTGTTTCTTGGTTTTTCTCTCCTTTTCCCACCCTCCTCCCCCAACATGTCCATTTGTTTTGTTTCTTAAATTCCACATATGAGTGAAATCATATGGCATTTGTCTTTCTCTGTTATGGAAATTCTTGATGTTTTATTTGTTGCCTAAATACAATCAATTGTTGTAAGTGTGCCCTGGGCACTTGAGAAGAATGAGTGATCTCTATAATCAGTGTGTAGAGTTATGATGATATCAATAAGATTTATTATATATATTTTCTACCTTTTTTATTACCTTTTATTCTCCATCTGATCTGTCTTCGAGTTAGAGTGTTGTATTAAAATGTTCTATTGTTAATGTGGTTCTGTGTCTACTTACACATCCTACAGATTTTTCTCACAAAAGTAGTGGGTTATTGGGTGTGTGAATATTCATAAATGTTATAGATTCATTTTGACTTGTGGCTTTTAGTATTGAAAAGTGTTCTTTGTCACATTTCTTGTTTTTGGACCAGTCTTCTGTTTTGCCTGAAATGAGCATTACTCGCTGCTCTGTGTTCCTGTTTTCATGTAATATTTTTGTTCTTCCTTTTATTTTTAGTCATTCCAAATTACTCAATGTGTTTTAAATATGTCTCTTACATACATCATATAGAGGATACTTGCTTTCTAAGACAAATTGAAAACAATTTCTTTTAATGGATGTGTAAGTGAATTTAATATGTTGATTTGATTCATATGTTTGATCTCAGGTCTGCTATAATATTTTATAATTATACGTATTTTAGTTTTTGCTCTGCTTTATTTTCTATGAGATATGCATTATTTCACATAAGTATATGAAGATATGAGTACATATATGAATATCTATCTGTCTATATACACTTAAATTTTTAGATTATCTCAGACCCCTGTTTTCTTATTTAACATTTTATTATCTGACTTATCAGTTTTTATCAGTGTCTTTTGACACCCCTTTTTTCCAATATAATGAACTTTATTTTCTATGGTCTACTCCTCTGTCTTTTTTTTTTTTTTTTTTTTTTTTTTTACTTGAGAGAGAGCAAGGGAGAGGCAGAGGGAGGGAGAGAGAATGAGAATCTTAAACAGGCTCCATGGTCAGCATGGTGGAGCCCAATGCAGGGCTCTATCCCATGACCCTGGGATCATGACCTGAGCCGCAATCAAGAGTCAGACACAACCAACTGAGCCACCCAGGCTCCCCTGTCCTTATTTTTTTAGTTATATTATTTCTAAGTTTGTTACTACACATAACATTTGTGCATTAGTCTTCCTTTCTCTTTTCCACCCTTCTTTTAGTATTACATGCACATTTGATGGTATTTTAAAAAGCTCACCCTCAGTTCATTTGCTAAGGTCTTCTCAGCTGTTACTTTGGTAGATAAAGCTCTCCCTCTATCAGATTACTCAAGAAATGCTTGTGGGTATGGATGTACCTCTTTCTGTCTCTCTCTTTTTACTTGTAGTCTATTTTTTTAGAGGAAAATGGATAGTCTTATAAACATGTTCATAGTTGGATTTCAAAGATTTCACCCCAATGGTGGAGTTCAACAAGTCCTCCTGTCTTTTGTATTTCCTGTAAATTGAGAGTTGATAGAGAATCTTGGTCAGATTCATATTCTGATTGAAATATTGGCCTCTGCTTTATGTTCACTGGCCAACCACTGGTGATGCTGTACTTGAACATGGACCTTCTGGAGTAGTTTTATGGCAATTTGTATTTAAAAAATATAATTATTCATTGAGTAATGCATGAATTAATAAATATGACATGTCTGTGATATTATGAGTATTATTGAGTATTTATTGTGCTCTAGGCTCTGTTCTTCTATTTAATTTAGTATGAACTTGGGGACAGAGACATTAAATAGGTGACCTTAGGTGATGTGACTGATAGAAAAGAACTCAGAGTGTAAACCCAGATGGCTTTGTGCTTAAGACCAAATATTGAATCACGAGGATCTACTGCTTTTCACATTTCACAGGCATTGATACGTTATTCATATCACACTTTGTAGGCTTCATATTCTATCAACTGTTTACCCAATTTACAGTATATAAAATATAGAACAATAGAGAAAATGTATGCATCAGATAAGAAGGATTTTTTTTTATTTTCTAAAGCTAAGATATTAGCACCTGCCTCCCTCCAAAATGAGAGCCATGTCCCCCAACTTAACACCAAGTGCATGAAGAAAATGCCACAATGTATACCTTCTGGAAGGGTACTAGGGTTAGTGGATGAGGGTGAGGATACAAGTTGGACTTTAGGTACGGGATCAAAAATTTGAAGCCAAGTCTTAAGAGAAAAACATATTTAATTTATACCTTTGTAGGTCAAGAAATTGCCTATCCTTGAATCAAGGTAGAAATACAGACATTATGCAAGAATAAATAAGGAAAGGTTTCTTTGAGGTCTAGAAACTAGTAATATATAAATGAGAATGTAGGTTTCAATAATATGACTGGAGAATGAGGCAGGATCCATTTTCCTTTTACAAAGCTCTGTTGATTGAAAGACCTGGATATACATAAAGTCAGAGGAGAAAGTTACCCAGGGATTCTCACAGAGAAACTCATGAGAAATGGCAGACCCAAAAGCAGTTTGCATGCAACAGACATTTCTATGTTTGCACATGGTCAGTTCAGATCATTGTGAATCTACTACCCATTTAGTGGCTACAGAAGGGGTGATTTCTTTTGATACCTAGAAAAGTGGCATGTTATGAAAATTGGCTCATGTCAGTCTCATATTAATTTTATAAGACCAAATAAATGTTTTTAGAGATTTGTAATAAGTGACATTAATTCCTATGAGCACCCTACCCATTGATGAAGGCTGTCTTATTTAGTCTCTTTACAATGAAGTGATCCAGAGTCTTCTAGGATACAGGATTGAGAGGTCTACTTATTAGATCACAGGAGTTCAATGTTGGGCTTTGAGTTATATATTTAACACACCAAGTGAATGTATGAGAATTCTTTTTTGTTTGTTTGTTTTCATTACAACCCCCAAAATGAAAACCAAAACCAAACATTCTTCCTGAATTCATCCAGTGTTTAAAAATATCCTGAAAGTGATTTGGGTTCCTATTTTGGATAAGTCATTTAAAAAGAAAAAAAAATGGCCAGGCAAGAGCATATCTGAGCTCCAAAAAGGTTGAGTTTTCATCTTGGAAAGGAAGCAATTTTCTTTGATGCTTTTAGGTATTTCTTTTCTGAAACTAATATGCATATTAAAGTGAGAAGAGCAAAGGGAAATGTGTCCTTGTTCCTGATAAAATTTGAAGTAAATTGGTGGGCCTTCTAAAAATTTATTGTCCATATCTACCAAGAGTTCTGTTGAGTCACACTAAAAAAGTCGACAACCATAGAATAAAAGAACTGTATTCTGGGGTATTACTTGCTGCTTATTTTTTTCTGTCTCTTGAAGAAGCCATGATAAGAAATTCTTTCTAATCTTGCCTTGTGGAACAAATTATTATCTTTTCACAGCAAATAAGTGGAAATTGAACTGAGGATCCGGGGGATCTGACAAAATTCTCAGTCTTGTGGCATAGCAGAAGTGGTTTCAAATTTAATCTATACAGCTCTAAAAATACAAGATCTTGAGATTTTATGATCACATGACAAAAGAATAATAAATAGTGACCTACTGAAAGGGATAAAGAGTGGATAAAACATGAAAATACCAAAACAAATGTTAGTTAACTTAAACTATAATGCTGCTGTCTCTGGCATAGTCAAAAATGCAACAAAAATTTTAAAACCACCAAAAATGGAAAAACGTTTCAGAAATATTTTTTAGCAGTAAATTGTTTTGTTTTTTTTACTACCATTTCATTCCATTACTGTTCAATCATTCAACTTTGTGATTTGAATCTTATATACTGCTTATTCAACCAAGGTCTTGAAGTTCCTCAATTTTGAATTTCAGTTAAATTATACTTAATTATGATTACATTTTGGCTGCTAAGAAGACAGCAGATACACACGTGATACACAAACAGGTTCCAATTATGAAATTCATATATTTCTTGGCTAGTGAGAGAGTTTTTATCTGTAGGTGCTGTTCTTGAAATTAAATCCAGTTTTAGGCCTTCCTCAGTGCTTCTGTTATAAGTGTTCATAAGTGTTCTCTCCTGTTTAAGTCTACAGTGTCCAGCTCTATTATTGATATAAAAATGCTACAATTCATGGATATTGATCACAGTTCTTTTAATTTTATATTTTTATTTTTGAGCTACTTTCAAATTTCATTCACCTTTTCTTGGTTAGATATTCTTAACGCTTAACAGGTGTTTCTCCTTGTAGGTTTATACATGTGAAGTCTTGATGGGCTTCATGCCTAGAACATAGGAGCCTGCCAGTAAATACTGGCTTACATTTTATCTGAAGTCTGTGATGAACGAAAAGCCTTGCAACCAATTTGGTGTTGGATTTCATCCTGTATATTTGTTTTTGTTAGATCAGGTCTTCTGGCTCTCCAAAGTGTCTAATTTTGTATCATTAAAGGAATTGTTTGATATAGTAATGTGTACCTACCATTAGCATGGTGGAAATAATCTAATTTACTCTTTTTGTATTAAAAATGCAACTGCCACTTAACATGCATATCACATTCTGAAAATTGCTTTCTCTATCTATATACCATATTATCTCCTTTCAGCTTCAAAGAATGCTGTGAAGCAAGAAGGGTAGCTATTGTTAACCATTTTTTACCTCATTTTATTGTAAGAACATTGGAACTCAGAGATGTAAATTGATTTGTTCAAGGTCAGTCAGCCAAGAAGCAGCAGAGATAAAACTCCAGCTCGAGAGTTTTAGCCTCTGGCCTGGTGCTCTTTTTACTACAACATGCATCCTCCTGGATCACCAGCACTATGATCTTAAAAAAAAAACCTGGTCTCTGTTACATCCACCTTCTGCCCATCTTACTCTGGCTTATATTTCTACAATTGAGAAATATGAAGAATTAAAAAATATGATTGATAACAGCATAAGTCCATAGACTGGGATTTTGGCATTTCTGAATAAATCAAAGCTCTTTGTCAGGAGATTAGAAAATCATTTAAGGCAAAAAAAAAAAAAAAAGAAAACAAACAAACAAACAAACAAACCCAAACCTGTTTGCTTCAAGTTTCTCAGGGAAAGAGAACAAACAAATTAAACACACAGTGTCATAATGCAAATTACCCTTTGATAACAATCCACATGCTTTTTATGAACACTTACTCTTTGCCATGTAATTTGGAAGGTAGGCCTGGAAGTAACATTAGAGGTCAAATTAATTAATTAAAAATTATACATGATGAGGCAATTTCTAAATTCTAATTAATACTAACTATGACTGTTTAAAATATATTAATGACAGCATTACATGGAAATAACTGCAGATAAACTAGAAAACTGTATGAGAGATAGAGAGAGAGAGAGAGAGAGAGAGAGAGAAGGCTTAAATTAAGAAAGCAAGGGAGAGTTATACTTGCAACTGGCACCACTCCAGAGGTGGAATGGTCCTTTAAGATTGCTCATTCTAATGTTCTCAATGAAGAATGTACTCATATGAATGTACTCATAATGAAGCCAAAGACCACAGAAGGAAAGGACAACAAAAAGGAATTGAAGACATGCCATGGGCAGAAATAGGACTGGAATTCAAATCTGATTTCTGTTCCTTTTCTTTTTCTATGCTGCCCCTAGATGCCATTCCTTCAGAGAATCCTCCAAAATCATTAGAACAAATAATACTGCCAACCTGTGGCATTCAATGGGTGAATTAATTGATTAATTAACTCAGAAATAATTTATTGTGGAAATGAATGAAGAGTACATAAATGAGAAGCAAAAGCTATTTATTCAGAGCTTACTATAGCAAAGAAGTCAGTCACCATCTCACATTTTAGCAGAGACTCAAAATTAGAGGAAGGAGAAAGCTTTGTAGTGGAAAAAAAGGAAGATTTTAGGTATGGACAGAGATTATTAACATGGGGAAGCCAAAGGCAGGCTATTTAGAAGTAGGGCATTCTATGTGATTAGTTAGGAGTGTACATTTGCCTTTCTCCAGTTGGTTCTAAATCAGAAATGGGACAAATATTAGAAAGCTGTCAGTTATTAATTCCCAGACATTTGGGGCTGATTGATGTACTTATGGGTTATTGTTTGGCTTCATGAACTGGTTGCTGCAGATAGTAGTCTAATTTCCTAGCATTTATTACTGTTGATAGTAGGTTGGCATCCTGGGCTGTTTCCTTCAGTTTATGCAAAAAGTTCTGTTTTTTATCTTAAGTGTTTTTATATTAAGTCTTTTAGTCCTCCCTTTTTATCTCTTACTTGGAAGAGTTTGGCCACTATAGGGAAAGCTGGAGATATATCTTTACATCTTAGAGGTTACTCAGTCATCTTTATAGTCAACTGTATTAGAAGATCTTCTTGACCCTTTTTCTAGCTATCACAACATCATGATGATCATCTAATGAGAGAGTGACTATGTGGTAACATTTGAGACATTGGATAGAATTCCACAGACCAGTATTATGACTCTATGACAGAAAGAAGAGCAATGAATAGTCTCTGTAAGGTTCTTCAAATGCCATTCGCCCAACCCAGATCAAAAGAACAAATCTCATAGGCTGTGAGGATTAGCTTTGTAAAGCCAAGTAGCTTTTCCTTAAGCCTTTCTCATCTTGCCTGTCTAATTGATCCAAGTACAACAGAAGTATTAGCAAAGGCGTAGACACCACCTTGAATAGTCAACAAGAAACATAGAGGAATGTGATGGTTCATTACTACTTGTGCCTGTGAGTTGAGATTGATCTATATTCCATTCATGTCAGAATTGGTGTCATTAATATCTACTGCCAGAGTTAGTGATAGGTATTTTAAACTTTTTCTGTTTGTTTGATTCTTCCCAACGCAAATACTGCTCTGATTGTTTGCATAAACAATGTCAGTAATTCCTCTTGGTAGTGTCTGTGAATAACGAAGAGTAGCCTCATTTTGCAGCTCATGTATAAATTTGACTTTCCAGTGTTTGTGATTTATAGAATTAGAATTAGGATCTTTTCTATGAACAAGTCACAGAATATTGTTATTAAAATATATGACATGGGGCACCTAGGTGGCTCAGTCAGTTAAGTGTCTGACTCTTAATTTCAGCTCAGGTCATGATCTCACAGTTCATTGGATCATGCCCTGCATTGGACTTTGCACTGACAATGTGGAGCCTGCTTAGAATTCTTTCTCTCTGCCTCTCCTCCAATGGTGCTCTGTTCTCCCTCTCTTTCTCTTTTTCTCTCTCTCAGAATAAATAAATAAATATTAAAAAAAACACATATGACATGTTAGTCTGAGGTAAACATGACCAGACATCTGGCCACAAAATAAGTTATATCCAGTAGGGGTTGATGGAGAGCCAGAAAAAAAAAAAAAAAGAAAGAAAAAAAAAGTTGTTGACAACACAGGATAAGACCCTTGGTTAGCTGGGTTACATAGATGGTTCCCTATCAGACTCTTATAGGCAGTATTTGGCCCATCCTGCTATGAAGGTTGTTGAATTCAAATTTAGAATTATCTAGAGTCTGATTAATAGATTGTAAAAATTGGTTCTTTTCCTAGGAGAGAGAGACAATTCTTTGTCATAAGTTGATTTACTTGAGATCAATCATCCATGTAGGTAAAAATGGAAATACCATCAACTATGACTCACTGTGATCTCATTTGATGAAACTGAAATTGTCCAGTTTTCTATCATATGGATCTGGTGAAAATGTCATATCCAAAAGTTGGTAAGATTGAGAAATGTAGGTACTTTTGGAATAATTTAATGATGGTATTAGAATATGTTCTGACCTAATGGTTACTGTAAGAAGGGAATAAAAAATAAAAAGAGCCATTGTGGATGAACAACAACAAGGCATCTGTAGAGAATGAGAAGAATGATTCTAAGCAAACATATTTTAATTTTTAAAAATAATTTAATGTTTGAGAGAGAGAGAGAGAGAGAGAGAGAGAGAGAGAGAGAGAGCGCGCGCCTGAGCAGGGGAAGGGGCAGAGACACAGGGAGACCCAGAATCTGAAGCAGGCTCCAGCCTCTGAGCTGTCAGCACAGAGCCCAACGTGGGGATCGAACCCATAAACTGTGAGATTCTGAGCCAAAGTCAGACACTTAACTGACTGAGATACCCAGGCACCCCCATATTTTATTTTTTTTTAAAAAGGAAATAAAGGGGCACTTGGGTGGCTCAGTGGTTAAGCATCCAACTTCAGTTCAGGTCATGATCTCATGGTCCTTGGGTTTGAGCCCTGCATCAGACTCTGTGCTAACAGCTCAGGGCCAGGAGCCTACTTTGTATTCTGTGTCTCCCTCTCTCTCAGCCCTTCCCCTGCTTGCATTCTCTCTCTCTCTCTATCTCTCCTCTGTCTTTCTCTCAAAATAAATAAACATTAAAAAAATTAAAAAGGGAAATAGGTAGGGATGTTGGTCTGATGTCATGGATGGAAGCCATCTACTGTTCATTATCATCTGCTTTTTCCAAAGGTCTTGGGTCAGCTGTATGCTTTTGGAGATCATATGTTTCTGGAGAATTTCTGAGAATCTTCAGTTTGGGGTTCCCTAGTGGGGTGGCTTTTTGATTGTGTGGAATTCTGAATTTCTTCTTAGTTGTGAAATATGAATGCAAGGATTGAGTCTCTGAAGTTTCTCTGCAGTGTTAGTTATTGACAATACCTGATCTTTATCCCTTCCAATGAATTTCAGAACAGTTTATTTTTTATCTGATGTGTTTTCCAATAGACAAAATCTTTTGATGGAAGATCATGAAGAGACTGTTGTGAGGATATTTGGGAAGGTGGTCTTAACTTCTTAGTGATAGGAATGGATATAGAACATGAATCCCTTGCAATATTTTGCTATGTCTGCATAAAGTAAGTCAAGGTCTAAGATCAGAGGTGATATCCCAAGATACAGAGGCCTTCCTGTTACCAATTCATAGTGGAAGCAGGCTTTTCCCGTATTTACAAAGGAGTGGACTATATGGCCGTAAGAGCTAGCCTGGAGTACCTTTGGCCAAAGGAGCTCAAGGGTTTCTGAAACTTTTGGTAATTTTAATTAAGATGCTATTGGTCTTTACATTATTTCCAGAATATTATGAATGTAAGGCCAATGCAGTTTATGACTAAGGGGTAATGCCTTACAAAGTCCCTTTATAATGGTTCCCATAAAGTGTGAGCCTCAATACTTGATATAAAAGTTGGGATGCCCCAGGTTGCAAACAAAAATTAAGCAGCTAAAAGTGATTGCAGGAAATGTAGCCCTTTCTCAAGGAAGTTGCCTCACCTCATCCTGAAAATATATATGTTAACTAAACCATATTCAAATCCAATGTGGAGTAGATGTTGGATAGATAAATGTTTTAGATAAATGTTGTTTTAAGAGGAAACTAATCTCCAATACAGGCCTTTCATGTATTAAAAAGAAGACAGTGATAATATAATGTGAATAGTAGAGAACTATTCCAATGACCACTATTTGTTGTGGCAAATTGGCAGCCGCTGATAATTATGAGAGTATCTTACTGGGGTTATGGGACAAGATCTAAGTTTACAATAAGTCATATTATAGTATATTATATATGTTGTTGTATTTCTAACTTGTATGCTTCATTTTCTCCCCCTCTCCTTTCTCCCCCCCTCCCGCCCCTCCCGCCTGAATCCTGTTCATCCATCCCTTCTTATGGACTAGATTCACCCTTGGGTTGAGATATAACATAAAGGCTAGTACCATAACATATTTTAATTCTGCAAGAGTACACAGTTCTGTTTGAAAGAAAACTTAAAGCACACTGAAATATTTCCTAGCTCCATAAAGAGTAGGTAAAATACCTCACCTGAGAGTGCTTCCCACTAGGTTCCTAGTGAAGGAATATCTTTACTAATCTTTGAGAAAGATGGGGAGTTAAAGTAAATATACCCATGATATGCCCAACATATTGTCCAGCAATTGTGTTTCTCCATAAAAAAATTGATCAGACAGACTAAAAAGAAAAATAAGTTGCAAACCAAACCAAAATGAAAGAACCCATTATGAAACTAATCTGAAATAAGAGAAACCTCTCCCTGATTGTGTTGGTTATAGCTGTATGTACAAGTAGTCTAACATTTCGATATTTGAGAATATGATAATGTTTTTCCATCAGAATATTCCACATAAAAACAAAATTTAAAATTAATGTTAAAAATACATGGTCTTACTAGTTATTACAATAAGTTAGAATATTCCTCAATAACTGCATTTATGGATCCATACAGAGCCATAAATCTCATCCAGTCTTCAACAATGATTACAATTTGGTGCCATTGGATGCAAAGGGAGGTTGACCCAGTACTGAGGTGTACACTGCACCATATTTTCTTTTTTTTTAATTTTTTAAATATTTTGTTTATTTTTGAGAGAGAGAGAGAGCAAGAGAGACAGAGTGCAAGCGGGGGATAGGCAGAGAGAGGGAGACACAGAAATGGAAGCAGGCTTCAGGCTCTGAGCTGTCAGCACAGAGCCTAACACAGGGCTCGAACTCAGGGACCACAAGGTCATGACCTGAGCTAAAGTCCAAAGCTTAACGGATTGAGCCACCTAGGTGCCCCTATACCACATTTTCATAAATAACAGCCAAAAACCATCTCTACTATGAAAGCTTTCTTAACTTCCCTCCTCTGTTACGAATGCTGAGTTTATGCTGCTTTTGTGAATGTTTATTTACTATGTTTATATTTATTTATTTATTTCATTATCTGCTAAAAATTCCATTGTCTGTAGGTGAGTACAATTTTATTTATTTCTGAACCTAATATTGCTACTATATTTGAGATATGTTAAGCAATCAGAATCCAATGAGGGGGTTTTCTTACCACAATTACAATCTTCAATTACAGTTTCATGTTATAGTTTCATACAGTGAAACACTTCCATTAGTTCATTTGATATTCAGAGCTGTTGCATGAGGTAGATCAAAGTTCATTTGTCCTATTTAATATGTTAGAAGACAGAACCAAGAGTTAAGTTGCCTCCTCAAGTTATCATTACAAATAAGTGGGTTTCTAAGCCAAGATAAATATGTGATTCCTAATACAGTGGGCTGTTTCTACCACTTTACTGTGCATAAAATGGGCAGCACAAAATTAAGACTGTTGTTTATCTTACTGTCTTAGACAGTAAATAATGCTGAACTATCAGTTCAGCTTTGAGTCTAAGAGTAAATACTAACCTAAGTCTTTTTTCCTTATGAGTTTATGGTGTTTGTGATATTAGCACAGATGTTTGCCCCCTATAATTATATAATCCTTAATAATGCACTTGAATGTACTATCACCATGAACCATATGCATCTCTGAGGGAGGAGGCCATCTAATCTCCACATCATCTCATCGAATGAGTAGAGGTAGAAAACTAAGAATATGCCTTCCTGCAACAGGGCCCTCAGAGAGAAGAGTATGCATTTGTCACCAAGCTAATTGAGGGTACCACATCTTAGGACCTGACATTTTTGTTTCATATTCTGGCATGGAATAAAAACTTAACATTTTTTTCAGTGTTTTTTTTTTAGGATCCAAAATATGTTTTGTCATATATTTTCTCTGCTTAAAATTCTCTGGTCTTTTTCTTCCCAGCATATAGCATCCTCATATTATCTTGTCCTAATTATCCCACCTGGTTTCATACCTCAAATTTCTTCCACCCACAAGTTCCAATATTCATTGGGGATAGTCCATTTACTCTCCTTATGACTTTCCAATCCCACTCATCTCCAGTATATTCATCCATCTTTTCCTTTGTGTAGATGATCTATTTCATATGGAATTTCTCCTTTCCCAATTCTCTGAACAGTAAGCTACTACAGTTTTGCTCAGTGGTCACTTGGGATACTTCACAATCCCCCCCAGATAGCTAAAATTTCCTCTTAGTATTCCCTGAATCCTACCTCAGTAAGACTAAAACCTTGGGGGACAAATTTATGTCTTTTGCCTTTTTCTCTCAAGGAACTTAAATATGGCCTGAAATTAGAAATCATGAATATATATTTCTTCATTAATCAGTTCAATGCCCCAGTTCTCAATAGACAGCAATGGAGCCACTTAAAGTGAAAGGGCTGTCATGCATGGCTGACATACTGTGTGGCACAAAGTTTAGGACATGGGCTTTAGAGCCACATTCCCTAAGTTTAAATTCTGGCTCCACTGCAACCTGATGTGTTTTGAGTTAATTATCTCTTTATGCCTCAGTTTCCTCACTTATAAATTATATACTAGCAATACCAGTTGGTTAGGGTAATTGTAAAAATAAAATTAATTAATACATCACAAAAGTTTAACATGTATTTGGTATTGTGGCCGATTTCTTTTAATGAATGAATGCATAAACAATATAAATGAGAATACTCTTCTATTTTTCTGGAATATATCTCACCCCTGTCAAATCATTCTGCTTGGGAAACCCCTCACTCATTCATCAAGGCTCAAATCAAATATGCTCTGGTATTTCAAAGCATTATCTATTTTCTTTGATGTTCAGTGCTGTGGCTGCTAAGCATATTTGGCTATTTAAATTTAAATTAATAAAAATTAAACTTAAGTAACACTCTAGTTCTTCAGCCATGCTAGCCACATTTCAAGTAGCTCATAGCCACATGAAGATAGTGGCTATCATACTGTATAGGACTAATTATAGGACATTTCCATCATTACAGAAAGCTATATTCGACAGTGTTTTATCTAAGACAGAGTAGAAAATTGTTTCAGTAATATAATAAGACTCTGCAATATCATATATTATTTTCATTGTATATATATACAAATTGCATGTATATTTATAGACATAAATGTGTTTAGAGAATATATACATATCCTTTACATATACATAAACATGTTTACATATATATATTATATATATAATATGTATATATTACACATATCTATGTAACTGATATACCTATATCTGTATTCTTTATAGTAGGTTTTGTATTCTTCATGGTAAGCAAAGTATCTTGTTAATTTTGTATAAAGTATCTTATTAGTTTTATCTCAATATCCAGTAGGGTTTATCATGCATACAGAAAACATCTCAAAATAATTGTGAAATAACTAAATGAGTTGGTCAATGAATAATCAATATTTTAAACTAAAATAACAAGGTTTTCTTTGGATTCCTAATAATATATACATTAGCCAATGAATAAAAAAAAACAAATGCATAATATGATAGGAGCAGTTGATATCATGACATGACATTGGAGTGTTACTTTATTGACATATCCTGAAGAGTATATAAAAAGTTTTAAACTTTTTCTCAGGTATTATCTCAGTGGCATACTAAATACTGTATTGGATCTTAATGATTTACATACAGCTGAGTAGAACTCATCTCATAGAACAATCTCTTCCTATATGATTCGTTTCTTGCCACTATAATTCCTTTTAAAGCTTGTGACTGTATGTTCCATATTCATAGACCCTGAGAGAGTCTAAGGTAGTCTTAATGTTTGGATAGTGGCATCTTGATACTTGATCTACCCTGAAGTAGCTAATCAGTCAGTGAAATGCTGGCTCACAAGGGAGAACCAGAAAGGGATTAATTTTTGCAGACAGACCTAGTATGTATGGCAGGATACAATTATAGGGGGAAGTGTTAATGAACATTTGAGAGCCTTTATTAAGCATGTAACTTTCGTCTCTGCATAGAAACAAAGGCATTCTACCTAAGCCAGTCATTTGATAGCCTCTCACAGCCTATGTCTCCAAAGACCCAAGCTATTTGCAGGACAGTATTTCCCCCCTTTTAAAAAAATGGCTCAATTTCAAAGAGATAAAAGCAGTAATTCACTTAGCAAGTTATAAATACACATCAACTACTAATAATTATTTAAGGAGGAATTATCTTGGAAAAAGTAAACACAGTTGAAAAATATGATATCTTTGAACATCACTTAGAATAGAAGCACATTGAAAAGGATGGGTCTGTTAAACACATCTCTTCAGTGTATGGTTACATATGTTCAGATAATATGTTATACTCCAGTTTCCAAAATCTAAATTTCTAAAACAGAACACTTTAGCGTGTGTGTGTGTGTGTTAGGTTTCAAACATCATTTGTAATTGTGGATGTATAGAAATTACATTCAAGTGTAACTGGTAAACCCAAAAGCATATTTGTATTTCACGCACTGAGGTATGTTCAAATCATACTCTAAATGGTACTAATATTAATCTTTTTCAATTTCCTTAACCTCTCTATCTCCTCTTTGTTGAAAATATATCTATCAAAATCCTTCACCAGGAATTGGGGGGGGGGGTGCAGTCAGGGAGTGCTGTTAAAAATTTTATGTTCCAGGAGCTCCTGGGTGGCTCGGTCAGTTGAGCGTCCAACACTGGATTCCTGCTTAGGTGTTGATCCCAAGGTCGTGAGATCAGGTCCCACATAGGGCTCCATGCTGAGTGTGCAGCCTGCTTGAGATTCTCGATCTCTCTCTCTCTCTCTCTCTCTCTCTCTCTCTCTCTCTCCCTCCCTCCCTCCCTCCCTCCCTCCCTCCCTCCCTCTGCCCCTCTCCCCGACTCATGTACTCTTTCTCTAACTCAAATAAAATAAATAAATAAAATAAATTATATTCTAATTATAATCCCTTCAAAGAATATTGAACGAATAGAATTCTGTTTTAGAGTAATTTAGATATTATTTAATCATTTATTTTAGAGGTCGAAAATCATCAATGCAGCATTTATCAGACTCAGACTTGAGAATCAGAATAAAATGGAAAATTTCTGTTTACAAAATAAATAGGTGCATTTGCTGTGGATCAAAGCTTCTTTCTTTTGAGCATACAGATGGAGTATCAGTATAAGCCAATTAGCAAGTGGGAAGTGATTCATATTGAACTCCCTCCTTTTACCATATGAAGGTCTGAAATGAATCTTTCTTTAACTCATCCATGTATAAATGCCCCTTTTCCATAGACCAACATTATTCAAGTACCTCAAGCTGTAATATGGACTGTTTTGATATCTACCAGGCAGCCTTTTTTTTTTTTTTTCTGGTAGATCCTTACTACCTGGACTTAGTTCCTATCTTCTTATGTCAAATAATAGTAACATGTATGTATCTGGCAAACAATCATATTGGGGCTTGTTCTTTGATTTTACTTTGTATTGACATGATTCAATGCATCTCAGTGCATTAATTTATTATTCATATTTCTCTGAGAATACAGTTAATACCAACAGGTAAAAGCAAGGCAATGACTCATGCAGATTTTAAGAGGCTTCAAATATAAAATAAAATGAATAAATCTCCAGATTAGAGAAGTAAGATAATAAGAAATATTTTAGGGCAAAGAAAAAGAGCTTGTGAAAGAGTGTACTAGTTAAACTATATAACTTTTAATTATCATAATCTACCTACACTTTCTAGAACTTAGTTTTGTTCTGAGGTCACTTCTGATTAATGGAGTGTTAACCTAGAAACCTTATTTTTGTCTCGTTTCTGGTTACCTTAGAGATCATTTTTCTCTCTTGCCATTACCGTAGAGACTGAGATAGGCAGCAGCTGTTCTAACAACATGCCATGTGAGGTAGCATTTCATATGCTTAGGTTCTAGGGAACAGGGGACTAGATGAAGCTCTTCTCTTTCATTCCTTATCCCATTTTCAAACTTGGCAAAACCCAAACCAGACTCTAGGGACACAGGGAGACAAATACCTTTGGACTGGTCTCTTTCCAAATTTTTGGGAAGGTCTGTTGGGAGGGAAGCTAAACATAATTTGACTTTGGGATCTGTTAGTTCCTACTCCTTAAGCACCACAGGCTTTACCAATTATGAAGGGGAAAACCCCTACACAAAACATATACTTAGGCAAAAAATAAAGAGATGAAACCTTTTTTCCCTCCCTATACTTCAACTGTCCCTTATAAATTTGTATCTATTACTGTTTTTGAGACTCTAATTGGTATATTTGCATATTGACAGTTTAACTCAGTATTACAGTTTCCTTGTAACAGAAGGTTACTTGTTCTATTTTCATTGATCTAATTAGAAAATTTACATATTGACAAACCTTAGAAGACTCCACCTGGAACATTTCCTTTGCATTTATTTGAATATCATTCTAAGCCTCCAGGCTTGTCCTTTTGATGGGATTTTGGGATGATGGTGGGGTGGTCTGGAGCCCACTGCCAAGAAAGAATTCTTGAAGATGTCTTTGGTGTAAAAAGGTGATTTTATTAAAGCACCGGGACAGTCTTGTTGGCAGAAATTGCTGCACTAGGGTTTTGATAGGAAACTCATTATATACCCTCAGGTTGGGAAGGGGTTAGGGATAAATTCTCTAAGGCATTTTGGAAGCAAGTTTTCCAGGACCACGAGGGGCTAGGTATTATGTTAGGAAAACAAGCCATTTATGACTGTTTAGTAAAACCTCAGTCATGGGACCCTTTAGATGTATATCAGAGGGCCATAAGCTTGGAGTATGATTGCCAGCATATATCTTGGGGGAGTTCAGATAAAGGAAGTTTCCAAAGAAATGTTTATATGTTAAAGTAGACTTACAGGATCCTGGAGGGTCTGGATAATGTTAAGCCAAGATTCCCTCTTGCCCCTAGCAAAGTGTGTTCAAGGAGGCAGCTGAGCTCCTAGAGAAAGGTTACCCTGCCTGTTTCAAGGACTTGTCAATGGGCTGTAGGCAGTAAGGGAATTTAATTTTTCATTTTCTTTAGTTTCCCACATCACCATGGCAAGCACTTAAAGCCCCATACCTCTTGATGAGGGTGATATTAGGGCTCCAAGAAACAGAGTCTATAGGTTTCTGGAGATTAGGCTATAGATAAGATTGCCTTTTTCTTGCGGTTTACTAAATTATCCGTAAACTGAAGGAGACTCATCTCCTGCATGACTATGATCTCTGTCAGTCAACCATTTGCTTCCTTTCCTTTCCCCTTGTTCTTGGTAGCCAGGTGTGTCTGAGGAATATCACATATATCCCACCTGGGAGGGGGTGCTGTTAGCCTGTACTTTGCCCTCAGCTTGACCCACATTCCCTCCTTCCTTTTGCATATGAGCTAGTTTTGGAATAGTTAGCAGTCCCTGGCACTCTCTGGAGGTGTTTCAAGTCCTCTGTTTCCAGGGATTCGGTACTTGATTTATCTCTCTTTGTGAGTAGTCTGTCATGTATAATATAGTGCTGATGTTTGGTTTGTTTAATGAACTGGTGCACAATTGATGCTGCTTTCACAAACCACTTAAACAAAGAAAATGATACCCTCTGTGTGTGGGAGGCCCATTGGAAACAATATGTTTTTAGGGCGCAGTTTTATGGAAAATTGCATGAAACATACAAATACTAAGTAAAAACGTGTAAGATATTTTCATTAAATTTTCACCTTTAAGTTTTATCCTTAAAGTTCCAGCTGTACAAAATCTAGAAAGCAACTTACATTTATATTGGTATTTCTTTTGTATGAGCCAAAATATAGGCAGGACAGAAGCTTACAAAATGTTTTCTTTAAAAAACAGATAGGGGGGCCTGGGTGGCTCAGTGGGTTAAGCATCCGACTTTGGCTCAGGTCATGATCTCGTGGTTTGTGAGTTTGAGCCCCACGTTGGGCTCTGTGCTGACAGCTCGGAGTCTGCTTTGGATTCTGTCTCCCTCTCCCTCTGCCCCTCCTCTGCTCACACTCTGACTCTTTCTGTCTTTCAATAATAAATAAATGTTAAAAAAATAGATAAAATATTTTGTTATGTGTTAGTGCTCCTGAGCTAAGAAAATTTGACAATCTTGTATATGAAGAATTTTCTTTATAATGGAGTTTTGGAGTGATGGGGATTCAGAGCTGATGGCCAAGAGAGAATTCATGAGAAGTCTTTGGTGCAAAAAAAGGTAGTTTTGTTATTATTATTATTATTATTATTAGATTGGTAATCTGAATTTTACTTTTTTTATTTTTTTAATATGAAATTTATTGTCAAATTGGCTTCCATACAACACCCAATGCTCATCCCAACCCACCTCAATTCCCATCACCCACTTTCCCCTCCCTCCCACCCCCCATCAACCCTCAGTTTGTTCTCAGTTTCTAAGAGTCTCTTTGGCTCCCTCCCTCTCTAACCTTTCTTTTTTTTTTCCTTCCCCTCCCCCATGGTCTTCTGGTAAGTTTCTCAGTATCTACATAAGAGTGAAAACATATGGTATCTGTCTTTCTCTGTATGACTTATTTCACTTAGCCTCACACTCTCCAGTTCCATCCACGTTGCTACAAAAGGCCATATTTCATTCTTTCTCATTGCCATATAGTATTCCATTGTGTATATAAACCACAATTTCTTTATCCATTCATCAGTTGATTGACATTTAGGCTCTTCCTATAATTTGGCTATTGTTGAAAGTGCTGCTATAAACATTAGGGTACAAGTGCCCCTATGCATCAGCACTCCTGTATCCCTTGGGTAAATTCCTAGCAGTGCTATTGTTGGGTCATAGGGTAGATCTATTTTTAATTTTTTGAGGAACCTCCACACTGTTTTCCAGAGTGGCTGCACCAGTTTGCATTCCCACCAACAGTGCAAGAGGGTTCCCGTTTCTCCACATCCTCTCCAGCATCTACAGTCTTCTAATTTGTTCATTTTAGTCACTCTGACTGGCGTGAGGTGATATCTAGTGTCGTTTTGATTTGTATTTCCCTGATGAGGAGTGACGTTGAACATCTTTTCACATGCCTGTTGGCCATCTGAGTGTCTTCTTTAGAAAAGTGTGCATTCATGTTTTCTGCCCATTTCTTCACTGGATTTTTTTTCAGGTGTGGAGTTTGGTGAGTTATTTATAGATTTTGATAGTAGCCCTTTGTCTGATATGTCATTTGCAAATATCTTTTCCCATTCCATTCGTTGCCTTTTAGTTTTGTTGATTGTTTCCTTTACAGTGCAGAAGCTTTTTATCTTCATGAGGTCCCAATAGTTCGTTTTTGCTTTTAATTCCCTTGCCTTTGGAGATGTGTCAAGTAAAAAATTGCTGTGGCTGAGGTCAGAGAAGTTTTTTCCTGCTTTTTCCTCTAGGGTTTTGATGGTTTCCTGTCTCATATTCAGGTCCTTTTTCCATTTTGAGTTTATTTTTGTGAATGGTGTAAGAAAGTGGTCTAGTTTAATTCTTCTGCATGTTGCTGTCCAGTTCTCTTAACCATTTGTTAAAGAGACTGTCTTTTTTCCATTGGATATTCTTTCCTGCTTTCTCAAAGATTAGTTGGCCATACTTTTGTGGGTCCAATTCTGGAGTCTCTATTCTATTCCATTGTCTGAGTGTCTGCTGTTGTGCCAATACCATGCTGTCTTGATGATTACAGCTTTGTAGTAGAGGGTAAAGTCTGGGATTGTGATGCCTCCTGCTTTGGTCTTCTTCAATATTACTTTGGCTATTTGGGGCATTGGACAAAATTCAGCATCCTTTCTTAATAAAAAACCTTGGGAAAGTTGGGACAGAAGGAACATACTTAAACATCATAAAAGCCATTTATGAAAAGCACACAGCTAATATCATACTCAATGGGGAAAAACTGAGAGCTTTCCCCCTGAGATCAAGAACATGACAGGGATGTCCACTCTCACCGCTATTGTATAACATAGTGTTGGAAGTTCTAGATTCAGCAATCAGACAACAAAAGGAGATCAAAGGCATCAAAATTAGCAAAGATGAAGACAAGCTTTCACTTTTTGCAGATGACATGATGATATAATAGAAAACCCAATAGAGTTCACCAAAAGTCTGCTAGAACTGATACATGAATTCATCAAAGTCGCAGGATACAAAATTAATGTACAGAAATCAGTTGCATTCCTATACACTAATAATGAAGCAACAGAAAGACAAAAAAGAAACTGATCCCATTCACAATTGCACCAAGAATCATAAAATACCTAGGAATAAACCTAACCAAAAAGGTAAAAGATCTGTATGCTGAAAACTATAGAAAGCTTATGAAGGAAATTGAAGAAGATACAAAGAAATGGAAAAACATTCTGTGCTCATGGATTAGAAGAATAAATATTGTTAAAATATCAATACTACCCAAAGCAATCTACACATTCAATTCAATCCCAATCAAAATTGCACCAGCATCCTTCTCGAAGCTAGAGCAAGCAATCCTAAAATTTGTATGGAACCACAAAAGACCCCGAATAGCCAAAGGTAGTTTTATTAAAGCAGGTTGGCATGACCCATGGGCAGAAAGAGCTGCATTGGGGTTGTGAAGAGTGATGGGTTAGACACTATTTTTGTTGGGGGAGGTAAAGGTACAATGAAGGCCTCCAGAAGGACTTTCATATGCTAAAGTGGACTCCCAAGATACCAGAGGCCTAGCTGTTGTGAAGGAAGGTTGTTTTTCCCGCTAGCAAAACGTTAACATTCAGACAGTAAGGAGTTCCTGGAGAACCGTTACACTCTGTCTGCCTTAGGTATTTGTCAATGAGCTGCAGGTTATGAGGAAATTTAACTTTACTTGCCATTTCCTTTTTGCCTTTGTTCCCTATGGTATGTTGGGACTCCAGGAAACTGAGTCTATAGTTTTCTGGAGATTAGGCTGTTGATAAGATCTCTTTTTCTTGTAATTTACTGATATTTGTAAACTGATGGAGACTCATGTCCTGCATGACTGTGATCTGTATCAATTAATCATTTGTTTTCTTTCCTTTCCTTTGTTCTTGGGCAGCCAGGAGTATCCAAGGAATATTACACATATCCCACCTGAGGGGGAGGGAGTGTGTCTGCAGGGCATCAGCTTGCCTTATTATTAAATAACAAACAGAATAAGTTACCAGATGTATATTTGAAGTTTCAAAAGAGCTAGATGAATAACCAACCGAAAGAAAACAGGAAGAAAGAAAGGAAGAAAGAAAAACAAAGGAAGGAAGGATAGAAAGAAAAAAAAAGCAATAATAAGGAATTCCTTCTTAGATCATGACCATGATTTTACAAGTATGTAAGTCAGTCTCCAACACGGGATGAAATTATCAATCTCCCTTGACTAGGAAGGAGTCCACCACTTCCTCCTTCTATCAAATTGATTGATCAAGTTAAGGATATTTTAATAGGCCATGATCACAGTAGCTTGGCCTTTTTGCAAGTACAGCAAAGGAATTAAAGGGAGACCATAGTGGATAATGTATTTAGACCTGCTGCCTTTCATGTGGACCACCCAGGTAGTGAGAAGGAGGTTCTAATTTACCTCACAGAAAGGGCTCCTTTCCGTACTTGCCCTTGTTCTCTTATTTGCTAGACGTTTTTGTTTTTTGCCTTTTCTCTCTCATCTTTACTAAATATATCTGGGAGGGATCTCTTCTCATTTAGGAGGAATTTTTTTCTTGTTTTTTTGTTTGTTTGTTTGTTTGTTTGTTTTCCTTTTCCCCTTCTCTGTCAGTCTTGAATATCGAACCACAGCAAGAGGGAAGCACAGAGAAAGAAGACCTAAGGTCTTTCTTATTTGCCAGTCGCACACATTTTGGAAAGCTTACTTGGTTTAGAATTTGAAAGCCCTACTTAGTTTAGGATTTCAGTTTGATTCAGCTAGTAATTGAACATGTATTAATGCCAAACATTTCATCCAGAATATAACAGAATTATTAGCGGAAGCTAGAAAACTGGATTGGATTTTTTCTACATCTTGCTTATCCGAATCCCTTATTTCAATATCTTTGCAACTCCATGAATCAAACTGTTCCACTGAACTTTCAGGCCCACATTATTAAATTTAGAGAAATAGTTTACCTAATAGTTAACAATTTCAATATAAGCCTTTGTTCTTCCATGATGGACAACATTAGAAAATCATTTTTATAAAGAGGTAACTCAATTATTTGTTAATTTATCTCACACCTGTCTCCTATTTTAATATCATTTTAGTGGTTCAGAGATCAGATACAAGAGGTGTTCCATATTTTGCCCAAAGACAAAATAATACTTCAGTATGTAAATGGCATATTGGTCATCTGCAATATATGCTTATTTAGGAAGATATAGTTAACATGATCTCATTTTGACTAGAGACATATAAACATGGCCTGATATCATGTTTGTAAAATTTTAAATTTTTTGCTAGTTCATATCTTTGTGTATGCCTTTTCAATAATATTTTGAAGCTATTTTTCAAACCATGCTGTGGTTGATAACTTTCTTGTTGAATAGCAGTTCATTTAGGAGGTGATTTTTTTTTTCTTATTTCAAGCATTCTGCTATCTTTTATAGATGGAGCCACTCCCAAAGCTTTAAATGTAACTGAATCATAAAGTGAGAAAGCAAATGCCCCCACTCAATATGCAGGGTTTTGTTTGTTTTTTAGGGTGTTTCAAGGGGTTGATATTTAATTTTTGTAATGTTTATATATATATATTTTTTTTTTTTGAGAGAGAGAGAGAGAAAGAGAAAGAGAGAGAGACAGAGCACAGGGGAGGAGCAGAGCAGAAGAGGAAGACACAGAATCTGAATCAGGCTCCAGGTTCCTAGCTGTCAGCACAGAGCCCTACATGGGGGCTCAACCTCACATACTGTGAGATTATGACCTGGGCCAAAGTCAGATGCTTAACTGACTGAGCCAACCAGTTGCCCCAAAGAATTTTTGTATGTTAAAGTAGACTTGTAGGATCCTGGGGTATCAGGATAATGTTAAGCCAAGAACCCCTTTTGCCCCTAGCAAAATGTCATCATCCAGGCAACTGAGCTCCTAGAGGGAGGTCACTCTGCCTGTTTCAAAGACTTGTCAAGGGGCTGTAGGCAGTAAGGGAGTTTAATTTTTAATTTACCTTTGTTTTCCACATCACCATGACAAGCACTTAAACCCCTTTCCTTTGTTCTTGGGTAGCCAGGAGTATCAGAGAAATATCATACATATCCCATTGGCGTTGGGGTGGTGGGGATGGAGTGTGCTGTTAGCCTGTACTTTTGCCCTCAGCTTGCCCCACTCTCCCTCATCATTAATTATATATATGTACATGTAAGAAAGAATAAATAATCTAGATAATTTATTTTACCTAAAATAAGATACTTCAAAAGTATTGGTGTCACCTAACCACCTCTGCAGGTTCATTCCACTGATGCATTTCAGAGCAAGGGATTTTCACCATTACTCTAATTCTCCTTTACAAATCATTTATCACTTATGCAAAAGCAGTTAAAGTACTCAGGTAGCTGAGAAAATGAAGAGTAATCCTAGCTCAATTCCAGAAATCCCTTCTCTTATCTTCCCTCTATTTGATGAAACCTTTAAGAAGAATTTATTGAATCTCAGTGCATGCAAACTGTCTTTTTTCTTTCAACTAAGCAACACATAATGCCACAGAAGCATGGACCCAAAAAAGTATTTCTGAGTGGATATATGAATCAGACTCTTTCATGAAGTTGAAAGGATCTAAGTTCTAAATTATGAATGCTGGCTTTGTTGAAAGAAAAAGTGTATGTTTAGACAGATGATAAAAATACAAAAGCATACTCCACAGGGATTTATTAGAACTATTTAGTTTCTAAACTTGACATCTTTGTGAATGTGGATGATATGTTCTCTTCCTCTCAACAAAAGTCCTCTTCCCATGCACTGACATCAAGCTGAATGAATGACTATTCTCTGGCAATTTAGACGCCACCTATTGAGAGCTGGAGAAATGTATTACTTTGGATATGTGACATCCTACTTTGCAGGATTCTGAAAATCATCCTTTACCCTCTCCTATCAAAACCAACAAAAACTCCCCACCAGTACCATTGCCACAGCTAACACCATCACAGCACCGTAAACATGGCAACAGGCTATTCTCAGACTATATGCTAAGCTAGTGACTTTGAGCATAAGAGCGACTAATTTATTTCAATCAATATGCACTAAATTGGATCCACATATATAATATATAGGAAATTCCTCTCCATTTCCAATACCTTGCTAAGATTTTCCATGCCTAGCATATACTATTCTACCAAGAAACTGGATAGTGAAAAATTAGAAAAACAATCTATAGGATTATGATGGCTTCACTTGAAGGAAAAGAAGTATGACTCAGGAGAAAATTGAAAATACTTTGGTTTGCAATGTATAGTATTGAGTAAAAAAGAAGAGATCCACTTGTGTGAGAACTGAAACGTAGATTCCTTCCTGTCCCTAAGTTTAAGAATTCTGTGACTGGGTATATTTTCTGTTCCTATGTTAAATAATATAGAGAAACAGCAAAAAGAACTTAGATACTTCATCCAAGGAATACTTGCTAATGGAAGATAAGACTGGGAACCAAATAAATTGACTAATTATCAATAATAATAGCTGTTCTTCAAGGCTTTCCATAAGACACTCCCCTCACTGTGCCCCAAAACTCTAAATTCGTATGTAATAAAATTTGCCCAATCTCAACCAATTCCCCACCACACAAGACCTACCTTAAACCCATCTGACTCAGTGCCTAAAAATACTATGAACTTCCCTGACTTTCTTCTTCTGAGATCTGTTCAGGTTATGTAAATGCTTAATAAACTTATATTTGCTTGACCAAATGGGCTTTTCTGGTAATCTTTTGGTGAATTGATGCTTGATAAATCTAATCCTAATTGAGAACCATATCCTCAGTCATCTCATTCATTCATGAAGGTCTTTGAACCAGAGATCTACCACAAACTTCTCTTCTATTAAAAATTGCAGATTTTATGGGTCTGCAGTGGTAGAAGGTTGACTTATCTTAGGGGTCTAAACAGGAAAAGCAAAACTTCAGCAAACTATTACCCTACAGTCTTAGATTTATCTTGGTCTAGGTCCATGCTCAAATTGGGCCAGACTACTCTGACTTAAATACTTTTGTACTTTTTGTACTAATTTTGTACTAAAATTATGATTCATATGCTTACATTTAATGTCATAATAGAAGAATAATTTAGTATTAGAGCAGTCATTTGGGGAAATTTTGATATGCACATAATTCTTCATTTATGAAGATCATTATAATGAAAAAAGAGTAACATTAA
Source organism: Acinonyx jubatus (assembly GCF_027475565.1). Lineage (NCBI taxonomy): Eukaryota > Metazoa > Chordata > Mammalia > Carnivora > Felidae > Acinonyx > Acinonyx jubatus. Next base: position 95,461,893 of record NC_069388.1, read on the forward strand.
AAAAAAACTTCAAATATCTAACCGTCTATATTTATTGGAATAAAGATGCTTCCAAAATGATTTAGATTCAAAATTTATTCTTCAATAAATCCCTTACACAAAGCATATAAGTAATTTTATTTTTATTTTTATTTTATTATGATTTTTTAAGTTTATTTTTCGGAGACATAGAGACAAAGTGCAAGTGGAGGGGAAGCAGAGAAAGAGGAAGACAGAGAATCTGAGGCAGGTTCCAGGCTCTGAGTTGTCAGCATAGAGCCTGATGTGGGGCTTGAAACCACAAATTGTGAGATCACGACCTGAGCCGAAATTGGAAGCTCAACCAACTGAGCCTCCCAAGCGCCCCTATTTATTTATTTTTAAATGTTTACTTATATTAAGAGAGAGACAGACAGACAGACCAGGGGAGGGACAGAGAGAGAGGGAGAGAGAGAGAATTCCAATCAGGCTCTGCACTACAACCATGAGATCATGACCTGAGTTGAAATCAAGAGTCAGACGCTCAACTGACTGGGCCACCCTGGTGCCCCACAAAGAAACCATTTTAGAATCTAAACCTGTTTCTCTTTTAGATTCTCTAAAACCAGAATTTCAGTTTCGTTGACTTTATTTCGTGATTCCTCTGCTCCTGTCCTGTTTCCTCCATTGCCTTCTTTTAGCCTTCTTTTCTTCCCTTCTGGCTAGTAAGAAACCCCAGTTCTCTATTGCCTCTTAGTGAATAACCCTGTTCTGAAGGGAATAAGGTATTTGAGGTTGATTTTTAACCATAGTTTTGATATAAATTGAGAGCCATTGTTAAAAATGTTCTAGTGGCTACACAATTTAGACAGAAATTTACAAAGAAGTTTACAATCTCTCTAGCAGCACATAATCTAGTAGTCCTAATCAGTGTTATTTGTTTCACATGTTGGAAGGACAGTCATTGGAAATGATTTGATGAAAAAACAAACAAACATAAAATACTTAAGAAATCATGAAGGTGTAGAAACCAAAAGAGCTTCAAAAAATGATAGATGTTAGACCAAGAATTTTAGAGTCTTTCTTTTTTTTTTTAATTTTTTAATGTTTATTTATTTTTGAGAGATGGAGAAAAACAGAATGTAAGCAGGGGAGGGGCAGAGAAAGAGGGAGACACAGAATCCAAAGTAAGCTCCAGGTTCTGAGCTGTCATTGCAGAGCCTGACATGGGACTCAGACCCAGGAACCATGAGATGATGACCTGGTCTGAAGTCGGATGCTTAATCAACTCAGCCACCCAGGTGCCCCAGAGCCTATTTCTAAAGTATTTGTAATTTATTATGAAAATGATTAGAATATAATCCAGTAGTGAGAAAAAAGAAAGTCTGGATTAATTGAAAAAAAAAATCATTGATAGACTCCTTAACGCCTTAAGATAGCCTTCAGGAGTGGCAGTTTTGATTATAGTTATGTCCCTCACATTTTGTGATTATCTTTAAGCTATAAATAAGTGAATTAATATGCAAAATGAAAAGAAAAATATGAGACATATCTCCATTATCGTGTCACTCATTTGAACATTTCAAGGAGCAATAGAACAAAAATCAACTAAGTCTCAGCATAAACTGATAACCTTAAAGCTGAAAACAGCTAGATATTCTATTATTCAATTATTCTGGGTTCAATTATTAACTCCAAGAAGGGAACATTTTCATAAAGGAACATGTAAAATTATCAGTGGGTTAATTTCCTGGTACTGCCTTTATGAATTACCACAAACTGGGTAGCTTAAAGCAATACACATTTTTCTTTCCTTCTTTTTTTTTTTTTTCCTCACAATTCTGGAGACTACGAGAATTGACTGACACAAGTCAGTGTCATCAAGGTTAGTTCCTTCTGGGAACATGGTGAGAGATTTTTTTCTATGCCTCTCACTCAGATTCTCGTATTTTCTGGCAATCCTTGGAGTTCCTTGGCTCGTGGCCATGTCTGTCTCCATCTCCACAAGATCTCTTCCTCTGTATGTCTTCTACCTCTGCTTTCTATTATATTTTCAGAATCCTATTTTTTATTTATTTTTTAACGTTTACTCATTGTTGAGAGACAAAACGTGAGCAGGGGAAGGGCAGAAGGGAGGGAAACACAGAATCTGAAGCAGACTCCAGGCTCTGAGCTGTCAGCACAGAGGTGGATGTGGGGCTCAAACTCATGAACTATTAGATCATGACCTAAGCTGAAGTCGGACGCCTAACTGACTGAGCCACCTAGGTGGCCCTGCAGTATCCTATTTTTATATGAGGTCACATTTTAGGCTCTGGAGACACATGAAATTTTGGTAGATATTATTCAACCCACTATAAGCTGAAAGAACATTATAAACACAATCGTTCAGCATGTATGTGGTAAGCTCTTTGACATAGTCTAAGTAATATATATATATATATATATATATATATATATATATATATATATTTAAATCAGTCTCCTCAGGCAAGGGCAACAAAGCCAAAATAAACAAGCGGAATTGCATCAAATAAAAAAAAATGCACCATGTAAGAAGCTATCAAAAACAAATAGGCAACCTACTGAATAGGAGAGGCATATATTCAATAAAATGTTACTATTCCAAATATATAAAGCAGTTACACAACTTAGTATCAAAAAACCAACCCACTTAAAAATGGGTAAAGGACTTGAAAAGAACTTTTTCGAAAGAAGATATACAATGGCCAACAGGCACAAGAAAAGATGCTCAACATTGTTAATCATTAGGGAAATACAACTGTAAACCACAATGAAATCTTACCTCATACCTGTTAGAATGGCTGTTATCAAAAAGACAGGAAATAGCAACTGTTCACCAGGATGTGGAGAAAGGAAAATCCTCATACACTGTTGGTGGAAATGTAACTTGGTATAGTCACTATGGAAAGCAGTAGGTAGTTCCTCAAAAAGCTAACATAGAACTACCATATGATCCATTAACTCCATTTCTGGGCTTTTATCTGAGGAAAACAAAATCACCAATTTGAGGAGATAGATGAACAATTATTTACAATAGCCAAAATATGGAAGCAATCTAAGTGTTCATCAATAGATGAATGGATAGAGAAAGGTGGTATATATGTGCAATGAAATATTACTCAACCATAAGAAATAATGGAATCTTGCCACTTACAACAACATGGATAGACTTGAAGGATAAATCGCTAAGTATATTAAGTCAGGCAGAGAAAGGCAGATAACTATGTTTTCAGTTCTATGTGGAATCTAAAAAATAAAACAACAAAACAAGTAAAACAATATAGAAACAGACTCATAGATACCACAAATTGTTAGCTACCAGAAAGGGTAGGTAGGGGTTGTAAGATGGGCAAAATAGGTGAAGAAGATTAGTAGGTACAGACTTCCAGTTATAAAATAAATAAGCCACAGGGACATAATATATAGAATAGGGGATAAAAATCAGTAATATTGTAATAACTTTGTATGGTGACAGATGGTAACTAGACTTCTTGTGGGGATTATTTAATAATATTGAATAAAACTAACAAATCACTATGATGTACGTCTGAAAGTAATAGGATATTCTATGCCAATTATACTTAAATGAAAAAAAAGTAGATGCTCAATAAATGTTAAATAACAAAAGAAAAATAAACCCCTTAATAATGAACTAGAAAACTTTATCTGAATTCTCAGAACAAGGTAAATAGGACAGTAGAGAAAGGTTACAGATTTATAAAGTGAAGTTGTCTGGGTGTGTTTAGCCCTACTTATGAAAAGCATCATGGAAGATTGAGGAACCATGAAAGGGTAAATAAGATTTAGATACACTGTAGACAGAAGCAGGGCTTTAAGAGTAATTTAGGAAACAAAATTTCCAATGTTTTTCTTTTGTTTTGTGTGTGTGTGTGTGTGTTTGTGTGCCTGTGTGTGTGTGTGTGAAATTGTTGCTGTGTAAATTGCTGGAATAATTAGTTTCTCTTCTCACTGAAACATTTGTGGCACACATCTCTTCAGTATCTGGTAAGTGGAATCTTTTGTTCACATGGGCAAGATACATCAATGCCAGGGTGAATTTTATTACTTTAGTTAAAAGGAAAAAGCAAAACAAAACTAACCTGGATTAAGTATTCTATATTTGGATCACTGATGTCCTTTTTTTTGACACTTTTTTCAGATGTTTATTTATTTTGGGGGCGCCTGGGTGGATCAGTCAGTTGAGCGTCAGACTTCCGCCCAGGTCATGATCTTGCGGTTTGTGAGTTCCAGCCCCGCGTCAGGCTCTCTGCTTGGAACCTGGAGCCTGTTTCTGATTCTGTGTGTCCCTATCTCTCTGTTCATCCCCTGTTCACACTCTGTCTCTCTCTCTCTCAAAAATAAACATTTAAAAAAACTTAAAAAAAGATGTTTATTTATTTTTGAGAGGGAGTACACACATGTGTGTGAGTGGGGGAGGAGGAGAGAGAGACAGAGAGTGAGAGAGAGACAGACAGAATGCCACATAGGCCCCGTGCTGTTGGTGCAGAGCCTGATGCAGGGCTCAATCCTATGAACCAGGAGATCATGACCTGAGCTAAAACCAAGAATCAGACCCCCAACCTACTGAGCCACCCAGGCACCTCTGGATCACTGATGTCATTATGTAATCAGTAGATCACTTGATTAGCCATGATGTTCTTTATTTTCTTTTTAAAAGTATTAGAACTGCAGGTATTCATTTGACAGAAGCAAAAAAAAAAAATCTGTAGTAATGAAAATTGATTTATTTTCTTTAAAATCTGTATCTTGGAGAGCAGTAAGAAAATTTATTTAACCAGTTGAAAGTGTTAACAATAATAAACAACATGTACTTGTGTGTGTGTGTGCGTGTGTGTATGTGTGTGTGTGTGTATATTCTATATACTTTAATAGTCATCCATGTTAATAAAATAGATTACTATATACAAAATAGAAGATCAGCTAAGCAACTTTCAAATGCTTCTTTACCAAGAGATAGTATTATTCTGGTTAAAGGCTTAGACTCTATAGAGTTTTGTCACTAAGTAGTTCATGGAGTTTAGCCAAGTTACTTAAATATTTGGGGTCTTAACATCTTGATCTCTCAAACTGGGAGAATGATTATACTTACTTCATTGGGTTGTTTTTGATACTTAAATAGCCTAATGTGTACAAAACATTTTGCATAATGAATAGTGCATAAAACCTTAATATTTCATTTTATTACCATTATTACAATTACCTATTCAATGGAAGAAACTATTTTAGGCATTTTCAATGACATGAATAATGGATTTCTGCTCCCAAGTAATTGAAATGTCACATTGAAAGAATATTGACTTGAGCAAATTTTTTAAAAGATAGGAACGCCTGGGTGGCTCAGTCAAGTGTTCGACTTCGGCTCAGGTCATGATCTTACGATTCTTGAGTTCAAGCCCTCATCGGGCTCTGTGCTGACAGTTAAGATCCTGGAGGCTTCTTCGGATTCTGTGTCTCCCTCTCTCTCTGCTCCTCACCTGCTCATACTCTGTCTCTCTCTCCCTCAAAAATAAATGAATGTTAAATTTTTTTAATTTAAATTATAGTAAAAACCAGTTGTTGATTTTTAGAATATCAGTAACACCATTATCATTACCTCTACTACAATCACCATTGCCATTAATTGTCCTTGTTATAATCTTTATTATCATGGTAACAGTGGCATTGACTGAATCTTTACATTGTACCAAGCATTCTTCTTCCTTCCTTCCTTCCTTCCTTTCTTTCTTTCTTTCTTTCTTTCTTTCTTTCTTTCTTTCTTTCTTTCTTTCTTTCTTTCTTTCTTTCTTTCTTTCCAGAGAGAGAGCACATGTACGCATGCACGGGCAAGCAGGGAAGGGGCAGAGGGAAAGGGAGGGAGAGAATTTCAAACAGGCTCTTTGCTCAGCACACACCTTGATGTAGAGGTCAATCTCAAAACCTTGAGATCATGACCTGAGCTGAAATCAAGATTGGATACTTAACTAACTGAGCCACCTGCACCCCTGTACCAGGCATTCTTCTAAAGGTTTAACATATGTAAATTCATTTAATCTTTTCACAAGTCAATATTGATGATTAAGGACCTTCAAATAATAAAAGGAGAAGTGAGGATTTGAACTCAGAAATTTTGTTTTCAGATCCAATGCTCTTAAAACTGTATGTACATATATAAAGTGTGTGTGTGTATAACATTAATTATATCTTAAAGTTAACTTATATATGTATATATAAAATCTATATATTAAAAAAGATTGTTATACTGGTAAAATGATGTCACATATATGGGAAACATAATATATTTAGTATATAAAGCAATTTTATAAATTAATAAAAATTTACACCTCAAGATAAAATGAGTAAAGGGTCTGAAGATAAAATTGCCAAGAGATAAATACAAACCATTAATAAGATTAAAAGTTCAGTATCATTAAAAAAAATAGAAGTCTTTTTTGCCTAATATTGGCATCACAGAAAATTGTTTATTTCCTTTATATTTTCTCTTTTTTTTTGTGAACTAAGAGAATAATAAAAATACTCTGTTTTACTAAAATATACACAGATTCAGAGTTGCAAGCTGTGGTCTGCACACTAAGTTTAGTGACTGGATACTGTGTAAGCTTTTATATTTTATCATAATGGAAATAGGGAGTTAAAGGATAAGGGGCCGATGAATATTTCAAGAAGTCTAATTTCAAAATGGCTTGCTAGAATGATAGGAAGGCTGATTTCAAGAGAGAAAAGATCTTATTGTAATGGCTGTGATATTTGTTATTGAGGGTTTGCAGCCATTAAAATGACAATGGAAACTTGGAAGGAGCAATGAGAGCAGGTAAGATTTCTGAAGAATGTTGGGCAAAGTTTAGTGATTCGTTCTAGTACCAAGGACAATGACTCAAATATGGTAGTGGTAATGTAGTGTAGTGTAGTGTAGTGTAGTGTAGTGTAGTGTAGTGTAGTGTAGTGATAGTGTAAGGCATCTGGTGAAATTTCTCACACTGCTAAGGAGGTCTTTGGGTGAAGTGTCTCTCATAAAGTACTGTGACCAGTCTCTGTCATTGGAATATTAAAGTCCAATTTCACAATACTTGAAGAATGAGAATTCCATTAACCAACTGACATTATTGTTGTACCGGGCTAATGACAATTTGTTAATCTGAAATTGTAAATAGAATTTCTGAGAGCATTTAACTCTCTTAACATCATAATCTCTTAGTGCTGAGAAATCTGAAAGGAAAAATGCAATGTAATTAAAACTTGCCAGGTGAACACAGAATCTAAGCAAGGGGGGTTAATTATATGATTTGAATGTTTATTGACATGAAGCTAAAATTGAGTGACAAATCTACCTTTACAGTTAATTTTATACTTATGCCAATAGATCTTTGTGGCAGAAAGAAAACATTCTTTGGGGGGCAGGGGAGGAAAACTTTTAGAATAGCAATGCTAATATGTCTCTGTAAGTACTCTTATTCTCTACTTCCATGGTTGTGGATGCCACTGACATCACTTTGGCTGATGGACACAACTTTATATTTCATAATATATTAAAAAAATGTTAACAGTTAAGACCATCTGGCCTGTGGATTACTTGGATATTTAATATGATTTTCCATTTCTTGGCTGTGATTCACTATGAGTTGATTTAGTTTCCCTCTCAGGGGACAGTAATGGAAGCTGGCTTATTGACTTATTTGGAGATTAAATGAGTTTATAGATTTAAAATGCTTAGAACATTGCCTGGCAAGTGGTAAGCACTATGTAAATGTTTACTATTCTGTATTATTATTGTCATTTTATTTTATTTTTCTTAAATCTCCAGGGATGTATCATTGTAGAACAGTTGTGCTGATACAGATCCCAGGCTGTTCTCCTCCCTTGCTGACAAGGAGACCAATTCCACCATTCAGAGAAAGCACAGATCTTACAGTCAGATTGATGTTTGGCTTCCAGCTGTGCTGTCTACTAAATGTGAGTACCTGGAGAAAGTATTTAACTTCTCTGAATCTCATTTTGTTTACCTGAAAATGCTGTCGGACTATCTGTTCATGTTGTTTTACGGATTGAACGCACGTATAATAGCTACTTGCCCATTTCTGGATAAAGTAGTTACTTATGTTTGTTTGTTTTGTTTGTTTTTAACTTCAGTGTTATTTATTAAGCGTGAGGCTGTCACAATAATTAAAGTGCTTACACATTTACAATACTGATTATGAATTGTGTATGTTTCCAAGGTTCTAATGAGCAGATCCACGATTAGTGGAGAGCGATACCCATAATCGATATTTAAGCCATTACTCTTTTCTGTAATGGCGGCATAATATACTAGACATGCTAGTGATTTTTCACATGCTAGTAAAATTCCATATGTAGAGAATTTTCCTACTTTATCAGCAAAAACAACGAATGGATGCCTTAGCCCAGCTAGCCAAAACAGATTTTGTCTTTTTGAGTTGGGACCCAAAGAGACCTAAAAAGTTAATAGCAGGGCCTCTATGTCATTGTAGGCCCAGGAGCTATTGACAATATGATGGGCTTTTTGAAATCAGAAAAAAGAACAGAAAAAAAAATGACAGGCACAGTAAAAAAAAAAAAGAGTGAAAAATAAGCTTTGATGAATTTCAGTTAGACTTTTTCCTCCCCCTCAGGTTTGTGAAACACTACTACATCCTAAAATAAATCATCCATATCTGAAATCACCTTGAGTGAGCTTTTGATCCATTTGTTTCATTTATTTACAAAAAAATTGTTTCTGATGAAGGTAACTTATTCTACAACATCATATTTCAATAGTTGCACATATATGGAAAGTCAGTGGTGTTGTAGGTAAAGGAAATGGCTTGAGATAAAACACTGAGGTATGAAACGTTTACCACTCTGTTCAATATTATTAGAGCAAACAGTGCAAAGCAGGAAGCCATGGGAACTAATGGGAGGTAAGGAATAGCTCATAGATGGTCTTATTACTCTGCTAAGTTTGATTTTTTTAGATAGATTATTCTGGTAACACTAGAGACACTAGTGAAGAGATTGACAAATATAAAGGGGAACAGGGTAGGTCAAGGTATATAATAAGCTCAAATAAGAACAGTGATTTACACATTCCAGGAAATAAATATATATATTCTGTTTTATACATGATGAAAGCCTATGATAGTTGTGGTGGCAGACTAAATTTGCATAGCTGGTCTGTGGCCAAGACTGACTTTGAATCCAAAATCCTCACACATTAAGACCTGTTTTTAATAAAACATTTTCCTCATTTCCCACGTGGTGTCCCAGGGGCCCTTTCAGCAGCTGAAAAGGACACCGAGTGAATGGGGACTTTTTAATTTTTCAGCACTTCTGTAGAGCCTCTTCAAAGTTCCACTTTTATCTGATTTTTTACATACTGGATTTCCACTTAAAATTCCAGTTGGGAAGAAAAGAATTAGGGACAGGATGGATTCTACTGCTGTTAAAGGAATAAATGTATAAATATACTCCAAATAAATGGAGGTGTTTTTTTTTTTTTAAATCACACTTTTGAATGTCTCACTAGACACTGTGATCTTTAACCTCCTGCCTAAATTGAATGCCTTAAAGTGGACGTTACTGAGAGGTGATCTTTGAGATACTGGATACCTCAAAAGGGAGGTAGGTTGGCTTCCAGAAGGAGGGAACTAATGCAGAAGGAAGAGACCAGCACCCAATTTTTCATCATATTGAATCTCAACAATAATTAAAGTCTGCTCCTAAAATATCAAGGTTCTGAATGAAAAATATACCTGATGTGCCTGCCTTTGGTGGCTTTAAGTAAACTGGCTATTTCAGCCACTCGTTGGGTATGATGTCATAAGGCTTTCGTGGACAAATTATTTGCTTTGGAAAACCAAGGAAAATTTATCTCTAGTAGAAAAACCCCAGCAAGAAGGGTAAAAAGAGAAAGTAGCACATCCTATTTGCAATTATATTGCATCATATTTAGGGCAACACCACCCAATAGAAATGCTACGTGAGCCACACAGATCATTTTAAATTTTCTGATAGCAACATTTAAAAAGGCAAAAATAAACAGACCATGTTATTATAATATCTTATAAGATAATAAAACAAGATATTTACATGTTTTAAGTTTAAAACAAGGTATTCAAAATATTATTCTAGTATACAATTAAATAACAATTATGAATAACATTTTACATATCATAAATACTAATCTAGACATTAAATTTTATAATCCATATTTGACTCCATGAAATTTATCATTGCAAACATAGATACACTTTTCAAGGGCACAGGAGACACTTGAAATGTTAGAATGTTTGTAACTATTTCTTGAGTGAAAATGATCAAGGAATGGGGAGTTCTAGCTAATTAAATATTTTGATACCAAAGGACATCTATAATTTTCATGCTTAAAAATATTTTACATTTTCTGAGCTCATTTTTATGCCTTGATCTAGCCAAAATATTATGAATTTCGAGGTCACCATTTCACTCAAATATTTTCTTGGCAAAGATTGTAGTTGGAAATGCAGGAGGTATAAAAGATTGAAAAGAATGAAACTTGAAACTAGAAAACGATGCAGATATTTTTATCTGCATCATTTACTCTTCTTAACTGGTTTATCTTTTCCCCTTTTCTCCAAAAACAAATAATGGCTGAATCGTTCTACCCAATGGAGGTGTATGATATTTTGAGGATTCTATTTTAAGAGACTTGCTCCAGACTTTGCTCTAAATCCATATAGTCATCCAGTTTCTTTTTCTATTAAGTTTGGTTTTTAGAGCAATTTTAGGTTTATAGAAAAGTATAGATATCATATATGTATATGATATATATATGATATATATGTATATCATATATATATGATATATATGTATATTGTATCTCCCCTGTGACCACACATATATAGCCTCCCCCATTATCAACATCCTCCACCAGAGTGGTACATTTGCTACAACTGATGAACCGACACTGATCCTACACTGATATACATCATAATCACCTCCAGTCCCTGGTTTACATTATGGTTTACTGTTAGTGTTGTATTTTCTGATGGTTTAGACAAATGTTTAATAGGATGCATCCATTATTATGGTATCAAACAGAGTATTTTTACTGCCCTAAATTCCCTTGTGCTCTAATTATTCATTCTTCCTCTTCCCCAACCCCTGGCAACCACTGCTATTATTGTCTCCATAGTTTTACTTTTTCCAGAATGTCACATAGTTGGAACCATGTAGTATGTAGCTTTTTTAGATTGGTTTTGATCACTTAGTAATGTGCATTTATGGTGCTTCCATCTCTTTTCAAGACTTGATTACTCATTTCTTTTTAGCAATGAATAATATTCCTTTGTCTGGATATATTACACTTTATTTGCATGTTCACTTTCTGCAGGACATCTTAGCTTCTTCCAAGTTTTAGCAGTTACAAATAAAGCCACTATAAATATCCGTGTGCAGGTTTCTGTATGGACATAAATTTTCCATTCCTTTGAGTAAATACAAAGAAGAATATTTGTTTGATCATATAAGAGTATCTTTAATTTTGTAAGAAAATGCCAAACCATCTTCCAAAGTGGCTCTACCATTCTACATTCCCACTAGTAATAAATAAGGATTTCTGTTGCTCTACATCCTTGCTAACATTTGATGTATTCAGTGTTCTGGATTTTAGCTATTCTGTTAAGTATGTAGTAGTATCTCATTGCTGTTTTAATTTGCATTTGCTTGATGACATTTGATGTGGAACATCTTTTTGTATCCTTATTTTTCATCTGTTTATCTTCTTTGGGTTGCACCTATAAGGTCTTTGGCCCTTTTTTTACCCAGGTTGTAGTCCTCTAATTTTTAATGTACTATTATCTAGCACTTTCCATGATGGGTATTATTTCACAGACAAAAAAGCTAAACAGAAGTTAAACATGAGTTCAATTTGGTAGATGGGAGTTATTGTACTATTCCATCTACTTCTGTGTATTACTGAAATTCTCCACAGGGTGCTTCTCTGGGCAAAAAGTCATTAACAAAGCTGATACTTGAGCCCATTCTGTCTGATCTCCTCTTTACACTACCAACTTCTTTGTACTGTTAACAAATGTAAAAAGTAAGCCACACATTCCTTTCCAGAATTTGTGATTCTTTAGGTTGTCCCTTCAGTTATGTAAGTTCTTGCACAGCATGTATTTTTCCCTCTGTGTGCAATGACAGCAGTTAACTTTGTTTATAGGTAAAATAATATATGCAAAATCAATATTTAATAAGAATAGCTAACATTTAGACCTTTCTTACTATATGCCAAGCATCGTTTAAATGTTTATCTGGAATAACTTATGCAATATTTGCAGAAACCTACAAGTAAGGTAACATTATCTTCACTGTGCAGATGAGGTGCAGAAAGAATAAAACCCTGTCCAGCTTCATATTGCAGGCTAGCATTTCATGGATCCAGGGTTCAACAAGGACAATTTAATGTAGGTTTTGCACTCTATCTGAAGCATTATGGAGCACTGACTTGCCACATGAGCTCTGTGATAGCAAAACCATTCTCTAGGTTATCTGAAGGCCTAACTGGAGAGAAACATGGAACCTGTTCAAAATGAACAATTCAAAGACCAATGCAATTAAATAGAATATTCTTGAAACAATAATGAATAAGGGTTGATGATTATAAGCTGAAAAAGATTTTAAAGGAAAGCTTGTTATAAAGTTCAGGCTGGAGCTGAGCCTGAAGTATGAATGACATTTGATTGTAGGAAGGGACAGAGATGAGATTCCAAAGAAAAGTGAAAATTAATAAAAGTGTAGAAATATGTGCTTTTTGTGGGAAGTAGGGGAGAACAGCTGACTAGAACAGAGGTTCAACTTGGGAAAATAGTCATTTTAAATCAAAATTCTGGTTTTCCACAGAGTCTGGTCTTCCTATGGGTAGAGGGGCAGATCCACCATGGTTTCCTTACATTTTGTTCCTACCTTAGAACACTGAAACTCAGCTTTCAGCAAATAGCAATTGCCTTTGAGCATTTGTATGTTCTCGCGCTCTTGAACAACTGCTTTCTGATCTCACAAGATGTTTGCTATCTTCTTCATTTCTCAAGACAGTTGCACTCTCTCTGTCAAACTTTACTGTGATTATTTCACTCCTGAAGTAACACACAACAACAACAAATTCTATTGCTGATCAGTATAAGCAAATAGCTCCTAGAAACATCTGGAATCTGTGAATGAAACACTTGTTAGCTTAAAGCCTGGACCACACCTAGACTTTCTTTATGTAAGGCTTGCTTTTGGCCATTGTATTGAAGAACATAAATGCTAAGGAACCTGCTATTTACTAGAGAAGATACTCATTCAGACCTAACTAATGCAGTGTATATTCTGTGGTTTAAAATTGTAGAAAAAGGAAAGATACAGAATGTTGTGAGTGTTCAGAGCAAGACTGGTCTGTTTGGTATAAATTAAGATGGGAGTTATGTTTATAAAGGTAAGTTGCAAAAAATTTGGAGATAATTACTTATAAGGGTTAGTTAGGCAGCAAGTCGTTCCCTAGGAATTTAAACATGATCCAGGTTTCATTTTAGTAAATTTTACTTTGTGCCAGTGGAAAATAATAATAATGATAATAATTGAATTGTGAGGAAGAAACATTAAGTAATTGGGATAGTTTATCCCAATAATGATCGAAATTTATCATGTCTTTGCATATAAAATTATCTGTGTGATGCTGCATAGACTTGAAAGTTGAGCACAGGGGAACTGGTTCGTTTAAGTACTCAAAGTCAGTGGTTCAAGTTCAGGCTTAACAAGTTTAATTTTTGCAATAGTAATTTTGTCATGCTTTTGTGTAAGAGAAACATTGGAGTAATTATCTCAATTATCACGTTTATTTTGTCTCTGGAGTTTACCATATGTCATGATATAGGTATTTGACTGGCAGGTGGTAGACCAGACTGCCATAATTTCAAGGGATCATATAATACTTCAAAATCTACAAGGTTTATGATTATTGCTATCCAGTACATTGAGCTGTCCTTTAATTTGGTTTAATTTGGGGAAGACATATGCCCTATGACATAATTTATTTTTCTCAAGTCAGTCTGATGAACAAAATGATATGTATTTGCAAAGCTGTTTCAGATTTAAGAAACATTCCATATACTTGGGCCAGTGATCTGACACAACTTTTTGGTGAGCAGTATTAATGAGTTTCATCGTGTAACATTGAGTGATGCCATTCTGGCATACTTTCATTATAAGTACAATCAAAAACAAGGAAAAACACTTACTGTAATATTTTTAATATGTTAACATATTTACCTTTACGTAAGTTTACCATTGTAAAGACATCTATGACAAGCCTGTATCAACAGATTATCTGACTTTAGTGAGTAAATATATCTTACTGTGAAGAAGGAATTCACACATATGGAACAATGAAGACACTAAATCCTATTTTGGAATCAAGATTTAGGCAGAGCATGAGTTTCAGCAAGCACTTTTCAGATGGTTTGGGTTATCAAGGTAGACTATATAGAAGGAGTGATCTTGAGAAAATTCTCAGAAGTTGAAAACGTGGTAGGGAAAGGAAAGGAAGAGCCAAATGAGGTCAAGGAGTAAGGATGGATAAGAAAGCATGCAACGGAAACTAAGTTGTCAGCACCAGATGCCCCACAACCTCAAGTCTTCAATGTAGATATTATGATTTTGAACTTTGTTGGATTAAGTAAACTGTCAAAAGTTATATGGCTCGTCAATGATTAAGGCAGGAACTGAGGTAGGACCACAAAGCTCTTTTTACTACTCATTACACTAAGGTGCAAAGAGGAAAGTTAGTTCGGGTGAGTATGAATACAGTGTACTTTCAAGCTCACATAGCACTATGTCTCAAAGTTATTTAAATAAACCAACTTATTATTGATGGTTGCAGTAGGAATTCAGTAAACTTGTGCCCGCTTTATAACAAAATACATAAATATAGAGATAGATGATAGATTGAGATATGAATTTAGTATGATAAAAATAGCAGTCATTGCATATATCAACTTTATAAATATGTACACAGAGAAAACAATAAAGGACATAACTAAAACCACTGTACCATAAATTTTTAGCCTAAGAAAAGCAAGTAGCAAGACAATAACTATATACTGGTGAAAGAATTTTATGAAGAAGAAAAGTTCTTTATGATCAGAAGTTATAATCATAAGATTATGAAACTAACAAGAGCAAGAAACAAACAAGAAAACAAATGCCTCCTTGTAGTAAGATGGCTCTAATATACTGTTATATAAAATGACTGAACTTGATTTTCAGATTCTTAGAGGACCTTTTCTAGGGATTCTATACACTAAGGCCAATTCATTTGACTATTTTTTAATTAAATTTTTTTAATATTTATTTTATTTTTGAGAGATAGAGCACAAGTTGGGGAGGGGTGGAGAGAGAGAGAGAGACAGGAACAGAGACAGAGACAGAATCTGAAGCAGGCTCCAGGCTCTGAGCTATCAGCACAGTGTCTGATGTAGAGTTGAACTCACAAACCATGAGATCATGACCTGAGCCAAAGTCAGACACTTAACCAACAGAGCCACTCAGGCACTCCTCTTTGACTAACTCTTAAAGGGCATTCATTATTATCCTTGGAGGTGACTTTGAATATTGAAAATATTCAGAGGAGATGAACTGGATATAGATAAAACAACATGATTAATATTTTATTTCTCAAGAATTAACAAATTTGTGAAGAGTAAAGAACAAGGATCAAAGCAAGTATTATCAGTCTTGTACATAAAACACATGATTATTAATTTTAAGTAGCAAAGTTAAATAAAGGATATTTATACTCACAACTAACTAAAGTACCATTAGCTCAAGTAATTCATATACATATTTCCTGGTGCAGTCTTGTTGGTGGTGATGGTGCCAGTTTCAATGGTAAACATGAGATCCTAAGCCATGGTTCAGTGGTAAACATGAGATGCTAAGGCATGAGATCCTAAGACATTTCTTTTTCTCTTGAAGGGAGATGTAAGGGAATCAAGCCACATGCTAGAGTGGTGGTAGGTTAAGAGTTGTTAGAGAAAAATTTGCTCAAAGAGAAATTATCATCCTAGTAATAGCTGAAAGATTTTGAAGAACACATATATCCAATGTTAAAATTTTAAAGTAGATTTTAAATGCAGCCCAATTTCAGTCAAACGCACTACACACTACTCACTCCTTGCTGAGTTGGTGCTTTTGAGGTGCTTTTGGATCAGTGGTCCAAACTTGGTCTGGGCGCTGGAAGTAAAACTCAAGTGTGAATGGCAGGTCAGCAAAAAGAGTTAAATGAAAATCAGGGAATGCAAGTCTCTGGGGTTTTCTGGAAAGCCACTAGCTATGGAAAGAGGGTTAAAGAAAATTATATGCAAATCTTAAAGCCAGTTTTTAAGCTATTATATACTTATATTTGAATTGAGAAAAACATAAATATACACACACATCTGTCTATATATCTATCTTGAGTAATTCAAGAAGAAGCTTATTCCAGATATTGTAAAAAAAGAATAACGGCCCTTTTCTTAAATTATTCAGGCAAATATGATTATAATCAACATTTGCATTTGCTCTGAGGAACTAGCATCAGTTACACGAACTTTTCATGTGTACTGTTCAACTTAATCTTCACTCTCACCTTGTGAGTGAGATTTTACCATCTCTCTGTTTCTTTTGAAGAAGGGAAGCTCAGAATGGCCAAGTGTCATGAGTAATATATATGGTAAATTTGGGAGTCAAAGTTAGATCCTCATATTAAAATCTGCGTTTTTTTGCACCCATATCACTGCCTCTCCTGATGTTCGGCTTGACTTCCCTTCGCTTTATGCTATGTTAAACAAGCTCTGATCAACCTTACAGAAAATTACATAGTAACCACCCTGTCATCCACTTCCAGGTCTCTGTTATTTCCTGGTTGCAGTCCATCTGTCATCTGGCTACCTAGGAATCCCTGAACAATACTCTAACTCAAGCTTACCTTTTCCCAAAATCAGTGTGCTTGATTTTCCTATCCAGGCATTTTGTTTCTGAAAGTAAACCTACTCACACTGAGAGCTTGCTGTCTACTTGTTGAATTTTGAATTAACCTCCAATAAGTTATCTTCTGCATTAATGGGGGGGGGGTAATAAAGTAAGTAAGTGGTGATGAAGTCATTCCAAAACCTACCTCCCATATAATATGTATTTTTTATATATAATTGACATTGTCCTTCAGATGTGTTTGTTTGTTTGTTTGTTTGTTTGTTTGTTTAACCTAAGGGACTGATACATCTAACAAGTGTAGTTTTCCTTCAAGTCCTAAAAAAACTATACACATAGAGAAATCCAACAAATGACAGTGTCTCTTTACCTAGGGCACCTCTGGATGGCCAACAAGTACATCTTCCTTGAATTATTAAAGCAAATGAATCTAAAACAAAAAAACAAAAACAATGCATTCAAACTGCAATGACAGGTATATTAAGTGTGACCTTTAGATGATCCACTCTTTTCCATTTTATTTTTTATTTATTTTTTTAATTTTTTTAACGTTTATTTATTTTTGAGACAGAGAGAGACAGAGCATGAACGGGGGAGGGTCAGAGAGGGGGAGAAACAGAATCTGAAACAGGCTCAGGCTCTGAGCTATCAGCACAGAGCTCGACGTGGGGCTCGAACTCACGGACCGCGAGATCATGACCTGAGCCGAGGTCGGCCACTTAACCGACTGAGCCACCCAGGCGCCCCCTCTTTTCCATTTTAAATGAAAAAAAAAACATTAGGTGACTTTCCAAATTTACTTGGAAAATTTACATATATTATTAATATCACAGGTAATAGAGTAAATATAAGGTAGATTTTCATAAAACCCCAAGGACATGACATGTTTTGAAATTAGCTTTTAGTATATATGATGTTCTAATATTTGGAAGATAGTAAAATAGAGCCTAGTTAAATGTGTAGCAACAAGCCACATGTCTGTTTTATGCAGAAATCATCATAACCCAGTTTTTCTCAGTAGAAGTCCAAATTAGTAGAGGAAAGAATTCTAGAACATTTTATATATGTGACCTTTAGTAAACATGTTTCATGAAATTTGATTTCCACAAATTAATTTGAAAGGGCTTATTTGGAACATGTTGTTGAAGCGGGAGAAATAACTTGCCAGGCTACAGAAAAAGACTAGAGGGCAATGAATAAATCAATCACCATGATAAAATGTCAAAGAATATGAGGCGGAATCAGTGCTGCTGGGGTTGCTATGAAGTCAGGTGTTATTTAACATCTTCATTAAAGCCTTAGAAAAAAGAACTGATTGACACTGGGAATTGGAGTTGGTTCTTCTGCACAAAACTATTTAGATAACACAAATGCTAGTGTTGAATTATGGTGCACCCATTTATTTTCAAGGAATATTGGCACACCTGTTTCATCTGACATTATCCAAAAGTAGCTGGATTTAAATTCAGGTTATCACAATTTCCATTATGATATTGTAGGGGAAGCACAATTTTACCTCTTCCCTCTTTGCAGTTTTCATTTGGGTCTGAGAATTCAACTGACATAAGACAGATAAACAGAAAATATACACATTCTTATACGATGTTCATGACACAGGAGCCCTCATAAAGAAAGGAGGACCCCAGGAATGGTGAAACCTATAGGCTTTTTTATTAGATTGAAGAGAGACAGGCAATTATGGAAAAATAACTGAACTATGTGGGGGCATTGACAAAAAATAAGAATCATTTCACAAAGGTCTGTTTGTACAGAATTCTCTTGGTCTTAACTGCTCATACTTGATGATAAGAATGTTACTTTCCTTCTGCTATAGGATGGATGTTTTTCACATAGGAATTTCATCTGCTTTTAAGAAAAAGAAGGAAGGTCAGAGTGTTTTTCTTGCATTTGCTGTTTTTTAAGTGCCTTTAACTCGAAACAGTTAGTATTCTAGAGTGGCAGGTGTGGGAATGGCATATTCTACTACCCTTTAATATCAAAATTACCATCTGTTTGAACTTCCCAAAGTTATCGAAAATGATTCTATGTGAGGTGTCCACCATATGCCAAATATATTTTATTTGATGGTGGAAAAGAGAACAGTGTTGTGCCTGCCTATTTGTCTCATTCAAATTTCGATATACACTCCATATGTTTGCCATATATATAACCTATCCTGATCCAAACCCAAGGATAGCAAAATGGTGACATTTAACAAAATAATTGGAAACAGATATCCTCGTGTATTTTAAAACAATAGAACCTACAGAAACAAAGGATTAATTCAGATAAATAATTCCATATGATAGATGTATATTTAATGTCTACCAAATACCAAATACCTGCCCCAGTATCCGGCACCAAGAATGGGAAGAAATATGACTATTATTGCCTTAGGTGAAAATGACTTCAGACCAATAAGAGAAGAAAAATGCTGAGAAAATCAAAGGGGCTACAATTGCTCTCTGGACATTTTTGCTTACTCCTTCAAATTAATCACTCCTTAGGTTCCATAGGATCCTTTTGGAAAAATGGACCGGCTTGCCAGACTGTTCTTTCTGTTCTTTAAAAAGGCATTTTCCTTAAGTGCTGCTTTAGACCCGTTTACTATTCTCAGGAATTTGCACTCCAGCCAGGAAGGGAACTAACTTTCAAATGAAAATGAACTAAATTATCTAATTGGGGTTTGGCCAAATTCCTCAGTTTTTGGTCTCAATTAAGCTCAAAGAAAAAAATATATACGTAAACTTACAACAAGTCCAAAGTACTACATAGGTATGCATATTGCTCAGAACATCAAACATCAAATTAAGTAGCTGATCTTTAAGGGAAGAGATGTTAAATGGAAGTGACTTGTTCTTCATTCTGGAGGGCACTCAGCTCTTCACCATCATTTAAAGAAAAAAAAAAAAGACTATTATGAGTCAGACTAAGATTTTGGTATAGTTTCTACATCTATATAATTATGTTTGCACATCTAATTGCCGAATGCATCCTTTGTGATCAAATCAAGCACAGTTATTCAAAAAGAAGTGTTGCCTTTGAAACAAACAATATTTTCATAAAATTAAAATAGCTATTTTTTAAAGTGTATTTTGAGAGTGGGTGGGGTGAAGGCAGAGAGAGAAAAAGAGAGAGAGAAATAGAGAGAGAATCCCAAGTAGGCTCCATGTTGTCAGTGCAGAGCCCCACGTGGGGCTCCATCTCACTCACGGTTCATGAGATCATGACCTGAGCTGAAATTAATAGTCAGATGCTTAACCAACTGAGCTACCCAGGCACTCCAATTTTTTTCTCATTATATGAATGATACATGTTAATCATAATAAAAGTTCAAAACAATGCAGAAAACTAAGGAAGAAAGTAAAACTTCACTGGAAATTTCAGTGATCGAGATAAACATGGGTATCATTTATCCGCTACTCATTCTTTAATGCGTATGTATATGCACCAGTACATAGTCAAATGTATAACTTCACATGAATAAGGTCACATTACTCATGATCTTTTTATTTCAAGCACTACAATGTTTATTAGTTTTTATTTATTAATTCTTACCTCTCTTCCTTCTCTCCTATCTCTTGAACTTCCACATTCACAACTTCCACATACTCAGAAATAAAACATAATTTTCCATGACAATCTTGTTAGTATTATTCATAACATGTTATAATGCTATTTTTTGGCTCAAACATGATTCTAGAAATCTCTTTCAGTTAACTGCTAAAGCTCTAACTCACTAGTTTTAATGATTATGTGGTAATTCATGGTTGGCTCTAGCACAATTTATTGTTTCCCTTGTTGATGTTTAACATTCAGGTTTTTAGAGTTCTCCCCCTTCGCCAATGCTACATTCTACATGCTTATTACATTCTTTTTTTTCCTATGGAATTCCTCAAAGTAAAAACTATTCTAATAGTTATGCCCATAATGTAATAGAGTTTTAAAAATATACTTAATGTGAATTTTACTAGCACTGAATGAAAATATAGTTTTTTCCTCTCTAGTCTCCAGAAACAATGAACCTATTACTGCTTTTATTATTATTTTTGGCCAATAAGATAATGGGTAGTGGCATCTGACTTTTAATTCAGTTTGCATTTCCCTAGCTTCTAGACAATTTGCGCAGCTTTTAGTGGTTATTTTTCTCTTTACATTAGTGACTGCCTGTTTATATCTTTCCTGCCTATTTTTCTATTGTGCTTTTTTGGTCTTTTTTTTTCCTAATGAATTTCCCAATCTCTTTATTAAACTTACAATCATTCACTAATTATTGGCCATATGCATTGCCAATATTTAATTGCAATCTATTATTTATATTTTATTTTCAGAATAGATTAAGTTATATTAAAATTTAAATGTTTATAGTCACATATTATTAGCTTTTTTAAGCATTGCTGTTCTCTGATAGAAATAGTCCTAGCCACAAATTAATCCTCCATATTAATCGAGAAGTTAAGGAGAAATTAATAATATTGAAAAAGCATTAGCTGGCTTATATGCATATAATTTAGTATAAAAGCAACTACAAAGTCTGGACAGAATTTCACAAAAGATTATACAGAAAAGTTGAAGAGGAAAAAATTTTAAAAAAAATCCTTGATGTACTTTGCAATTGCCTTAATGTTTAGCTTGGAATTTTTTATTAGATCTTTTATATTCTTAAGGAAATCTTCAAATAGGGAAGATAAGTAGGCAGCAGCTCCACTTGTCACCATTTTACCCTAAGAGTTTCGAACTTCTTTTCTGAAAAACTGATTGTTTGATACAATAAATTATCCATCCTTCTCTATCATTTATTCACCCCTAAACCATTGCTTATATGAACATGACTGTATTAAGTAATACGATAACTGCTATTCATTGGTCTCATTTCCTGCTGTGCAACATAAGAAGATAGATACTTTAACAAATATCATCACAGTAAGTTTAAAGGAGCAACTATTATTTGTGAAACAATTATTCCAAATTAAAAAATAATAATTTTCAGTTGATCATAATGAGACCTGGTTGTTTGAAAGTTTTTCTGTAATAAGCAAACGTGTGATTTTAATGTAGTCATAGTCACAAATTACCCTCTTAAACATAGACAAGGGATTTGCACATTTAAGGAATTATGAATTATTGAAAAGTGCTCAGGGCTAAATTGGCTAAGAGTGCATGTTAATTGAGCAATCAGGGTCTTCGTACACAAAATAGCTCACAGCCAAAAGTGAATGGTTTTCAAAAGTGAAATTGAAGAGAGTCAGTTGAATTGCAGACCATTGTACATCTTCTGCCAACACATTCTTTTCATGACTAAGAACATTATGTTGGGAAATGAATGAGTTGCTTCAGGACAATATTAGAAACTGTTTCAACATTAAGACTGTAGGTCACAAGATGAACACGATGGGTTTCTTTTTCTGTGATTAAAATTGATCATAAAGTAATTCATCTTATAGGGTTTAAAGCTATTGCAAAAAGTTTTAGTGATTTTGGTCATGAAAGATCATGACTATAAGTTGTATTTCAAATTAACTGGAGCCTATATAATTTAGAATCTTTAGCACTATGAATACTTACAGGCGTAGAAGAAGTACCTAATTAACAATGCAGTGATTTAATATTTTAAATACTCTCTTTAATAGCAGTTTAAATGTGATATACATTCTTGTTGGGGTAGATTGCCAGGAAATAGTGAGATGGGACTATAACAGTGAGATATATTTAGAAAGACATAGAGAAAGCTGAAATGAAGCAGTCATTAGGATAACTTTGTTTCTGAATAGTCTAGGTACCAGGCCAAGCTTGGTCAGTATTATCTATGAGGGCACTAAAAAGTGCACGTGTGCATGTGTATGTGTGTGTATGAGAGACAAAGAGAGAAAATGAGAGAGAGAGAGATCAACGAGGCTAAAACGGGGGCATTTGGCTATCACTAGGCTAATCCATCACCATAGTGTCAAAGTAATACTGGGTCAGGAGGGAAAATGAATTAATTGAGGTAAGAAGGTTGGAAGCCAGGAAACTAGATCAACCAGCGGGTCAAATTAGGGGAATTAAAGAGAAGATTTATGAAACAAGCCAAAGATGGTGTGAGTGATAGACATGAAAATTGGCAAAATAATTATTCCAATGCCATCCATCATTGGGAATCACTTTTGTGAGTCACAGTTTCTAAAAGTGACTTCATGACCCTAGGACTACTTGACCTATATAATTACACAAACCTTTTTATGGATAGGCACTTTATAAGGCTTATGAATGGCAAGCCCACTGCTTTGCCACAGTTGTTTCTCTTTGACACCTAAGTCTGCATTGTTAAATTTTTACATTAAAATGGGAAGCCCTGATGTCTTCATTAAATCTGAGATGAATCGTTATGTGTACATCTTGAAGCTATAAATAAATAATATAAGTTTGGCCATTATTTTTGTAAATTTAATTTATGTAATAAAAACCAACTCTGTAATGAAAGTTGCCTTTTACTAGGAACCCTTCATGTTTTAGGAATTTTATATGCTTTTCTGTCTTCTTGTAGAAAAACAAATTTAAAGGGGAGAGAACTAAAGTTTTAGTAGGTGGAATCACTTATCTAGAGTCATATTTGAAAATGGCTGTTCCAGGATTCATTCCCAGGTCTGTGTGTCTCCAAAGCATAGACTCTTGAGTACTTATTTTGTCCTGTGATATCACATGATCAGCTGAGGTGTACATTAAAAGTACAGATTCAGAAAAGGTTGGTATAAATCCTCAGAGAAAAATCCAGAGCAAGCAACTAGGGATATGAGAAATGATTCCCAAACTTCTGATTTTTTTTTTTTTTTTTTTTTTTTTGGTGAAGAACAAAATATCCCAATAAAGAAGATCATCAAATAATGCCCTTTGTTGGGGCTGTGTCAGAGAGTAGCCCCAGGCAGAATTGCCTTCATTATTGTTTTCTTCTTTATTACTGTCTTTGTGTGGCCTTTAAAGCTAATAGACTAACCTTGTATTCAGATATATCATTCCAAGCAGAAAATGAGGGTATCTAATTTATCCCAGTTTACCTGGGACTGTCTCCTTTTGCCTGAGACTTTCTGTTTTAACATTGAGATTCCCATGTTCCTGGAACACCCTAAGAAACCAGAATGATTGGCTACCCTATTTGAGGTATAATATAAGGAGAGATAGTGTGGGGATAAATCAACTTCCAAATGAAAACATCTTAAGAACATTGAAGTTCACATGGTTCAAACTGTGGTAGTTTACAAATAAGATGTAATAACTTTGATTCAGCTTATTTTACAATGAAGTAAAGAAATAGACGCATTGGATACAGAACATTTCATTTCTGGATTACCAAAAATCTACAGTTCTCCATCTCTTATTGATATTAAGAAGCAAAATGCTCAGAACATAAACTTATACTTGGAAGATAGAGTTTTGTTCCAAAGTAACTGAAATTTCAAGTTTTTCCCCACTTTAGAATTTCTATAACTTCTTTAAAATACAAATATTTCTAAAACATAATATGTTTTAGATGTGTGTGCGCGCGCGTGTGTGTGTGTGTGTGTGTGTGTGTGTGCGCGCGCGCGCGCATAGCTATTGGATTGCTTTCTCCATGGCAAAACAAAACAAAACACAATAGTGTTTTTAGAATTCAGGGAGTATATAGAGAAAAAGGGGAGAAGAAAGAGAAACATGATCAAAATGGTCATTGCAAATCTTTGATAAAATTTGAAGGAATGTTTCAGGAGAACATTATGCCTCATTATTAGACATGAACACATTCATAAATCTTGATTTTTTTTTCAGAATTTAAAAGTCTAGAGAAGCAGGAAGAAGTCTTTGGGGGCTAATTTAAAGTCATGAGGATAAGATGAGAGCCCATTGTCTGAAAGTCTCTGTTTTATCCTGTTTTAACATTTTCCCTTTGTATTTTTCAGATCAGAGCAACATTAAATGATTTACTGTTTCTGTCAAAACCCCTCTAATCCGAGTAAGCAGTTACCTCTTACGTTATAGAGGGTAGAGCTGAGATGCAGGCTGCAGTTAACTGTGGTACTTGCCTAGTAAGCAGAGACACCAGTTGATATTTAGTAAATACCCCCCTGTAGAGTTTGTGGATCTTTTTAATAGGCAAGAGATTTGTAATATTCTTTTGAGATTTTTATTTCTCTCAAGCCATTCAGTTTCTGAGAGTGGTAATCTTTGGGTGATTTTCTTTAGTTCTACATATTTTATTATCAGTAGTTTGAGATATTTGGTTACTTCTTTTAAAATATATCTCTTTATGTGCATATTATTAACAAATAATTGCTGTATATGTCTTAAACAAAAAGGAAACTCAGGAAAGCAGAAGGTAAAATAACTTAATTTCTTACACCAAGGAAAATGACCCCCCCCCATCAAATACAATTGCTTATTTAGCTGAGTGGCCTGCTTTCTTCATTTAACAATATATTATGAACTTTTTCTGGAGTTAATTACATATACACACACATATACACATATTCGTATATGTGGGAGAGTGAAGGAACTGGATACATATAATATGAACATGTGGTAGCAATAAAGCACCATCTTGCGGCTTATGGTCTTGAATTTGAAGTGAGACCAATCAAGGTGTTTTGTTTTTGTTTTTTCTTCCTCTGCACACGTATCTATCTTGGTACAAGGATGGAGTAAAAACCACCTGGATTTAATAAAAAATGTGGTTTTGGCAAGAAAGTTGGATTTGTTGCGAGGGGAAAAATGTTCAAGGTACAGGTAATGGAGTGATTAATATGATTTATCATGGATTTTGAGCTAATAAAAGATGAAATTGAGGACATCAAGGACATGAGGGACTATAAAAATCATTCAGATGGAGTCATCGGTTGTTGATATCAGGATCCTAAAGGTAGAAGGTAAAAATAAGAGTGACACTAGTGACAGAATAGAAAGTATAAAATTAAGGTGACAAATCAATTTTTAGTATTGATAATGCCAAGTGCAGGGCTATATCTGAAGCAGCGTGGATGATATGATTATTGAAGATGAGTTCAAGGATCAGAGAAGTGTAAGCATAGGAAGGATCATCTATGTGTGAATTAGTATTTTGGGAAAGAGAAAGGAGGAAACAAGAATGACCTGAAAACAGAAGTCTTTAAATTTCCTAATTGGGACAGTAGAAAAAAAACAAAAAAAGACAATGTAAGACTCAATTTCTAGGATAGATTATAGAACGGGTCAGAACAATCAGAGGGAGCAAGGCAAAAATAAATCTTTTCAAAAAAATTGGACCTAAAATAAGAGAAAAGGCACCAAAGGTCAAAGCAAGGCAAGGATGAAATCTATTTGAAGAGTGAGTCCCTTAATCTGCAATATGGACCTCTTTAAAATCAGTCTAGCTGTTTAAGGGCATGAACTGTGGAGGCAGACTTTCTGGGTCAGAACACCATTTTCCACATACACAACCAAGGGCAAAGTTATTTAATTTTTGACTATCAGTTCAGTTCCCTTGTTTATAAAATGTGAATCATAAAAGTATCTACTTCATAGGCTAATTTATTAAGGAGATTTAATTAGTTAATTTGTAAAATCCCTAGTCAAGAACATGGCATATATGTGCTGCATAAATATTGCTAAATAAGTTAAGTAAATAAATAATTAACACGTTTATTGCTGGCCAAGAGCAGAAACTATTTCAGAGCTTAGGCTTATTTTGAAGTTCAAAGCACTCTAAATATGAGCTTTCACACAGACTTAAGTCTTGTGTTTAAGTTGTATTTTATATGTTTTTTGTAACGTTTATTTTTGAGAGACAGAGACAGAGCGCAAGCAGGGGAGAGGTAGAGGGGGAGACACAGAATTGGAAGCAGGCTCCAAGCTCTGGGCTGTCACCACAGAGCCTAAAGCAGGGCTTGAACGCAGGAGCTGTGAGATCATGACCTGAGCTGAAGTTGGCACCTTAACCGACTGAACCACCCAGGAGCCCCTTTAAGTTGTATTTTACTATCACCAGAACAAGTTCATTGGTTTAAACAACTTTTGATAAAAAAGAAGAGTTTGTAGATATTTAATGTTACTCCAAAATCATTTATGTGATTATGAGCTCCTTCTGGCTTTCAGGCAGCAGTGAAGTGAAATAAGGATGTAAAATATTTAATAAAGAGACTCCTTAGAAGAACTCAAGAAGCTAAAAAAAATCAGGGAGAAAGAATTCTTGCTTTGAGCTTAGGGGAGTTGAGGTGGTAAAAGGCAACTCCGTTTACCTATACTCATACTCTTACCTTCATTTAAAACTCTAGACAAGTCATGAATTTGGAGTCTGTGGGGCTGTGCATTAAGTGAAAAGATAAATAGATGTTGTGTCCATGCATAAAGAACTTGGATTATTTGAATAAGAAGGGAGTAATGTAATGTTAATTGTATTAAGAAAGGCAAAATTTAAAGCTGAAACTATTAATTATTAGATGAAGGCATGCTGTGTAACTAGACAGTAAATGAACAGACTGCAAAATTTTCAATAAAGGAGGAAGAGTAAGTGTCCATTTTAGCACAGGAATTTGTCTGATTACAAGCCTAACCAACCATATCAGAGTAACACCCATGCTTGGAATGAAAGATAACTATGTCAAATTAAACTCTACACAAAAGTCACCGAGAGGGCCTCAAGTACTGCCTTCAAATAGTCTGCATTTCTTGAATTTATATTCTCATTATTGTTGCAAACCTCTTTCTGACCTCATTATTCAGCTCCCAGGCTTGCTATCTGATTCAATGCATATTTATATTCCTTGGTTCAAACTAACTTTATGTCCAAAGTTTAAATTTGTCTTGGAGAAAATATTGCCCCAACCCAGAGGCTGTAACATTTTCTTTCTATACTTTAGGCGTAGGCAGGGAGGTGTCATTTTTGCTATGGTTCACATTTTCTACCCCTTGGTATTCAAAGGATTTTGATAAGCTTGACCTGTGCTGCACTATGACCCAGGCTGGAAAGAAATATGTTAATAGAACAGACTGATGCAGAGGAGAAATCAGATGGAGTCCTAACAGTAAAATGAGTAAAAATGGAGTCAGTTCTGAGAAATCATTCCCTTACTTCACACCATTTCCCAAAACCATTTACATGTGGCCTATAGACCTAGAGGTAAAAGAATTACCAATTTTCGAGGGAAAAAAAAGGGAGGATATTTCATGATCTTGGGAATTGGCACATAATAGGACACAAATTCAGTAGCCATAAAGGAACAGATGGATAAATCAGAGTTAATTCATTCTTGAATTCATTAAAATTATATCTTTAAGGGAGAGAAAAGGAAAACAACATAATAGAAGATACTTACAATACATATTTCTGTAAAGACTCATATACATAATATGAGTTCTACTCTTCTTACTCAGTAAAACAAAGGTTAAACAAAATATAGGTGAAAACATTAAAAATTACCTCAGGATATCTAAATGGTTAATTAATATATGAGAATGCACTTAACCTTCTATAATCTATAAAATATATACATGTAATCTATATAAATGTATAATCTATATAAATCTATATAACCTGTAAAATCTCAGTGCAATCCCACTACATACCTATTCATATAACTAAAATAAAATTAAAAAGATAGACAGTTCTAAGTGTCAGCAAGGATAAGGATTTTAGAGCAACTAGAACTTTCCTCTGCTGAGGGAGTATAAATTGATACATTGATACTTTGGAAAATCATTGAGTAGTATCTGTCCAAGCTAACTATCCTGCCTACTCTAGTCCTAGGCATGATCCTTACCAAAACACATATATGTGTTTACCAGAAAAACCCTCTGTTTTACTTATAACTATCAAAGTACTCATCAACAACAAAATGGATAGATATATGGTGGTACAGTCACAAAGAAATACTGCACAAAAACAAAAATGAAAAATTACATCAAGAAACAACACCATAATTACATTTCACAAAAGCTGAGCAAAGAAGACAGAAACAAAAGAGTTGATGTATCATGATATAATTTATAGCATGTTCAAAGGCAAGCAAAAGTAATTTCAATGAATCAGAGTAGTAGTTTCCTTTGGTGAGAGAGACTGGAGGCTTCTGGGAAGCTGATAGTATTCCTTTGATCTCCTTTAATCTGGGGGTTGATGACATGGGCCATTCACTTAAAGGAAATTAACTGAGATTTACACTTATGATTTATGCACTTTTCTGTGTATATACTGTATTTTAGTGAAAAAAATCACTCTGAAGAGTATAAATCATGAGTTATAATTACTCAAAAGAATGTTTTTAAATCCTGGCCTTCATCTTAACATAGTTGTGTAGATAGTTGGGTAAACTTCCCATATATTACCTTCTTCATCTCTAACAAGTTAGCGATTTGTGTGTGGAGGAGTGGTGGTGGTGAGGAAAGTGCAATTACTTCCTGTGACATATATTTAATTCTCAAGCATAATTTTGAACATATAGAATATCTCACTTATTTCATTCTGAGTTCTGTTTCAACAGCTCAGTGGCTTTTTCTTTAATTATTATTTTAAAAATTTCAGCAAAGCCTTACGTGTACCTTTAATAAATAAGTCAAGATTTTTATTATTTTTAATTTTTAAAGATTTTTTTATTAAATGATTTTAAAATTACAGAAAAGATGCAAGAATAAGAATAGTACAAAGAACACTGATATCCTTTACCCAGTTTCATGTATTCTTAACATTTTGCCCCATTTGCTCTACCATTTCTCTTTTATTCTTCAACTCTCTCATTCAGTCTTTCTGATTCCCTGCATGGGGTGTGTGTATGTGTGTGTGTGTGTGTGTGTGTGTATGTGTTTACTTAACCTTTTGAGAGTCACTTGCATCTATCACGATCCTTTACCAATAAACACCTTCATGGACATTTCTTATAAGTAAGAATATTCTCTTATGTTAACACAGTGCAGTTATCCCTCAGTAAATTTAAGATTGATGCAATACTTTTATCCAGTTTATCATTCTAATTTATTTTTTTAATTAAAAGTTTCTTTATAATGTTTCTTAATCCTTAGTACAGGAGCCAGTCAAAGGTGAAATACTGAATTAATTGTCCCGTCTCTTTAGGCTTTTTCAGTGTAGACAACTAACACTGAAAACTAATGCTATTTTTTGTCTTTATGACATTGACAGTTTTTGCAGGATATAGTAGTTTATTATTATTATTATTATTATTATTACTCTACTACTACTATTTGAATGCTCCTCATTTTAGTTTTATTTGATGTTTCCTCACAATTACATTTAAGTTGTGAATTCCCAGCTATAATAGCACCTCAGTGACAGTGTATCTTTCTTGGGGTATTTCTTTTAAGAGCACATGAGGAATATCTGTCCCTCACTGGAGATGTTAATTTTGATCACCTGGAAAAATTGTTGCATGCTTCTCGACTGTATAGTTATTATTATTTTTATGACAAATGGTCTGTGAAGAAACACTGAAAGATGTCTCTTTATTTGAAACAGCAAAGAGGCTAAGAAACTCTATTGCTTTGCCACATTAAATGATGCACATTCTTAAATTCTTAGCATAGTCTTGAACTCTGGATCTGAAGACAGATCTCAGGGCCTCTCACTTCACTGGTAAAGCTCTTGGACATTGAGAACAAAGTACAGACATCTGTATGATTTAAGCTTGAACAATGCTTGGGTGGGTGGGATCAAGATGTGTGCATTTGGCTTATAAATTACAAATGTATTTTAATGTGAGCATATAAGCAGTTTGTGTTATGTTACAACAGAGCAAATTAGAATGAATAATTCTGCAGTGAGGATACCTGGTCAAGAATTAATAACCATTTACAAGATATTTGATTAACAGGCAAAACATTCTGTCCATATATGAAACTCCTTATCTGTATTATCTTTCCAACTCAACGTGAAGCTTTGTCAAAAAAAGCTTTGTTTTTCCATTGTCTAACAAATGTTTAATAGTGGATTGGAAGAAGACTAATTGAGTTGGTTAAAGATGATGTTAGAAGCTACACTATTGTCTAATTGAACACATCATAGTATATTAGAAATAAAAGCGGTATACATGTATTAGGCCTCTGAATTCTAGTTATAGCTCTTTATTGAAAATAGACCAAAATACACATTAATGCTAAAATCTTTCTATAAATCCTATAAGTTTGGGGAGAGATTCTCCCATCCAGAAATGTTTAATTGGACCTTGCCCAAATATAATGAATCCATTTAGCTTATTAATTTTGACTTAAGATATGTTGATTCAACAAATCTATGCAAATACAGCTTTCAAAAAATCAATTAATGGTTAAAATAGCCAAGTTGGGATATATTAAGGGGGTGTGTTAATAAATGTTTCCTGTTGAGCCATATTTAAATATTTAAAATTCAACATAACTGATGCTACTTCTAAAATGTATGCAAGCATTCAGAAATGAAACCAACTTTTGCTAAACTCACATCTTTGCTCATCAGTCCCCCCTCTTCCTCCCCCCATTTCCTTTTTCATCCTTCTTTCTTTCCTTCCTTCCTCATATAGGTCATTAAATAAATCATAAAGGATGTTGGTATACAGACTTTGCTCTGCTAATCACTTGTATAAATTGAAAGAACCATTTTGTGGGGCTATGAATGCAACAAAATTCATTGACATAAAAATGTCCTTGCAGTTGCTGGAAGATGAAAATAGAGGACAAGGCCATTGACTAGAAACAGCCTGGGGGCACCTGGGTGACTCAGTTGGTTAAATGTCTTGCTCTTGATTTTGGCTCAGGTCATGACTTTATGGCTGTGAAATTGAGCCCTGCTTTGGGCTCTGGGCTAAGCAGGGACTTGATTGAGATATTCTCTCTCTCTCTCTCTCTCTCTCTCTCTCTCTCTCTCTCTCTTCTCCCTCCCACTCCATCCCTCCCCTGCTTGTGATTCCTTGCTCTTTCAAAGGAAGGAAGGAAGGAAGGAAGGAAGGAAGGAAGGAAGGAAGGAAGGAAGGAAGGAAGGAAGGAAGGAAGGAAGGAACAGCCTGTTTTAAAACAGTTATCAAAGTTGTCTTGTGGGCAATCAAAAGACACGTACTCAAATACATCCTAGGGGGTTGTTCAATCCATGGTTTTATATTATTATAGTCATGTCAGTTGCCTAGAATGCTTCAGAAGAGACCAAAAACAAAGCCTGTTACATGGAAAGAGAAGTGCAGGACCTCTCTTTTGTGGATTTAAAGTAGATTCACAAGATACTGAATCTTAGAGGAACTGCTGTCACCATTCAAACAAATCTTATTTTTCAGATGCAGAAACCAAGACTTAGTGGGTGACATTAAAATGCTGTGGTAGGATGGTGAATGAAATATAATATAGCTGAGAAGAATTCTGTATAACCACTATCAATATATCAAAAGTAAAAGTCATTTCATAGGGATTCTCCCAATTATTCTGTATGGGGTTTTCCACTAGAAAGCACCTTTATGCCTGTATTTTGTCCAATGTGTAGACACACTGAGAGGCACGTATTACCTTAATACACTTAATATGGAAGGAAAATTTTAAATAATAGTTACAGCTTGTATGGAAGACAGAGGGTTTATTTACACATTCTGGTTTTTTTTTAATTAAAACACCCTGTCTATTCCATGAGATAACAACTCCACATTCTCCCCCCGCCCCAAGTTCTATTGAGAAATAATTGACATACATCATTAAATAAGTTTAAAGTGTATAGTGTGATGGTGTGATTTATATATATTGTGAAATGATTACTACAATAGGGTCAGCAAACATCTATCTTCTCATAAAGATATAATAATAAAAGAATAAAGAAAACAAAAACTCCTTGTTATCAGGGCACATTCTTTAAGACTCATTTCTAGTCCTGGAAACTTATTTCATATCTTGGCTATTGTAAATAAGTCTGAAATAAACATACAGGTGCATATATCTCTTCAAATTAATGTTTTTGTTTTCTTTGTTAAATACCCATTAGTGGGATTATTGGATTGTATGATATTTCTATTTTTAATTTTTTGAAGAACCTCCATACTGTTTTCCACAGTGGCTGTACTAATTTACATTCCCACCAAAGTGCAAGAGAGTTCCCTTTTCTCTACATCTTTGTGTCAAAAATGTTTGAAATCTTAGCTAGGGTAACATAGTGAGAGGCAGTACTTGAGTTATGACCCAGTCATATTAATTTCCAAACCTAGATTTTTCTCCCCCAAGTCAACCATCCATGTGTAACTTACCAGAAAATGATAGCTAATGAATTTATGAAATTGAAATAAGGGTCAAATCTGTTGTGTATTCTTTCTTCTCTGTGTTAACACCTCTAATGTTTGAGAGGATCAGCATATCCAAATGACATTAGTGTCAAAAATAGTTAACACTATTTCTCCATTAATACCTTTTTCCCTTTGTTTGATTTGTGTATACATACATACATTTATACATACATACATACATAATATGACCACTTTTGTAATAGATCTTTAACTTTGAGAGTTCATCCAACACAAAACAGAAGTTGAAAAGATTGAAGAGCTGCTACTTCCAGTAATTTACTATAATAGTGTAGAGCATATTGCTGTAATTAGTCTGGGCTGATAAGAGAAATATGAAATAAAAATATTATTTTCTGATGGGAGCAGAGTGTTTTAAAGAGAAAAAAACCTGAATCTTATTTTTTTTAGATTTTTTTAATGTTTATTTATTTTTAAAAGAGAGAGAAACAGAGTGTGAGCAGGGGAGGGGCAGAGAGAGAGGGAAACAGAACCTGAAGCAGGCACCAGGCTCTGAGCTGTCAGCACAGAGCCAGATGCAGGGTTTGCACTCATGAACTGCAAGATCGTGACCTGAGCCGAAGTCAGATGCTTAACCGACTGAGTGACCCAGGAACCCCATAAAAATCCTGTATTGTAAAATCTTTTTTTTTAATCTTACATGTCTAATCTCATAAAGAAGCCACAGCTATAATTCTAGGAGTGCTTTTATTATTTCATCTTACAAAAAGAAAATATTCATGTTGGGTAATACAATTTTAGTTTTTAAAGCTGGAAGTAAATGCATATGGATCTCAAGTTATTAAGGAGATATAACATTGATCAATTTTCTAAATTCAAATTTGATCTTAGGGAGCTTTATTGCTGATGCAGATATTGACATTTTATCAATGACTTTGACATTTTAATGTTGGTGTCACAAACTAACTTAGAGGATGCATTCCAAACCTCCTAGAAAATTTCCCTATAGCAATAAAACCTAAAAGAATTATTACTTTTAATGGTGAATTAAACTCACATGAGTTTAAGTTAAAAAAATAAATATTGCCAAAATTACTACAGCCGTCTCAGACTTTAAAATCAGAAGTAGCACATATGAAGACGTAATGCTACGTAACTATTAGAAACAAACAGTCTAAATTAATTACCTCATATGATTGATTTACAGAAGTCAGTTCAAATTACTCTCTATTCTCATCCTAAATGTTATTCCATGCTTCCAATTTCATTTCACCCCAACCATATTTACCATAAGGTTGCCAGAAGTCAACTATATTTTACTCTTATTTGTATGTGGCTCCTCCAAAAACCCAATGTAACATTTGGGAGCCGAGTGATTTACCACACAAGTAGGGGCAGTGAACCAGCAACCTGAAAACAGAGCAGACTTCCACTGTCATCCGTTCCTATCTGGATGCATGATATGTAACATAGTTTTTCACTATTCTCCATCTGCTATTGCAGTAATTCCTACTGCTTTCTTTGTGAGTTATTTTGAATTAAATGTGAACACCATAAAAAGAGATGCTTGTCTATGAAGCAAGAAGAGTCAGTCTGGAAAATATGATGCCAAAGCTCAATCATTTGGACAAATTTGTTTCGTATTGATTTATTTATTTCATTAATTTTTTTTAAAAAAATGTTTTTAGTATTTAGAATAATGGGTTCCCAAGTATGCCAATGTCTCAATCCCTGGAATCTGTGAATGTTACCTTATATTAAGAAGGACTTTACAGATGTGTTTAAGTGGAAGATCTTGAGATAGGGGAGATAATCCTCTACTAGCCTAGTGGGTCCAGTGTAATCATAAGTGTCTATATAAAATGGATGCAGGAAAAGTTGGAGTCAGAGAAGAAGGCAACGTGATGACGGAGGCAGAGTTGGAGTGATTCAGCCACAGTGCAAGGAATGAGGGTAGTCTCTAGAAACTAGAGAAGTCAAGAAACAAATTTCTCCTGGAATATCCAGAAGGAATCAGTATTGAAAACACCTTGATTTTATCCCTATAATGAAACACATTTCAGACTTCTGACCTCTGGAAATATAGGAGATTAAATAGGTGTGTTTTTAAAAGGAATATTTTTTAAAACCATTTTAGGTATGCAGCAAAATTGAAAAAAAATTTACAGGTATTTTGCAAATACACCCTGCCCCACCACACATGCATAATCTTCCCCATTATCAACATCACCCACAAGAGGGTACATTTGTAACAGTAATGAACCTACATTGACATGTCATTATCACACACAGTTCATAGTTACATTAAGGTTCATTCTTGATTTTATACATTCTGTGGTTTTGTATAAATGTAAGTCCATTGAACATTACAGTATCATGTTTTTCTTTGCCCTAAGAATCCTCTGTACTTCTTCTATTCATTCTGTCTCCTATTCATCTCACCAAACCTTGGTAACCATTGGATTTTTCACTGTTTTTATGGTTTTGCCTTTTACAGAATATCATATACTGGAAATCATACCGTATATAGCCTTTTCATAGTGGCTTTTTTCACTTGGTAATATGCATTTAAGGTTCCTTCATGTCTTTTCATGGCTTGATAGCTTATTTACTTTTAATGCTGAATAATATTCTACTGTCTGATATATCACACTTTATCCATTCCCCTACTGAAGGACATCTGGATTTCTTCTAAGTTTTGGCAGTTAAAAATAAAGCTACTATACACATCTTCATCTGGATTTTGTGTTGACATACATTTTCAACTCTTTTGGGTAAAAACCAAAGAGCACAACTGGTAGATAGTATGGTAAGAGTTATGTTCAGTTTTGTTAAGCAAAA
This sequence comes from Acinonyx jubatus, assembly GCF_027475565.1. Lineage (NCBI taxonomy): Eukaryota > Metazoa > Chordata > Mammalia > Carnivora > Felidae > Acinonyx > Acinonyx jubatus. The sequence continues at coordinate 95,497,886 of NC_069388.1, forward strand.
AACCTCTGAAGTGTCTTCCAAAGTGGCTGCACCATTTTGCTTTCCAACCAGCAGAATGAGATTTCCTGTTGCTTTGCATCCTTGTCAGCATTTAGTATTGTCAGCTTTCCAGATTTGACCATCCTGATAAGGGTGTAGTAGTATCTAATTGTTGCTATAATTTTTTTTAACATTTATTCATTTTTGAGAGACAGACCGTGAGCAGGGAAGGGGCAGAAAAAGAGGGAGACACAGAATCCAAAGCAGGCTCCAGGCTCTGAGCTGTCAGCACAGAGCCAGATGCGGGGCCAGAACTCATGAATCTTGAGATCATTACCGAGCCAGCAAAGTCGGACACTTAACCAACTGGGCCACCCAGGCGCCCCTCTAATTGTTGCTTTAATTTGCATTTTCCTGATGATTTTTGATGTCGAGTCTATTTTTGCATGTTTTTTTAACATTTGCATATTTTCTTTGGTGAGGTGGCTGTTAAGGTCTTTGGCCCAGTTTTAAATCGGGATGTTTGTTTTCTCATTGTTGAGATTTAAGAGCTTGTTTTTCAAAATATATACTTTGGATAACATTTCTTTATCAGATGTGTGTTTTACAGATATTTTTTCCCAGTGTGTGGCTTGTTTTCACATTCTCTCAACATTGTCTTTCCCAGAGCAAAGTTTCTCATTTTAACAAAGTACAACTTATCAATTATGCCTTTCATGATTTATTCTTTTGGTGTTGTATGTAAAAAAAAGTTACATCATATCTAAGGTCATCTACATTTTCTTCTGTTTTATCTTCTAGGAATTTTATAGTTTTACATTTTACATTTAGATTTTCTGAAAGGTATGAGATCTGTGTCTAGGTTTTTCTTCTTCTCCATCTTCTTCCCCATCTTCTTCCCCTTTCCCTCCTCCTTATCCTCCTCCTTCTCCTCCCCCTTCTCTTCTTCCTCCTCCCGCTTCCCCTCTCTCCATGACCCCCTCTCCCTTCTTCTCCTTCTACTCCTCCTCCCCCTCCCCCTCCTCCCTCTCCTCCTCCTCTTCCTCCTCCCCCTTCTCCTTCTTATGCTCCAGTTAAATCAGTGTAGTTTTAAGCTACCAATTTTGTGGTAATTTGTTACAGCAGTAAAAGAAAACTTAAAGCATCAGCAGTAGAACTCTTTTGGGTTTGAACCTGAATTTTGAGCCTGTTTGTACATTGGTTGAATCTGGTGTTCCATTAGCCATTCTCTCAGGGATATCTTCAGATTATCCTGGCTTTTAAGCCTCTTTCCTCCTTCATAACTCTACCCCCCACATTTATCTAATAGTACACTTTTTTTATGTTACAACTAGCTCAGGCATAAATAGATTGGACTTCCATAAACTGAAAGGTAAAATAGGGACCAAATTTCAGAGCTTCTCTCCTGCTAAGGTGAATAACAATTGACTGTCATCAAAATAGCTTGTACTTTCTCAAACCACACACACACACACACACACACACACACACACACACACCAACCCGTACAGTAACGCTTCAGAGATCTTTGATGAAAAGTTTTCTGATTTTTCCATTTTTCACAAATGACTTGGTTTCAGAGATATAAACTATTGAGGACCATAAACATAATTACCAAATAGCTTCATCTCCCAAACTCATCCAAACAACAATTCTACTTGCCCACCCTCTGTCACGCCCCCCCCCCATACACAATGGATTCAGGATTCATGGTTCTAAATGTGAGACATGTACCCTGAAAACTTGTTGCTGCTTAGACTCAAGTGAAATATTTATTGCAACATCATTATGGTCTTTTTCTAGTAGTAAACAGAAAAAAATCAATATAATATTGAAATGTAGAGAAATTTGAAAAATCATTGGAAATAGACTAAAGCATATTTAATAGGACTGATGTTGGGGAATTGTCCAGCCCAGAGTTTCCTAAATATATATCTGTGTACCAGCTATATAAGAATAACATGGAAATTGTATATGTAAATTCCCAGAATCACACATACTTTTATGTAAGCTGTTAGAATATATCAGTGTCAAATTTGTGTTGGGATAACTAGAAAGCTCAGAGATGTTTGGAAAATTTAATCCTCTTGATCATAACTTACACTATGAGATAATGTTCATGAAACTTTTCTATAAATACCCTTTATTTCTACTTAGTGTAACAATGACTAGATAAAAATAAGCTCCAAGTTTAAAATCTACACTTAAAGGAAAAGTTGTCATTCACCTCAGTTTATGGATACATATTTTTATAAGTGGACTTTTAATGAATTGTCTATTGAAACAATCATAGAAAATATTTTCTTCCAGAACTTCTAGTAGTTTTGATTATCTTAGATAAATATAATTATTAGAGATTATATATACATGATTAATAGGAATATATTCCACATCAATTTTGAAGGTCAGCATGTAAAATCCATTCCCTCTCTATGATTCCATTGATATTATCCCCCTTCCTCTAGACTAGCTTGAGAAACACTGAGGTATATTTGTTTCTCTTAAGGTCATGCATGCCCCTAGCTTTCTTGAGATCCCCACTCTTTGTCCTAGCTTCTTCTGTCCCACCCCCAAAACTTAGCAAATATTTCTCCCTAGGTCTACTCCTAAGTCATAATGTATTGACTCTTAGAAGCAAAGATGGAAATTATTAGGCAGAATTAGCATCTTTCTTTTCTTGATTTTTGTTTTCAGGCAGGTCTCAGAGCCTTTTCTCCCAATCAGTCCTTTATCTAAAGCATGTAAAATTATTACATTCAAAGACATTGAGATTTCTCTCTTATGTTCCTTCATATAGCAAGATGACACAATTAAAACTATTTGATAACCGTGTGAAGAGCTGATATTCATATCATGTTTTTTTTCCTCACAAAATATTCATCTAAACATTTGTCCTTGTTAGTTCTTCATGGAGATCATTTACTGTAACTCCCCAAGATTATAGATAAGAGAAATGGCCTGCCAAAAGTCATGGTTTTTTACAAGTAGGGCCATAATTAAGCCATATACCTCTGAACTGTGGTCAATGCTATTTTCCTTCCTTTTGCTCCCAGATGGCAATTGCACCTCTCTCCTTACACCATGCCTTAATTCCTTTCCTTTGTATTCAAGGAGATAAATTTCAGCTCTTACTCAGAAAAAAAAATGTGTTCTCTGATTTATATTTTGAATAGTAGTCTTCAGCTTATCAGTGAGAAATCAGAGTTTTAACTCTTGCCTATGTGTCCATCAGTTGTAACTTTTTTACAAAGGGAAGCGAGAATGTGCTAAGAAAATGTTGCTTCGGTTCTCCAGCAATGCTGTCTTCCTTCTCTTCTCTGGCTTTCTCTTGTCTGCTTAGAATGATCGTTCGTGTGGAATTCTGTCCTGAAGTCGCCTCCGGATGTTTCAATATAATGGAATGCATATTATAGTACACCTTTAATAGTTTAGAGGAAATAATACTTCTCAGCAATATTGGTTCTTCATGCGAGGCTGAATATTTGTTCCTGGGAAAATATATCCTGTGATGTTAACACAGCTTTTGGAAGTTCAGGTTGCCAGGTGATCCCTTACTGGCCTTTAGTCAAAGCTGTTTTTAATGAAATATCCTTTGTCTTAACTAAGCAGACTTGTGAGACAAGTCGTTAAAAAGTGATTTCTCAAGAATATTTTAAAAGCTTGCATTTTGTTGACTGCTTTTTATCAAGTGGAAACACACAAACTGTTTTCATTTCCAGTGCCAAATTTCTCTTCATCTCCCCAGATTATTGAGAAAATATTTTCATAAATATTTCTATATGTTTTTCTTTTCTCTCCTATTTTTGTCATTCAAAGGCTAAATCATAGAGGTTTCTCTCCAGAGATTTGGAGAAAGTGGCTGACCTTGAACAATGACTAAGGGAATTGTATCTTCATATGAGCTAAGCTCTTTTCACTCACATCAGAAATATGTTGAGGAGTTTAGTTTCTGTCAGTCTTTTTTGGGAGCCAGAGAAGACTGACCTAGCTTGAACACAATAGCAAGAGGAAGAAAGAAAATGTTCTGTGCTCTTCATCCTCGAATCTGTATGTGCTATATCCAATTAAAATTCAGTATTAGACAGAAAGAACACCATGCAAAAGTATTGAAGATGTAAACCTCATTGCCTTCACTTCCTATTAGATTCAAATACATACCAAAAGCATCATGCAGAGAGCGTCGTCCTAGGAGAGACAACCTCCACCCTGTCAGACTGAGGTCAGGCAGCCAAACTCTGTGAGCATCACAATTGTGTGTAAAATTTCATAGTGCTTGCCAAAATCTTAGAAAATTAGTGGGACCAGAGATAGGGATTTTTGTTTCCAGAGATCTGGATTTTTAACCATTGTCCACAAGAGGTCCTATTGCAGGAGCTCTGTCTTGCAAAACTCTTCTAAGGAATAAACATTCTGAAGCCTGCAGGGTTCTACACAGTTAAATTTAGATTTATAAAGTTGCCTGTATGAGTTTGGATAATAATATCTAATTATTATATGCATAGCACTTATTATATGATAGGTGCTGTTATAAGTACCTTATATCTTCAATCATGTAATTATAAAAGTGTCATGGGGTTGGGACACCTGGGTGACTCAGTTGGTTAAGCATCTGACTCTTGATTTTGGCTCAGGTCATGATCTCACAGTTTGTGAGACTGAGCCCCACATCGGGCTCCTCCTGACAGTGTCGAGCCTGCTTGGGAGTCTCTGTCTCCCTCTCTTTCTGCCCCTCACCTGCTTGTGCTCTCTCTCTCAAAATAAATAAATAAACCTAATTTTAAAAAAAGGTCATGGGGTTAGTACTATTATTACTATTTCTATAAAAGAGAAAACGTTTCTAAGATATTAAGAATTTAAGTAATTTATTTGAAGTCACATGGTTAGTTCCAGCTGAAATTTGATCGTAGGCAAAATAGCTCTAGAGATGATTCTCTGATTACGTTATACTGCCACTTACATGCCAGTCACTGAAACTGGTTATGTGAGCCTTGACTGTAATCAACCTGGATACGTTGGCCCATATGGACTATTTTTTTTTATCTTTCGACATGTCTTCATAAATATCCTTCATATCCTTGCCACTTTTAACTTTATGTGCCCTGTGATTCAGTATTTCATAGAGACATTGAGGACTCAGAGAACTCCACCTAAGATGGGATGTGACACCTGAAGTTACATCTGCCTCTGGAAATGATCAGGGTGTTTTCCCAGTTTATAAGGGGTGTCAGTATTGTGGGAGGTTTATTTAAGATGCATCATCTGTGAGGGACCCTGAAAATAAAAGTTGGTCATATTTTCTGGGCAAGCTGTCAGTTGGAAAGGACACACAGAAAGAATCTATCTAGGATGGAAATCTCATAAAACATTTGAGATTAAAACATAAGTAAAAAAAAGTTAAACAAAGGTAAATATATGATAGCTGTTGAAATAAACTAAGTGATTTTTTTTCATGTCCTTAAAAAGTAAAGTTAGAAAAGAAAAGGTCTAGTGCGTGCCAACATCAGTCAAAGGGTATGGCAGAAAACCAAAGCAGTCACTTTCCCAATATTACTGCCTTCATATTTATGATAGCACAAGCCATTTATCATCGATTTCAGTGCTGTTCAAGACACTGGATCACATTTATTAAAAAATTTACTATCATATCGTCTCTAGTAAATCTATGGTTCTTAAATAGAGAATATTCCCAAGAAGGGATAGAAATATGTGAGTGATGAGTTACTTTATATCATGGTTGTTTATCAAATCTTAATAAAATTGAGAGAAAGTCACACTGCAAAGAGCATATGGTCTCATCATTTGAGGAATTACATGAGTAAATAATGACATTTCCATGATCATCAATAAATCAGTGACTATGCAATTAAATTAAATATATTTAAACTCTTAGAGGGGCACCTAGGTGGCTCAGTCAGTTAAGTATCTGACTCTTGGTTTTGGCCCAGGTCAATATGCATAGAACTATTGTTAAATAAAATGTCTTTCCTTTGTAATCCTGTATATCTTATTATGTATGTGGAAAAATACTATTCTGAGAAGAGACCCTTAGGCTTCCCTATACTGCTAGATAGTCTATGATACAAGAACTGTGGGGCAGAGACTGTGGCTCCCATTGCTTTGCATCAATAGTAGCACTGGACCCAGGGGCTGTTAAATTTCAAATTAACATACTTTAATTATGTACAGGAATAGATTTATCTATATTATGTTTTAAGGCAAATAACTTTGGTGAAATTTTGAGTTTATTTACAAATAAATCTTTGTGATCTGACCAAGGCTACTTTATACTTTAATAGATTTCTATTTATTCTTTTCTATTTATTCTGTTTCCAAGTACAATTTAAGCAAAATAAGTTCACATTCAAAGAGAGGTCACATTCATGGTAAAAAGAAAAAAAAAATGCTCATAAGGCTGAAGTTCTGGCTTTAGGATCTGTCTCCTTGAACAAAACAGTTAACTCTTTTAAGTCCATTTTTTCTTATAATGGACACAGGAATGCATTTATTTATTCCAACAACAAATATTTATTAATAATTTCTTATTATACAACATGAGCTAGGCTAATGGAACATAATAACGCCTTACCTTTCATGAGGTTTTCATGAGCATCAAATGACAATGTATATGAAAGTACCTTATAAAATTTAATGGGCTACAAATATAAGACACATTTCTAATACCCTGTAAGATTTTAAATTGCTTTCTGAAATAGAGAAGACAAAATTATATTCAGCAGGGCTTTAATATTCAGGGAATTTATTGAATTATAATTCTTGGAAATTGCTTTATATTGTAACTTTCTTTAAAATGTATTATCCGTTTTATCAGAATACCAGAATCTGCAACACAATATATAATCGAAAAGTTCTTTATTAAAGGTTTTTATAGTGTGTGTGTATGTGTGTATATCTTGGGAAAGGGTTTTCTGGCTATGTCAGCATTTTCAATTCAACTTTTATTTTGAAGCTTGTTGTTTTTGTGTCTAAATATATATGCTTTATTATACTATTGTGATTATTAATATGTCCTTTTGTATCCTTCAATTCAAAATGCTTGCCATTTGTGTAGTTACCTTGTTCCTGGTAATCGTAATTAACCTGTCTGTGGCCTTGCAGCTATTTCTATAGAATATGTTCATGAAACAGATTCTGCTTTATATTATCTATATTTTCTCCTTTCTATCTAATATGAAGATAGAGTGGATTTATATACAGGTTAAGCAACTAACAGGAATTTAAGAGATTTATATAAGGGCACTTAATCTTTTTAGGGAAAAATTCAAAATATTTAATGGAATACTAAATGAGCATTTATTGAGCACTCATTTTATATCCAGAATTGTTTTGAGTGTTGTTGGAATAACAAAATATGAAGAACTTTATTAGATTTAAAAAATACTTAGTAGATTAAAAAGTGGATGGGGCGCCTGGGTGGCTCAGTCGGTTAAGCGTCAGACTTCGGCTCACGTCATGATCTCATGGTCCGTGAGTTCGAGCCCCGCGTCGGGCTCTGTGCTGACAGCTCAGAGCCTGGAGCCTGTTTCGGATTCTGTGTCTCCCTCTCTCTCTGACCCTCCCCCATTCATGCTGTCTCTCCCTGTCTCAAACATAAATAAACATTTAAAATTTTTTTTTAAAAAAAGTGGAAAACTACATTATGGTTTTACTATCAAGTGTTGATGGGATGACTGATGTAAACTCTCTCCATTGTTCATGCACAGCTGGAGCTGAATTGATCCTTAATGATGTTAGAGATGGATAAGTAGTATGATGGGTTATATATGTGTTTGGATGTTTTTGTTTGTTTTGGTTTTTTTACAAATATTAGCTGCATTTTCTTAGGAGACAGTTTTCATTCCTTGTCCCATTGGCTCAAGGTATAGCCATTAGAATTGCTCTGAATAATCAAATGTGAGAAAAAGCTAAGTGAATTAGGAACAGCTTTTAGAGCTAGTGCATGGGCAATAATTATTTCTTTTGGTCATAGTGGGAGCAAGGCAGTCAATGGGAGCTACTTCATCAGTCTGGATTTTGGATGGCAGAATATGTGGAGTGGAGCCAGAGCTCACCCATGTTGGTCATGTAATATGGGCAAAAAATAAATTTGCTTTGTAAGCCTCTGAGTTTGAGGTCATGTGTAGCTGCAGCATAACCTAGCCTCTTCTAAATTATATTAGTAAGTGAACCATTTGGGGGCTTTTTTCAATCTCATTTTTTTAGTACTTCCCCATAGGTGGTACTCACTTACTGTTGGGCAGATTTTAAAATGCAATGATTTTAGGTGAACCAAATACCAAATGTTATAAATACAAATTAAGAAAATGGTGTTGGTTCTTAACTTGCTCATTATCTTACTGCAACCAGACATACCTTTAGTTATAATACATGTGATAAGTGGAATAACAGAGGCATATGCAAAATATGTAAGTAACTAAAATGGGGATACGTAATTCAGACTGGGAAAGTAGGGGGGGAAGCCTACTCCTCTGCCCACCCATTTACCAGCACCTCTCTCGCTTTATCACTTCTTTAGGAAAGAACCACTGACAATTTAATTGGTGTGTTAATTTTTATTGATTATATGATAGATTATCATAAGCTTTGTGGCTAGAAATCAAACATATTATAGTAAAGTTCTTTATATTAAAAGTATAACACAGGTCTCAGTGGCTAAAATTACATGTGTTGCTAGGGCCATATACCTTTATGCAGGTTCCAGAGGATAATTTTATTTCTTGTCTTTTCCAGCATCTTAAGACTAACCACATTCATTAGATATGGACCCCATCCTCCATCTTCAAAGCCCATAGGCCAGGTCAAGTCCCTTGCACACTCTATCATGTTACCTTCTCTTTTGCTCTTTCACTTTCTTTTCACTTTCAATAACCCTTGTTATTACATTTGGTTCACCCAAGGTAATTGAGGATAATCTCCCTATTTTAATATCAGCTTATTAGCAAACTTTATGTAAAATTAATTTCCCTTTACTATATGGGGTAACATATTTACAGGTTTCTAGGGTTAGGACCTGGCCATCTTGGAAAGGAGGGCTATTGTTTTGCCCACCATAATAATTGACAGTCCTATTAGATTCATTGGCCCTGATAAGCTAAGGTTTTATGCCTTAAAATACAAATACACCCTGTCTGATTACTGACTCAGGGGACACACCTCCCTCTAGGGACAACCTGCTCATCTTCCAGACTCTGCTCTATTGCAAGTGTCCATGAAAGAGGGTTCATGTCTACCCTTGGAGCCATTGCTTATTTTTCTCTGTAGGCATACAGGTCCAAGCAAGTCTCATGATTTAGAATATGGGAGATACATGAGAACCACAATTCAGGACTAAAACCTAACTTAACATTCTTCCATTATACTTTTATCAGAAGGCCTTGATTCAGATATGAAATGTAGGCTTAGTTAGTTAGAAGTGATAATGTGTGCCTCATTATTCTATTTTTCTCAAAACTCCATTTGTTAGGAATTCTGGGTAATGGAACCTTGGCAGTAAAGTTAGATTAGAAAGAACAGGAGTCTGTATGTGCTATTTGTCCCTCTCTAGGATGGATCTATCATTTTCTGTTCACCCTAAGATGATACTTGGAAGATAATTGATTTGAGTGCTATGGCTAGCTTTGTGGGAACCCATTTCCCAGTTCTTAGTCAGGGTCCAAAATGGATGCCATGGCAGAAACTCCATGGTTTTATAACCTCAAGTAGAACTAAGTTTGCAGATGGAGCCTCATATAAACTAGTTATAGGCAATGCATTTAGTGTGTACATATGATTGTAATGTGAGTATGCAATCCTGATACATTATATAGATAGTCAAATGTTGGCTGTCCCAAACTTTACAAAATTACTTATTGGTAAGACAAATTTGAGATCAGTGCTTATGCTGCCTTAGAGAGAAGGTCATTTTGCTAAGATCTTTGTATTGGCTCAGAAGGAGAGGGAAAAGTCAGGATATTTACTGAGATTTTAATACTAGTTTAAAGTAATTATTTGGTTATAAATGGGAAAAATCATGATATAATAGTTAAGAATTTGTAAATAGAGTAAGGTGAGGATTTTGAGATCATAAGTTTCTACTGTCTGTCATAAACTATAGTTTGATATTTTTTTTGAAGATTTGATGAGTATTTTAGGAAGTTCCTGGAAGGAGCAATAAAAATGTTTGTAGTTCTTACTTCCTGAGCAAGAAAGAGTGTCCTGGGATAGTAAAGGAATATTGATGAATACAGTGGAATAGGAAATTTATATTAAATAGTAAAGGGAATTTAATGATGAAGTACTACCTTTATGGAAATAGAATTTTTCAATTTACTTGGAATAGTTTTAACCTGAAATATGAGCAAGTCTGTTCCCCATAATAAAATCAAGTTCAGAAAACAATGTAAAGATCTCTAGAAATCACAGCTTATTTAGCCTTTTGGATACCAAAATTAAGAGCTGCATTGAAGCATCTATCAGGGAAATGTTGATGTCCTATGGAAGGATGTTCATAAGGCACTGAGGATCCAGTTGAAGGTAAAAGTCCATTAAGGAGTACAGGGATTTCAGACTTCAATGAATGTTGAATTGGACACCCTGGGATTATGTGCCTAGATAACCCTTTCTTCTAGAAATCACAAGTTGCATCTCCTAACTTATAACAAGTTTGAACACATCATTCTTTTAGCTCTTTAATTATACCTTATCATGTCATGCCATTTTAGGCATGTCACACAGGTTTTTAATGCAAGCATAAGGAAATGTTTTGGTTGGGGTCCTTCAATATATCAAGGCATAAGAAATGTCCTTGGACTCTCTGGATCTCTGAAGACAAAGCTCATATAGCTAGTGTCTGATGATTAAACTTTTCCTACATGTACGTGTTCCAGAACAACTGGATCAATAGATCCAAGCAATCTCCATCCTCTCCCCTAGCTGCTGTACCAATTGTTTGTCCACATGGTGACAAAACAAAGTATTTTCCCTCCTTCCTCATAACCCACACGAGACTGTTGTAAGAAAAGATATAGTATAATGTAAACCAGTATCCCTTGGCCATGTTAAATGATTCAGGAATAGGAGCATGACACAAATTTTTCCATTTAAAACTTTTCCTTGAGAATTTTAGATTTGGAGTCAAGAAAATCAGGCTAAATGTTATCTGTTTCCTGAAGCGTGAAGATTTACATGATAGTACTTTTAAAGCCTTTGAAAGCAAAAAAACAAACAAAACACACACACACACACACACACACACACACACACACACACACACACACACACAAAATGTATCTTGAAGTTAGGAGGGAACTTGAAGAAGTAAATACCAGCAAAAGGATACAGCACTGCTATATGCCTAGAGCAGTGGTTCTCAAATTTTTTAAAACAGATTTCTGGGCCCCACCGCTAGATTTTCTTATTTATTAGATCTGTGACAGGGCTGGAGATTTGCATTTGTAACAAGGTCTCATAAGATACTGATGCAGTTGGTTAAGACATTACACTGATCTAAAACCCCTGGTCTAGAGTAAAGGGAAAGACACAGGTGTCACATGGAAAAAGATGTCTTAGGAATAGAGCAAAAATGTATTTGTTAACAATAATCCACATTAGTGCAGTTCCCTTCTTAGATTCAGGTGCTTTAATAGCTTCATGGTATGTAATAGCCAGAAGAGTGATTTGGGGATAAGGAGATCTCAAGGTGGAAGGCTAGTGTGATTCTTAAAAGAGGGTAGACTTTTAAATGAGTTCAAAATGCAGTCATTTTTCAACCTGAGTAGTGGGACTTCTGTATATCCAGCCGCCACTAATTAAACCCCTTAGTAAACTGCCAAATCTGTACGTGGTTTGTCACCTTGATTTAAAAGGAAATGTCAATATACTGAATATGGCAAAAGAGACTTGGTTGCTAAGGTTCCCTAATAGCAGTGTGTTTGACGGTTACAGAAAAGCTCAACTGGCAGTTTCTAATAATAAAGCTCTGTGTCTCTGAGAATTTGAAGCCAGGTTAACCATGATGTGTATATAACATGTTATGTTTTTGGAAAAGAAATGATGTAATTTAGTACATGTTTAAAAGAAATTATAGTCTTCATGTCTTTTCCAAGCTAGAAATTAAAAAAAAATCAATATTAAGGGTATTGATGAGACATACAATAATTTTCATAAAAACAATTGGCCCTTATGGTTCAGATACTTAGAATCAAATCCCAGGAATGTCTCCTTTTATTATTTAATTCATTTAAATGCTGGAATTTGAGTTGTTCCATTTGAATCGGTGGGAATAATTGCACAGTGCTGAGGAAAAGCTACGTGCCTACACAAATGAATTAAAGTTCTAAGGGCTTGCAGTTTACAGAATAGAAGACACTAAATTTCCTTTAAAGGCTCATTGAAAACAAACAAACAAACAAACAAACAAACTCATTGAAGGTATAGTTAACATTCCATGGTCCCATGCAAAATCTGATGTATCTGAAAACTAGAATAAAGTATTCTTTTATATTATATCAATCTTTATTATTGCATTTAGGGCCTTTATTCCCTGGACATTTACTGAAAATAGCATGTATAATTTGGAGACAAGACAATAAACACATTAATCTAGACAGTATCAGTTTCTACTTTAAATTTCAAACAGATAAATTGGGAGACTGATAAATCAATCAATTAGACCATTCTAAATGGACCACTGACATATTTTGGCAGTCTATACTATCTTCATGCAATTGTTTAATTATTAACTGATTCTCCACTTTGAACTTAACATGTTATTATGGGATTTGGAATGATTTTCAGCCACTTGAGGACACTTTTTATGAAACAAAATTAGGAGATAGTTTCAAATAATTAACAAGACAAAAGTATTACAAATAAGCTGGAAACATGAAAAAGTATATAGCTTCAGTATCTGTAATAATTTGAAGAATTCAAATTATAACAAAATAACTTCTTTCATTTATCCAACAAATAATCATTTGGGGATATACTTTATGGGAAAATGCTGTATGGATTTTACTTTACAGTTCAATGAGATGAGAAATTTTTAACATTCATGTACCTCCATCCTAATTAAGATATGGAACATTCAGAACTCTGATTTTTTTAACTATGAATTATCTTTAATAGTATTTTTAAAATAAGGAAAAGTTTTTTGTTTACCTGCTTGTTTACCATTTCACCATTCTGAATTACTTATATAGATCCAGATTTCCATTGCATATTTTTTTTTCCTCTGAAGGAATGCTTTTACTATTCCTGGAGTGCAGAAGTGATCAATTATTCCAGGTATTGTATTTCAGAGATGGTATTTATTTCCCCTTTACTTTGGAAAGATATTTTCACCAGGCATAAAATTCTAGGTTGACCGTTTTATCTTTCTAACACTTCAAAGATATTGTTCCACTATCTTCTCACTTACATTTCTTTTGAGCAAAAGTTTTTTGTTATTTTCTTTGTTCCCCTGGATCTACTGTATCTTTCTGATGTCTTTTAAGATTGTCTCTTTATCATGGGTTGTGAGTCACTTGAATATGACATTTCTTAATGTAGTTGTCTTCATAGTTCTTGTGCTTGGGGTTTGGTTTTATGAACTTATTTGATCTTTGAGTTGATATTTTTCACCAAATTAAAAAAAATTGGCCATTATTTCTTAAAGACCCCTCTTCTTACTACCCTTCTCCTTTGGGGTCCCTAATTACATGTATATTAAGCTACTTGAAGTTGTCCCATAGTTCACTAATATACTGGTAATTTATTCCAGCTTTTGTTTTTACTCTGTGTGTTTCATTTTGAATAGTTTATTTTGATATAAATACAGCCTCAGTAATCTGTATTCTGCAGTATCTTTTCTGCTGTTAATTGCTTGCAGGATATTTTTAATCTCGGACTTTTTCCTTTTCATTTCTATATGTTCAATATGGGTACTTTTTATTTTTTTATTTATCCTCTTAACATGGTCATGCTTTCCTCTATATTCTGGAATATATGTAATATAGTTACAATAACTTTATTAATTCTAACATCTATGTTATTTCTGGACCTGCATTTTCTTGTTGCTTTTCTTTTTATTATGAGTCATATTTTTCTGTTCTTTTGTACACCTGGAATTTGTTTATTAGGTGCCAGATATTGTGATTTTTTTCTTGTTTTGTGCTAGATATTTGTATATTCCTGTAAATATTTCTGAGAGAACAGAGCAGGCTAATTTGTTCAATCTACCCAATCTAAGGCTAATTTGTCCACACTACTGAGGCAAAATCTTTTCTGAGCATTTTACCTGAATATTCAGTCTATTTTGAATGTTCAGTATATTATAAGGTTTTTGCATTTTGGCAGGTAGGGATACCAACTATTTGTAGTGCTGTTTGAGGTCTAAGAATTGTTTTGCTTTGTCTTTTTTGATGTGTCTTTCCCCAGACTTAGGTAGTTTCTTCACATTAAGGCATTGATCTGTGCTCAGCTCCAGACTTGAGGGGAACCCTGTGAAGTTCATCAGAAGACTTCTCTTAGTGACTCACTTCTTTCCATGAAGCTGAATCCTCTCCTGTGTTCTGCCTGAAAATTATACCTGGCCTCTTGAATTATTAATTCTATCTCCTCAAAACAGGCCCTGGAAAGGGTTACTCACTCATACACTATAGCTTAGAAACTCCTGTCAAATAAGAAATTGGGCTAATTGTAGGCTTACCTTCTTTGTTCCTTTTCTCTCCAGGTCAGCCCTCTGGTGTTAGTTGTCATCCAATGTCTGGAAACTGCTGTTTCATATATTTTGTCTGGTTCAGCAGTTGTTTGTGGCAGGTATACAATTTCAGTCAATTTTACTTCATCTTGGTCAGAAGCTTATGTTCCAAAAGATCAATGTAGAAAATAAAGAAACGAACAGATAATTTAACTTAGAAACTCATAATATTTTCTATATCATTGATGGAAAACTCAAGCAGAAACTACATTATTAAACCCTTTTACATGTGTTTTCTTTGTAGTTGAGGTCAAATTGTACAATTTTATCTGTGCTCTATTTCAGTAATATGGGCAGGGTCCATAAAGAAACTGAATTGTCAATAATCTCTGGATGATGAATTTTTATTATACTGATGTTGAAACACTAATGATAAGCTTTTAAAAATACACAGATATACACCTATCACTTTCCATTTTTTAAAAAAACAATGTTTATTAACTTATTTTGAGAGAGACAGAGGAAGAGAGAGAGAGAGAGAGAGAGACAAAGAGAGAAGAGAGACAGAGAGAGACAGGGAGAGAGAGGAAAGAGAGAATCCCAAGCACAGAGCCCAACATGGAGCTTGATTTCACGAACCGTGAAATCATGACCTGATCATGACCTGAGCCAAAATCAAGAGTTGGGCACTTAACTGACTCTGAGCACCCCATATCACGTTTTATCTTAATATGCCTTAAATTTTTTTAATGTTTATTTTGAAAGAGAAAGAGAGACAGAGATGAGCAGTGGAGGCAAAGAGAGAGAAGGAGACACAGAATCAGAAGCAGGCTCCAGGCTCCAAGCTGTCAGCACAGAGGCTGACACAGGGCTTGAACCCACAAGCAATGAGATCATTATCTGAGCCAACGTTGGACGCTCAACTGACTGAGCCAGCCAGGCACCCCATGCTTTTTAAAATATAGCAAAAGGAGTGGACAGTAGAGTGCTATTAGATAGTTTATGTTCAGTGAGGAAATGAACTCCAATGTAAAATAAAAGGATTTAGTTTCACTGGACCTAAAACACTGATCTTATTTAGGAATATATTCCAAAAAGAGTATTAAATGGAGAGGTCTATTTAAATAGAATGCATCTTCGAAAATTCAGTGTTTCTGAAATTATTTTACTTTGTAAAGTATCTACTTTCATCCATATCAAAAAGAATTTGTTTCAAAACTTCAAAGAAGCTAGATGGAGGACATTCCTGACCCTGTGGTTGATAAAAGAATAACACACATAATATATGCATATTAATGTGGAACTTGATTCTATGCAGATTTCAAAGTTTTAAAAAGTACATACATGAATCCTTTCTGAGAGACTAAGACAAAATGATTCATTTGATGTTTAATTAGAAAAAGTAGTACAGTATATCTCCCCCATCTGTATTTTGGTATCACCATTTTAAATTTATAAAATTAGTTAGTTTTGAGTCTATTCAAACCTATTTTATTTTTTAAAAGGGATCTATTTTGAATGCTGACAGTGTGAAAATCACTAACCTGGAATAGCTTTGTTTCAAAACTAAGCTAGTTTTTTAGTCATACCAGCCTGAGGTTAAAAAATGGGGTCTGAATAATTTTATTTTTGACAATTTACTGCTATTCTCTTTCTTTCTATATCACTACCCCCTTTCCTCTTCCTATGCATGACTATTTCTCAGAGAGCTCTGGATCAGCTCATGTGTACCATGTACATAGTCCCCTCTGCTTTTAGAGAACATCTACTATTTTCTCCTTTTCTTGTCCTGCTAATAGTAATTCTATTACTGAGTTCTCTGAAGCCTGTGAAAACTTTGTAAAGCTATTGGCAAAACCAATGACTTCTAGAAAAAGTCATCAGTCCTATCCTGCACTAATGCTTACTTAAGCAAATATTTTCTCTTACCTCTTCTCTATGCCCAATGGTTTGACCCTGTTTGAACTTAGAGATCTCTGAACTCCCAACATTCTGTAACAATAACCCAAAAAAAGGAAATATCTTTGAACAATACTGTCTTCCAAAATGATTTAACACTCATTTTAACTGGCAATCCTTTGCTCCAAATATCTTGCAGAAGTTTTAACTTTTATTCAGTGCCCTATTATCAAAGACCTAGGCTTAATTAAACATAAAAATTAATTTCATACTTTAGAACCATTCTTTAAATCTCAGAGGATTGTAACTTTTTTTATATACCTTACTGTATTCTTTGTAAAGTTTAGACTATAACAATAATTTTCTCTATTAATCATACATAATTTTATACAGCTTACCAATAATATAAAGGACAATACTAGTTAGGAAATTTTAAAAAATCAAATCAGTTAGTTTGTCTACCTATTGTTATTGTTTTAAATGATACAGTTAATCACAGTGCATTACTAGGATGATATCCCAATCAAATTTATTTTCTGTTCTTCAGAACAGCTACATTTCCTTAGCTTTCCTTATAGTTCTGGTATTTGATTTAGTATATTTTGCTTCCTAATACATTATATTTATTTGGACTGTGGGGTAATAAAGAAAACAGACTAGTAATAAAATTAATTATACCACAACATCAACAGTCTAATCCATGATTTACTTCTAGATGCATGTTTCAAAAACCATCTAAACCAGCTAATGAAGTGGAAGGAAGAAAGGAAAGGGGAGGGAAGGGGAGGAAAAGAGGAAAGAAAGAAAGAGAAAGAAGGAGGAAAGGAAGGAGGGAACAAGAAGGGAGGGAGAAAGAATCTGGACTGGAAAGCATTCAAGAGCTGTTAATTCCTTCTGACCTCTAATATTTCTTTTCATATCGACTTCAGTATGCTTTCTTACCCAAACAGTTTTCTAAGGCTTCTCTGTCCACATAAAATAACTATCCCAAAACTTCTGAACTTTAAATGTCACTCAGTTTCACCAACAGAAAGATCATTATTTTTGAATCCCAGTTTATAATTCTTGTAGCAAATCTGGATCCTGTGCCCATCCCTGGTCCAAGCAACTAGACAGAGATGAAGAAATAGTAGAAATTTAGTTTGTAAACTGAGTTAACAGGCAACAATAAAGAAGAGGAAAGAAATTTTCAGAGAAAAGGGTTGTGATAACCTGGACAGGACTGCCAAAATGTATCTATGGCACAGGAATTTCAATTAGGGTCAGACTGGTCAACTTGAAAAACTTATACAAAACATCCATGAAGAATACTAAGAAGGAAAACTATATCAACCCAAAGTATCACACTAGATCCTATTTATTGGATATAGTCTTGCTACACACCAATGTGGATCCTCTCTTTAACCCTTTTCCTTGACACTCTGATTCTTGTTTGCTTTAATCTTTTTTATTTGCTTATATCCTCATATACTCTTTTATACAGATTCTCCTTGTCATTCTATATTAATCTAAAGGTACTAATTTCCGATTAAAGTTTCCATAAGTCACAACCCATATTGCACTTGGTTGATTATATATTGTCATATTATTTTTCCCTCTTTTGTAACAGTTCTGTTTCTGTAATTTCCTTGAGAGAAGAGATTCTATTGTATACATTATCTTTATTCCCTAAAAGTGTTGAGATATACTGGAAACTCCTTATGAAATTATTTTGTCCCTAATCCAGACATTTTTCAATGTATATTTATTAAGCCACTGTACAAGTAAGAATATGTAATACAATTCATGAAAAGCAGGTATAAGCTGCCAGAAGTGGTTTTTTTCCTGCTGTTATTATTACTCCTCCTACTTTAGACATCTAAATGCATAAGGGCATTGCAACATAATTTAAAGTAAAAATCACTTTTCCAAAGTCAATTTCATTAAAAGTTATGCTTAAACAATTAGATTGAGGTCATAATTTGCAAAGAGAGAAGGGTGAATTTCAAATTCTGCCTTGAAATTATTCCTTTCATCCACAAAGTCAGATATCATACTTTGAATTAGGCATGATTTTTTTTTTTCTCTTTGCACCAAGTTCAAATATAAAGTCATTCCTAATTTTAGTTAAAAATTTATACATACATTTACTACAAGAATTTTTAAAAGATGAATTCAATTCCAGGCGAATAAATGAAATTAGAGATTGAAAATGAAACCTTACAGTTCAAACTTTTAAATTAGGGGAGAAAATATGTTAACATTTACTGAGGCTTGGTCTATGTAAAGAAATGCAATATGGGTGCTCAGTGGGTTAAGCGTCCGACTTCGGCTCAGTTCATGATCTCATGGTCCATGAGTTCGAGCCCTGTGTCAGGCTCTGTGCTGTCACCTCAGAGCCTGGAGCCTGGTTTGGATTCTTTCTCCCTTTCTCTCTGTCCCTCCCCCACTCATGCTCTGTCTCTGTCTCTCAAAAATCAATAAACATTAAAAAAATGCAATGGACATATTTGTATTGTAAAACAGAAGCAAAGGTTGGTTGTCTGATTCCCTCAGAATTCTGACCTTATTCCTGATTTCTGCTACTGTCAAGGAATCAGTGGTGTTTTTGTGAGTTTCAGTTATAGAGCCAGTTAATAACATTTATCACACATATGAAATCACTGTAACTCTATACAGTTATCACACAGGTAAAATAGGTTTACATAGGGTCCATCCTATATGGCC